>NC_064533.1:33909668-34611668 GCF_023856365.1 Brienomyrus brachyistius
AAAAGATGAATAAAGAAAATGACATGCAATGCTTTGTAGTGTAGATTTCAATCTTTATCTTAGAATGATGCCACCCTTGTTATTGTAGAGGGAATCATATGTATATAAAGAAGCAGTACCAAGCATGCTGACAGCATCTGCATGCCGGCAGTGTCTCACAGCCTGTTGATTTATGGTGGTTTGCATACACGGGAAGTGATGCTGTCTTCACGTGGGTGGAACCACCATGGTGCTACCACTGCTATCACTCTCCCATATAATTTGACCTAATTACCACCTACTAGTAGCTCCTCAGTACCATCTGCAATGTAACTATCTTTTGAATCAGCAACTATAACAGGCGTCTGAGTACACACTTCCAGGTACACGTCACTTGCATTGAGATGATGGAGAGGGATCATGACCCTTTGTAGGTGGACAGGAGAGCAGAGGCATCATTACTGGCACCAGGAAGTCAATTATTCTGCCATGCCAGCCACAGTTGTCAGACAAAGAGTGAAGGATGAGTATTATTTCCTTTCTTTTTCACTGGCTATGGAGTCAATTTTGGAAACAGAAAGTAAGTACAGAGACATTGAGGTAGACTCACACAAACTGAACATGCTGTAAAGAGCGTAATCATGGCATTCTCTCACTGTTTAGTATTATTAATACAGCATTTATTACCATTATTTAGTTGCTTAGCAGATGCCTTCACCAACAGTTACAATTTGACCTTGTTATACAGTTGGATATTTTCTGCCAAACAGAATCTAAAAACATAATGAAGGGTTTAGCACCTTAAATATTATGTATGTACTTGTCCTTATTTGTCCTTATTGCACTTGCCCTTATTTGTTAAAACACCCTATGGCAACTAGAACAATGTAGCACAAGTAAAAAAAAAAAAAGCTGGGGGAAGCCTGATTGGTGAGAACAAACAATGGTTGAAATTACTGAAGGAAGACAAATAAACAACTTAGACAGGGAAACAGTCCAAGGGGAATGTCACTCCAATTAAACTACCTCAAGGCATGGGTGGGTTAGGGGTCTCTGGTGTGCGATGTTGTACTACAGTGTTTCCCAATGTGGCCCTCAGGGACCCCCAGACAGTCGTTTTTGCTCCAGGAACTGAGAAGGAGCAAAAACATGGACTATCTGGGGGTCCTGCTCTGGTGCTCGAAGAAAGGGGAGAGGGAGCCTGCTGTCTGGTTCCCCTGCACTTCTCAATGCTCTGCTGCCAAAGTTCATATGTTTCCTTTACGCTATGAAAGAATTGGAGGCAGAGGCTGCTGTACTTTACCCAATGAATGATTTCGCAAGCAAGAGGTATCACTGAGATGAATGGTTCCGAGAGTTGGGAAAAGATGTTGGAGAAGTTTATGGAATAAAGGAAGATTTTGGTGCGCCATACATACATCGTTTTGTAGCTCCAAAACATTTTCTGCTCCAAAACTAGTACTCACTGCACAGTGTTGAGTCCAAATCTCCATATAGCAAAGCTGGCATCTTCCTTCTTAACAATTGTAGAAAATATTCTGCAGTGGGTCTTGATGAAATTCCCCTCTGCTCTGATTCAGACCAGCTGTGCTGTAATCTATGCCACAAACATCATATCATTTGAGGTGCACCAGCATAGTGAGTTATGGCCCATCTGGGCTAAGGGTGCCCCCCGTGGCTCCTCTGATGAACTTTTCGGGAGCAGGTAGGGTCAGAAGAAGCCAGCTTTTTGTGTAATTTTCCCAAGATGATCCCTCTTCTATAAGCTACAAAGAGTTGCACACCCATTTGGGGAGTGTTAGTTACCTCTGCTAAGCTGAAATATGCTTTTCATGCCATGTTTTACTATGTATTGTAAAATAATGCATATGGATTCTAAATAGCTTGTATCTAAATAAGATAGCCAGCATAGGCCATAATGTGGATGACTTCCTGTCCTTTCAGAATATGAGTTTTTATTTCCGCTTAATTAGTAATGCTGTTTTGGAAGGCTTGTTACACCCTTTAATGTCAATAATGACATTTGAATTGTTTTTTTTTTATTCTATTTCTGTTTGGTTTGCTTTTTCACCTCTATAAATATTTGCACTACTGAACCTAGCAGATTATTATTAGACATTATGAAATTAAGATATAAGATGCACAACACTACTGTATAATGTATATACCTTGAGCTACCCTTGGGTCAAACCTTAGATTGGACTAAATTGTTATCTTCTGACTGCATTCTATTCTTAAGTTATTGTGTATATTATTGATTAAATAATACGCACGCTTCTACACCTTGTCCTGAGATTAATTTTGAACCACAGTTGACTTCAAACCTTAACAAACAAAAACGATACCATAGTCAAAGAGCAATTTAATGGCGGCCTGTGGCTCTGTTTGCTGGACTTTGATCTGAAATCATTAAAGGACCTTGGGTGCTAGACTAAATATGTTGAGTCCCTTCCCTTTCATTCTTGTTTCATGTTTAAAAA
Organism: Brienomyrus brachyistius; assembly: GCF_023856365.1. Lineage (NCBI taxonomy): Eukaryota > Metazoa > Chordata > Actinopteri > Osteoglossiformes > Mormyridae > Brienomyrus > Brienomyrus brachyistius. Next base: position 33,912,128 of record NC_064533.1, read on the forward strand.
ACCATCCTAGTTTGAACCAGGCCTCAGCTAAGTAATACGAATCTGGTGCCAGAGCTTGATTGATCATGCACACATCCAATTGGAACCCTGCTATCCTTAAAATTGATTGCATGTAAACCAACAGCAGTGGAGCAGTTTTGCATTACTGAAAAGGGATTTAATTTATCTTATATTGCATAAAATATTCTAAGAAAATGATCATCTATATTTTAAACCATATGTGAAGCTACGGAAAAAAATGAGTTTTGTTCCCGTTTTTTTCAGTACATGCTAGACGAATTAAAGATATATAATTTGAAAGAATTGCTTCCTCACAAAGCATAGGTCATGTACTTAAAGAGACTTTAAAAGTCCTCACTGAGTTATCATGTTGTCATTCCTTCATGTCAGAACATTATTATCTGGAGGATCACTGTCAGATGTATCATGTTTCAGTCTTTGTTTTAGCTGGGTCTTCTATCCCAATCTGCTGAGCCAACCATAGCTGAATGTGTTTTAGAACTTCATTCATTTTTCTAAAGAAGACTAGGAAATCTAGAGAGAGCTGATTTTGTTGTAATCGAATTCAATGCCTTTACAGAGTCTTCCTAAGTAGTTAAAATGAAGCATATAGGTAAGGATAAGGAAACAAGAACAGCGTACAAAATTATACGGAAGTTTGGCCAATAAATTGGGTGGCAAACTTGTAACTAAATAAGATTGCAGCACAGGCCACAATGAAGATGTCATTTAAGCTTGTAACTTGTAACCTGAGTTACAATGAAATCAGTCGACCTGATGTAACTCAAAGTTGCCTCTCTGTTTTCCTATATTGCTGTGATAAATAAGAAATCCATCTCTCTAATGTTGCTGTTTTAGAACAATACACATAAACTACAGGCCTTGCTCTAAGATCCTTGTCACTGTCAGTATGGATTAAGAGTTATCTCATCTGTGAATGAACTAGGTCTCTCACAACGAGCTCTGCCTCATGTCCTGTGTTTCCTGGCATGAGTTCCACTCTCATGATCATGTACCAGATAAGTGGGTATGGAAATGAATGGATAAGAAAAATTCCTACATTGAATTAAAATGTTTCTGTGTTTTTATAATTTGATATTGCATAACACTGTTTGTAGTATGAGAAAAATTCTTTCTTTCAATTTACTGAACAAGCCATTTTCATAACATGGGCCATAATCCGTATCTGTTTAGCGCTCTGCACGGTTTTTTCCCTCAGTAATGAAGATAAAGGTTTACAAGTGAGTCTATATTTCATAATAATTTGTGTCCACAGAAAAACAAACATGTGCAACTAGCATCTTCAGAGGACAGTTTTCCTCATTGTCTAACATTAGGGGAAATTTTTGACTCTTGAGAATTTAGTTTTGTCCGTTATTCTAGTCTTTTATCAGTGGGAAGCATTTTGGTCACACAGCTTCAGGGTTGTCAGCTTGATTCTTGACCCTGAAAAATGAGAACAAGGCTGCTTGGACGTAGGGAATATACCTTTCAATCATAATAATACCATAAAAGTTTAACTTTTTTAAGATTTAAAGTTACAGATGATCGTACCAAATATCTGGCATTGCTAACACTTTCGAACAAGATTTCAGAGTATAACACAAGGAAATCCATGGCAGGATTAGTTGCCTTCCATTATTATTCAAACAATTCCATGACAAGAAGCAACTACAGAGGCTCCATTTGTTTCCAGTTTCTTCCTGTGGTGAAAGCATCTGTAATTGTGACCTATCATCTTCATGATAGGTCATCCATACACTGATGGGTCCCGCTGTGACTGACACAAGTCTTGATGCCACTCCTCTAACCTCAAAGGAATTGTCCAAATTGCTGAAAGAAAATTAGTAAACATGCTATGGTCTACATATGGTATTTCATCTTTCAAAGAGATTAGGTTGAGGAGCTGGGAAACTACATTCAATACTTTGGTATTAGAAGCTCTGGTTGAAGGAGGGGATTGGTCTTCTACTCTGAACTGAATTGGGGATTTCATTTTAATCATTTTGTATGTCGCCTAGGCATTTACCTAAAGCACAATGAGAATAGTGTGCTATAAAATATTGTTTGAGTCTGGGAAATTAGAAACATATTTTGCATGACAGTTGATGTAGTGAGCTGTAGTGCGCTCTTCACCATGTCCCTGTGCAGGAATTCCACATAGACAGCATTATGGAGCAATGTGCTCCATGGAGTCTTGCTTTCAGGGCTCATCTCCTGGGGTGAAACTATGGCTTTGAACCGCTGCTGTGTTTGCCACTGGCAGGCGACTGTTGTGGTTTATAGCATTAAACGGTAATGATTCAAAAATCTCAATAATGAGTGAGCTAACAGCTGTTTATGTGAGAGTGTACAAAAAGTTTGTTTCATATTTTAAACCTATACTGCAGGTAATGAAATTCAAATTCAGAATCTTATGTTTGTAAAATATAAGCAACACTGAAAATGCATACGCAAAACCCAAAATCTTAAATACAAAATAGCATAAATTCTGATGATAATTTTATAACCTACAATCAAGATAGCATGTTGGGTTTTTAATGTTATAACATATTGATCTTTTTAGTCACTACAGAAACCCTTCTGTGGACTGTTACATTGCTGTGGTAGGTCTGTTCATGAACAGATCTCAAAGGAGGGGCCAAAACAAAAAAAATGAGAGTACATGAAATTAATCAGTGCACCTTGCCTCAGTCAGGGTTACTAGAACCCGACAATGGAGTGAGACCGGGTGTTATTGCAGGCTCTGAACACATTATTCTTTGACAAAGGACCCAGAACATGGAATGTTGCTGTATTGGCAGAGAATTAGTCAATGGGTCAAGAGGGTGTCCCAAAGTGGTTATAAAGAGGAACACTTTTTAACTAATATTTATTATTATGCAACAAATAACTATTCAGAAAATCCAGCCTTCTTAGACAAGGTGGGTGATATGCTTTAGAGATTACTGCCAACTTGCTGAGAATGAGAGAAATACTTTTGCAAGCAATGATTGAGAAGCACAGCTTGTTAGACCTGAAATTGAACAGTAAGTTATTGCTTAGGTCAAAGGTCAGTGGTCAATTTTGTGGATGCCATCATTTGATCTGATTTTGTATAGTCTGGAAACTAAGGTCAAGAGAAGGACAGAATGGTCAGCTGATCACACTTATTAGTAAAATTAATTTAGGATACAAAGTATCTTAAATAGACAAATGGTGAAAATACCCAGCAGGAAAATGATTTTGGAGGGCTCCTGGAATCAGCTGAGAGGTACAATCTATACCATATGGACAACAGTACTGGGATACCTGACCATTACACCTACTGGAACTTTGACGACATTCCATTCTATATCCATAGACACCAATATGGAGTTGGTCCCCCTTCACAGCTATAACAGCAACCACTCTTCTCAGAAGGCTTTCTACAAGATTTCGGAGTGTCTGTGGGAATTTTTGCCCATTCATCCAGAGCATTTGTGAGGTCAGGCATTGATGTTGGAGATGGGTCGCACAGCTCTATTGTAACTGCTAAGGAGATGGAGGAGTGTGGGATCAATGAGGGACATGCACGCAGAAGGTATGACGAGGGTGAAGGTTATTATTATTATTGTCAATACACGATATCACACAAGGTCTACGTACTATACACCAGTCAACCCGACTTAGCTTCAGGGTGGACCCAGGCCAAAACAATAAACAAAAAGGCACTGTTTTGTTAGCACCTAGCTTTCCTAGGAAAAGAGTAAAGGAAAACCTGAAAAGAAAGACAATTTTCTACCCTCGCTCCCTACCCATAAACAGCAAGCAAAAGACCGTCCCGCAACTAACAGGAAAATGAAAATGGCAGTCACACCCCTACAACCAATGAGTGTAAATGCCTAGGCCCGTGGACACGTCAACACAGGGGGTTAAGAACAGACCAAGCTCCTCATCCAGAATGATAGACCAAATTCAATACCAGAACCACCAGGAGTATCAACACACACAACAAGGGCAGAAGCAGGAACGAGGCTGAGCGTCGTAAAATCGAGGCTCCCGACACTGACTTCCTGAGTGGTTATATACCGTCGCCCACTGATGACCTCATTGGGATGGACAGTGCACAGGCTGGTGACAAGGTGCAGGAGAGTAGGAAGGCCTGGACTGGAGTCGGGGACCAACGGACTTGCACACCTGGGACCACAGACATACACTGCCCCTAGCAGTTGGTAACAGATGTGAACATCCCAAAGATGTTTGATGGGGTTGAGGTCAGGGCTCTGTGCAGGCCAATCAAGTTCATCCACACCACACAGAATTGTGCGAAATGTCTCGGTATGTTGAAGCACTCCACAGAACACATTTCCACTGCTTATGAGCCTGGTGGTGGCGTGATTTACATCATTCCATCCAACGCTTGGCATTGCACTTGGTGATGTGAAGCTTGTATGCGGCTGACTGGTCATGGAAGAACATTTCATAAAGCTCCCAGCACAGTTTTTGTGCTGGAGTTAATGCCAGAAGACGTTTGGAACTCTGCAGTTACTGAGTCAACAGAGTGTTGGCGACTTTTATGCACTATGCACCTCAGCAGTAGGTGACCCAACACTGTTACTTCACGTGGTCTGACACTTCATTGCTGAATTTCTGTTGTTCCTGTTTCTCCAAGCTGTTGAGGAAGACTTTTGGGCAGCTTCAGAGTTATTCTGGTAAAACATATGGCACCTCAAGAAAGAAGGGACCTATGTTTCTCCTTTATGACCTTTGCCAAAATCAACTGATTATCCACTGAGTGTGAAATGGCTGGCAATGACAAGCAATGCCATATCTGAGGCTATGATTTAATTGAAAAGAGAAATGATTGAGGAAGAGTTTGTGCCTTGTTCAGAAGGGATGTGCATATTTATTTGTCATAAAAGGGAAATATTGAACTGCTGACAATTCACGAGTTGTACTTTTACCTATGGAACTTCCGTTCAAAATTAAACTGAATTGAAACTTTATTTTCAATTTGCATAGGTAAGAAGTACTACTACATTGAAATTCTTGCATAGTTTCTTTGGTCAGGATTTAAAAATCATAAACAAGGCTATTCTGGGTTTATTATAAATAGATGAAAAAAAGATAAACAAGATGCTTGAATGATAGATAAATAAAGTACCTTGAGTATGAAAGGTAGATGGGGTGGGGAGGAGTAATTGTGAAAAAGTGTCCTAATTTGATAATATTCTCCGGTCTTTGATGTCTCACATTATACCCAGACTTCCTCCACCTGCACAGTGAAAGTCCTGGATGATGGAGGTCTCTGACAACCATGATTTAATTCTGCAGTGGTGAGGGCACAGAACTTTTATGGATGGGGTATGTGAACCTGTGATCCTCTCCATGGTCTGACTCTTTGTAGAGCTTTCCTTTTGCACTTCGCAATGTTTGTGAACCACAGACTGGTGCCTCATTTCCACGAATGTGGTGCCGGAGCTTGTACAAGGCATATTCCCGATCCGATCTGGAACTCATTCCACGCATTTCCACCGCAAAAACACAGGCCCCGGGACAGAAAACACGGCTCCAGCACAGCCCCACAGAAAAGCTCAACTCAGTATTTGGAACCATAATGTCAGCAAAAAAGTGGGACAGCCTACATACCTGGAAAATTCAATCCATAACTGATACAGTTCTGCCTGATATCACCGGTGCCCCCACTGACACAACCTGCCTGCTTATTAGTGGAATAACGTTACATCATGTTTTTATTCTGTGGAAAATGGAAGACTGATCTATTGATCATATTAAATAACAAATTATAAACAGGTTGAATAAATTATATTGTGGTGAGAAAAGATCCTGAGGCGGACAGAAAAGTAAAATTTTTAGCAGACGCTTTTATCGCACAGTCCTTAAAATACAATGGTAAACCAGCAAGTGGGAATAAACTCACTTACACATAAACTTTGCAGAAATACAGCCTTTAAGGAGACAAAAATGGAAACAGGTAATAGAGATGGAACATAATCATACTCTGAAAACTATGAGACTTAAAGGGCACATGAGATACCTGCGAAAGGCTAAGAAAATAGTGGCAGGTTTCCAGAGTCAATAGAATAATCACTTTGCAATTTGCTAAATTTTGCACTATTCAACTCTAATTTCATAGGGTGCTAATCCTAATCATGTCCTGAGCTGTTGTCCATCTGGTGTTCCTTGGTGCGATGTGTTCTGTCCTGTCTTGTCCTGTCCTGGGGCAGGTGTCCCTCTGGTCTTTTGAGTCAATCCCATGTGCCTTGTCAATCCTGTCATGCTCTGTCTTGTCTAGTGTCCCATCTGTTCCCATCCCTGTGTGTCTGCCATTTTGTTCCGTTCCCTTGTTCCCCTCCCCATTTTGTTCTTTGTGCCTGTAGGGCACATTTTTTTTTTGGGGGGGGGGGGGGGGGGAATGCTGTCACGTCCTGTCCCTTCATTTCCACCTGACCCTAACAAGCCACGCCTCTTACTAGTTTGTCTTACTTCTTGTGTTAATCACTACCAGCTGCCTCTCGTTGTCTCCCTCATTTGATCTGTACACATGTGCTTCCCAGTCCTGAGTTCCAAAGTCCAATTATTGAAGTCACACCCTTGTGTTGCCTGTGCCCTTCCTTGTTTCATGCCTCCAATCATTGATACCTTGCAATATTATTTCCAATCATTGTTTTTTAGATTTCAATAAAGCCCCCTTTTGTTTCACCAAAATACCTGCCCTCCAGTCTTTTGTCTCTTGTTACATGACACTGTGATTATGAACATTCACATCGTTATCAATTTGAATTTTGTGAATATTTTTAGACAGCCTGAACACTTATTTTCTTGCATAATTAATAATTACTGTTTTTACACAAATTCCATCAATGTATCACTTGCTCCATAACTTTCAGTAAAACAATTTGGTTATCATAATCAGAAAAACTGAAAACCACCTGTCATATTTTACCGTCATATTCAACATATGAATTTTAGAATATTGAGATAAATATAAACAAACAAAAACAAATTGATATAAATACTGTGACATCATTTTTAGGGCACATCTCCCAGCCCAAGGAATATCCACTCCCTGGAATGAACAGCAGTCAGAGGAAAAAAAATCTATCAACACAACATACTGTCAGCATTTTCTAGTGTTATGCCCTACAACAAAAGAAAATAATTTTTGTGTGATTTATTGAAAATTGACTTATGTCGGTAGTCCATTCAATTTATCACCTTTTTCATACTCTGAAACTGTATAAGGGCAATTCAAGGGAATTTTAAACAAAAATTGAGTATTGGAATAAATATTGTATTGTGATTATTATTCCTATCATTTATATGGAAAAAAATATGATTATGTGCTGTATTGTGCAAATTGTAAACATTTGAAGGAGCTCTGATATTAAATTTTATATTTAACTCGCTGTTAATAAATAAGAAATGTTTTATTGGAAAGCATAACACTTTTGTTAATTAGATTAATAGATAATATGAATTCCAGAAATCCTTAGATTATGGAAAACACTGATGGCCATGAGTCTTTTGCAAGTTGTATTTAATTTCTGGACTAAAATGCATAATTGCTCATTAAGTCAGAGAACTGAGCATGAAGAAACTGCATTGGAGAACTCTAATCAGGTGCCAAACAAAATTAAACAACTCAAACCAGTCTCCAAACAGAAGAACTGTAAAAGTTCTATATACCAAATGAACTTTCACTGAACCCCAAATTTTGGCAGGCTCAGTTACAACTTGATATGAGGCATAAAGATCTGAGTGTAAGAAGCTGACATCAGACAGACAGAAAAGCATGATATCTTATTCTCACAGGCTGGTCCAGCACAAAATTTCTTGCATTAATTATTTTCTTAAGCCAGTAATAACTGCACTCTGATTTTGACCAATATGCATACAAATGTTGTTTTCTTTAAACAATAATAAACATTTTTATGTCTATCAAATTGTCAGCTTAACATTTCAAAACCTCTCCAATAGCCACTTCAGCATTTGCAGTAACTATCCAATATACATATATTTTTATTGACTGAACCACTTGCTGACAATGTTTGACAAATAAATGCCTCATCAAGTTAATTCGTTAAGTTAATTAAGTGAGTAGGTGGTGAAATGTATCAAACACATTAACATTTTGGAGAAGAGAAGAAATTTTTGTTACTTTTTGTTACTGTTCTCAACAAATATACACTTCATATTCAGATAAATAGCTCTAAATATTTTCTTTTGCAGCCTACGACTGCACAGTACTGCATGTCTGCCTCTAAATAGACTGGTTCATGTACATGTTCTGAGAAATTTGACTGTACTGTTGATGAAATTATGAAATGGCTGGTCAGGGGGAGTCTTGACCCATGTGGTACCCCGGGCGAGATTTACTGCTGACTATCCAGCATTAATTTTGATACACCAATGGGAGAATTTTAAGACAGAATATCATTTTTATACTGCAAATACATATTATAAAATATTTTTGATGATATTGTCTATGCAATTAAACAAAATATTTGTTTGGTGGCCCTATTAACAATCTCCCCAGAAAATTTATTTTGAAATGTTGGTCTTTGTCGTGTCCCTACTTGTGTTTTTTGTTTTTTTCGTCATGCACTAACGTAGCAGAGTCCTTGACCAATTCCCTCCACTCACACTGTGACAGCGCAGCACCCCCAGTCTGAAGCAAAGTGAAATTGAGCTCCCCCTCAGAAGTTTGCCCCCCACATTGCGCAGCTGTTCTGTGTCAGCACTACAGAGGGCACAAGTACTTACAGGGGTGCCTTACATCACATAACTGTTCTATGCAAGCACTGCAGAGGCTGCAAGTACTTACAGGGGTGCCTTACATCACATAACTGTTCTATGCAAGCACTGCAGAGGCTGCAAGTACTTCTACGGGTGTAAGCATGCCAATTTCACTTTGTCTTGGCCATAGCGTACCACATGCTGGTTAAGTTGCCCCCCCCCCCTCAGAAGGTGGCACTTTAGACAGCCACTTATGTTGCCTAAAGGATTGACCAGCCCAGTGGCCAGTTAAGAATTCCATATGATATTTATGATTTAATCTTGCTTATGTCATTTTTTAAATCAATTAGAAGGCAACAGGTTCTGAAGGAATGCCATCTTTATTGTCTCCACTAGATTGCGTCTACATGCAAATGGTCAGATGACAGGAATACTTTGAAACTGCATAAGGAATCTTTTTGGCTCTAAGCTAGCTCCTAATTTACCAAATGAAAGGACTGCTGCCACAAGGAATGATCTGCTGTTATATTATTTTTATTACTGAATAACATCCGAGTGTCTTTGCAGTAGGTATACCTATCTATGGAAATGCAAATTTATTTTACTAAATGTATCAATTTTCCCACTCATAACAATAAAACCAATTTTGGAGAAATATGTTACCCTGTGAAATGTTTCTAAGACATAATTCTACAATGCATGTGTAATAAATTGTTACACCTTCACTGCTTTTAATTATGGACTTAAGGGTCCGCACTCAGTTGAGTTCAAAGTATAGTATTTGGGTTTTATTCTGTTGATGTTTGATTTCCGGGTTGCAGTCAGTGCTGGCACTGTCCATGCATTGTCATGTATTGCTGGTTTTGTTTCTTTGGGTTGCTGTTTTTTTCCGGGTTTGAGGTTTTAGTTAGCCAGTGTCATATCTCATGGTTTTAGTTAGCCAGTGTCATATCTCATGGTTTTAGTTAGCCAGTGTCTTGTCTCATGGTTTTGGTTAGCCAGTGTCTTGTCTCATGGTTTTAGTTAGCCAGTGTCTTGTATTATGGTTTTAGTTAGCCAGTGTCTTGTATCATGGTTTGGGCTAGCCAGTATCTTATATCATGGTTTTAGTTAGCCAGTGTCTTGTCTCATAGTTTTAGTTAGCCAGTGTCTTGTCTCATGGTTTTAGTTAGCCAGTGTCTTGTCTCATAGTTTTAGTTAGCCAGTGTCTTGTCTCATGGGTTTGGTTAGCCAGTGTCTTGTCTCATGGTTTTGGTTAGTGTCTTGTTCAGGAGTTATCATGGTTTTAGTGTCTTGTTCATGTGTTGCGCAGCCATCACCTAGTTTTCACCTTCTAGTGGTAATTTTTGTATTACAGTCCAAAATTCAGGCTTCGTACTTCTTGATTTCCCCAGTGCTGAATCTGAATCCACTTCTCAGTTACCTAGTCCTAGAGCCACCTATCTAGTCACTTATCCATTTCATGTGATGTTCTATCCAGTGGTTTCTGGGACTATCCGGATGAAATTCTGGCATTGTGGATGGACAGTTTCATTTTAGGTTCTCTGGACTCTTGTGAAGATCAATGAATGTGCTTTAACTGAGTGCTCTGAATCCTTTATGATTTCATTTTAGACAGGAAAATTATTACTCATCATGTAAGACTTTTTACTGTATGTTATGGCATTGTACCTACTTCTGCCTGTCTAATTCAGAAGTGCAGCTATTGCATGGCCTGGAGCCAGGAGTCATCTGGTTGTGATTTTTTTTTTGGTTGTTATGTGATTCCTCATATCTTTCATCAGCTCATTAGATGGGTTTTTTCTCCGCCAAACGCCATTCTGAATCTGCTTGGATGAATACAGTGTGGCACCATCACTCAGATTCCTTATGTCTGCTCTGATAACTACAATCCTGCAAAATAAGACTTATATAGTTGATGTGAAACAATGTGTTTCCAGTGTATTTTGTTTATACAAAAAAAATCTAATTTCATTGTTTTGCTAAAGTGAACAAAATGATCACAGGAATCTTGAATAGGGACCTTTTAGAATATTCTTTCTCAAAGAAAAATAGGTTCTTCTATGCTACAGCAATGAGGACCCAAATGAATAATTCCATTTTATTTCAATAGATATCCTTTACGTTTCCATTTTTGAAGTATTTTTTGTTTACTTAAAAAAAAAACTCTTGAGGCAATAATCATTTTCTACTTTTGCATAAGTCTAAATTTCTTTCTTCAAGGTCAAAGTTCAGCTCACAACCTACATTTTTTGCTACTTTTGGTTACAGTGAAAGCCTTGGATTAACAAGTCAATTTTAGAAAGAAATACATATAGTACCATGCAAAAGTCTTAGGCAGTCAAAGAAAATGATGTTTAGATGACCTTCATGTTAAAGACTATGATTTTATGTCTGTCGTGTATCAGCTTAGTCATTTCAAAACCTCTCCTAATGTCATTTGCAGCAACTCTCCAATAAACCCATTTTTGACTTTATACATATCTTTGACTTTTTACCACACCTGTAATGGCTAATAAATACCTCATTGAATTATTTAACTAACTGAGTTAATTAACTAAATAATTGAGCTGGTGGTGAAATTTAGCAAATCCATGGAATGGCTGAGGTGCCCCTGGGGAGAGGTTTGGGAACTGAAGCGGTGTTCATCTACCCATCCAACATGATATCAGTAATATTTAGGATAACTGAAGAAAGTCTTGTTTATTTTTTATTGCGATAGTGCTCATTTTTAAATTCTAAATTGTGTTTTTTTTTCCCTGAGAAAATATGCACTTACTACCCAGATAAATAGTCCGAAACAATTTCTTTGACTGTACTGTATTTATGTGTACTGGTCTGCTTCATGAGATAAGCATCCCAGATCTGTACAAGTTTATTAAAAAAATATATATGTGTGAAGTTCTAAACTACATGGAAAAGCAGAGTGGAATTTGATGGCATAGGAGGTACAATGAAAAGGCTCATCAGAAAGGTGTATTTGTTGTAACCTCTAATCACGCTTTTCCACTGACATACAAGACAGGAAGGAGCCGTACGACAAAGAGAGACTAGTTACAGCACAACTCCAGCTTGCTTCGGTTTTCCAGTGCAGAAGGGTCAGCTTGGTAAAGGTATTGCTGAGTTTGGAAAGTGACAGTGGCGTAAAACCGAAGAGACGCTTATTTACTGTTCATCCAGTGTACATCATGATATATTATGTGTAATTCTTCTTATTATTTTTTTTACTGTGTGTTAATTTACTGAATTGTCTGTAAGAATCACAGTGTTATGCACGTATGAAATGCTAGCGGAATTAGCATTCGCCCGCTTAAATTTGCATTACAAATCCATTCTGTTCAGTTGTTCTATAGTAACCTTTTAAGTAAGAGGTTGGAAATTTTCAAGTTCCGAGGTTTCAGGAATGCATTGTGATGTGAGAAACTCCTAATAATAAATAATATATAGAAAATATGCTTTTTCCTTCAGATAATCCAAGCCCAGAACACAGGTGTCTCCGTGCATTTTGACCAATCCGATAGTGGTGATGCAACCAGCTCAGTTTAGTCTCACTTTCAGCCCTGCAACTGAGCAGGACCATGTCAGCACGGGTGTGGCTTGGGTATGGCTCAGGTACGACTTGCACACTTTGCATTGAAAAATCACTAGTCTGCGTTACGGTTCGGGTACAGCTTGGTTATTGGTGGCAGTGGAAAAGCACCACAAGGGACCATATCTTTACTGGCTCAAATGTGATTCTGAATCCGATGGTTCGAACATTGTACTTTGAAGGTGATGCCGTGTACCAGAATGATAATGCATTAACACATAACGCAAGTCTGGTGACAGTGTTTTGATGAACGTGAAAGTGAAGTTGACTCAGCATAGCAAGCTTTGTGATGCGGTGTCCTTTAATATGTTTGGAAGATCTGTTTTGACTTCTGTAACAGCAGAAAGTGATGTGTAAATTTATCTGTTGTTTCTTTTTTCTTGTTCTGACACATTTTTTTTTTTTACTTCTGTAGCAGAAGTGACAATTATCATACATGCAGCAAACGTAAGCTGCAAACTATGGGCAAGTGTTAAATGCAGTCTGTCTTTGATCCACAGATTCATCATCTTCAGTAGGGATGTGCATCCCCATCACTGAGGCCACACCTCGATGCTTTGCTAATGATCCGATACATTAAAGATACATATGAAGCCAATACTACTGCAATATGATTCATCCCTGTTGTTGCTGTGCAGTTCGACACAGTGCGAATCAACATGATATGATATGAGGGAAAAGGATATAATATATGCAATTCAATATGGTACAGATAGTTTGATGTTATTTCTTTGGTTCTTCTTGACAGCACATGTTAAATGAAATAATAAAGTGCCATTTTTACTTCACATTATTGTAAATAAGGTATAAGGCCGCTACTGATAATTATATATTAATTAATTGGATTTTACCAATGCAAAGATGTCAGAGACGATGTATCCCAGGTTCATTCCAGATTTTATCTGGTGCACTTTTTCAGTCGAGGCAATCACATCGTGAACTCTTATCCCAGTGCACCAATCCTAATCAATGAATCTTACATTCTCTAATCTCTTGTAAAGTAGATAATCCTGACTTTCGATGAGAGTTAAGTCTCCTTGGGCTGCATGACACTTCTAAAGGAAGTTTCTAAGGAAACAAGACTATGGAACATCCAGGTTTGAGGGATCAGCTGCGTCATTTGGAATCTGTGCTGGAGAATCTTTTCTGTTTTCTAACTTTTCTCAAAAGAGCATAAGAAAAGTGTCATTCCACGAATGTTCTCAGAGCAATACTTGTACAGGCCACCCGGTGTAAAGACCTATAATGTGGCATGCTTAGACTTACAAAATGTACAAAACATTTTCGAATTTAAGCTACTAAATCTCAGGTACACTTTACACTAGTTTTATGACAGAAGTAAATACAAAGAGAGTAAGATTAATGTGTCTTTTCAGTGATTTTTTGTGGTAAGTTCAAAGCCTCATAACTCCAATACTCTGTTGAGTAAAGTAAGTCAAAATAGTAAAAATTTTGTAAGAAAACACACTGTACTGTATAAACACAGTGTAGAAAAAGTGCAATAAGTCAAAAACATTGCTGAGCTCTGGAAGGTATGTGTAATACTTGTCAAATTTCATCAAATTTAAAAAAAAATACTTTTCTGCAAATTTGTTGAATTAAAATAGAATGATCCAGGTTCCATTGGTAATGGAATTTCTAATTAGAATTTTTTTGTTCAATGAATAAAATGATGTCTTACGCTAAAGAAAATATAGTAATAAGTACTGAAATAAAGTTAAAGATTATAAATGTAAACCAAGTGTTTTTTACACAAAGCTCATGGTTTGATAACACTTCATTTACAAATCTTCTTTTACAGTCCTGATGACCAGACAAGTCCATCTGAACTGCATTCCACACCATCTTCTTCTGCACGTCACACACACCAAGAGAGACATATGATCATAGCAAAATTCTGTGCCCTCATTTTAAAAGCACAGAAATGCCTGCCTAATCACACCCCACTCATTTTCCAATCTTGCATGTGGTTCAGCTTTTCACCCACTCTTCCACTTGAGGTCTGCATGTTAGCACCCAGGCACACCTGTGTCGCATTACACCCATACCCGTCACTACAGGTCCAGCAGATAGCACTATCAGCTGGCAGCCCATTAGGCAGAACATCCCAAGAGAGATCATCTGAAATTAGAGAATTTCACTACAGTGTAATCCAGTTTTTTTGCACAGTGCATGGTTGTCCTGCTTGGCTTAAAGGGTTCCAGTGACACACTGCAGACCACCATAAATTCATCAGCTACAGCACCTCCACCAGACTGAATACAAACTTGAGTGAGAACGTTCAAGAATGAACCATCGGGCAGGCAAGCTTTAGAAAAGTCTTCAGTCCCATGGTGCAAAGATTTCACGCTCCCAGCTGCCAGGATGATTTGCACTGTCCCAGGCAGACATGCGGCTACCTTCTGGGAAGCTCTCCCAATGGGCTAACTGAACGCAGATGTAACCCCTTGGGATTACACCCACACACTCACATAGAAGGACACACACAGACATGCCCACACATCTGGCCACTCAGACATACACAAACTCACTGACAGCAGGACATACATGGGCACTTTATGTACAATATTTACACATACAGCATGTATAGCAGAGAGACAAATATACCATCTTACCTTTTAGTGTGCTGGCAGCTTTTGCTGTACCAAAGAACACTGGATATAATCCTTATGCACATCATCATTTTAGATTAAGATCTAATTTCATAAATAAATGTGTTAATCAGTGTCACATATTTTTCCCATTCCTCTTTACAAAATCACTTAAGTTATGCTTCAGCAATTCAGATTTTTGCTTCCTCTATTCAACCATCTTTCCACTGGTTTTCTATTCATCACCTAGCTGTCATCAAACAATGGGAAAGTTAACAAATTTTAAGCTTCAATTCATAACCATATGTCACATTAATATAATAAATTATATACGTGCAGGTCTCTCTGTTTAATTTCATTTCCAGTCATTCACTCTTTCCAGGCTTTTAGCACCTTATTTATGCTTGATATACAATCTGTCTCTACCTCTCTCTCTTGCTACCAACACACATCCAAAAACTGCAATATAAAACACATTATTTAATAGATTAAGGCTAATTTTAAAGACATCCCACACGTTCCTGCAGCTGCTTGAACAGAATGTCTCCATTGGCTAGCTTTGCTGCACATATGGCACGCAACATATCTTTGAGGACCTCTCTGCCTGGAGTGACAGTGTGGAAGGCAGCTCTCTGCTCCTCGCAAAAACATACGGTGAATTTTACAATGTGAGGGAGCTCTTAGCTCCCTGAGTGCAAAGAGACATCTGGAGGTAGTTCCCATGTTAGGTCAAATGCTGTACTAAACATTGGAATGCTCCAAGATAAGGAGGAAAGGAAAAAAAAATAAAAGAATTTTTTTATAATGAGTGCTAATATTCATTAGAAATAAATTACTTTGATTTATCACTGGACTGCAGATTTTGATCTGATCAGCAGATACACAGTTCCTTTGGTCTTCATATATGTATAAAATATGCAAATATATACAGTAATAAACAGGGTTTAAATATAGATGGAGCCCAGCTCTGACTCCTTATGTCCAAAACATAACTCAAGTACAGATTCAAAGGGAACCGTTTAAGAATTGTTCAGTTTTGCACTAAAAATCATGAGCTTATTTGGATGGGGGGATTGTTTTGATATTTCTTCGTAGCTTGGCTAAGACGATATAAATGGTTAATGGTGTATATATAGTGATTAAAAACGAGACACGTTTTATATAAAAGTGTGTTGTATATTTTTACAAAAAACAACACAGATTGAAATCACTACTAATGTACAGGGGTTGGATAACAAAATTGAAACACTGGCCAATATAATGTTTGAGGTTTCATGACTATATGCGTAGTCTTTGCTGATTGCACATTCCAAATGTAAGAGCAGAGTCTGAAGGTTGAAATTAGTAGAGCAATAGCGCAGCTGTACATAAAATATTGCAATTCACACACATAATAGGAGACGTATCAAAGTTCAAAAGAGGCCAGATTGTTGGTGCGTGTCTGACTGGCGCATCTGTGATCAGGACAGCAAGTCTTTGTGGTGTATCAAGAGACACGGTATCCAGGGTAACATCGGCATACCACCACAAAGGATGGACCCCTTCCAACAGGAGTAATTGTGGATGCAAGAGGAAGTTGTCGGAAAGGGATGTCCTGTCCAGGCATTAACCTGGATTATATCCAAATATCATGAAACCACAGCTGCCCAACTCACCGCAGAATTAAATGCACACCTCAGCTCTTCTGTTTCCACCAAAACTGTTTTCCAGGAGCTCCACACTGTCAATTTTCATGGTTAGGCTGCTTATAGTCAAACCTTTAGCCAATGTCAAACATTAGTTGCAATGGTGCCAGCAGTGCAAATCTTGGGCTGTAGACAATGTGAAACAGGTATTGTTCTACGTCAATGTCTTTCTCACATAAGAGTGACTTACAGCGTAGAGAAGCCCCAAAGAGGTTTACCACCCAGAGTGTTGCGTACCTACAGTCCAGCAGAGGGGGGGATCCATGATGATTTGGTCTGCAGTCGTAGGCCCACTACTTGTCCTGACGCATCACTGCCAAGAACTACCAAACCATTCTGGTGAACCATGTTCACCCAAAGGTTCAAAGATTGTACCCTGAAGGTGGCGCCGTGTACCACAATGATAATGCACTAACACAAACTGCAAATCTGGTGCCAGAGTGTTTTAATGAACATGGAAGTGAAGGTCCCCTGCCTTACAGTCACCAGCTCTCAATATTATCAAGCCACTTTGGGTTTTTTTTTGGAAGAGCGAGTCAGGAAACGTTTTCCTCCAGCATTACTTAGTGACCTGACCACTGTTCTGCAAGAGGAATGGCTCAAAATCCCTCTGCCCACTGTGCAGGACTTGTATCTGTCATTCCCAAGGTAAACCGATGCTGTACTGGCCACAAAAGAAGACTCTACACCATACTAATAAATTATTGTGGTCTAAAACCGGGTGTTTCATTTTCATTTTCCAACTCCTGTATATGAGAGATAATATTCTAGGAGGTTTTCTTTTTTTAACTAATTGTTTATTGATCATAAACAGTCAGCATAAAATAATGATGACGCCTTCATTTCTGTTCCATGTTTTTGTATTTTGACTTATTTTGCTGCTGCCAAAACGTTCCTTACTAGCTAGACTCAGCTAAAGATGTGTTTAAAAAGCAATATGTGAATAACTTGATATTTTTATGCATTTTCCCTGGGACATTATGAATAAATAAGCAATAATATTACCAGCAGTGCAGGGCGGTGTGGTGGCATAGTGGGTAGCACTGTTGCCTCACGCCTGTGGCACCAGCGTTCATGTTTCCTCCCTGACTGAAGTTTGTCTGCTAAAGAGAGGAACAGGAGGCAGAGTGTAGGGGGGTGCTGGTTCAAACATGATGAGGGGCTTAATCCCAGTAACTGAGTGCAAGAAAATTAAGAAAGTTAAGTTAGTGTTTCCTTATTTTGAGTTGTTTTTGTGTATTTATTCTTTTTCATTTTCTTTAAATACATTTCATCGTTTAGGGCCATTGGGAATTGGGTGGGGGATTTAATGGACAATAAAGCACATACATCCTATCCTGTCTTGTGAGGCCCTCAAGTTTATCCATCAGCCCATGGGCCAGAATGCAACAGTATCTTAGCTACTCATGCTTGTTAAAAATGCAAACCAGATAGCTCATTACATAGTCCGATAATGAGTCCAAACACTAACAAACCTTGTCTAAAATCATTTTCACCAAATTTTAGGCTTACCTTCCTGGAATCATAGTAAACCGTAATTTAAAAAATAATATTAGCTAATATTGCCTTTCCCACCAAAGTTCAGGAACCTAGTTCCTGGTTCATTGGGCTTCTGGCTACTTTAATGTGTCCCGCTTCAGATTCAGAATACTTTATTAATCCACGAGTAAGTTATGTGGTTAAAGTTAATGTGTTGCTTTCCCACCACAGGAACTGTGACCATTAAGCTAAATATGTATGGGAGATGCAAAGACCTCATAAGTTAAACGTCACATGTAATTTCTAACAAAACTACACCACCACCTCAAAAATGGAGGATGAACAAGTAGATTTGTAAGTTATTTCTTAGTTATTCAGAAGGATCAATCACAATGAAATGGAACATAGCCTTTTATTTATATGACCCGTGACATGTTTATAATTCATTAAATCTGACCGGCTGTGAGGTGTTGCATGCACAAAGCAGAGTTTCACAGTTAGCTAAGTGTACTTAAGCTAGATGTTATGATTGTCGATAAGAGTTTAAGTAAGGATCATTCCTATTGGAAAGTCATGACTTTCAGCTTAAGTAAACCTAGCTAACTCAGATATCTTGCTTAGTGGAACACCCCCAGATTTATCATTTGTTTTCCACAAAATAAAAAATTATGTGATGTTTTTCCACTAATAAGCACTGGCAAGTTTCACTGCTGGCACTGGTGATAGACAAAAGTGTATATCGTTTATCAATCAAATTGTCCGCTGCAGAAATACAGAGATGCAAGCAAAAACATATTCATTAATGCATTAACTGTAATTGAGATATAAAAATAATTCCATCTGCTGAATTTTTGCTCCATTACTTTTATCTCTGTTCCCAATATTTCCAAGTAACTTCCAAGTTAGGGCCCGTGCTTGTGGTCAACCAATCAGCAAGTTTACTATAAACCCTACCCAGCAGTCACAAAAACTAAAAGTACCTGCTACGAGTAGGAACTAAAACTGGCTTCTGGAAGTGCCTCTGAAGAATTTCAAGTTCCTGCAGTGGGAACGTGACAAAAGGTGCCCAAATAATAGCATATTTATTACAATGAAAGCAGCTATTCAAAAAAAACACCCACCCATGACAAAATATGACAGTTTGTTAACATTGATATTAGCACTCATTATAAATAAAGTTTCCTGGTGTGCTATAATTCACTTAAATTAGTTATACCCCGTCATAAACATCATGCAAGAAAGTTTTGTTCCCAAATCAAAGCTTACTACGAGCAATTCAGTTACAGCTGCTGTTGGCACGAATAGCCAAGCTTCAGGACCAGCACCTTCGGATAATGTGAGCAATTTGAACAATAATGTTTCACCTTCTCTGCCCATTTTGCACCAGCACAGTGCAGGTAGCTGAGTAATTTCCACCTTTGTTTGCAAAGGCAGTTTATTTTTGGTTTGGTAATTAACGTTTAATGTTTTTTTTTCTCCATTTCATTACAGTTCATGTTACATGTTCCGCTCTTAGGTTCTTATCAATTCATGAGTTTGAGCTCCAAATTTGCCTTTATTATGCCAGTATATCACTAGATAAGCTTTTAAGTTAAAATTTATGTTTGATCAGCAGACACTTCTATCCAAGGCACCTTACGGAAATCACATAATCATAATCAGAGAGATGACTATGGGAGCATAATGAAGAGTTCACCAATAGTTCAAACGTGGAATATGAAAACGTCCATGTGTCCCCTATTTCTCTGGCTATGAGCTGGTACTACACTGTACTATATAGTCCATTGTGTGAAAAGCTGCCCACCCAAAATTTTTAATTGCCCCCCTAAGCTGAGCAGTTTAGATCAGGCCTGATGGATGGATGGATGCCTGGATAGGTTTTAGAAGAGTATTTATATCATTATCCCTAGACTTGATTGCAAAATCTTAATACCAAAAATACCACCCTGTAGGAGACACAGGCAATCAGCCAAGACACCTTTAGATCAGGGAGCACAAAGGTCACAAAAAATGAAAAAATAAGATGAAATACCTCTGGCTGCACTCCATGAAATTATTGTTATTTGCACTAGTTTTTAAATTTCACTGTTGTGAAACAAATGCTACCTAGTAGGGCTGAATAATACCACATCGCGGCTATATGGTGCAATAATCAGTGTCTGGACGCTGGCTTTTTGTATTATATGGACATTAACTTATGCCCACAGTTTGGTAAGCAGCGGTGTGTTTCCCATAGAACATCATTTAACTTAGATCTAAAGTATGAATGTTTCCCCAAACATCAAATTTTGTTAGTACTACAGTAGTTTGAACCCTGCTGGTTTGAACCTGTGCAGTTTGAACTATAATGGCCCCAGAAGTCTGACTTCCACTGCGGGCAGTAATATTATCCCTAAATATGACAATTGTAATGATATTACATTAATTTATTATTTTAGTCATATCATGACAATGATATTATTAGCAGTAGCATCATAATAATATATGCTGCTAGTAGAGGAAAAAATTTAACTATAAGCTATTACAATGCATTTAGTGAAACAGGCTTTATTTGTAATTATGTTCATGTTAGTTTAATCATGCTGTAAAAACTTAGAAATTCCAGATCCACCAGTGAAGTACAGTGTATTAATGGCTCAGTGTCATTAACAGGCGTTCATAACACCCTGCCATTGTACATGAAGTTTCTCGTCTGCGCAGCCATGGATTTGTATCCAAGCAGTGATGTGTTATTTTTTAATGTTTTTCATAATGCGATGAAAGCTCTGAGTGACCAAGAATAGATTCATTACTTTTAGCCATCGCTTTACCCATGTTTTATTTGCTTTCCTTGCATTTTTCCATTTATATGTGCATATAAGCACTGAACAACAAATTGTTCCAGCATCGCCATCATGCGCCTGCATAATAATCATATTGCATGTCAGCACTGTTTCGTGTCTGACACAACTTGCTTGATACACTGTATTGTTACACATCAGGGAGGAGATAGGAGGATCAGGCAGACTTCATGGGCAGGACGTGACAGTAACCCCCCCTTCCATGGATGATGAACAGGGAAGGGGACCAAGGGGACAGGGCCGGGGATGGCAGGACCGATAGAGTTCACAGGATAGACACCAAAGAAGACTAGAGGGGCAGAGACACAGGACAGGACAGGCCGCAAGGCACAACTGAGGACATGGAATAGGCAGAGGCAGGATCAGGGTGCAAAGGGACAGCAGGAGAAGGGAAATGTCAGGACAGACACCGGACATGACTAGGGACACAGACCAACACAGAACAGTGCCAAACAGAAAAGACCAAACACAGGACTTAACCAAGCACCAGGGACAATAGACCAGGGACCGGTGGCACAAAGGCCAGACATTAATGGGGACCAGGGAGCAGGAAAGACAAGGACAGAGACAATGGGCAGGGAGAAAGAAGGACAGACAGACTGAACAGGGGAGAGAAGAAGGGAAGCACAGCGAACAGGAACAGAAGATCAGAACTAGGTGGTACACAGACAGAGAGCCGGGGTAGGCAGGACAAAGGAACACCATTTAGGGTAGGGGACGCAAACTGAGGCAAAGCAAAGGCTCAAAAGAGCACTGGGACAGGATGTTAGGTGGAATCGGAGGTTGAGAGTCACGTCCAGGGAGCCCTCGGGGCCGAGGACAGCCAGACGAAAGCCGAGAGGTGGTAGATGCTGGTGAAGTTGGCATTGACGGGACAGCAGGGACAGAGGAGGAGTGTGCTGTGGTCCTGTCCCTTTGGCCCTCACAGGAGATTAACCCAGATAGACAGCATCGGGTGGACTTTGTGTCCCCGCCTCTACGGAGATGGAGATTCGGCCAACCCATCCCCCGTGCTTCTGCCGACACAGGAGGGTGCCCTGGGACCCGGAGCCAAGTCGAGGAAGGGGCCCCTGGAGTGGGACTCAGGGTTAAAGCCAGAGGGTCCCACTCCAAGTCCTCTGGTGGGACATCTTCTGGGTCCATCGCAGCTGGCCCAGAAGCGGCCAGGGAGTCGGGAGCCAGCCAGCAACTGGGGAGTTAGGAGCAGACAACCTCCAATGTGCCCGACAGAGGAAGCACCCACCTGATGCTTGGAGAAATAGAGTTACTTTTGTAATTAATGTTTTAAAGCAGAGAATGCATATTTATATGGTGAGCACATTATAGATTCTTTGGTGTATACAATCATAACCATTCATTCATTATACAAGCAAAAATCATTAAAATCTCAAAATAACACCGAAATATTGGTTATGAAGGAGGTGAGAAGACACCACCCCAATTTTGTTCCTCAATTGACATAAATGGACTGGAAACTTCCAAAAATCCAAGTAAACTATTTTTTTTATTAATTTATTGTATTATCTTTTCATTGAGCTACATTCCTACATTGATTTGTAAACCTTGCCAGCATGGAAACCAATTAGCTGTATAGTATACTATGGCAAAGATTACTGATGTCATAGTAGTCAAAGTTTGAAAGACCCTCTTATTTTATGTTATAATAATAAAAAATGGGTGGGGACACGTTTGCTTACTGTCTGGCTCCACCCTGCAGAATGTTTTAATGCATTCCATTAGTGTAAAAGACGAGGCGTTCAGTTCCACAAATCCTGCGATGACACCCATTGAGGTCATCCATGCATTGACATCCAGCTCTCAAAGCAGCTGTTTGCACTGCCTCATTTTGCCCACAAACATCTGCAGCTCATCTTGCCCGTTTGAAGGAAATATATGATTTCATTCATCCGTTCTCCCTTTTCTGCACATCGACAGCTTCTGCTGCTTGTTTTGTTCAAGGCCCATCTGCTTTGTATAAGACTGGAACTATTTTTGAATATAAAGGCTGTAAAGGAATTCAGTGCTAATAATATTTTGGTCTTTGTACACTATGAAAAACAACAAGCACTTTTCATGATAAAATGAATTACTAAATTAATAAATTATTTCTCTAAATGAAATATGTCAGATATGTTTTTAAGACACTAACTAAAACCTTCTTGCAGCTATTTATGGAAAAATACCTCTGGGATCAAAACTTTCATGTGAATTCATTATTACTGTCCTCATACAGTCAATGTTTTTTTTTGTAATGCTAAACAATTTATTGTCTTGATATTTTGTACCAAGTTTTACCATTAATTAATGAAACAATATCTTGGGTTTTTGAAGCTTGTTTTGAAAACTAATGACATGCTTTCTGAGTTGTATACTGAACACACAACTTCATGGTTATATGTAGAATATTGCAAATAGCTTGCAATTTTGGTATGCTAAAATTAAATTTCATGTTTGGCTCCAATGGCACATGGCATTCAAGCTTGGTTCAGGTGGCTTTTAGCTGCCACGCCTGTTTAGGAGTGACAGGCAATTGGCACATTTCTGAATAGTAGCTTGTAGAAGTGTAGCACATTTGCCACAGCATTTAGACAATATTTCTAGAATCCACTATACACTGTAGGACTCACCCCCGTGACACTTACAGACTTTGAGGCGAGGCCCATTTCTTCAGAGCATGTCTACACAGATCAGATAACATTCCACAGACCACACAGCTTGCAGTCCCAGTTAAAGCAGTTATCCACGGTCTTGCATGATACGCTATTCAAGTAATGCCTTTCAGGGGTAACTTGGGCCATTTCATATTGGATGAAGCCTGACCATGTGGTTACAACACTGAACGTTTTAAATGATAAGTTCCTTAAACAGAATGCTGAGCCTCCCTCATTGAATGCTAATCATATTCAATGAAGAAGCCCAGAATTAAATTTTCACAGTTGGAAACTAATTACTGAACTTTCAATTTTTTATATAAACATTTATACAATGGTCTTTAACATATATAGAAGAATCACTTTCTTATTTGTGAAACATGACTACCATAAACAAAACAAGGTATGGTGTTTTCAAGATGCCAAATTAAATGTGATGCACGCCAAAACTCAATTTTTACTACATGTCTTCCAGAGTAATACTCTGCTATATTACAGAATGAATGACAACATCCTTGTGTTTCAAATAAAGGCAGATGTAAGTAACAATTATAAATACTTGTACGTAAAATTTCACTTAATGCTAACAGGAACATACACATATTTTCTAACATGAGAGTTGACGTGTTTCATGGGGAAATGCAGCGCCGGTACTCCCCGGTATGCAATACCGGTACCTCTTCAGAGTACTGGCACCTCTCAATATCCGCTGCCACTGAATAACAAGTACCTGTTTTCCCCTATTTCAAGCACTGAGGAAGTCAGGATGTTTGTCATGGCCACACAAGAAGTAAACATTAGGATATTGGCTAGACCAGTTTCAAGAGTTTCTTAAAATAAAATTTCCCTGTACTTACTTCACTAAACGTGAACTAAGCCTTTAATTAAACTTTGCCACACTTCTAAGCCATATTTTTTCCATTGGTGAAAGGCTTTGTGGAGTACTGTTCATTTGTCTAGAATTATATATTTCCTGTATATATTAATGTTATTTTGAGGTTCTTTAACTTCTCTTGGAGGAAGAATGATGCAAAGAATGACATTAAATCAGAGAGCAATGAGCTGAATCATTGTTATAACATTTTCTATGGACGGTTGCAGTTCTGCGTGATGATGGGAAACATACACGTGTATGTGCAAGGAGACACAACACGAACACACACACACACACAGACACACAGAGACACACAATATGAACGCCTGCACACAAACATGTAGCCATACAGTGACGAGTATAAAAACATCACACACTAAATGCACAGCATTTGTTTACAATGCAATCTCACCAACAACAGAACTTCTTTAACATAGCTATCTATAAAAAGTAAATCTATGCAATTTAAGAGAAATATAGACTTGTATATTGTGTGTGTTGTAACAAAAGAGTAAAAAATGGTGATAAGTAGCTTTTATAAATCTTTCATACTTATGAACAAGTTATCACTGAAACTTTTGTGTAATCTAACAAAAATAATAATAATTGTCTATTTATCTTTTATATATATATATATATACATTTTTAATATTTTATATTTAAAATTTGGCATTATTGGACGTTTGGTTATGAATTAATTTATCTAATCTTGCTACATAATTTCATTATAATATACGATAATATAGTTTGAAGGAAAAAATACTGGGAATGGCAATTTGTTTTAAATGCATTAATTTTAAATTAATAATAAAAAAGAATGTGTAAGAGAAAATGTTTCTGCAGTTATGCTGTAACTCATTACAGCAGTAAACAAAACAACAAATATCCTAACCACTATTCAAATGAGGGCAACTGACCTCTTGAATTTACTTGTCCATGTGAACGAAGAAAAATATGAAACTATTGGTATCTTTGGAGTTTAACACAACTTGTCTGAACTAAAAATACTACGAATATGTTTGTCCTAGTTGCTATTTTCATGAATACTTATCATCATCCTCGTCATTATTCTTAAATCATATCATTAAATAAACATAGAAAATACATAACATTACATTCTGTATTGAGTCTAAAAATATTTACCAAGTAATTACTAAGTCCATCACAAAAGTAAATTTCTAAGTAAATTCTGCAAAAGTAGTTAATTTCACCCTCATCTTCAAAAACCAAAGACAAAAAGCCTTTTAATTCAAGTAAGAGCTGCAGAGCTGTATTATAATGTCCTGTACTTAGTGAGGTCCAGTCACAGGACAGTGATCTAAAAAGAATAGCAAAGTGATTGTTTGGCCACCTGCCATGTATTGGTGTGTCTGTGTATATGTGTGTGTGACCAAATGTTCCCCACAATGTAATAAAAACCTGATATTTTGACATTGTGGAGACCATTTTCCAAGTCCTCACAATGATCTGTGAATCCAGTCAAAAAATTAAAAATGCCAAAAGTCTCATATTTTGTTTGGTTACTTATGCTTAAGCTTAGGGCTGGGTGGGGGTTAAGGTCTTCATGTTGGTATTAGAGGTTTCCCCATGGAAATGAATGGATGGTCCACACAAAAATATGATTACAAACCTGTGTGTGTGTGTGTGTGTGTGTGTGTGTGTGTGTGTGTGTGCACGTGGTAAAAGAATAGGAACAAGGCAATATCATGGATTGGTAGGGGGGCTCTTTACAATAGTGTAGTTGTGGGGGGTTGAAATCGGATAACCTAAATGATCAAACCTCTTTACACCTTGTATTCTAACAGGATTAAAAACACTTAGCTCTCTTTTTAGCATACTTTGGTCTTATTCAGGGTTACTTACTGCGTCTGACATGCTTTGATCATCCTTGCATGAGTGTTTTTGGTGTCACCAAGACAGTGGATTCAATATACGTAGAATGTTCTTCTCTGTTACGTCCCTCCGGAAATGCTTTCACTCCTAAGTCTCCCTTCTTTTTAAATGTCCATAGAAGTAAACTCACATATAAAATAAAGAGAGTTTATTTCATTATTGGTGTGAGAGTCATGGGGCTAGATGTTCACTAAACAAGGTCCAACATCCAATGGCCTGATATCCAAAATGGAATAATTCCAAGCATGTCTGTTTTTTAGTTCTCATTTCCATACTAACTAAAGTAATGCTCTAGCTGTAAGACAGTATCTGCATATGAGCATGTATATTCAATTCTTCTGTTTTATAAATACATACTTTACAAATTCCAAACAACCAAGTGGATAATGTGAACTGTACGTGTCTTTATTAATTACTGGATTGTCCTTCTATATATGTCCCAGTGTAAAGAACATAGGTTATTTGCTGTAGATTTTTCACTTATAATATTTTAATAATTATTATAATTATAATTATTATAATTATTATTATAATTATTTCCTTTGAGATTGACTTCTTACCCGTGCTCTGTTTTTTCGCTGTTTTTTTTTTTCAGGTACTCTGGCTTTCTCTTGAATGTACAAAATCATGTGTTTAATTGTCTCTAAATAGCCCACAGGTTTATTTAGATTGTACCATTGCCCCCAGAAACACTTCAGTGGTGGAGTTTGTTCAAAGAAGCCTTTCTCCACACCACCATTTCAACAAGCTTTCGGTTTTCGCACTTGTGACCTTCCTGTTAACTTTAACAAGTTTGGCGATACTCCTCTGACCTCTCTCATTAGTAATATGTTTTCAGCCATAGTATTACCATTGAATGGATATTTTTCATTCATTACACTGTACTTTATAATTCTCTTTAAACTATAGAAACTGTACTGCATGGCTTTTTATGATGTAAGAACTACCATGCCCATGTGATGCTAAATCATTTCTTACATGATTTAATCATATTGTGGGAAAATCTGGTCCCCACGATGTATTAATTTTAAACACACACACCCACGTGTGTGTGTGTGTGTGTGTGTGTGTGTGTGTGTTTGTTATTAGTGATGTGCAAGCTACCATGAATAATCCTGCATATGAGCAGGGATCATGTGTAAGTACATCCTTCTGGACAGTGCTTTGAGTTTCTTCATTCATTAATTCTAGATTAATCTCTAAAGATTAGATTGAATCTGCTGTTATTGTTACTGTTAAAGACTCAAAGTTTAATAATTATTTAATTATTTAATAATAATTATTATTATTATTATAAAAATGGCAATTTTTATAATTTTGAATCACTGTCCAAAAATTTAAGGAAAAGGGTTTTATTAAGATTAATTGTTTATGCATGTTTTATGTTTATTAAAGTATTTAAGTGAGCGCCAGCACACTAAGCAGTTTGAGTAACTGTAGAAAATAATTAAAATCAAAAAAAGGAGCAGCCCGCAGGCATGCAGCGGTTATAGTCACCTCTTGAGATGTGTACATTTAATTAAAATTAAGCTAATTTATTTCAAACTTCTTTTCCCTTAAAAACAACTAACAATTTGACTGTAACACGCTTTCTGCATTTGGGTTCGGGCACTTTCATTCCATTAACCCTAAGAGTATTTATTATATTTCGACCCCAAATGACAACAAAATTACTTCTAGGTGTGACTTTTATCATTTTGCTTAGCAGTAAGTTTATCATCCAATAAATAAATATTTGAATAATGTAATTAATTTTTAATTGGAAGTCGTTATGGCCATGGAAAGGAAACAGATATCGATTAAAGAAAAGAAAAAAAAACGAAACAACTTTGTATGACATGACACCAAAGTACAAATAAGATGGCATAAATATTAAATAAAATAAATAAAAGAAAATGTTACCCTGGAATGCACAATTAAATGTCTGCATTTTTTTCCAAATCCATTTTCAATACCCACTTGCAGATAGATAGATAGATAGATAGATAGATAGATAGATAGATAGATAGATAGATAGATAGATAGATAGATAGATAGATAGATCATTTAAAAAACTTACTACCGTGTTGAATTTTTATATTTTCCTGATGTCCCAAAGAAACATTTTCTAGAAAAGCTACAGTAAACCGACTGACAAACTGGAGTTCTTGAATATTTTTGCTATGGTATAGTTCCTATACTGATTTGGATATTAAGAATACAGAAAGACATTAGTACAGTTTAAATAAATACTGCTTATCAAGTACACAGTATTAGACAAAGCAGGACACAGCCCTTCTGCAAGTCAAATCTATATCATATTCTGTCTTGGTGCACTTGTTCTTTTATTACAAAAATGGTTACACTTACTAATTTACAATGTATGAATACTATTTGTTTCGTGCGACACCTGTATCAACACGATTTGAAACGACAGCTACTTCTGGAGATTATAGGCCTACAGATTACAACACGTTGCTCAATTTAGCAATACGCACGCAAATCACTTTTAACATTCGTTGCATGTAACTATGTAATTGCAAAAGCACAAACATATAACGTATAATTATATGATACACGGCTTACAAAAAAAGTAGCATAATTTTGTTTGTGCACTGACTGCTTCAAAGGTACCATTTAAATACATTTACAGTACAGAGAACAATTTAAAAAATTAAATTACATAATTTAAATAATATAAGCTACAACTCAACATTTTCATTTAATAATTTCAATGAACAATAAAATAATAAACGTAATTAATAATTTCAGTTAATATTGAAATTGATAATCTGTATCCGTAACTTTTGGATCTCGTAAATATCGTAATTTGTGTAGGCCTATTATTTCCTTAATTATGCTGCAATCTTCTTCGAATAACCTTTAAAGTGAAACTTAAATTCCTCTTTGAACATTTATATTTTAAAATGTTTCTAACATATTTTGAAAATATCTTGTATGAACTTGTTCAGAAGTACTCATATGACCGAGTTTTGTCAGTCGATGATAAGAAATGAATGTCTGTCCACTTCCAAATTTTACGTTTTGCTGCTTCTGTAGTTCAACAAGTAGATTATTACGCTAACAACGCAAAGAGCGCGGGTTCAAATTCCAGGAAACGCACGTAATTGTGATCCTTCCGAAGTCGCTTTGGATAAAAGCGGCAGATAAAAGAGTTAAATGTAAACATTTTAAAACTGTACAATGCTTCTTCGAAGAAGCATAACATAGTTGAAATATGGCTGACGCTATAATTAAATATTTTTGTTTTCCTAAAATCAAAGTTGTTTATTAAAACAATATATCTATATTCTTCTATGCTTTCAAGGCAATTCTCCACCAGGCACAGTGGTTAAATTGATGAACGTGATTGTTAAGGTCAAGAGATGTATATATAAACTGGAAAATAACTTCTGTGAAATGCTTGGTATAAGCGTTAATGAATAAACTTTAAATATACAAGCCAATATAGAGAACAACATAATTTCTTTGATTGTTCGACCTGACCTTTAACACCGAGTTTTTACCCGTTTAAGCCTGTTTTGAGAACGGAAAAGTGACACACAATAAGGTCCTACCAGACCAGAGGTCATTAGTGTAATTATTATAGTAACGGTTACCTCATGGACTAACCACGATACGTCACAACTGTACATCAATGTAAGGATTCAACAAGCCAATAAAGGCAATGATATCTGTTCCTCTTGGCATTAGCCGAATATTACAATAATTTTATATATAATATATTGTAAGCAAGTGTTGATACAGTCACTGTCATAATAATGTAGAAATCGTTTTTCTTCATTTAGAAGAAAATATTTTGGTAACTTTTACAAGCTATTGAGCATCTTATTTATTAAATAAATAATTCCTGTTGCTACGCACTATGGAAAAATACGGCGCTATTAGTAATAATAACAGCTACCAGTTGTAATGCCATCCAAGAAATGTAAAACTATAACAAATCTTATTAAATAAATTAACAATTATAAAATTATTTTCTACTCTCATACAATAAATACAGCAGTAAAACATTATGTACATCGCTTAAACCACAACAAGCATGTGATGATTTCGTAGACATCAACGGTAGTCTATTTTTTAAACGGTAAGACTGAAGAAGGAATAAGAAAATAATTTTTCTTTTGACATACGATAACAAAAACACGATGAAAAATATTATTAATTGAAGGAATAAACTGATATGGTGGATAGACATTAATTAGACTATAAAACAGTATGTGGTATATGGTCATTAATTATTTTGCTCAATCGTAACGTTTTTTGTACTAAACGTAAAAATTATAAAATATTGGAAGTATACTTTTCATTTAGTATTTCAAGTATCACAATAAAATGTTGCATTTAAAAATTTGTAAACGTCACTTTACATAGCATTTTCAAAATTAGACTACTATAGAATTAACGATCAAAAGACTATTAATATCTCTGAGATTTCAAGTAACATTTGTTGAAAATTGCATTGCATTCCTATCCAGACGCGACGTTCATTTGATAAAAATTAACCGTGCGGGACAAAATGTAGATAAAATATACATCTAGAAACCTATTGAGTGTAGAAAATGTTCATGCTTCCTAACGCGTTGAATGGACTCTGTATCTGTATTTCTCAATAATCAATCTTCTTCGTAAAAAATAAAACGTTACATTTAATGTAGTTATCTCTTATCTTACATTAATTAGAGTTAATGGCAAACATATTCAAAACCAATGTGGAAGCTTGGTAGGCCTATCTGAGAGGTCAATACTGTTTCGTGGCATGTGTTACATTAAAACATTAAAAGTTATAACTTCTATATCGAAAAACAATTAAGTCTTACTTTCTCAAATTATGATATACGTGAGTAGATATTAAATATCAGGTAAGTTTTCCAGAAATAAGTAATGAATAATGAACGTCAAAATGGTATTACAACCAAAGGGAAGAGATTAATAGAAAGCCCATTCAACACTTTTATTTCAGACTACATAGTTTCTAAACATATTAAAATCTTTGGCTTGAAGCGACGGTTCAAAGACGCATTTTGTAGAATTCTGAATTTAAATGAAAGTCGAATAGACAGAAATCACAAAAATCGTATTGGTCAGACACTTACGGAAACAATAACCAACAATATCTTAAATCAAACCATGATTAAAAAAAAAAACATCCATCCAGACACCCCTTATCTGAAATTAAATATATACAACGTATTAGTGTTTCTTTCATATATATGTATGCGCGGGCGCGCGCGCGCGCGCGCGCGTGTGTGTGTGTGTGTGTGTATATATATATATATATATATATATATATATATATATATATATATATATATATATATATATATATATATATATATATACGGTCAGTTTATAGCACCATGTCTTTTCTCCATATATATGTATATCTGTGTGTGTGTGACTTCGACAGAAAATGGAGGAGGTTCATTCGCTGTCAACAATGTCTTCCTGAACGGTGGTAGTGGAATGGTTATACAGTCCCTGTGCCATCAGTTGAAGAGCTAGACCGTTCTTATAACCACTGGCTTTTTTAATTTTCGCTCGCTTATTCTGAAACCAAATTTTGATTTGTGACTCGTTAAGGTTCAGTTCCTGGGCCAGTGACTGTCTCCTTTGCTCCGTGATGTAGCGATTGGCCTGAAACTCAGATTTAAGTCTTTGCAGCTGCTCGGCTGTAAATGCTGTTCTGGGTCGCTTGTCTTCTTTTTCACTTTTCTTCTTTTTCAATTTTCGTGTCCTTGGGCCTAGTGTAGAAACAATAATAAAACGGATACATAAATATTAGCAAGCCCTGTTGATACACACTCCACGTCTGTCAGGCCAGAACTTGAACTTAACTAATCCGTGATATGATACCATCCCGTTAAAAAAAATCGTAGCCATTTGTGTTTCGCTTATTATTACGGAGTCCTATATATAATTGTACTTCGACAGTTCAATGTTCATTGAAATCCTACCGGGTAAATCTCATGTTTTTTATCATTACTATTTCATTAGCAAATGAGCAGCTGCACAATTCCAGAATTCAATTTCAGGACTGCTGAATTACTACCCTTAATAAAGATAACGCTAGCCTAAATAACATATAGGCCTGCCTACTCTTTTTGATATCATTTCAGTCTTCATTAAATGTTGGGAAGGGATATTCAGTATTTTGCGATAGAACTCCTCTGAGAAGTTAAACCTGGCGAGCAGCGCAACAATCCGCAGTAGAGAGGAAGTCATTGCGAGAGTACGCTGGTACTAAATCTTTTAAAATCTGTTTTCATGTCCAAAACTATTATGCTGTATTTGAACGAAGCTTTGCGTAATATTGCGCATTAATGCAAAACAAATACTTGGTATGTATTCTTGCTATTATGTTATTCCTATACAGTTTCATTTTACCAATTCAACATAACAATTTGATTAATTTGTTCATTAATTCCCACGTTTACTGCAAAGAGCTTATCAGGCTTAATTCTAAATGTCTTAAAGTCTTATAATATATGCTACATTTTCAAGGCTAATGTACCATGAAGCCCACAAGAGAAACGTATATGAACAATTACGTGCGTTAAGCACGTAGTACAGGTATTTCCCTCCATTATTTTTAAATACACTACGTTTTGTATTTTAGTCCTTATTATGACTGAAAATGCAGTTACGGAGAACCACAATATACTAATACGCCTATTGCGACCGACATTTGTTTTTATAGTTCCTTTTTAATTTCAATAAACGTGCTGGTCCCTGTACCAGAATTGTATAAATAGCCAATCTTTACAAATATCAGTATTATATCAAGAGTGTTATTTGGAGAAGAATACAAAATATTCTGTTTGTAAATAAATAATAATAATTATAAGTATTATTATATTCTTAATAATAATAATAATAATAATAATAATAATAATAATAATAATAACAACAACACAGTAAACGGAAGTCCAGTTATATATCTCCAGACCTGCAGTTAATCACGCGGTACGTTTTTCTCTCTGACTTTTCAAGAAGCCGCGTTGTCAAGTTACTCACATCCTGCAAATTAATTTCACAAATGCCGTCTACAAAAAACTGATAAGAATACAGCGCATAGATAAAATCCCAAAATAGCGTAATCACTGAGTCTCATTTTCATCAAAACTTATACAAAACAAACTACATCCAGCTGTTATACCTGACAAAGCTAAGTAGCATAGTTTGTGTCTGAACAAAATACCATCTGTACTGTGGCATTTCGATTGAGTTTAAGCGATTACGTTGTATGTTCCTTTTGTTGACTTTAATTTTATTTGAATCATCAGGTCAATAATAATTCATAACACAAAATCATGTTAGGAAAACCTCAGTATATAATGAGACATTTTTACTATTTTGCTTTTACTTTTTACTGTTGCTTGCAAATTGCGAAGCATATGTCACACTGTGGGGTTGTTCGTTTTTATTGATAGGCCTATTTTTGTAGGAAAATATATCAGATCGTCGACGTGTATACAAAATTTAAATTTTTAATTTTGCAATATTAATATAAATTTATGCCGTAAGCATAGGATAGATAGATAGATAGATAGATAGATAGATAGATAGATAGATAGATAGATAATGTTGCACTCCATTGGCTAGAGACATCGTGTTAACAGAAAATACACTAATATAATATAGGTTGCTCTATGACGAATTCACAATTTAGTGCTCACCTACTAAAAACCGTATTTTTAAGAAACTACTGCCTTACCAGATGATGGCCTGTCTGAATATCTTGTGCAATAAACCCAAGCAGGCCATAACATAGGTTGAGATTCTTTCGTGGCAGCGGTTCCTCCATTAGTCGTGTTCACAACCATTATCGACGTGGTGTTCTCTCCATACTTTGTCGTATTAGATCCATTTCCTTCCCCTTGCTTTGAACTCTGCTTGAATAACTGCAAGGACGAAGACGACGAAGTGCTGTCACTGCTACAGTTTGAATCCTGGCATATTGTGTTTGGATGCGATGGCCTTATTATTAAAGCGTTGATGTTTTCTCTAGTCGACGTTTGCGCCCGTTCACTGTTACTAACCTCTTTTTTGCAACCGAAATCTGGCCGGAGAATGTTATCAATAAAGAAATTTGTACTTCTCTGGGCTTGCTGTGCAACTTGCTGAGGGAGTATGAGCGGAGATGGTAAATTCGGTGACAGGGAAATGCTCTCCCGTTCGCTCGAATCTCGGCTGTTCTGATCCTTTTGCTCTTCCATAACTGGAACCAATTTAGCTGGAGCGTCTTCACTCCACTGTTCCGCTCGGTAGTTGATATTTGTATCCAATTATAAAGGAAAAGCTGTGTGTTAGGTATTATAATCGCCTTTGTATAAAATATTTTCTTTACTTAATTGTCGGCATGTTGCGGGGGTGGTGTCACAAATGTCATAATCTGCTCGCTTGACAAGACTTAGACTGACAACACATAGCGTACTGTTTGTAACTCCCAGCCTTTCTCTAATCTATGACAGTTCGATCTTCGCAAACTCTCCTAAAAATCTCTGCTTCTGAAACACTTTTTTCGCAAGAACCGGAAGCACGTGAAACCCTATACACGTGAAATCAACCAATAAAGAACCGCAATTCTTTCTGACATGTATGATGCTGCCCAATCGGATTTTACAACTCCCCACAACAAAGAATGGATGGGTGTCAGAAGACTGGAGAGAATCTGAAAACTGAACTTCATCCGATAGGTAATTGACTAATGTGAATTGGTGAATTGAGCCAAAAAAAAGGCTTACGGTTATGCGGCGGGAAGAATTTTGACGTTGACGTGCACATATATATATATATATATATATATATATATATATATATATATATATATATATATATATATATATATATATATATATATATATACTCCTGCCGTATGATTTGCTATTTCTGCAGGTACGTATGCTTATTTCAAGGGACAACTTTGCATCGAATTTACATTTGAAATTAATTCAATTATTTTACGTTTTATTTGCACATTGTCCGGACAGTTTTGGTTATGCGCTTTGATGTTATTTTCATAAATTGTTTGTCTACGTGGTGATAACTACTAACATCGTGTAGTGGTAGTGTTGCCAGTGTTATTTCACTAAAGGGCAGTTTCACTTTTTAGTAAATTTCATTAAAATGTATTGATTAAAAATCCAGCAATAATGTTGATGGTAATATTAATTATAGGTTCTGGGTTTGCAAAATATACGTTAATTACATGCATTTCTTATGTTTACATTTTTCTCTATTGTCAATGAGTTAATCATTCCCTTTGCCGACAGCGGGGTTTGTTTGCACTGCACTTAGATTATTTTATTAATATGAAAACGTGCAACCTAACCGAAGAAATATCTGAAAAAGGAGTGGGCCCTACGTTTTATTTGCGAAAGAACCGTTTTAAATATATAATACATACAATTCATGCTGTGTGTTTACTGTGTAAACATATCTCAGTTTGACTTCATTTTAATTAGAACAGTGTCAATATCTAATCGCCACTTTTAATACATAGTGCTTTTCAGGCGGTAAATGGGTATTATTCTCTTCTCTTGCAAGCAAGAGACCTTAATACAGCCTGCAAAACAAAATTTATAGGTTTTAATTACTCTTCATTCCGCCTGATCAACTTGGCGTTCACCACAGTAGCGTGAATAAAACTTAAAAAGCATCGTCGCGATTCTTTGGTAAGACGTTTAATCAAAGTAAGCAGGGCTGTACTACACGCTGAGATGACCGCGACGTTATTTCCGACCTGCTGATTAAATGAGTATAGTAACATGGTTTTCGAAGACACCTTTTAGAGGATTTACTTAAATGTTTGTAATTCATTTGACATAAATATGGATTGCTTACAGTAACGAGATGACAAATGTACTCTGTTTAAATATAAATTTCATTCACTGTAAATGCATGGGAATACTTTAAAATGAATGTAACCAATAGAATCGTATAGTCGATTTAAAATCAATATGCAGTGAAAATTTGTCGAAGTGAAAAAACACAATGCAAATCCAGGCAATAGCAAAATGTAACGTAAGTTCCCCATTTTTTTTCTTTTGTTTGCGTTGTTTAATACAGTAGGCCTACAGGAACCATTTATTATAAAAAGAACATGATGAAGGCCATACAGGGCGGTATGGTGGATCAGTAGATAGCACTTAGAATCCCGCTCATTTTGCATGTTCTCCCCGTGTCTTGCAGGTGTCCTCCAGTAGCCCATAGTTCGGTTGCTAAATTGCCCATACGTATGATTACATGTAGGTATACGCTCCAACAAGGTTTTCCTAGACAGTTATACCCTTTGCGTGTGCTCATTGTTATGTGGTATGTTATATTGCTGCATTGATCGTATGTCATGCCGCTAATCGAAACCGATTTTTTTTCCCATTCGTTCCTCTAATTTCACTGAATGCTAAGATAAGAACAGAACCTCGCAGAAAAGATAGGCCTATTATGTGTTTTCATACGGAGGCTTTCATTGGTACTGGTAGAACAGAGGGGGTGGTTTCTGAAACATGAGGTCTCATTATTATACTCTTTCCCAACGACTATAGAATGAGGGTGATGTGTGAAGCCGGGTCCGTTTGTATACCTGACAGTTCTTTCACTGTATTCATTTAACTTCATTTGTTTGTTTGTTTGAGCAGAAAGCCACAGATTACTACAATTCAGCTTCTTACTTAAGGCAACTAATCTATCTTTCAGTACTGATGGTGAACTGGGATTTATAAATAATTCCCTATTATATGTTGTTAAAATTTACCTGAATTTCCCGCACCTGCCATTTTTAAGAGGTGTAATGTATTGCTTTTTATATGAACCACAATGAACAAACATAATCTGCTGGTATGACATTATTGACATTTAGCTTATATTTTCCGTTATCATTGTTAAATAGCAAGATTCATTCTTGTATTTGAAACCAAATAGGCTATGTTATATGTTTCTTTTTCGTATTATTCTACAAATAATTTTCGTGAAGCTAAACGATTTTTCTTTGCGATTAAACATGTATACAAACTCGTATTGTACGCATGTTGATCATATTGTATTTCAAAATTTTTGCATGTCTGAAAGGTCATTTGTTTGTATAAACATGTATGTAACTAGCATTATGCTGCTTTCCAGCGGCGACTCACGGAACTGTCCTGACACTCAACGATATTACAAGGTTTTCTTCATAATTATGCAAAAATAAACTCTCTGTAAATTTTAAGAAATCTCAAAATATTAACCCTGCATATAGCAAACATAACGGGTAATTTTTTAAACTGAGAATTCATAATATATCCGAATGTATGTATTCGTTTGTAAAACAAAACACCTCATTGAATAGGCTACATGACTTACACCATCTTTATATTTATATACGTTCCGTGCAACTTTACAGAAATTTCGTTTTCTGGAATGTTGATAGAATAATATGCTTAGATTTTGTTCATTCGTATAGTTTAATCCATTGGTGGATTCAGCTCATATTATCAGTAGCTTGGAAATAAAGTCGCGATCTTCTAAGCGTGTAATACATTTGCCTACAGGTTACTTGTTGGATTTTTTCGAATCAACAAAGGTTACCAGCGTAGACAA
This sequence comes from Brienomyrus brachyistius, assembly GCF_023856365.1. NCBI lineage: Eukaryota > Metazoa > Chordata > Actinopteri > Osteoglossiformes > Mormyridae > Brienomyrus > Brienomyrus brachyistius. The sequence goes on from NC_064533.1 coordinate 33,950,031, forward strand.
CACATGCAGGGGATATCATCACCTGTTACTCAATAGACTAATGCATCAGCCTATGATAGCCTATTCTTCGGGGCAAAATGTTAATCTTAAGAAACGCGGAACCTTCATGTCAGTGTTCTGACGGTTAACAGTTTAAACTGTTTAATTAAAATAGCAAAGTAGTCTTATGTATTATTGTGACAGATTTTTAAAAAATCTGTGCCTGTGCAAGTCAGATGAGACCCACCAGGAACAAGTCTCCTATCCGCGTTTTACCTTTAAGTCGTTTGTGGCAGAATAACATTTTACAGAATAACAACAGTGCAAATCAGATAATCAGTGCAAATCAAATAGGTAGATTAACAGCGCATTTATGAAGCACGATGCTATTCTTATAATGTTAGTTACTTTTGTTGTTGGTACCATTACCATTAGATTATTATCGTTAGTGCGGTCAGTAAAATATCATTTTAATTGAGTGACTTTCGCTAAAATGGGACTCTGAAAATTTGCTTTCTAGAAAGATTTACAGAATCATCTCAATGTCTTGAATCCCAACTTGGTACCATTAATGTCCCTTAAACACTATAGAGGAGAAAATAAAGTATTACTAAAGACATATATTAACTGCTAAGTTGAACTGTTCCATTTTGGCAGGTGTCCCATTTTAACAATGCTCACCTTATCTGGGCTGCAATTTTGCCGAAATTGATCCATACTGTACCTCCCGCAGAAACTCCATACCCATGTTTGTTTCACCTATCTATTTTACATTTATTTTTATATTTCAATATTCAGTAGCCTATAATTCTTTTCAATTTAAGTTTATACTTATTCTGTAACTGTAAAACTTGTTTATTTTTTTCCTGTACTTTCTGTATAGGCTACTTTTTTTCTTAATTTTTGTTTTATATTGTCAGTGAATGTTTGTACCAAAACTACCAAAACAGATTCCTAGTACATGCAGTTGTACCTGGCCAATAAAGTGAATTCTGATTCTGATTCAAAACTTAATATATGTGTATCTATTACTTAAATAGTATTTGGTGTTATTCCAAATTCATGCAATACCATTATTATTAAGCAATATTATTCATATAATACCGAACTTTGGTTCACGCTGAAGTGAACGTGGTTTGATTCATAAAATTATGATGAAAGAATTATTATATTGTATTGTCACGTGTCCATTCATTTTAATTGTTTAAACGGATAATCCAGTAAAACAATTTCAAAGTCAGTTTAAAAGTCATTATAAATATGTTTCAACTAAAATAAATTCATTTAAAACACTCCTCCCACTTTAGTGTCGCAACAGTGCTTATAAATATATGTTCGTCCGTCCATCCGTCCAGTCATCGCTAAGTCTGATCACTTGCGGCTATAGCCCCGAGAATTTTAAGCCTAGCCTCGAGTATTTTACCCCCTTTCCATCCTATAAAAAAAAACTTCACTTAGCCCCTGATTTTTTTCAATAGCTAGAAACGCCCCCCCATCCATCCATCCATCCATCCATCCATCCATTTCCTGAAACTGCTTGTCCTATTGACAATCGTAAATCGTAAATTGTCCTCCTGAATCGTAGGCTACGGGCGCAAGGTAGGGAACAACACAGGATGGGGCGCCAGCCCATCGTAGGTATCTATATTGTTTCTCACTCTATTCTGACCCGTCACTGTGACCGATCTAGGCACTGCTTTGTGAGGTTCAAGAGACATCTGGTGGTCATTCGCTTTAGTACAACAGACAATATCTAATTCTTAACGAATCATTTTTTACAGCGCACCGTCGCTAATAGGATGAATTGTTTCTTATGTTTAAAAGTTTGAGTCAATCAAAAATACCATATGTACACATGTAATGGGTTAATTCAGGTTTTTTATTTAAGGCTTAGAAAAAAATGATAATGACAAATAAAACCAAGAAACAATTTGTCTATTACTACTGAAATGTACATGGTCTAATTTTAAAAGTTGTCAACTAGTATAAAATAACATTTTTCTTTAATGTACAAACATATTGGAAAATACTTTCTTGGACTATTTACACCCATTTTTATATACATATTTTGTATATATATATATATATATATATATATATTTATGTTTTGTATATATATTGTATTTTTGCGTGATGTATGGTATTTTCTAGCATTGTTTCTTTTTGTTTAGGTTTAACCTGACTTGTTGATCCTAATTATTTAGTACTTGCAACACACTGTATATATACATATTAAAAATAATATAATAATGTGACTATAAAAAACTACAAATTTGTTACAAAATTCCCAAATAGTCTTGACAAAGTGCTCATTCACATTTAATATTACCAGAGCACACTGGTAACGACTTTTCTGTTTTGTGCTTAATGCCACTGTTCCTAAAAATAACTTCCTTTTTCTTTGTTACCTCGTGAAGTGAGATTGTTCGAACTAAAATCTCTGAATGTGTTGACATTGTCATGCATTCTGCTCTCCATTCCATCATGGCTTTGTTGTTTACAACTGACAGTCTTAGCCAGATCTAGAAACCTTTAGTCTTGGTAGAGAATGGCTAAGAAATGCACTGACTCCACATAAACTTCAAGCATAAAAGATGCTGAACACATGCATGTTTTCCTAGCTAAGGTCCTGCCAGCCTCCAGTAAAACACCTCAGCAAAGACTGCAGGATGACAGGTAGTAATCCCCAACAGCAAATAGTTTTATAGTAAAGTTGCTTGACTCCAACAGATGTCTTAAAATATCTATATGTCTCTCTTATGGTTGTCAACTAATTATTTAAAAATGTTATAGGGTCGTTTTGGAATTTTTAATAGTACATTATTACTTAAATATGTCATTAATGCATTAGTATAATTAGTATACTTGAATTTTAGGAGATTTCTCCTGATTTTGTGCATCTGTAATGTTCCCAGTCACATTGGGGTGACCATAGGCAATATATACAGCTGAAACATATTTTAGTGCTACATGGACATTTTTTTGTAACAGCACAAAGAACACAGTATTTGGTAATAGTATAAGATCACATATTTGATCATGTCTCTGAGGAGAAAGAATCAGCTGGTGATAAGAGCGTCCTGCTGATGTTGATGGTATATTTCAGTCAAAGAATGGGAATGTGTTGTGGTCTTCAACCCCTATTGAGAGAAAAAGGCAGAGCAATAAGCTGAGAATTTTATGAAGATGAACAACAAGGTTTGTAGTGTCCTGTGTTGAAGATATAAAGTCCAGCTATGAAATGTGTTTGCCAAAGGCTATTGGAAGCAGGGCTACAAATACTGAAAACCGTGTACACTGATGGTGTGAGTAGACTTAGGAGTAAAATTGGGTCTGTTGAATCTGTGTGGTACATACAAATCAAGAAATGAAGCCACCCCAGCAACTGGCATGCAAAATTATGTGTTTGAAGACCCCCCCCCCCCCCACAAAAAAAAAAAAAATTCTCCCCTGGTTGGTGAAATATACTGAGGGCAACTTATCACTCTGGACATTTATGGCTATAGTGTAGGCCTGCCAAGTCTGCTCAGGCAATTTTTTTGTGGACTTATGTCAGTGGAGACGCATGATATTCTCTCATTCACTTTGAAAACTGGGGCGCCTGACTGTTCTCAAGACCAATTTCCTGAAGTTACAGTAGACGTGTCTTGTGCGCTTGCCATTCATTTATAATACAGGCAAGGAAATGACTACGGATAAGTGCCTGGTTCTTTTCAGAAGTCCCCAACCTTTCCAACGATACATGCCATGTAAACCATGTAAATATAACATAAAATCTGGGCAGTATGTGATGCCGCATACAGGTATCCCTGGAACATGAAGGTTTATACTGACAAACCTGATGGTGGAGAGAATGTGTGAGCTGCCTGATATGACAGGGGCTCCAGGAATGCATATATATCACATGCAGCAGCGATTTCACTTCATATGCCCTTGGCTAGGAGCTGCTGTGCTTCTACCACCCCACGCCCTTGACCTGCTGACAACAAAAGATTCAAATATATAATTTTTCTGCAAAGTGATTTATAACTCGTTCATAAGCACATAAGAAACTGCCCTGTTTTGGCCATGATCATCACAAATGTAAAGTACTTTACAAATATTAAAAAAAAAAAAATTAATAATAGACAGGTTCCATTTAGGGGCGACATGGTGGTGCAGTGGTTAGCACTGTTGCCTCACACCTCTGGGACCCGGGTTCGAGTTTTGCCTGGGTCACATGTGTGCGGAGTTTGCATGTTCTCCCTTTGTTGTTGTGGGGTTTCCTCTGGGTTCTCTGGTTTCCCCCCACAGTCCAAAAACATGCTGAGGCTAATTGGACTTGCTGTATTGCCCATAGGAGTGTGTGTGTGTGAGTGACTGGTGTGTGAGTGTGCCCTGCGATGGGCTGGCCCCCCATCTTGGGTTGTTGCATGCCTCGTGCCCATTGCTTCCGGAATAGGAGCTTACATACTGCATTCACCTAACTGTTTGCACTGTCTCTAGTCTCCTCTACTTTGGCTAATTGAACATTTTATTTCCCCTACTCCTCCTGGGGTGTGCTGCCTGGAGACCTCAATTTATCAAGATGTCCTGCACACCCTGCTACATGTGACGTCGCCACTACCCATGACATCCTTGCATCCTGTTTACGGTGTCGTCCTCCATGTGTGCCCAGCTGCCTTATTACTGGTTGCCTGGAGATCTGAAGGAGCGCCAACACCTGCTTGTCATGACCTCCCTGCTCCCCGGTTGTGACTTAAATCTTATGACTTAAACAGTGTGACTTGACACTTAACCATCTCTCCGATTTGACTTTCCCTGCTGGCCCGAGGAGAATGGGCTCCCCCTTTGAGTGTAATCCCTCAAAACTTTTGCTATTGTAGAAGGTGTACTTAGGGCCATAGCACAACATAAGATAAACAAGATAAACAATTGACAGAGCAGGACCAAGCTATTTCTGAGCTCGCTAAGGCTGTGAGAGAGCTGACAGTACAGCCGACAGGCTGGATGAGTCAAAGATCTGATACGTTGAAAATGCTTCTGTTACGGCCAGCTCATGTAAGACCGTAGCATAAAAAAGGGAGACCAACAACAAGGTAATAATTTAAGAAAAACTTCATTTATTAGTTCAAACACAAGGGTAAAACCTGTCTAGAGGTCAACGTTTATCTATGCAAAACGCAGGGATAGAAATGCAGAGATGCGTGAGTAATTGGAGAGAGGAGCGAAGCTCGTCCAAAATATCCGCAGGTTCTTTTATACCCAAACCGGCGCCAGGTGTGGGCAATTAATGTCCCCCCTACAACATGCAGTCACTGCATGGTCACTACACTGACTGCAGGAGGAACAGGGGGTCGTAACACCTCCCTCCCCAAGAGGGTTCCTACAGGAAAAAGAAAAAAAAAATCAGGACACCCACTGTGACCCGATCCCATCTCCAATTCCACCAGCTTCCCCAGGGCCCTAGGTTAACTGGAGAAAAAGAATATAATCTACCACAAAGTCATTATACTTGAGACAAAGCATCAGCAATGACATTATCAATACCTCCAACATGTATTATCTTTAGGGGATATGGCTGAAGAATAAGACTCCAGTGAATAACCCGCTGATTAGAGTTCCGCATCCTGTCAATTAATACCAATGGGTTGTGATCAGCGTAGACAGTAATAGGACTACGGGCGTTACTCAAATAAATTTCAAAATACTGAACAGCCAGGACAAGGGCTAGAACCTCCTTCTCCACAGTAGACTAGCCCAACTGGTGTCTGTTACATTTCTTTTAGAAATAACATACCGGATGTTCAACTCCATCAGGAGCTATCTGGAGAAGAACAGCTCCCGCACCCCAGTCGCTGGCATCAACAGCTAATTGAAAAGGTTCTTCAAACCTAGGAGCAGCCAAGACAGTAGCACTGACTAGTAATGCTTTAGCAGCCTCAAAGGCCTGTTGAGTAGGATCTGTCCACTCAAAAGGAATTTTACTACTAAGGAGGTTAGTCAGAGGAGTGACAACTGTAGAGAAATTCTGGCAAAACCCTCTATAGTACCCTACCATTCCCAAAAACCGCCGCAATTCCCAGTGATTGGAGGGCACAGGAAAATTACAAATGGTGTCAACTATTGCTCTTACAGGACGAACCTGGGCCCGACCAACCACTTTACCCAAATAGGTAACTGTTGTCTTGCCAAACTCACACTTTGCAAGGTTAACCGTGATATTAGCACTGGATAAACGTTGAAAAATTTCCAAAGATGTTTTGGCCAGGTGGAACTAAACACAACTACATCATCCAGGTAAGCCTCACACCCAGACATTCCACCTAAAACATAGTTAATAAGATGATGGAAGGTGGCAGGTGCGTTCCGAACCCCAAACGGCATCACTTTGTATTGAAGGAAGTTATGTGGAGTAATAAAAGCAGACAGCTCTCTAGCACTCTGGGTCAAAGGCACTTTCCAATAGCATTTTAGTAAATCAAATTTACTAACGAACTTAGCTGCTACAACATGATCAACACAATCATCCACATGGGGAAGGGGAAAACAGTATGGTTTTCTAACGGTATTCAGCTTTCTATAATCCGTACAAATCCTATAAATTCCATCCGCCTTACCCACCAGTAAGCAAGGCGACCTCCATGGGCTAAAACAGGGCTCAGCCAAATCATGTTTTAACAAATATTCCACCTCTTTCCTCAATATTACCCCTTTTGTGGGATTTACTCGATAGGTATGTTATTTAATAGGCGGGGCTGCACCAACATCGATATCGTGTTCAATGACTGTGGTATGAGTTAGCACATCTGGAAAAAGAGATGGAAAAGCATCGACCAACTCAATGTCAGCCAGTGTATTTATCAAATAGTAATCAGAGAGGGGTTTACAAACTGTGTAGAGACCAGCAAACCAGGCCTGGAACGGACTACTAATAATAGGTAACATGGCCAACACCTGATCCCCTTTTTCAAAAACCCGAGTCTCAGCCTTACGATCGAATAAACACTGCATCTCACACTGTGATTTTCTTAGTGCTTTTCTGGCTGCAGCACGGGCTTGATAGAGGTGGTATCTGAATCCACTGACGTTATCCAAAACATTATCAGGAGGTGATTTAGTACTCCACCCATAAGCCAAAAGGGCTGTAGGTCCCCCCACATCATGGCCAAACACTAACTCGTTGGAATTAAACCCAATACTCTTCTGGGCAACCTCGCGAATAGCCAATAAAAGCCATAGGAGACCCTCCTCCCAGTCAGTACCAAGTTCAACACAAAAAGACCTCAACATTGATTTCAAGGTTTGATGAAATCTTTCCAGAGCCCCCTGACTCTGTGGATGGCAAGCACTTGAAATACAGTATTATGTTTAGCTTTAAGCTGGCGCAATGCCCTTGCAAACTGTTTAGACATAAAATTTGTGCCTTGGTCAGATTGTATAACGCGTGGGATCCCAAAAGAGGACATAAAACTGGTCATAACCCGCAGGATTGAACGAGAGGTAATGGACCGAAGCAGATAAGCAGAAGGGTAACGAGTGGGCTGACACATGTTAGTCAAAAGATAGCAATGCCCAGCTTGGGAACGTGGGAGTGGCCCTACACAATTCACCAGCAAGTGTTCAAACGGTGTACTCACAGTAGGCTGTAAATGGGTCACAGGTATCTTCTGGTTGGGTTTGCCAGTGATTTGACAGGTATGACACTCTCTGATGTACTTTGAAATATCCTTCCTCAACCCAGGCCAGAAAAACCTACGGGTCACCCGATCATAGGTCTTTCTAACACCAAGATGTCCTGCTGTTCCTGCATGGGAAAGCTCCAACACCATTTTCCTGAACTTAACTGGGACCACTACCTGGACTAAGATTTTACCAAAACCCTGTCGTCTCATAGTCCATCTCCAACACAACAACCCTTCACGTAAATAATATAAAGTTTCATCCTCACGACGATTATCAGGTTCCGCTAAGGCCAAAACCTTTTTAAGCTCCACATCAGTGCGTTATTCAGCAATTACTTCCTCAAGAGGGACCTTAAAAACCGCAGACAAACCTGAATTTAATTCACCACTTCCTGGTTCTACCAGACAGTCATCAACACTCGGCGTAAATCCAGTGGGTTTAAACTCTATTGGGCAAACCTCAGCCAACTGGGTTAAATTGCCATCAGCACTCCAATGTCCACCCTGGGGTTGGTTATCCATTTGAGCAAGATGTTCAACAGGCAACCTAATCCCCTTGGGAACATGGGTGGAACTCTCACATCACTCACATCCCCTTAATTGTTTAGCCAATGCCCTAGTGACAGCACAGGCAGGGAAAACATGAGGGAATTTCTTCCCACACTCATCTAACCCCTCAGGTGCCAACAGAGGACTTCCTACCACAAGTGGGGATACAACTTTGTTTTCCCAAACATTTCTCCCCAGCCAGGTAATTTCCCAGGATAACTTCCACACCAGGTATAGGGAGAGATGAACGCACTCCAACAACTACATTACCAGTGACTAAGCCCGAAGACAGACAAACACGATGTAAGGGTACTTCCAAAAACCCCATTTCAATTCCTGTAATCAATACATGGGACCCGGTGGCAGTCTCATCAGAAAGAGGCACTACTCAACAAAAATGACTGAGCAGCTCCTGTATCCCTAAGAATACGCACAGGTACATTAGCCTGACCAGGCAAAGACACTAAATCAACGGTAATAAATGGCGAGTAATCACTATCACCACAGCCAACCCTGTGCTCACCAACACTTCCATCCAAATGCCCTTGGTAAGACTCGTCCTGAGAGGATGCAACCAATGCAACAGATTTAAACTTACCCTTCTTTAGAGCATGGCACTCAGAAATTTTATGCCCAGGCTTTTTACAATAAAAACAGACAATATCAGATTTATCAGATTTCCCCTCAGGCACCTTAGTGGGACCCCTAGGTGGTGATACGTGGTTAGGCCTTGTATCAACAGACCTTAACCTACCCCTAAATGGACCCTTGTACTTACTCTGATTATTTACTGGTAATCCTCGGTAAGTCAACACAAACTCATCTCAACCTTCTGCTCCTTTAAATAAGTAACTAACACTTCTGGAACACAGTTCTTAAATTCCTCAAGGAAGATTAACTCCGGGAGTAACTCCATAGAGTTTACTTTTTGTGAGGTGCACCAGTGATCAAATGTTCCTTCTCCCGCGCAAACTCCACATAAGTATGGTTCTCTGACTTTCTAAACTGATGGAAGCGCTGCCGATATGCCTCAGGCACCAACTCGTAAGCACAAAGTATGGCACTCTTCATAGTGTCGTAGGACATAGACTGCTCAACCGATAATGGTACATAAATATCCTGAGCCCTGCCTACTAACACACACTGCAACAGCAAAGTCCAGATCTCTCTGGGCCATTTCAAGGATGTTGCTACCCTTTCGAAGTGGGAAAAGTACTTATCCACTTCTCTGAGAATGGAGGCACCATCCTGACATACCTACTGATGTCAACATAAGTAGGGACAGGTTACTGGAGCGGGCTGCGGAGAAGTGCCCCATGATGGATTTAAAAATCAGGGGTGTTACGACATCTTGTTTATTGGATACAGGTACTCAGGTCAGTACAATAACGGAGATCTTTTTTAGGGAACATTTATCTAGCTAAACCGAGGACATTCTTTGTACAATAGCCTGGATAAAGCCCACGGCTGCCAACGGGTTAGACATACCATACCTGGGTTACCTAGAGCTAGACGAAGAGACCCTGGGTGTGACTCTACCTAAGTATGGTTTCCTTGTTGTCAAGGACCCAGAGAATAGCTCTTCTGTGCCTGGTCTTATAGGCATGAACATCATCAATAGATCTAGACAAATTGTACAGTCAGAGTTCAACACTACACTAGGTGGACAGCTCAATTCAGACTGGAGGGAAGCTTTTCAAAAGATGCAGATGGCGCACCCAGAAAAGACTGCCTTTGCTCGGGTGGCAGGAAAGGAATGTTTTCATGTTCCAGCATCATCCGTTATTACTGTCACAGCAAGAGGGCAGGTCTTGGTGAGCGGTGATGGTTCCTTAATGTTGTTGGAACCTACATGTAATCAATTACCAGGTGGTCTAGTTGTGTTGCCCAAACTGGTAACTTCCTCTGGCCATGTTTTTCCAGTACAGGTTCAGCAGTAGGCTCAGTCACATGCCATGTTGGAGATGTACTCCCATGTTTTTGCAACTGATGATGAGAACTGGAATGAGGACACATGAAGGTTGCACTACCAAGTCCAACATGAGATACATCTTATAGATGAGGTTCCTGTCACCCAGCTTTACAAGTGGATCCCACCTACACAGTACAAGGAGGACAGAAATCACATAACCAGGCTGTTAAAGAAGGGCGTGATCCAGGAGAGTGTAAGTGCCTTCGCCTGTGGTACTTGTGCGAAATGAGGCTTCCTCCTTACCAGCAGTACAAGAATGGGCTTTGCAAGCCGTCGGCACTCCTCCAAGTGGGTGCGTCTCTGCTGCATCCAGAAGAAAATCACTGCCCGCAGTTCTGGGCATCCTGCAACAAGGCCAGATTGACTGGGCTAGAGCAAGGTAGTGCCGTGACCACCACTTGTGTAGCTGGAATGACTCCATTTGCAGTGCAGCTTGCAAAGGCTTTGGGAAAGCTGTATCTACAGCTGCAAGAGCACCTTCACCAGGCTCCATACAATACAATCGAGACAGTGCATCTGCATTTCGTTGTTTCAGCCTGAGCGGTACTTGATCTCGAAATCAAATGCTGTCAGCTGTGCCACCCACTGTTGCTCAGTGGCCCCAAGTTTGGAGCTAGATAGGCGGCTAAGTGGATTTTTCTCCGTACAGACAACACACTTGTTCCCCAAAAGATACTCCCGAAACTTCTCAGTCCTAACCCACTTGAGCGCCACAAACTCCAGCTTCATAGAGCTATAGTTTGACATGTTGCGCTCAGGGGGGTGAAGGGTATGACTGGCATAAGCTACCGGCCTTACTCCGACACTGCAGTGGGTTGGCGCAATTAGCCTTGATCTTATCAGGATCAGTGGCCACCCCCGGGATTAAGATGACATGGCTCAGATACCGCACCTCTTGCTGGAAGAAAACACACTTCTTCAGCTTGGGTGGGAGGGAGAACCTAAAAACAGTGGGAGGGAGAACCCTTACCCTAGGCACACAAAGAGGTAGGAACAGCAACTGAGAAGCTCCCTAATCTGAAACGCTGCTGTTTTGTCTCTCCCCAACACATAAACACATAAAATACAAAAAGACGTCTCTGCCCTTGATTCGGTGATCCTTCCAACTACGCCAAAATGTGGCGAAGCGATCTGCATTACCCAATTCAATAGGGAGAATTCCAAGGGAGAATAGCAATTCAATGCTACATACTATAGAGATAGAAACCATCAGGGCAAGGCACCAAGGCTGCGGACCAAGCAAGGTAACAGCTGGACAAAAGATTCTCCACAGGCGAGACCTCCGTGAACATTCTGGTGAGCACACACAGACAAGCACACACGTGCTTACTGAGTTAATGCTGGTGATCTGCACTGAACACGCACACACGTGAAATTCACCACCACCAGCAGGGAGGTTGCTGCTCTTGCTGCTCTGGGCTACTAGCCCTGGATCACAAACAAGGAAACAGGACATGGGGTTCAAACAGCAATAAACACTTTCCAACGCCTTAGTGCCCATTACCGATCAGCACAAACATCAAAGAAAAGAAAAATAACAAAACACTCCAACCAGATACAAAATAGCCCAGTAAGCAAAACAGAATAAACACGTCAAAAAAACAGAAACACATGCGATAAATCCATCCAGTAACAGTAAAATCAACCCCAAATAAGACCAAAATACAAAGACCTTAGGCAGCCTATTGGCTGCACGCATAGATCGGAAACAAACTGTTCTGCACCTCAACGAATCTCCGGGTGCCGCTGATCCACGCTGGGCTACCCCCGGTACTGACGCTGACTAAGTTAAACAGCCCAGCGAACCCAGACGCTCCACAGAATACGTTGTTGTGTTGACAGCGTGTAAAAAGACAGACAAAACAGCAGCGTTGTCCACTTCATCGGTAAAACTGAAATATATTTGAGTGGTTACGGGTCACACTAAACAGTGAATAAAGCCCACTAATATCCAAATTTGCCTACCGCAGGCATGAATGACTATACCAACGCTAGAGCTGCCTTCACCATCTCCCCAATTACAAGGAAACGAGCTGCTTAGTGTTGCTAATTTTATAATTGCAGGGCAATTCTTATTAAAAGGAGCTTACCGGCAATATAACACAGCTTCCTGTTTGCATGTATTATGCCTACTGCTGAATCGCCAGCGTACCGTGTCAATTTCTGAGGGACGGTAAAGAGTGCGTCAATTCACCACCTACGCACTCACCCAACTGCTGCCACCTCTACAGCCGGCGCCAAGAACAGATCCGGTGCCATTCTTACCCATCTGCCCACTATATATATGGAATTAAGCCCCACCCAAGACAGAGGTAAGCCAATAAGACAAGCTGATCTATACTCCCCACTTGGTTACAGTAGGAATAAGATCCAAGATTGCTGGAATCCTATTGTGTATAAGGTGCTGGATATTCAGGGCACTACACACATAGTTGAGCCCCTAGAAGGAGGGCCCATTAGGCGAGTCCATAGGTCGGAGATACGTCCTTGTGTTGTCCCTGTCCCTGAGAACGACCAGTAGACTGTCATCTTCGGATTCAGTCCGCACAGCGGACCAGGGACCAATTGCTGAGAAACCAGAGCTCTTGGTGATTGAGGAAGTCTCGTTACCAAGGTCAGAGCCATCACCAAATCTGGATGTAGGAGGTGAGGTGGTACATGTATGTTCTGAGCCAAACAATACTGATGCGGTAACACCGAGGGCAGTGTGTCTGGGAGGGGAAACTGCAGTTAGCCCACCAGTTCCTGCAGTGCGGAGGAGTCTGTGAGCCACTGCCGGTATTTATACTAACCCGTATCACCTGCCAAAGCCTGCCTGCAATGCTGTCACTGTGAGTACTGATATGGTATCTCAGGTCCTGACACGTCTGTGTGCTGTGTTGTTCGAGAATGCATTGCAAGAGGCGATAGGATTTTGGTTATTCAAGCGATCCACGAGGACATTTACATTCTGCAGGGGAGAATGTACATAGGTGGAGAAACACTCCCAGTTTCCTTATTTAATCTGTTGGGGTAGTATCTCTAAAACGTCGAGTGGCTAGTATTAATTTCAGAGAGCGCCTCTTGCGATAACACACAATTTTGGGGCTGAAGAAGATGGCATGGCGGCTCAGCATGGGTACACGGTATAGTTCTGGCAGGTGCACACGGGTCGTCTGGGCCATTCACGGACTAGAATTAACCAGCTTATCTATTTTACCGTGCCTGTTTTGGTCATTTTGATTTTGCTGTATGCAACTGGCTGGAGCTAAATGCAATTCTTTTGTTTACCGGATAAACGTTTTAAGTTTTTTTTGTGTATGTTCTTGCTCTGAGTGTTCAAGAAGGTAGAAAATGTTTTTATTTATTTATTTTTGTGGAATGCTGAGAGTAAAAGAACCCTAATACAGTCATTGTGTCCCGTGTGTTACTGAAGATCCTGGGCTACAATTATTTTAAATATGCCCATACTTTATTAATAAGGAATTATGTACTATCAATATAGCCTAAAATTCACATCACAAAATTTTGAGCACATTTCTTAAATCAGCATTTAAAAGTACATAAAAGACCACTTAGTTGTTTTGTGGAAATTTTTTTATCAACATTATGCGAAATACCCATGTTTTAAACATTTTACAATGATTTTAACAAAACTTGCTGTATCTCAGAAACCTTTTGTGATGTGAAAATTTATTTCATTGATCAGCATCACAAAATCTATCTGGCACACCAAAATTATTTAAAGGAAACAAAAACCTTATAAAATGCGACACGACATGCTCTGATGCAGTGCGTTGCCACACCCACCACATGGTGAAACTCCGTGGGATCCCGGCCAGCAATCCCTCAGGCACATACACCGGTCCCACCCTCTGGAAATGGCCATCCATCTGCAGCTGCCAGGAGTTATGTGGTGGTCCACTTGGCCTGGTCTAACCACCTGGGTGCCGTAACTGACGATCCCTCTCAAAGCAGGTAATGTGCCTCATTCGGAACACCTCTAGCAACCGCTCATTTGACACAAAGTCAAACCAATGGTACCCAAGGATTCTCCGAAGAGACACAGTACCAAAGGAGTCCAGTCTTTGTCTCAGCTCACTAGATAGCGTACATGTCTCACCGCCATACATTATGACCTGGAGCACCAGAACTCTACAGACTTGGACATTCATCCCCTTGCAATGATATCAGGAGCACCACACACCCCTTTCCATTGACCTCATGACCCCCCATGCTCTTCCAGTCCATCTGCTGACTTTATAGGAAGAGTCAGCAAAGACATGAATGTCGCTGCAGAGGCAGGTAAATCTCTTCGATAAGGTCAAAATTCTCCCCGCAGACAGACACACTACTGATGGCTGTGCCTAAGCGGTGATTAAATGCCAGGATCTTGGTCTTTTTCCAGGGCACCCAAAATCCCGGACACTCAGACTCCTTGCTCAGTCTCACAAGAGCTCCCAATCCCATTGACTCCACTAAGATCGCAGAATTGTTGGCAAAGTCAAGATTAGTAAATCTTTCTTCACCAACGGACACCCCACAGCTGCTGGACCCCACAACCCTGCCCAACACCTAGTCCATACTAGCAATGAACAGAGTAAGAGCAAGAACACACCCCTGGTGAACCCCAGAATCAACTGGGAAGAACACAGATGTTCTCCTTCCACTCTGCACAGAACTCACAGTGCCAGTGTACAGGCCAGCCATGAAGTCCAGCAAGTTCGGGGGGATCCCGCGAAGTCTCAAGATGTTCCACAGGGCAGCTTGATCAACTGAGTCGAACACTTTACAAAAATCAACAAAGGCTGCAAAGAACCTCTGCCGGTATTCATGCTTGTACTCGATGAGAACCTTCAGTGCAAGGATACGGTCAATGGTAGACTTCTTAGGCGTAAAACCAGACTTCTCCGGTCGCTTACAGGCAAGTACGTGATCACAGATCCTGTTAATGATGACCCTAGCAAGGACCTTACCTGGCACTGAAAGCAGTGTTATCCCCCTGTAGTTGCCGCAATCCAGGCGATCACCCTTCCCTTTCCAAATGTCCCGTTTTCCAGTCAGTTGGGATGATGCCTGACTCCCAAATGGAAGCAAAGATTGCCTGCAATGCCAGGAGGACAGCCATACCACCAGCCCAGAGAAGTTCACCCCGGATACCACAGATCCCTGCAGCCTTCCCTAACCCAGCTGATTCACCACAGTGAGATTGGGAGGTTCACAGCTGATTGGAGGATCAGCTTCGAGAACCTTAGACCCAGAGATGTTTAACAGCAGGAGGGTCAGCTTTAAAAAACTGCTCAAAGTAGTCGGGCCAGCGGGTCACAACTGCAGTGTCATCCTTAAGGACCATTCCATCATCCGATCTGACTGCAAGACTTCGAGGAACAGATTCAAATGTATCGTAAATCTTTGATTCCTCTGTAGCAGGATGTGGGTCAGTAGACCAAAGATGGTGTGTTACCTGCTCAGAGATTTGTCTAACAAATGCCTCTTATCTGCCCTCAGAGCCTCACAGCCGTCCTTCTCAGTTACCGGTACCGACTGGAGTTGCCACCAAGTCATGTGCTGCGACTCCTCTCGATAATACTCAGGGTGCCCTGTGAGATGAAGCACCTCCTTCTGGGGACACTGCTAACACCAACACAACCCTCTGCAACCTACAGGGTCTTATCATGGAAGGTCTCCCACATCACAGTAGAGTCAGCAGTCACACCTCAGCCTGCAAGTTCCTCACAGAAAAGTAATCAGAAACAGCTTGAACTTGGAGTCTGGCTAAGTCCAGCCTCATTCTCCTAGCAGGTGGTAGCCTACTGGGTCTAAGCTGAATCTTCAGAGTGGCAACAACAAGTCTGTGGTCAGATTTCATAAACTGTGCATTTCTGTAGACCCTGCAGTTCTGCAGTAGCCTCCAGTGTCTGCCCATAAAGATGCGATTGATCTCCTTTGTACCACCAATATTGGAGTACCAAGTCCAATGATGCGGCTCAGGGCGTCGCCTCAAACTGGGACTGAAGTGTTGCCATGCAGCAGGTGACGCCTCAGCACCAGACCAGCCCCGATCCCCAACAGGCCTGACCCTATTTGCTCTCCGACAATTTTGGCTCTGAGGATGGGGTTCCCAAAGGCTTTCCCCCATACCCATCATGGTGTGTGCAGTCTTCCTGTGGGTGGCTGCAGCAGAGATACTCCCGTGCGGAGCAGAAGAATATCATGCATGTTTGAAATCTAGCTGTGAGTTGTTTTATGGTGGCTGGAGTGCCAATCCCGCCACCAACTCCCAAAATTTGTTTCCCTGCAACCGCTTGCAGGGCCGGATGCAGTTTAATGTCATACCCAGGACAGATAATAAATAATCACAGCTTAAATATTCAGAACATACTATGTTAGGCTCACTAGAGGTAAAGTTGGACCAGCTTTGAAATTGGTTGGACATTCCCTGTAAAAGACTGCAAATCTGGTGCCCACTTAGAGCAAGACAAACCCAACCTGTGCTGTACAAAGAAACTGCACACAACATAGGACACGCCACCAACTTTCACAAACCGGTGCACTTCCCAACCCGTCGCAGACTCTCAGGTTCCCGTCATATAACCTGAGGCGTTTGCCTAGAATTAACCCTCTGGAGTTGACTGCATTGTCGACGGTGCTGCGTATCTTTCTCGTGTAATTCAATTCATAACTCACTGAAATCGTATTGTAGAAACATGAAAAAACGCTGACTAAATCTGTAATCTGTCATTTTCAAAATGTCAATTGTTGGAAGTATTAATGTTTTTAAAATTAGGTTAAATCGGCAAAAAAGTAAACCATGGTAATTAGCATGGTAATTAGATGAACAACGCAACGGTGAAACGCGATCCAGATTCATCCCCATCAGCGCCATAAAAAGGGGGGGGGGGGGGGATGTGGCCAGGTGTGAATGGCTCCAGCATACACATGGAAGTTGTTACATATTCAATGCACGGAGCCCAGAAATAGTGATATGAGTTAGGTTTTTCTTATTTATTTATCCAACTGTACGTTGCAACTGCACCATTTTAATCATCTTCATGTAACCAAGACTTTGGTGATCAGATATCTGGGATCAAAACAAACTGCCACCATTGCTTACTATGTACTTTTATAATGTTTCTGTAAGTGTTCCAAACTGCATTTTGCAATGTCTATAGTTTGATGTCAAATTACAAACTTCACATAAATCTGACATATTTACAAAGTACACTAAGATTAAGATGAGTTTAATGCCAAAACAAATACATAAGAAATAATTTATTTGCCATGAATTAAGTTTATGATATTGAATGAAATGTGCGATTGTGCCCCAATCAGTGAAAGTGTGTTCCCTACCCCTAGACCCCAGAGGGTTAATGCTGCAGCATTCGAAGCCATTTTGGACAATATCATGCTCCCAACTTTGTGGGAACAGCCTTCCTGTTACGACATGACTGCGCACCAGTGCACAAAGCAGGGTCCACAAGGACATGGATGAGCAAGTCTGGTGTGGAGGAACTTGACTGGCCTGCACAGACCCTGACCTCAACCTGATAGAACACCTTTGGGATGAATTAGAGCAGAGACTGCGAGCCAGGCCTTCTCATCCAACATCAGTGCCTGACCTCACAAATGCTACCCCAGATGAATGGTTAAAAATTCCCATGCACACACTCCTAAACCTTGTGGACAGCCTTCTCAGAAGAGTTGAAGCTGTTATAGCTCCAAAGGATGGGCCAACTCCATATTAAAGCCTATGTATTTAGAATGGGATGTCATTAAAGTTCATGCGTGTGTAAAGGCAGGTGTCCCAATACTTTTGGCAATATACAGTAGTGTATGTAGGGACTGACTGCAGTTTCTTTTTTGGTCTTTTTATTTCAGTGTACTGTACATGTTGGCTCGGGAAATTATGGGAATGGATTGTACTTTTGTTTTCATCCAGGAAAGATAGACTGAATTTGTGGAGTTAGTTTTTATTTTGTTGATTTGGCGTGAGTCATTCCTGAGTCCAGAAAATACACTGTGGTGCCAGTAATCTCTGTAAATACACGTCTGGGTTTACTATACTACTCTGACTTCTGTTCCACACACACACCTATTCTGTTTCACCCCAAACCCCTAAACTAGGGGATTATAACAGAGTTCAGAAACCTAACAGCTTTGTTTTCTTGTTCTTTACAAGATGCAAATCCTAGAACAGACAGTGGCAAATAGGTATGCCCTGAATGGTGTATGCCATTGATTCTAGTTCTACTGCCTGTCAGTCTTTATTCCTTATTGTCAGGCTCAGTCTTGGCAGCCAGGGGCATCACATGGATACCCTGGCTGATTCAGGGGGCCCAACACTTTATAGGGGTCCCAATACCTACTGTCAGGGGCCTTCCAATCAGTAAATTCTATCTATCTCGTGTTTCTTCAGATTGAAAGTGCCAATCCAAGCAGGGAGACCATGGTGAAATCTTGTCAGTGGGCCCAGAATTTCTAGTTATGCCCCAGGACTACAGTACCTAAATTCAGCTGCTAGGTGGAGCTCAAGTGTTGAGGACGAGATCCTGAACAAAAACAGGCCGAGCAAACCACAAGCTGCATCCAAGACAGTAAACTAACTTTAACCCTAAAACCACAACAGACAGAATAAAATCCAAATACCATCATGAAATTGATATAAAAGATAAAGATCTAAAAACAGGGATCTAGATCACCAAGCTAAATGTGATTATATCCAAGACTAAGCAGAAAAGTATTAACCAGAACAGCTAAACCAGAAACAGTTCCTGGGTATTTCAGTCACTCGTTGTCCTGCTTCCTATTTATCATTTCCTCATTTTCCAGCCAGCCGGGTGGAATTTCACAACACATGTTCACTTTTATTCCTTTGAACTTGGAGAAAGTGCCACAGAGGAACACCAGTGGCCAATGGTTAGGGTTACCATATTGAGTGAGCTGTATCTGGGACCTGAATATTAATGAGTTTTCATGTTCACCGTAGTAGTGTTGTAGTACGCAAGACCAGTCTTGGTCTCAAGACCACTTTCTTGCGGTCTTGGTATCATCTCGCAATTAACTTTATTTTTGACTCTGTCTTGTCTTGGGTTTATTTCAAGGCCAGTCAATGCCACTCATCAAAATGCCTCAATATTTATCACAATGGCTTAATATCCATGTCTGTTAACACAGTACTGTGTCTGGGTGTAAAACATCCTGCTTCAAAGCTCAAATGCAACCAATAAGGTGCATCATATTTGAAAAAATGTTACATTTATACAGAAACATTTATACAGAAATTTTAGGAAAAACATCTATGGTTCAAATTATACTGTTTCACAAATTCTAGGCCATACTGCCTAGCCTCAAGGTACTGTAGTGCCTATGCTCCACATTGTATAGTGTGTCGATTTATGTAGACTGAAACAATAGTCTGTTTCTGATCTTGACTTCGTCTAACTCTGCCTTGGACTTGGTCTTGTCTCAGTCTCGCCCTGTTTTGGTCTTGGTCTTTTCTCAGTCTCGCCCTGTCTCAGCCTTGTCTCAATATACTCTTGTCTCGGTTTAGGTGGTCTTCACTACGAGGTAGCGCTTCTCTCATGAATACTGATGACTTTTCAAGTTTACTGGCCAATTAGGTAGCACTTCTCCCCAAACATATGATAACCTTACAGTTAACTCTTGTTTTACAATCTGCACACAACCGACACAATATACGAGTACCCAAAAAAAGTTAAGTTAAAGTTAAGTACAAAAAAACTAAGTTAAAGTTTGTTAAACTTGAAGTAAACAACACGGTTCACTGTTTGCATGAAAATAAAAGTGTCAAAGTGCCTATGGCTTCCGGAAGTTGACATCACTCGTGGGCAATGTGACACGTAGGGATGTGCATATCATTTAATTTTTAAAGTAAACGAGCCTTGCAAATACTGTGTGATGATACTGAGTGGCTTGGTCGTATATTGATAATTGGTACCTTTTCCTCCACTTGGTACTCCACTGTAACTTAGGTCATACGGGATGCAGCATTAATACTGGACAAAGTGCTAGTTTTTGAAAAACCACCTGGATGCCTGGACAGGGGCTCAAAATGAGGATGTCTGGGGAAACTAGGACTTATGGTAACCCTACCAATGGTGATTAATGTGGGAAAGAACACAGCCGACCCCAAGTGAAAGTCATGAACATTAATGTTTTTGGCAGTTAATCCTGCCTTGTGTCTGCCATCCAGCCAAGTCTGAAATATGTGACTACGAGTCTATCCATCCAATCATTACTGCTTAAGCAAAAACTACAGTTTGAAGCACGATATCCCGGCAGGTGCCAAAAACATTTAACATGTTATAAGCTTTTGTGTATTCTCCATTTAGACAAAGCGTACACAAATCTTACATAGACTTCCATTGAAGCATGGCATCAATGGGCATCTATCTGCTGTATTTATACTTGTTTTAAAAGGAAAATTAATGTATATGCTGTCAAAAGCAGCTTCCATGAAATGATTTTTTTCGGGGGCTTGGTCCCTTAACTCCAGTGAAAGGAACTCTTAATTAGAGGCCGAGCCGGTCTTTTACCGTAACTCAGCGTGTGTGCGCCTCAGAGGCCGAGCCGGTCTTTTACCGTAACTCAGCGTGTGTGCGCCTCAGAGGCCGAGCCGGTCTTTTACCGTAACTCAGCGTGTGTGCGCCTCAGAGGCCGAGCCGGTCTTTTACCGTAACTCAGCGTGTGTGCGCCTCAGAGGCCGAGCCGGTCTTTTACCGTAACTCAGCGTGTGTGCGCCTCAGAGGCCGAGCCGGTCCTTGCCGTAACTCCGCGTGTGTGCGCCTCAGAGGCCGAGCCGGTCTTTTACCGTAACTCAGCGTGTGTGCGCCTCAGAGGCCGAGCCGGTCTTTTACCGTAACTCAGCGTGTGTGCGCCTCAGAGGCCGAGCCGGTCTTTTACCGTAACTCAGCGTGTGTGCGCCTCAGAGGCCGAGCCGGTCCTTGCCGTAACTCAGCGTGTGTGCGCCTCAGAGGCCGAGCCGGTCTTTTACCGTAACTCAGCGTGTGTGCGCCTCAGAGGCCGAGCCGGTCCTTGCCGTAACTCCGCATGTGCACCTTAGAGGCTGAGCCGGTATTCACCGTAACTCAACTTGGGCAGTTGCATTGGGTCTTGGAGAAATGGGGTCGAGTCAGAGGCTGCAAGAGAGTGTTAGAAATAAACCCAGTCTACGGGAAACATGCAGAGGTTAGCAAAGTCAGACAGCCAAGAAGTAATCAAAACACAGTTTATTCACAATTACAAGACACATCAATTTAACCAAATATAACATTCATGTAATTTTAACATGGGGCCACAATTCCTAAACTATACCATCCAATCAAAAACAATACAACAATTACATACTTCAGCTGAGTGGACACAGAGTAACTGCAGAAAATATCTGATCACAGATGTAGGTTCACGCAGCACTATGTGGGAGCTCTGATTACAGAGTGTCTCCCTTTGGTACTCTGGAGCTCTTCCTTATGTATTCCAAACCAAGTGACAAATATTGACAAAATATTGTGATTGATTATTTTAGGGACTGTTTTGATCCTGTGTGTGTGTCCTGGAGAACTGTTGATCTTACCAATTCTCAGACCCTCAGCCAATCGAATTACTTTAGGAGGAATGTGAGAATTCCTTTGTTCTATCAGGTGATAAGATCCTCCACTTTGGTGGATTTAGTCTTACTTTCTATATTTCTCTTAAGTGAGAACATACTGTGTTAAGGTTGAGAGTATTATGCCCGTTGTACTGTGACCATTCAAACGAGACCAAACATGGGTGTATGTGTCCCTGATATTAGTCTGGGGTAACACCTCCTGTGTTAGAATGAGGTAGTGAATGTAGGATGCGTCTGTGTCTTGAGCCAGTCAGACCTTGTCACTGGAATTTGGCTGCGGGGTTCTGGCCACCCAGTGGGGGTGAGGTGTCCCTTTTTATGTAGTGATTGGGTGATTTGGGTCACGTCTTGTCGGAGCCAGTGCACCTTTGCCTTAGGACACTGGGTGGAACATTGCAGGCTTCCCAAAGCTCAGACCAACGGGGCCTGTGGCCTTACATGGACATGGATGAGCGAGTCTGGTGTGGAGGAACTTGACTGGCCTGCACAGAGCCCTGACCTCAACCCGATATAACACCTTTGGGATGAATTAGAGTGCCTGACCTCACAAATGCTTTCATGGAAGAATGGTTAAAAATTGCTATAAACACACCCCTAAACCTTACAGACAGCCTCCCAGAAGAGTTGAAGCTGTTATAGCTGCAAAGGGTGGGCCAACTCCATATTAAAGCCTACGTTTTAAGAATAGGATGTCATTAAAGTTCACGTGTGTGTTAAGGCAATACTTTTAGCAATATACACTATGTATGTCGAAATGGGCAATTCTTGTTTGATTTTGCGTGTTGTGTATAGATTTATATGATGCCTCTGTACTTAAAAACAAAGTAATCTGAATCTTTATATGAATGTTTAATGTGCACGTTTGGTCTTACTTCTGCATTTCAATTTCGATGACAGAAACCATAAAACAAAAAATGCAGAGGTAGGGGATTTTTTGTTTAGTTCAGCAGTATGGGCACCTCATCGTATATAAGAAGGACCAGAGTCGAAAATAAGATCTTATTGAAGTGACAGACTGAACGGGAACAAAATCATGATAAATCAGGTCAACCCTCTGTTTGAACTAGAAATGAAATTGGACAAATCTGATCACTTTGAGTTTGAAAACAGCAGTAAGTGGCTTTTTTGCTGAAATTTAGATATGATTAACTTTGATTAAAGCTAAAGCTTATAAATAAGAAATCACGGTTAGGCACTGGGAAGAAGTATTTGAAATGTAATCATTATTATACAGGGAGTTTCATATCTGTGCTTTAACCTTAACCATAACTTAGCAGTTGACCAAATCAGAACAGAAGACGGTAAATACATTTCAAATTTCAGATCATGAGAAACGTGTAAGATTGTGACGCAAATTATACCTTGGATAAATCTTTTTTTTTCCAGATTTTCAAATGGAAAAAGAAAGAGGCAGTAGGAAATGCCTGTATGTGGCCACGGCATATCTCATTCTTCTGACTGGTCTCAGTGCATACCTTACCTACAAAGGTACATTTCTTTTCTTTTCCGAGTAATACATTTGTTAGTTCATAATATTTGTAAATGTGTGTGCATACTGTATCTAAAATTAAAAACTTGGCTTGAGTATGCCAAGCAACCAGCCTCACGCACATGTCATAAGCTGTCTTTGTGATTGTGGAACATTGCGTTTGTCACAATAGGTTTTCTACTTCTGCGTACTGTTAATTTCACCTTTTTAATAATCAATGCAGTGTTCTCAGTGCATTTAGATGGTTTGTATATTATATAAAAAGGTCTAGATAGGAAATGACGAAGTGGTTAGACATGCAAAGTGTACAGTGGTGTTGCTTAGAAATTGGTAATCCATCCATCCATTTTCCAAACCGCTTATCCTACTGGGTCGTGGGGGGTCCGGAGCCTATCCCGTAAGCAATGGGCACGAGGCAGGGAACAACCCAGGATGGGGGGCCAGCCCATCGCAGGAAATTGGTAATATATAGACTTTTATGTTACCAATCAGGCTTGCAGATTGCTGTGGTCTGAGGTTAGGGATGCCCAAGTATTATCTGCAAATTTTCACATTTAACATCGCGGGGCAAGTATGAAATGGTTACTCTGTGTGTGTGTGTGTCTGCGTGTGTGTGTGTGCGTACGTGTGTGCGTTTGTGGTCTAGATATACCTTACCTTGTGCACACAGTTTCTTGGTCCCCATAAGGGAAAACTTTATTTTATAAAAATCCGTGACTGCAATGAAAAAACTAAAAATGCAAAAACTCTCGTATTTTGTTTGGTTACTTAAGGTTATGGTTAGGGCTGGGTAGGGGTATTTTTCCCATAGAAATGAATGAGTGGTCCTCAAAAAGATATGATTACACTGTGTGTGTGTGTGTGTCTGTGTGTGTGTGTACACACACTATATGGGGAAACGTACTGGGACACACCTCTTAATCAATGAATTCACCTGTTTCATTCAGACCCATTGCAACAGATGTATAAAATCAAGCACCTAGCCATGCAATCAGGTTTGCAAACATTTATGAAAGAACAGGTTGTTCTGAAGAGCTCATTGAAGTGTGGTACTATGTTGTATTACCTTATTACAAAGGATGTCACCTTTGTACTAAACCAGTTTGTGAAATTTCTTTCCTGCTAGATACTTCATGGTGAACTGTAAGTGGTATTATGGCAAAATTGAAACGTTCAGGAATAACTGAAACTGAGCCACAAAGTGGAAAGTAATAGAATGGGGTCACTGAGTGCTGAGGCGCATAGTGCGTAAAACTCACCAATGCTCTGTTAGCTGCAGAGTTCCGAACTTCCTCCAGCATTGACTTCAGCATGAAAAATGTGTGCTGGGAGCTTCATGGTACTGTATGGTGTTCCATGGCCGAGTAGTTGTATGCAAGCCTCAAAATGCCAAGCGTTGGATGGACTGGTGTAAAGCACGCTGCCACTGGACACTGGAGCAGTGGAAATGTGTTCTGTGGCGTGACAAATCATTCATCTCTGTCTGGCAGTCTGATGCTAGAGTCTGGGTTTGACAGATGCCAGGAGAACATTACCTGCCTGAGCACATTTGCCAACTGTAAAGTTTGGTGGAGGAGGGATAATGGTATGGGGTTGTTTTTCAGGCGTTAGGCTAGGGCCCTTAGTTCCAGTGAAGGGAACTCAATGCTTCAGCATTCCAAGATATTTTGGACAATTCTATGCTTCCAACTTTGTGGGAACAGTTTGAGGAAGGTCCTTTTCAGTTCAGGCGTGCCCCAGTGCACAAAACAAGGTCCATAAAGACATGATTGGATGACTGGCCCACATGGAGCTCTGACCTCATCCCCATCTAACACCTTTGGGATGAACTGGAACAGAGATTGCAAGCCAGGCCTTCACATCCAACATCAGTGCCTGACCTCACCAATGCTCTTCTGGATGAATGGGCAATAATTTCCACAGACACGTTCCAAAATGTAGTAGAAAACCTGCCCAGAAGAGTGGCAGCTGTTATAGCTGCAAAGGGTGGACCAACTCCATATCGATGCCTATGGATTTAGAATGGAATGTCAATACCCAATACTTTTGTCCAAATATCGCATGTAGCATATGTGGACTATGCATCTACTGTATTTGCTTCAGCCATAATTTTTCTCTTTCACCAGTGTTTGCCCTCCAAGGTGAAATCCATTCCTGTGAACACCAGCAAAACGGTACTTCGGAATTTGTTAGTCTACGTCAGGAAGGCCATCAGGAAGTTCTGTCTCTGCTGAAAAATACCACACTGGAGGCATCTGCACTACGTAGAGACATGGAGGAGCTGAATACTTTGGTCAAAGGACAGGGAGGGATAAGATTGCTGCAAGAGCAGCTGAATCTTGTCAATATCAGCACCAGGCTCCTGCAGAGCCAACTGGACAATCTGAGTGTTAGACCAGGTAAGGCATGCTTTTGGCCAAAATAGTGATCTCCAGGGATCTCTGAATTGGCTAATGTTCAGCTAATATGATCCTTTTTATACTTTTTTTCCCAATAATATTAGCAGATAACTAATTTTAAATTATTATAAATGAAACGCATCCTGGCTTTGACCCTGATGTCGCCTGGGAAAATCTTTCTGGCCATCCCTGTGACCCTAACCATGATGGTTAAACCTTAGAATAGTATCTAAGTCTTCGATCCCTCAAAATAGCCACCAGTTTGCCGTGACGACAGCTTTACAAACATGAGGTATTTAGTTAACGTTTCAGCTGTTAATCACCTGAGATATCTTCCAAACTGTTCTGCAAGAGTTGCCCGAAGATGCTGGGTGCTTGTGGTTTGCTTTGACTGTCCTTCCTAGGTTGTCCCACACACATTCAGTGGGATCTGGAGACTAGGCTGGTCAGGTCATTCTTTTCCAGATACTGTACTTATTGAGCTGTATTTGCGTCATTGTCTTACTATAAGATGATGGACTGCCCAAGCAGCCAGAATCCTGATTGAATGGCATGCCTTTGAATAATGCCATGATAGCCATGCCCACTGAAATATCCATGGATTTGATAAAGATCACACCCTTTCTCAAAAAATATGCATATGTTGATCAGCTGTGATCATTGCAGGTGTACCTGGACCTAGAGGACCAAAAGGAGATACTGGAGAAGCAGGTGCATCTTTACCTCTTTTATTTTTGTTCACATCGAACTACATACATTTTAGGGGCTTATACTATGAACAAATGAAGAAGTTGATGTGTTGTGGAAAACTTGAACAATTACATGATCTGTCTCATGGACTGCAGTGTGTTTGAAATGTAAAATGACTTTGACCATGATCTTGAGTTTGATCTTGGTAGTAAAGCCTGTATTTCACGTTTGATATTAAGTTATGTCTTTTTGTTTGAGGTGCACGTGGTTCAAAAGGGGAGCAGGGTATCAAAGGAAATGCAGGCCTTCTGGGGATTCCGGGCATGAAGGGAGAGAAGGGGCTACAAGGAGAACAGGAGATCCTAGGTGAGTTTTTGTCATGTGATATATGTTAGATGATGATACAAAGGAGCACCAACTCATATTTTTTCTCCTTTCTTCACTCTAAAAAGCATAATTACTTATACAGATAAACATTTACAACAATATTCTACAATTATAACAATTATTAACATTTAGCCTGCATTGACAATTACTTGACAAATCACTCTATCTTGCTTGATTAGATTTAACAATAACATTCTCAATTCTCAAATATTCTCAATATTTAACACCATCAACCTCAATTCACACATTTTATGAGCAAAAATGAGCAATATAATGTTGTGATGATAACCTGAAGATATCATATGCAAGTGTAAGTGTAAAAATAAGGATATGCATTAATTGGAATAGCAAATTGAAATACGCAAATGTGAATTAGTTTAAAATATCATCTTGGGAAGAGCAGTATCATTTAATCAAAAGTGGTACAAGAGAACTTCACAGTGCAGGGTGTCATTTTCCGGTTGTGTTGTGCTCTGCCATGAATTCACAAATGTACATTGTTAGGTGCATAGAGCAATTTCTGCAAAACAACTGGAAACTGATAACAGAAAACAGGCAATGGTCTGCAAACCAGGGGGAAAATAATTCTTTATTTCATTTAACTTTATTACTCATTTACAAAAGAATATACAATTATTGTACAAACCTTCTAGTTGAATTATTCGGGTACTTTCGTAACAGAGGAAAGTTTTCCCCTAGAGTATTCTGGGGTGCTCATTTTCATAGATAAGAGGTCTCCTCCAACCTTTTTTATAGTGCAAGCTACTTGTTAAAATATACACTGCTCAAAACTTCTGGGATACTGATCTGGTCAGTTAAGTAGCAGAGGGGGTTGTTAATCAGTTTCAGCAGGTGCACTAGAGGTGCAACAATGAGATGGCCCCCAAAACAGGAATGATTTAACAGGTGGAGGCCACTGACATTTTTCCCTCCTCATCTTTCCTGGTTGTTTTTTCACTAGTTTTGCATTTGGTGACGGTCAGTGTCACTACTGGTAGCATGAGGCGATACCTGGACCCTACAGAGGTTGCACAGGTAGTCCAACTCCTCCAGGATGGCGCATCAATACGTGCCATTGCCAGAAAGTTTGCTGTGTCTCCGAGCACAGTCTCAAGGGCATGAAGGAGATTCCAGGAGACAGACAGTTACTCTAGGAGAGCTGGGCAGGGCCGTAGAAGGTCCTTAACTCATCAGCAGGACTGGTATCTGCTCCTTTGTGCAAGGAGGAACAGGATGAGCACTGCCTGAGCCCTACAAAATGACCTCCAGCAGACCACTGGTGTGACTGTCTCTGACCAATCGATCAGGAACAGACTTCATAAGGGTGACCTCAGGGCCCGACATCCTCTAGTGGGCCTGTGCTCACTGCCTGGCACCATGGAGCACGATTGGCATTTGCAGTAGAATACCAGAATTGGCAAGTCTGCCACTTGCGCCCTGTGTTTTTCACAGATGAGAGCAGGTTCACCCTGAGCACACGTGACAGACATTAAATGGTCTGGAGAAGACATGGAGAATGTTATGCTGCCTGAAACATTGTTCAGCAAGACTGGTTTGGTGATGGGTCAGTGATGGTCTGAGGAGGCATATACATGGAGGGACACACAGACCTCTACAGGCTAGACAGTGGCAACTTGACTGCCATTAGGTATCAAGATGAAATCCTTGGACCCATTGACTGGCCCCCACGCTCGCCTGACCTAAATCCAATAGAACACCTCTGGGACATTATGTTTCGGTCCATCCAACTCCGGCAGGTTGCACCTCAGACTGTCCAGGAGCTCAGTGATGGCCTGGTCCAGATCTGGGAGGACATCCCCCAAGACACTATCCATCGTCTCATTAAGAGTATGCCCCGACATGGTCAGGCATACATTCAAGCATGTGGGGGGCCATACAAACTACTGAGTACGAGTTGCTGCAATGAAATTTCTGCTAAATGGACTAGCCTGCCACATCATTTTTTTCACTTTGTTTTTCAGGGTGACTTTGAATTCAGCCCTCTGAAGGTTGATTATTTTCATTTCCATCAAACAATGTGGCATCCTGTCTTTCCTAACACATTACTCAGTCCATATCAGTATAGATATCCAGGATTAATTTTCTCCCATTGAGATCTGATGTGTTTTCAAAGTGTTCCTTAAATTTTTTTGAGCAGTGTATATTGTATTACATTTCGATAACTTGCCGATTGATTTTCATATGAAGTACTGTTATTATTGATTTGAAAGTAAAATTAAAAGAATAAGGTTAAATGACTAACAGACGAGGTGTCATGGTTAGCACTTTTACAGTCCCTCTTATCGACACTTAAAACTCTGACAAATTAAAAAAATATATATCACAGTGAGATCCATGCTTTTGCTATTGTATTTTTCTTAGATAAGCAACTCTTGACACTGTTGAACAATAGCAGACTAGAGGGATCTTCTCTGCGTGGAGACATACAGGACCTGCAGGTTCGCTTCACTGACCTATGTGAAGGATCAGGAGGGATTAACTGGCTAAAACTCCAGTTAGGTAATGTGAATATAAGCACCCAACTCCTGAAGATCCGACTTGACAGTCTGAGCCTCAAATCAGGTGAGACATGGGTAACTGGTATATTTGGTATAAATGCCTACCAACAAGATCTGCAAAGATTTTGTTTTGATTATTACGGGTATTAAGATTAGTAGTTCCTGGTAATTCAGTGTGATACCTTTCGGTCTGCCTTGTAATCATAGTAGAACTTTGCTTTACTTAATGTTTGTTCATCATTTCCCTAAAACTACACATTATTCTGTGTGTGGTGATATTTGCTTTTAAGGAGACTTTAAAAAGCACATAATTATAAAGTTGTGACCTCATTAATAGCTATGTGTGACACTGTAGGTCCACCTGGACCCATGGGACCCAAAGGAGTTCCTGGAGTTACAGGTGAATATTTACCATTTTTATTATTGTTCACATGTCCTAACTGGGGGTGACACAGTGGTGCAGTGGTTAGCACTGTTGCCTCACGCCTCTGGGACCTGGGTTCAGTTTTCTGCCAGGGTTCTGTGTGTGGAGTTTGCATGTACTGTATTATCATGGGGTTTCATCTGGGTGCCCTGGTTTCCCTCCACAGTCCAAAAACTTGCTGAGGATAATTGGAGTTATAAAATTGCCAATAGATGTGCATGTGTGAGTGAATGGTGTGTGAATGTGCCCTGTGATGGGCTGGTGTGCCGTCCTGGTTGTCCAGCTCATTTAACCACCACTGAATAGCAGAACAACAGATTTCCGAGACATTGCGCGTCATATGCAGGTGTCGGGAGCTGCTATTAATTTGCAGAAGACTCACAGAATTTCCGGGAGGGGTGGGATGACTGTATATTTGTCCTGAGTACTATGTTCTTGCTGCTGTATGCATCAAATCTTAATCTCATATTACTGTTGAACAAGTTCTACTCCATAGAACAAGTACTGTTGCTGAGATACTTAGTTATTTTACACAACTGCCTTGTATATTGCAGATTAGTAATGACTCACCAACCCAAGATTTGTTGCAACCTGTATTTGAACCTTTGTTTTGAAATTGCCTTCATGCTTTAGGTGTCCGTGGTCCAAAGGGGGATCAAGGTATGAAAGGTTCTGAGGGACGTCAGGGGATTCCAGGAATCAAAGGGCAGAATGGACAACAGGGAAACCAAGGTGAGCTACGAGTTACAGACCTGATGATGACCTTCAATGCTTAGTCATTTCCATAAAAGATTAGACTGTTAATCTGAAAAAAATATGATGAATTAGGGGTGATGCCATGTCTCAGTGGTTAGCATTGTTGCCTCCTACCTTCCAGGGCCATGGGCTGAAATCCTTTCCATACTTGTATGTGAAGTTTTGTGGGTTTGTTGCTGCAATCCAAAGACAAACAGCTAGTTGAACTGGCATCTTTAAATTGCACATGGTGAGAGCATGTGATAAACTCTAGGATGTTTTGCTGCTTGGGATAGACTCCAGGTTCCCTGCAATTCTGTACTGGATAACAGTTGGATGGATGCTTTAAGAAATGAATATTGTAAAAATGCACTATTCAAAATAAAAGTTGAATTGAATTGAATGGGAATGAAAAAGGCTCACTTGGAAAGAAATTACATCTCTGCTACATCTTGGAAATACCAAGTATGTCTGTATGTAACAGTATTATTACCTTGTAAATAGTCTGCCAGGTTTGCGCTTTTGACGTACCTAATTTTAGGTTTATAATGGAATAATATAGATTTGCCATAAGATTTCTTGTACGAACATGAGAGTCTGAAAGCATGGAATGTCACACCGTGAGTACTGGCAACCCTGGGAACGTTAATCTTTTAACAAGAAAGTTATCTTTGCTAATTAGCGAATTCACAGAATCCTGCCAGCCAATTGAAATCTTAAATTCTCCATCCATGTTATGTATATGTGTAAAATGGATAATGTTTATTAATGTGCTAATGCCAACATACAATACAATGCCATTAATACTGTGAGGACTTACAGTATATATCTATGTGAGATGGTTCTTTGATGGTCTAGTGTTTACTGATGTTGTTCCAGGCATAAAAGGGGATCGAGGTCTACAAGGGCTACGTGGAGAACCAGGTGAGCACATTTTATCTAGATATTGTATTTATCAAACACTGAGATAAATACAGAAAATTATTTTAGAATTTTTTTTCTCTTTTAATGCAGTGTAGTTAATGTCTTGCTAGTGAGTCTGCAAGAGTATAAGGGGAAATAAAGTAAAATACTGAAGTTGCGAACGCGCATAAAGATGTCCAAAATGTGTGGAGGAAATTTTTACTTAAAATCCCATATTTATCAAATTAAACTTGATGGGAAAAATGCAAATAATTCCGAAATCTCAGGAGGAGGCGTAAGCATCGATTTGTATAATATACTATACTTTCCAAAGGGACACACAGAGGGTGTAACATAACCCCACCTCTAGGTTGGATTCAATGTAGCGCATCTCTTTTTCTCCAGGGGCCAAAGGAGAGAAGGGAATTAGTGGCACCAGTGGGGCCCGAGGTTTGCAAGGAGAGAAAGGAGTAAAAGGAGAAAAGGGAGAAACGGGACAGAGAGGACTGCCGGGTAAGTCTAAGCAGGATCTGCTTTTCATAATGAAGAATGAAGCTGTTTAAGACACAGGATTTTTTTATACTAGCCAAGGGGTGTAATGTGGAAAACTTCCAATATCACACGTACAGTCAACAGAATAAGATTCCAAAGAAATTTTAACAGTTTTAGAAATTTAGTGAAAACTCTGGGTCCCGGGTTCGAGACCCGCCTGGGTCACATGTGTGTGGAGTTTGCATGTTCTCCCCATGTCGTCGTGGGGTTTCCTCTGGGTACTCTGGTTTCCCCCCACAGTCCAAAGACATGCTGAGGCTAACTGGAGTTGCTAAATTGCCTGTAGGTGTGCATGTGTGAGTGAATGATGTGTGAGTGTGCCCTGCGATGGGCTGGCCCCCCATCCTGGGTTGTTCCTTGCCTCGTGCCCATTGCTTCCGGGATAGGCTCCGGACCCCCCGCGACCCAATAGGATAAGCGGTTTGGAAAATGGATGGATGGATGTTAATAGGATGTCCAGGTAATAATGTCATTGTGCTAACATTGAGAGAATCTTTGTTAAAATGTAAAATGTGGAAATAACATCCCATTAACATCACAGTAAGAAGATTCTCTGCCAGCTTTGAGAAGACGTTTACATAATGTTGACTAGAATTCGGGGAACACCCCCTGTTAACATTTCATGTCAAAAACAGAACGTGGACTGAGTGAGTTTTGGAAATTTTCTCCTCAGTTCTAGGCTCAATCACAAATAAGAAGAGATGTTGTCTGTGTTGAGGAGAAACAAGATAAAATATAGCTGCATTTAGTAATTTCAGGATACAGCTATATGGTTATATTGAAAAATGGTTTTCAAGTTTCTGAAGTACCAAGAAGTACAGTAATATACAATACTTCAAAGAAGTATCAGAATGATAGTAAGATTTAGCATAGCTACATATGTGCATGCAAGGAATTTGTCATAGTGTGTCAGTACAGTCACAAGAATATAAACAAGAAAAATAACAACACTAAAGAAACATACAATAGATAATAGTTTCACCCAGAAAATTTGATAATAAGGAAAGAGGTTGAAGCTGTGCAAAAGAGCAATAAAAGGAAGACATTAGAGATTAAAATAAATAATGACCTGGTCATACAGAACCAGTATATATAAATAAATCAGATGCTGGGCGAATTAGTGTCCTGGGGAAGTTTGAGCCATGTTATTGAGTTTGATAGCCATGTAGACTATTTGTTGAGTCTGGATGATTTTATACATTGAGCTGCTGCCACAAGACTGATTGATTTAGATGTGTTTATAATCAAGCAGGTGTACAGCTGTGACCTGTACCTGTATGACCTAACAAAGCAGCAGGTATGTGTATACTGCGTGTATGACAACAGTCAAAGAGTCTTTGTGACTCTTTGTGAATGTTCTGTATTAATATCAGCAGCAAATATAAGAATTGTCGGTGGAGGCTCCCAAGGACGAGTGGAGGTGTTTTACAAAGGCGAGTGGGGTACTATTTGTGATGATAGCTTCGACATCACAGATGGAGGAGTAATCTGTCGGATGTTAGGCTACCAAAGAGCCGTCTCTGTGTCTACTGGGCCAGCAGGTAGGTCAAAAAGATTATCACTTACAATAATAATCAATTGGTTTCATGTGTTTTTTTGTAACAAAAAACTATTATCAGAAGAGAATTGTCATACTTGCTATTTTACCTTACTCCAATGCTTTATAATAATTGTCATATTAAGTAAGTCAGATTTGTTGTTTTCAATAGAGTCAACAGTGAAGCAAAGTTTTAAACACTGTTTTAATTGCAATTAGTTGAGGCTGGGTTGAAAAAATAAGCCCTAGTACAGGCAGTTCCAGGTTAAAAACGTCCGATTTACGGACAACTCGTACTTAAGAACGGACTGCTATGAAGCCTGATATTAAAAATTTGAATAACGAAAGCATTACTTTGTAACGTATATGAAAACATTGCGTCAGCTCAAGAATATGTACTATACACTAAGACAACCATCTGACTATTTGGTGCTAAATAAGAATAGCATGAACCTGTTCCACTTACCTACAAATTCGACTTGGTTTGACTTATGGAACAGAATTCGTCTGCAACCTGGGAACTGCCTGTAACATTTGATTTAAGATTACATTAGATTTAATCCGCTTTATGGTACATCTTTTAATGGGGACCCTATTGTTTGAGCTATATTCTCAAAATATACTTTTAAATGCTTAAACATTCATTGTGGATATATTAAGAAACATTCAGAACCTATTTAAGCAAAATTTCTCAAGTGTCTGAATTTTGATAATTCTACTTTGCTTGAGGTTTATTTCAGCTCATCGCTTTCCTACCATCTCATGAAATGTTCCATTGCAATTTTAGGGTCTGGAAGAATCTGGCTGGATGATTTGAACTGCACTGGTAGTGAATCCTCAATTTTTGACTGCAGGGGCACAACAACTCATAACTGCTCCCATAGTGAAGATGCTGCCGTGTCATGTGTCTAATATATAAATGTGTATTATATATGTATTTGTATGTATGCATGCATGTTTGTATGTGCATATATACATACATATACATCATATTTTAAATTGCTTCTTCATACATTTCATTCCACTATTATTTTTTTGCTAGGCATTCTATACTGTTTTTTTATGTCAGGTTTTTACTTTAGTAAATTGCTCTATTGCTTACAAAGCCACGTTTAATGCCCCCTTTAATGCCCCTGCTCATTTAATCAGTCACACGCTTTTTAGACATTTTTTTGGTTGAGCTATATTTTTTGTAATGCTTAAAAGATTAATCAGATATGACATATTTCCATTGTGAGGAATTATTTAAAGAAAGAACTGTAATGTTTAAAGTGAATGCACCTTGATCTATTGAGTGATAGTATTCGTAAAGTGATTCTAAAAAAAAAATCAATTTTTTTTTTTATTGATTTCATAGGATAAATGAAGAATTCACATTATATTATTATATGGCTGTCCTTTCCCCAAAATTTTCAATGGTGACAGCCATATAAAAGGGAACATTTCAGCAATAAAACCATACAGTATTTTAGGCTAGGAGGCCTGCCTTCATTTCTCTGAGAGAAAATTAGTGACACAAACCTGCATAATGGACAGAACAAACTGAATGATCTAGCAAACTATTTAACCATAATCTAACTAAGAATTAAGCCTATTGCATCCATGATTTTAGGAAACCTACAATCACGTCATGTGTAAACATCACACAGTTATTTCTGCACATAAAATGAAAAAAGTTCAAATATATATGTGTAAAGAGACAATATGGCTTTATTATTGTAGCTATGACAACTAATCTATTGCATTAAAGAGTAAAGAACCACCCACTGATCCAAAAACAGATTCTAAAATGAATAGTCAAAGGCATAGATTGTGGGTAGATTTTCTTTTCCTGCATTTCTGAAAATGTTACTTAAACTGAATTAAATCTCCACCTTGCTTCAGGGATTATTTTAGAACAATTTAGCCATAGTTTTGAGTTAATCTGGGACAACCTACTTCTAAGCTCTTTCATTCTGGACTGTAATGTTGCACAGGATTTGCTTTTGGTTGATTCATTGATATCCACAGAAAAAAATGTGAAATCAGTTTTGGTCACAGTTCAGGGACTAAAGAGAAGCTACAGATTAGCACAATATCAGCCTGTTTATTCAGTCTAACTCAGGGACTGCCTAATTTCAGTATATCTAATTGATTCAAGTCAGAGGCTACATGGTTACTCAGCATGTTTGCAATTTGCTTCATAATTGTGTTATATAAGTGAACTTGCCTTGCCTTGGACTCAATGCCTTATGGCAGTTAATCAGTATCTGAAATAATGTTGCTCACCTTCAGTTTAAACTATCCAAGTTATTTTACCAAACATATAGGGTCACTAGATTGTGACAATGTTCTTACAACTAATTATCTAGTATTTAGCAATGTAGGAATTGCGAAAAATGCACCACTCCAGAAAAATGCACTAGGTTTAGCAATTTTTCCTGCTCAGTGGGGGTTAAGATGGGTGCAACTATTATGCCAGAATGCATGTGAGCTCAGCATTGTGAGAGCTGACTTGACAGTTAGTGCAGGACCAAAGGAGTCATATTTATGTGTCCAGCAGCCTTACAGTAGCTCAGGAAAAACAAGTAAAATACACTTTCAATAACCTTCACTATCTACCTAAAGATAAGCTTTATATTCCTTGATAATGGTAATAATATACATTTAATCAGGTGAATTGCTTTTTAAAAACCCATATAATTTTATATCAATGAAATTCCCCTCCTGCCTCATATAGAATCACCATCACAACTCTTCTTCTGCAAGCATAATACTGAGCTAAACAATTTGAGCTCACAGTCATTTCTGTTTAATTAAAGGTTCCACAAAAATCCAGAGCATTACACTACTGAAATGGGTGTATGCAGAGCAAAAGATTTTTGAAAAAATTCCATCCCTAACATTTGACTTCAGGAAGTTCTGGAAGATGGTATCCATTACAATAGTGAGTGTTATGTTATGGTAGGTGGGTAGTGCAGTATGGTAACTCAGTTAGTACCATTGTGCCTTCATTTTTGACCCCAATATTCTGTTTTGTCCTTGCAGTCCAAAGACATGTTCTTTCAATAAATTTGCATCTGGAAATTGCACATAGTGTGTGAGTGTGTTTCTGGCCTAACAGAATTCAGGTTCACCATGACCTTGTACAAAATAAGTGATTATGGATGATGGTTAAATATTAATTTTAAATGGAATTAAGAGGTTTATACAGGGCTGTATAAAAGGAAATGTGTATTAAAATATTATTATCATTATTAATAATAATATAATAGTAATAATAATAAAAAATATTACTATCTCACATGGGAATCGCTTAAAAAAAATCAACTAATTGCGCAGTTTTCTGTGATTAATCACAATTCATCACACCTAGTATTAAAACTTCCATCCATCCATCCATCCATCCATCCATCCATCCATCCATCCATCCATCCATTCATTTTCAACTTCTAATCTGGGGTCCTGTCACAGGGGCAGCAGTCTAAGCAGGGATGCCTTGACCTCCCTCTCATCAGCCACCTACTCCAGCTCCACCAGGGAATACCAGGGTGTTCCCAGGCCAGGTATAATCTCTCCAGCGTGTCCTGTGTCTGCCCTGGAGCCTCCTCCCTGTTGGACATGCCTGCAACAACTCCCCAGATAGGCACCCAAGAGGCATCCCACATAGATACCTGAACCACCTCAACTGGTTTCATTCAATCCAGAGGAGCAGAGGCTCTACTTTAAGCCCCCCCCTAATGTCCGAACTCCTCACCTCCTCATCTCTAAGGCTGAGCCCAGACACCCCGCAGAGGAAATTTATTCCAGCCACTTAGAGCTGTCATATCACCATCTTTGGCTAGATGCAAGTAAATCATGTCACATCTTCTGTTGGTCCAACTTGCTCGTTGTAAACGTTGTTCTCCAGTAATACAAAGAAGCTGCTTTGGTGTTTGGTGCAAATTGTCTTACAGTAAAGTATGTAGTAAAATATAATAATAAGGCCACCTGCCTCAAGTCTGCCACCATCACCCCTGTCCCTAAAAAGGCAGCGGTCAGGACCCTGAATGACTACCGTGCAGTGGTCCTGACCCCCATTGTTATGAAGTGCTTTGAGCGGCTGGTCTTAGCACACATCAAGAATAACATACCTCCCTCCCTGGATCAACACCAGTTTGCCTACCGGTCAAACAGGTCAGCTGAGGATGACATTACATTGGCCCTCCACACTGCCCTATCACACCTGGAGCAGCAGGACAGCTACATGCGGATGCTGTTTATCGACTACAGCTCCGCATTTAACACTATCCTACCAAGCTGGCCATCAAACTGCACAATCTTGGACTGGACACACATCTGTGTAACTAGGTCTTGGACTTTCTGACCAATAGACCACAGACACTGCACATGAGTTCACCACACCTCCATCACTCTCAACACTGGAGCACCTCAGGGCTGTGTGCTCAGCCCCCTCCTCTACTCCCTCTTCACACACGACAGCAAATCCACCCATGATTCTAACATCATCATTAAGTTTGCAGATGATACATCTGTGATAGGTCTGATCTCAAACAACGAGTCAGCCTACAGGGAAGAGGTCAAGAACCTGGAGTACTGCAGCCAGGACAACAGCCTCGCCCGGAATTCAAAAAAGACTACAGAACTGATCCTGGACTTTGGGAGACAGCAGCACGGGGTCCACCACCCCATCAGCATCGGTGGTGAGAAGGTGGAGGTGGCTCAGAGCTTTCGATTCCTCGGGATTCAAATTAGCTGCACCAGAAACACGTCAGTCATAGCAAAAAAAGGACTTCAGAGGCTTCACTTCCTGCGGAGCCTGAAGAAAGCACAACTTCCACAGCAGCTCCTGGTGAACGTCTACAGGCACACCATAGAGTCGGTGATCACATACTGCATCACTGTGTGGTACTCTGGATGCACGTCGGAGAACAGGAAGACCCTGCAGCGCATCATCAGGACAGCCCAGTGGATCACTGGCATGCAGCTTCCATCACTGGAAGAAATCCATCGCACCCGGTGCGGCTGCAGAGCTGAAAAAATAACCAAGGACCCCTCCCACCCTGGACACAAATGTTTTATACCTCTGCCTTCTGGTAGATGCTACGGAACCCTGTACACTTGCACAACACAGCTGAGGAACAGTTTGTACCCTACATCCATCACACTTCTGAACTCACAGCACTGATCTCGAACATTCTGATGCAATACCCCAACATGTCCAATATCCATATTTATGTGTATTCAGACCACTTGATAAACTCTCCCTCTGTGAATTGCTCACCCCCATATATATATCCATGCATCCATTTTCCAAACCGCTTATCCTACTGGGTCGCGGGGGGTCCGGAACCTATCCCGGAAGCAATGGGCACGAGGCAGGGAACGACCCAGGATGGGGGGCCAGCCCATCGCAGGGCACACTCACACACCATTTACTCACACATGCACTCCTACGGGCAACTTAGCAACTCCAATTAGCCTCAGCATGTTTTTGGACTGTGGGGGGAAACCCCATGATGACATGGGGAGATCATGCAAACTCCACATACATGTAACTCAGGCGGAGACTTGAACCCGGGTCCCAGAGGTGTGAGGCAACAGTGCTAACCACTGCACCAATATGCCGCCCCATATATATGTATGTATATTAGTTCCTGTACATACCTCCGATTCTATGTATGCCTCAGAATCTATTTAATTGTAAATATACTGCAGATCTGCTGGCGAGTTCCAAACTAAATCTCATTGTACTTACAATGACAATAAAGCATCCATCCATCAGATATTGTTAGCTGAATGTCATTATAGGACAGAAAAATAGAGCAATTAGCAAACAGCAGTGTTGTGCTCTAGAACTTGTAAATTAACTTGCTAGCTTGCTAGTGACATTCTAGTTAATTTCAACAGGCATGCTCAGTCAGTAGTATCTTATGGTTTGTCATATATATATAGACTTCATTAACGATAAATCAGGCTAGCTGCTTTTGTTCCTTATGGACAAAATTCATCAAAGGGAGAACCGACCGGTAAACTTTACAATACATATTATATGAGTCACAGTCGCAGGTTCTATTTTTTTTTTAATTTTTGAGCATTTATCTAAAAAAGTTTCTTCTTTGAGTTTGTGCAAGTTTGGCACCCTACTGTAAGATGGGAAAGTATGAAATTCATACATTATGGTAATCAATTTAAGAAAGAAATGCTGTGCCTCACATGCACACACTGGTACCCCTGTCAGCCAACCCTGTCTGTGGGAAACACTGGAGTATAAATTAAGGGTGTAACACTTCTGAAACTGAGACCAACACCATGATACAGAAGTTCATGATACAAATGTTCAGAAAATGTTCATGTCGTACTGTGGTACCTCTAGGTGCAGCCTGCTGAGCTCTCATTACATTACCAATGTTACAAAAGTCCGTTTCAGTTCTCATTTAACACTATAGCCTAACACAAATTTATGATTCTGGTAAAAGTTAGGGCAAGCTGTAAATTTTGTAAACATTACACATTATTATGGCTTTAATGGTATACGTAATGTTACTATTTTACATGTATTTTTGTGTTTTCAAATTAAAAATTGCTTGATTTCAATTAAATACATTTTCTCACACCAGTACTAATTTATTTAATTTTGTTACATTTGATGTAGTATTTGGAATATATAACAAGATCTTTTTTGATGTATTTGTGCCCATCTCTGCAAAGTCGTTACGATAATGGTACTCTGGGCATTTAAGAGGATACACAATATGGTTTATAAAATAAAAAGGGGAACTTCATTGTACGCTGACCTCGACAGAAACAGAAACAAATGGGACAATGAGGGGTCTAAAGAAAGGCAGGCAAGTAACACAAGATCTAACAAAGACATAAATTAAGCACAAGGAAGCACAGAGTGGTTACACAGACTAAGAACAAGCTTTTCAGTGGAGGAGCATCTAACAGCAAACACTCAGGTAACACATGCAACACAGACAATAGCTGATGAGGGAATTGCGAACAGGCAGGAATTAATCTAGGCCTGTAACATGGTGTAGTGAGGGACAGGTGCGGGTCATTAATGATTACTGGGTTGTGAATACGGCAAAAGTTCCTGGTTCTGGAAAAAGGTTTGGGTTCCTGAAAAAAGCTCCTGCAGTGTGAAATCACCTACTACGGACTAGGAACAACAAGGAACAGGACATGGAAACAAACTGGGCAGAGGCAGGACTAACCAGGAACAATAACACTAAAAGCAAAGATAAACAGAAAGAACATGGGGTTTACAAACAGGTACAGGTCACAAAATATTCAAAAGGTGCATTCACACCAAAGTTCCGGAACATGGTCCTTGGTTACAAGTTCCTTGGTTGTCTTGATGGCAGACTTTTGAAACTCCTGGCCACTTTCATGTGTCGCTTTTATACTACATAACAGAACTGGAAACTTTATGCTGAATAAGCATGCAATATACAAAAATGGTCATAGGCTAAACTTCTCATATGTAATTCAAAACTACACCACCACCCCAAAACAAAGAAGGAACACGTTTGTTAGTTATTTGTCAGTTATTAGTGGGTAGAGACTGTGATTAAAACAAGACACAAGATGCCTTTTATTTATAATCTATTCAGACGACCTGCAACATATTTAAATCACAGGAGTGTCATTAAAAATGAATACATCTGAACAAAAATGTTGAATAAAAAAGTAAAATAAATACAAATAATAATAAAGGAATAAGAAAATAAATGCTTTTCCTATTGCTTTTTGTTTTTCCATATTACTTTTTTCGTATTGCTTTTATTTTTTCTTGAAGGGCTAAGTTGTCAATCAACTGGCTTTGGGCAGGACTTCCCACCAGAACATGCTCCTCAGATGGACTGAGTGGCAAAACCTGCTGCAACAAAGCTGATTTTAGTCAGGGAAACTGCAACACAAATGATTATTTGTTCAAACTATACCATTCCTTCCTGTTTGTAAGCAACAACAGAGCTTAATAGCACTTATAAGTTTAAAAGTTACTGTAAGAAACGTGAGATACGTGTCTTTGTCGTTGTTAGCATGGAACACCTGAGTGAGGCTGGTTGCTGAGTCAAAGACCCAAGCACTTAAATGTTCATAAATAGTCACCTTCTGTTTTAAAAGCAATGTGAAATATATGTGTGTGTGTGTGTGTGTGTGTGTGTGTGTCTGTAACATACGTTGTGTACTGCTATTCTGCCTAAAAATACTGAGGTATGGTTTTTGATCAGCATTGCCCTGCCCTACATGCGTCACCACTCCACATGCCCGCCCCCCCCCCCCCCATGAAAATCTTGGCCCCATTTGTTGTTTATTCTGGTACTGGCACTGGTATTGAACAGCATAATTCGATTTGACTGACAAAATATGATTACAGTAGGGTGGTCCTCAAAAGTGCACATAAACCAGAGGACTGTCTTGAGACGCTTGCTGGTAAGATAACTTGGTGTAAAATATTGTTTCTATGTGGCTTTATTAACCACTGTCACACTTTGATTGAAAATTACAATTTTGAAGTCTTGATGCTCACAAAATGCTATTAATGCAGCAGTGCAACTGTTTAACACTAAAACACAAACAACTATAATCTATCCTTTATCAGTAACACTGTTGTGC
The DNA here is from genome assembly GCF_023856365.1 of Brienomyrus brachyistius. Lineage (NCBI taxonomy): Eukaryota > Metazoa > Chordata > Actinopteri > Osteoglossiformes > Mormyridae > Brienomyrus > Brienomyrus brachyistius. The sequence continues at coordinate 33,992,042 of NC_064533.1, forward strand.
ACAACAATCAGCATAAACTGGCAGTGCCATTCACTGTCATCCAGTCCAGTGATTAATCGGTTTTGTGGTGAGCCATACATAATCCTGTTTGTGTCAGGAAACTGATGGTTATGCCACTCAACAATTTGCAGCAGGTACTGGCGTTGATGTTCGTCCTTTGTCAGTACTTAATAGCAATCCAAGGAGGGTAAGGGTCTCGTACAAGGACCTGCAGTTACTATCATATACTTGATGTCAAGTTCATCACTTGCATCAAACTAAACAAGTCCAGCCAGCTCTTCACTGATGTACCACAAATGACTGGCAAACGTTTTGCTGTTGGCTTCGACAATCTCTGAATCGGGATAGGAAATTAGTTCTTTTAAGAGAGTTAGATAAGAAATAAGGTGCCATAAGGTGACAGTGCTAAACGTTTTCAAAATCAAATGAAATCTGGCCCAATTCATTTTCCCCATAAGTGGAACAGAAAATGGAAAACCACTTTTGAAAAGTTTATTTTGCATTTCAGGACCACCCCAGGGTACAGCCAGAGTGGAAACCCTCACAAACCCAGAGCAAACATGCAATTTCTATGCTCAGGGTACATGGAAATCAAATCCACAGCTCCGGAGATGTGAAGCTATGCAACTTCAATATAATATGTATTAAGATGTTTTATGTAATGATACTCTAATCTAGGTATTATGTGAATTTATAGATACATGCAAGAATTGATTCATCACCAGTTTCTCACTGCTGAAGGGAATGTATGAATTGCTCTTTCTGCCATCCTTTACCTTACTTGAAGATGTATTCATCAAATGCAAGGGCAGACATCACTATGCTGAAGGAGTCACAGAGATATTTAAATACAAAATGACAATTATAATTCCACAGTCTGCTCCTTCCCTCCAGAGCCCCGGTTCTTAGCACATCCTGGAAATAAAACATGAAGGTCTTTCTTCGGCATTTATTAACAAGCCAAACTTGGGGTGATCCCTGAATGACCCTTGGCCTTGGCACACCATGTATAATTGAAAAGAAATGTAAATAAATTATTTAGGTAAGGGTGACGTGACAAAAATGTTAATCAGGAATATTTCGTTATACTGAATCTCACTGAAATCTCAGCCAGTTTTATTTCATGTTTCTTTATATTGCATTTTTGAAATCTGTCACTTCTACTATCTACAAATGTGGTCAGAATTTATTTCACTATGGTGAACATTTGTTCATTTTGTTTCTGAATTAACAACATCCAATATGATTAAAGTACCCCTGGAACCTTGTATATACAGTATACAGTATAAGTAAACATTTGATAAAATGCTTTCAATTACTGATATCTAACCCTAATATGGGATAAGTCTGAGGTGTACTATGGATGGGGTACCAGTTCATCACAGGCTTTAAAATGCAAATACATTTCATTTAAAAACATATATAGAGCACCCTGTGACCCCACTCAGATTTGAAGTCCATGAGCCCAAACTGCAGGTAAGGATGAATCTTAAGTGAAACCATTTAGGTGGATGTGATCACATGGGAGGACTGGCAGCAGGTAACTCGAATAGCAGAACCTAGCCCACATGAAACAGGCCAACTCATTCACAGACAAAAAGTGTTTCATTATATAATATTTTAAAAGGGATATACAGTATACAGGCTACAGGCTTAATCATGACTCTGATCAGAATAAGCAGTTAAAAGATAGCTGGACAGATGGATGCATACTTATAGATTCACACAAAATGGCTACCCATTCCCACCAACATTGTGGGTTGAAGGCATTCTTTGATGTCCTTCAAACATAAACCCATCTAGATGTAAAAAAAACGTTTAAAGATGATGCATCAGACCATATGACCTTTTTCAATTGTTCAGGGATCCAGGCTTTGTGCCTCCTTTACTTATCTTTATGCATTGGCTAAGGATACAATCATTTTCTAAACAGCAGCTCCAGCTTTCTGAATCTTATAAAATTTTAGTTGAGACTGGATCATGTAGAGGGGCTGATTCAGTTCAATGGTACAGAAGCTGTACTGTTGTAGTGTAGCGTAGCAACTTTTCTATTCCTGTCAGTGATCTTTGACTTGTAACTGCTGTTCTTCTTCACTATTGCAATTTGTTTGTGTTTGGCTGATGCTCTTTTGAGACTTAATAAATAATAGAAGGAACACATTGGGTGGGCCAACATACAATATGACAAACCATTCAGAGTACATCTGGTTGCTGAAATGCCTCTTTGGTGGAAATGTTGCACGGGTACATTAAATCCATTCAGAAATGTTGACGTCACAAGATGTTGTTGGGGTGACGTGGTTGACGTATCATTTAAATCTTGCAGCAAAGGTAGACTAAACTCCACTAGATACGTGAACAGGGTTGTCTCTTTTTTAAAAAAGGGGGCAAGACTGTGTTTCTCTACTATAGGGAATTAAACTTGTCGGTCTCCCAAGGTAGCTGGGAGAGGCTGTAGTGGGAATAAACTCCTGCGTTTATGCCTTTGAATTTGCTATTTAAACCAACTCAAGATACTGTAGCATCCACAATTATGGAGCTGCACCATGATCTAAATTGCTTTTCAATTGATTTACCCTTTAGCTTCAACTCATTAGTACACTCAAGATTTAAGCCTGCAGACACAATGCTGCCACTAACCTTTGAGTACAGTCCTGAGGGATTATTACTCATTTATATACAATTCAACTTGAAACTTCAACATTTTATGAGCTAACTAAAGAAATGAAAAGGCATTAGTCAGGCATTTACTTTTTTAGTCAATGTAGATTACACAGGTCTTTCTGCTTTACACACATGATTAAAACAAGCAGTTATTACTGATCTGACACCTGAAGCAGGTCAATGGTTAGAAACATAAGAACATAAAAAAATAAATGGGAGGAGACCATTCGACCAATCAAGCTCGCTTGAGGAAAACTAACTAGTGACTTAAAGTTGTTAAAATCTTATCTAGCTCTGATTTAAAGGAACTCAAGGGTTTATCTTGCAGTACACCGACACTACACACTGTATGAAGAAGTGCTTTCTGAAATCCAGTTTAAAATATGGTCCTGCTAATTTCCACCTATGGCCATGAGTTCTTACATTTGAACAAATAATGAAGTAACTATTTGGTTGAACAGCATCCAGACCAATTAGAAGCTTTTTTTTTACCTGGAACATGTCCCCCCTTACACTCAAAAAAATAATTATACCAAAAACTTACTTTATGTATTTTAACTACATGACAATTGTCCATGTAATTTTATTAGATAAATTTAATATAAAGGGTCTGATTTCTATCATGTTGAGTATACTTAAGTAAATTAAATAAACTTAATGTAAATTCCTATGTAAACTGTGTAATAATTAAATAGACACATAACCTTTAACGCCAGATTTATCAAAAACAATAAAAAACACATTTTTCCAAGTACAGCAAACCTAACAGTACTAATATAACAGCATAAGGATATTTCACCATTTGTAGTAATGCAGGTAATCAAAAAAACTTCTGTTATATCTTATGGAAAACAAAACACTGACATTTTTGGCAAATACAATAAACAGTGCGTTCTCTGTGAGCACTTACTGAAGCATCTTGATTTTAAGTGTCTGAATCTTTGGGGATAGTTTGTTGCCATCCAAGTTCTTCAGCACTTTCTGGAAGAACTCAAATGTGTATTTAAGTTCCTGGAGATAGCTCAGGTTGAGTGTGTAAATGATTCCAAAAAACATGATACACCCAGAGGAAATACTTCTCAGTTTGCTAAGCAGCTCCACACCCTCAATCACCACTCCGACATCCTCTGGTTTATCCTCTTTACCAGCACCTTCACTATGATTCACAGAAATCCCCATGATGGTCTGAGAGATCTCCCTCTTAGCTTCCCTTGGGTTCCTTTAAATCAGAGCTAGATAAGATTTTAACAACTCTGAGCTATTAGTTAAGTTCTCCCCAAGCGTCCTTGATGGGCCGAATGGCCTCCTCTCGTTTGTATAGTTCTTATGTTCTTATGTTCCTCACCATTGACATCCTAATAGTAGAAAAAAACGAACATGTTCATGGAGAAAACAAGCAAACATTTTAAAAGTAAAATTTTAAAATCTCACAGTAAAATGGTACTGCTGACCAAGTACTCCTTGATGAGCGTGTTGCTGTCTTCATTGAGGTAGATACAGGCCCTCATGACTTCAGTGCTCTCACTCTGCAAAAGAAAGTATATAAAATGACAAATTTTAATATTTTCCAAAGCAGGCCATCTTTTGACAATTTCAGAGATCACAGATGCATCTTTGACAATCTCCTGACGCCTGTAGGAGAAGATCGTCTGCATTTTCTCTTTGACCACAGCCTCATTGATTCTTTTCTTAATTTCAGTCAGCTTAGCTACTCTGTCTCCTTCAAGGCTCCCTCTTGTTTCACTGCCACGAAAGGAAGGGAAGAAGTTGAGCTCCATCCATCCATCCATTTTCCAAACCGCTTATCCTACTGGGTTGCGGGGGGGTCCGGAGCCCTACCCGGAAGCTATGGACACGAGGCAGGGAACAACCCAGGATGGGGGGCCAGCCCACAGGGCACACTCATACACCATTCACTCTCACATGCACACCTACGGGCAAACTCCAATTAGCCTCAGCATGTTTTTGGACTGTGGGGGGAAACCGGAGTACCCGGAGGAAACCCCACGACGACATGGGGAGAACATGCAAACTCCACAAACCCAGGCGGGACTCGAACCCGGGTCCCAGAGGTGTGAGGCAACAGTGCTAACCACTGCACCACCATGCCACCCGAAGCTGAACTCAGCTTTTAATTTTTTTTATATTTGCCATGTTTTAGCTTGCAATGTTTAGGTAATTCATATCTACTTATTACTGTCAATCCACACACCTTACACTCCCATACACTCATTCACATACCTAGCAAAAGCCGATTAATAATTAAAAACTAAGTTGGTGCTGTAAGTTTTTTCTGAATGCTACAAGGTCAACTTTTAAGACCGACAGGTGCGCCCGTGACCACAAAGCAATCACTACACAGGTGGTAACGTTAATCAGCAAAGTTGGTGAGAAGACACATGTTAAAGTGACAAAAATGTTTTTAGTAATATGCAAGCTGTATCATAAATAACACAGACATATTGTTAACACAAAAACAACAAGGATTATAGAGGATTAAAAAAAAAAAACTCACCGAATCAACCTCCTCGACACCCGTCTGCTTCAGCCAAAATCATGTCAGATGTTCGTGGAGCCGTGGCAACAATAATTTTTTTACCGCAGAATTTCTGCGTTATCGCCACCTACTGTGCTGGAGTGTAATACATGTCACTCCTTATGTGATCCAGTCGAATATAGTTTACCTGGTTTATTTAGATTTAGTAAGGGTTAACTAAATTCACATTATGTGTATGTGCTTTCCATTAATACACTTGATTTAAGATAATATTTGTTACATTTTACTTACTATTTATTAATGTTTATTAGGGTCACGACTAATTTTTTTAGTGTAGTCTCCTTTGCTTGAAGCTGAGCAGATTCAGCTCAGCTAACCTCTCCTCATATGACATTCTTCTAAGACCAGGAACCATTCTTGTAGCCCTACACTGCACCCTTTCTAAGACAGCAATGTTCCTTTTAAGGTAGGGTGACCAATCCACACAATATTGTGACCACACAGTAGTTTAGGTGGCATCTTACCAAGGAATTGTATAATCTTAGCATCACCTCCCTTGATTTAAACTCCACACACTTAGAGATATAACCCAACATCCTATTGGCCTTTTTATTGCTTCCCCACACTGGAGAGAGTGAGTCATGGAAGCATCAACATACACACCAAGGTCTTTCTCATGATCAGCTACCTTTATTTCAGTGACACCCATGAAATACCTGTACTTTATATTTCTGCTCCCTAGATGGAGTACCTTACGTTTGTCTACATTAAATTTCATCTGATTGGTATCAGCCTAGTCACTGATTAAATCAAGATCCTGCTGTAGCCTCTAAGCTGCTAATACAATATATACTACACTAACCACCTTGGCATGGTATGCAAATGTATCCAATTTACAGTATATATTGGTGTCAATTTCATTAATGCAAAATAAGAAAAACAGTGGTCCTAAAACTGAACCCTAGGGTACCCCACTATGAATGTGGGCCCACTGAGACATTGTGCGTTTTACTTATTTTGAGCTTAGCTCAGTTTTGTAGCACATCAGCTTCAGTTATACTATACATATATTTATCAAAGACAAAGCTGGATTAGGAATAAAAGTCAGTATGTTACCCGTGTCCTCTACAATCATTAAACTCATTAAATATATCACTCATTAACTACACATAACTGTATCACTATTACTAACAATATATCACATATTTAAACTATTTCATTTTCAATTTTAAGACCCTTACGATTTTGCAGATTAGTGATTTCAGCTTTAGAGCTCTTTTGGAGTTAAAGTATCGGAAGAAACTTTTAATGTTACCATTAGCTTCGAGTGCAGTATTCCTTTCATCATTCCTGTTAGCAAGTCTAATGTTATTTTTTAACTCAACCCAAAGCCTTAGATACCCTTGCATTATTCTGATATCATTAGTTATATTTGTGGGGGGGATACAACATGATCATGTGGATAAATAGTATGCTTTTCTAGTCCTGGATCTTCATTACCGAGAATGTTTTTCTAAACACAGTCATAGTTTTTTCTTGTTCCAGTTGTTCCATTTTTTTTGTCTGTTTAGTCTTTTAAATTCAGAAACTATGAGATACATGAACATGGAATATTGATATCTATAAAAAAATGAAAGCTCGTGGGTCAGTGCCACAGCATTAAACTCTCAATGCTTATGTCTACTGATTGATATTGTAGAATGAGCATAACATTTCTCAGTTTGTGAAAAGTAGTAAAGGAGGATGTGAAAATACAAGAAGAAATTAAAGTCTTCTCTATCTAAAAAATAATACAATTGTGTATTAGGGCTTTCTGAAAAGACTAATTTCAATGCATGTTCCACGAAGAGACAAATAATATACTTCTGACATTTGGGCATGTAATGTAGTTCTCTTCAGGCCTATGAATTTTAAGATCATCATTTTAAATCAAATTTAAATATGGAGAAATAGAAACATAAGTCAAGCAGAAGATGAGCAGTACAGGACTGGACACAGTGGGGACATTATATCCTAAGATGCCCAGAGTGGGCTTGTGTGCGTTTGATGAATGCTCTCACTGTAGGCCAAAATGCTAATGCGTCCCAGAATTTTAATGCTGATCCCACCGTAAGAAAGGCATAATTTAATGAGCCTGACTGAAAAGAGCCTCTAGTCCCTGACAAAGGTCTATGGCACATGGCAGTGCTTTGCATATGAAATTTAAATAAAAATATGAGGTGGTGGCTTGGATTTATATATGTATAAGCATCCTGAACCATAAGTAACCAAACAAAATATGACACTTTTGACTTTTTTTTTGTTTTGTTCGCATTCACAGATTTTTGTGGGGACATTAAAAATGGTTCCCACAACATCAAAATGACAGGTTTTTCTCACATTGTGAGGGCCATTTGACCCCCCCCCCCCACAACGTGACATAAACATAATCCACACACACACACACACACACAGGCCTTAAAAATATAAATATAGACATAGTCCGTCTCCTTATGGCAAACCTTGCCAGTGTTCTGTCACCTTCAACATTAACCACTTTTTTTTTTTCAATGTCCCAAAATTTTGTAAAACACCCAAAGTGAGCGGTTTAGACTTTTTCTCACCTGCTTTGGAGCAGTTCTCAAGTAACAGTTAAGATGTACAAAATATTGTCTGCCTTTTCTGATCATGTCCAATCAAATGATTTGACCAAATATGAACTCCTTAAAGATGATCAATTGGGATGGACCTCAGCTAAATTGTCTGAATACTTATATCGTACAATGTATGTATTAAATCATATACAAAAGAATTTTTTACTGTAACAGAATCTTCTGCTTGGAAGTCATTTCTCTTGATTGTGCTTAACCCGACAAGAACAACCTTACCAAATTTAACACAGAGGTTACAGTGTGTTTTTTCCGCATATATGAATAATCCTAGAAGTCAATGCCTTTATACAAAAACATTTACTTGCGGTCACACAAAAAGGACAAAGTATGTTCTTATGCAAATGTGAGCATTTTTTTCTATAAAATATTGTTTGTTTGAGATTACAAAAAATCAACAAAGCACTGCCTCAACAAAAGCCTGTCATTGCCAAGGACATGCTAAATGAGTGATTTAGTGATGAAGGGTCAAGCAAAATATAACATTAATAGTTTCTGGCTGCCTATATATTGCATTATAAGAAAATCAAGCAAAAAAGTTCTTTTTGCTGTGTCAAAATTGCAAGGTGGAGCTACTTGTTTGCTATTTTTATTTCAGTTACCCTCAAATTAAGTCATGTTTGACCTATTCAGTTCACTTTAGACCGCTGCATAAAATGACCAAGGAATATTAATTGTTGTAGAATTCCTTAAGAGGCTAGTTTTATTCATTAATTACTATATTCACTATTGTTTCTGAAAATCACTTGAAAAGAGACATATCTGCAAGTATTCTACTCCTGACACAACAGGAGAAGCTAACATCATAATGACATACCAAAATCGTTGTCACTGGAAGTACGTCATAGATTAGTTTGACACAAATACGTTCAGTGTTTACATTCAGTCAGTTAGTGAATGTGAAGGAGATAAACTAGTCATTTTTTGAAGATATGTGTTTCTTTGGATTTGATTGTATTACAATCTTCAGTGACACATTCTTTGAAGCCCCTCAAACAGAAAATGGACATGGTGAACATCTGCAGTGCAACAATAATCTGAATTTAAATTCTCACGAAGGCGCTATGATCCTGAAATCGTTGCAGGATAATGAATTCAGAAGAGTCCCCAGTGATTTCTAAAGCAACGGCCCTCCACACATTAAAGCACCATTAGAAATACTATGGAGAACTTGAGAGATACCAAATACTCTGGTGACCACATCCACAATAGATGGTAAAACATACAAGAGCTGACTTTGAAGGGCAGAAAATGTCAGAGACAATGTTAGGCCTTTGCTTTTACTAAAATTACATTTAAGGTGTCCTGTTTGCCGTGCTGTGGTGGAATATTTGAATGTCCTTTAACAAAGAGACAGAATTGTTGGCAAATCCTCATATGCACTGCCCTATTCTTCCTCATTGTGCTTCCTGACATATCTGCTGAAACATCAAGGTTTAAAGAATATTTAGCAAACGACATCTTATTTTCTCAGAACTTGGGGAAAATATTTTTTCCCTGTAAAGTCTGTCTTACTTTTGAGCCATTTTCATATCTTAACCTTGTTCTTATCCCTAAATGTGCTGCTAAGTAATATGTATGTAAATCAGGTCAACAGAGATGTGGCTGTGCATCATTTCCTGTGAAAGAACATATTACCAAAAGCAGAAACTACCTCTTCTGTTGAAAAGTGTTGATTTAGCCGAGTTCTTTCCTCTTATGTAGTATTGTCTGATGAAATTGAAATCCATTGAGCATTGTCAGCATTTCACTATGTCACAAGTAAAAAAATTCCCATAGAAATGAGTTCGATGGCCTGATATAAATCTAAGATTCACATCAAGATGTAAATCTTCTTCCTGAAGAAATTACTAATCAAGCTCATAATTCCATAAAAACTCCAAAAACATTTAAACATAATCTGCAACAATTACCTTCTGAAACACTTCCGTTTTCTAAATTAACAAATTATCCTCAAGAACCGTAATATTAAACACTTTGTTTACAACATCATGCATAAAATTGAAAATGCTGACTAATGCAAACTCAACATTTCTCGTGGGGTCATAGACCATTCATGAATGTTTGGTAACTGTTTTAACTTCCATTTCCCTAAACATTCCCTAACAAAAATCCTGTATAGGTTCATAAATGTTTATAACAAATAAATAGAAATGTTATATAACAAAAATTCACTGGACACATCTGTTTAGAAAGAAGGACTAAAAGAGCTATGGCAGCCCCATAGTCAGAAATAAATGCCATGTGGTGTCTGGCAACTACACCGATTGTTAGGGATCCGGATGGGTTTGGTGCGATTGCGAGGCATGATGCAGGCATATACGAAGGTGGACAACCCACTTGCACCTTCACGGGACAACAAGAGTTTATTTAACAGAACTGAATACAGGGAAACAGTAAAAAACAAAATGAGACCACGAGGAGTTGAAACTAAAAAGGGGATAAGTAACTAACAAAACTAAATGATCTACAAAGAGAAACTAACTACCAAAAAAAAAAATTACGGCAGCCACAGCAACAAGACCATCAGTATCAAACAACCACGATGAACAAAATTCAAATTAAACAGAGGCAGGGACTTAAATTCAGAAGGGTAACAAGTCTAAGAAGACTAACAAGGGGCAGGTGAGATTAATCAACAAGGTTGGGAAAACAGGTAACAGGTGAATTAACTCAAAGGAACTAGACAGGGAAACTAAGAACTAACCAAGAAACAGGGAAAATAGAATCTAACACTGGGGAATTACAGACAGGCAAAAACACAAGCAGGGGCACAAAGCATGAAATCAAAACCAAGTACAAATCACAAGACACGGGAACTAGAAAACTCATACAAATGAAACACTAGGGAACAAAAATCCAAAAACAGAGGCGGGATTCAAACACAAAACAGAGGAATTAACAGGTAGCCCCTTGCTCTGCTCATCGAGCCATACAGCTAACTGGGAGAAGTGGAAACACTACAGACTAGGACAGGGGGGGAAGGGACACAGAGTGGAACAACAGGAGCTGATCTAGACACCGATATGTCCCTCCCAGTAGATTTTGCCAACCGATGGTATCTACATGCCTGGCCGTGAGCTTGTAACACATATACTGTATCGTGCACCACCTCGGAAAAGTGATCAGTAACAAAGTTCATAATTTCAGGTGAACACATGAGTTGTCCCTTTGACACCCATTTTTTATTTTTTTGTATAATTTTATAGCTTCCATATCCGTCCATTTTACACAGGACCATAGTGAGCCTATCGTTGAAAGCATCGGGCATAGTGGGGTCAGAGGGAGCTTGACATTGGGGGAGGGGTGCTGAATTTGCCCCAGCAGCGAGGGTTGGGAGGGGGGGTGGATGCTGTATTTTCTGACACAAAGGATGTGATGTGTTTTAAAGTAATTTTGAAATAATAAAGATTTCATGATTAAAGATACTACTAACACGGTACAGGGTGCAGTTTTGCAACTAAACATAACTTAACTAAACAAAAATTGATCTGTATGATAAAAAGATTTTGTCTGATACAGGACTACAACCTTCATTAGGTATGTTTCATCCTCACATTCTGAATGTGAAGATGTGAAGGGATTTGGCCTCAGTAATGCATGGAATTCTTAATGGGAGGACTGTCCATGATTTAATATATAATTTACATAAATTAAGAAAAGAATAGATATATGTACTTTAATTATTTGCATGTTTGTTTTTCCTTTTTTATTTATTGGGAAAGAAGGGGGTGCATCACCCCTATCCCCCCTATTTCTGATGCCCCTGATAGAGGATGCCAACAACAATATTCCAATCCATCAAAGGAAAGGTAAAATGGAATAAATGGAAAAAAAGTTGCTACTTTACCTAACTTTGTGTTCTTTGCATTTTTTATCACAACCCTGGAGTGGATAAGCAGTTCAGAGATGTATATTAGTATATATGAAGCCAGACAGAATATTTTAATTTCAATATAAACCAATGATTGAGGAACCCTGAGGTATTTTTGGTGAAATAGTTCATTTGTCAATTAAATGTTCACTAAATTAGGAGCAGTACATTAATGGGAAGTGAGTAGCTGTACAGGCATTAATTTCATTATGATCCAGTAGTGGACTTTTAGGGTTTCTACACCGGAGGGAGCTTCCCTTTAATGTTACTCTCCATGAAGGTTTTAATACATGTCAGAATGTATCTATGTGACTGTGTATGCATGTGTGTGTCTGTATACATGTATAAACTTAAACGTAAATAAGGCATGATAATTGTATTCATTGGCTTATTAATTGTAACTTGCTGGGTTATCTTCATTTAATATGCATGCCAGTGAGCCACTAAAAATCTGTCATTGTGCACCTAACAGGGCTTCAACCCTTATTAAAATGTATTGCATGAATGCAAGGGAAGGTTTCATCAGTGAAAGGTAAATGGGAGGCGAAGGAAAAGGCCAAAGTTGGGCTTGTGATGCAGCATAAAGCTTTTATTTGAAATGGGGGGAGGGCAATGGCTAGAAGAGAAAACTTCACACTGGCTCTCCCAAAGCCTGTCTCTTAGGTCTGTTTGCTTGTACTACTGTAGGTCAATAAACTGAGTGTAATTTCATTAAAGATTTTCATTATCTGTGACTCACACCCATGTGTTAAAATTGTTGAAAGTTATGGGTTTTTTTTGCCTTTATTGCACTTATTAACAAACTAATAACCTATTCTAGAACCTCTTGTGAACCGATAACATATATGTTCAGTTACATACTACTGATATTGGCATTTTGTACAGCAAAGACAATTACCCAGTTATCAAAAAATATTGTTTCAGGCAAAAAACTCTTTATATCTTATATCAGCGAAGAAAGATTTTAATTGATTAGGACATCGCAATAACTTGCATAATGTATGGCTTTTCATATAGTATTAGAGGAAAAAATAAAATCCTCCATTGGTTAAAACAGCGCCATCTGCAGGCAATCCTGAGAAGAAAAAAAAACTCCTGACCTACTGGAGAATCTGTTTACTCCAAAACAGGGAACATTTATCAAATAAATGTGGTAGCTCATTAAAATGTTTCCCAAAATGAATGTATTTACTTTCTTAAATTCATACATTTTTAAGTTCTGCAGTTTTCTACTTTGTACATCATCCCGCCTCTGTGTCTGTGATCGGAAGGTTGCCGGTTTGAATCCTGTCGTCAGCAGAATATTTATATGTCTGTAGAGTAAGCCCCATAACTCCCTAAAATGCTGCAGGGGCACCAGATAAATGGTTGATTGTGTGCTTGGACCCAAAGCTTTCCTCTCAACTGTATACACTATCGTTCAAATGTTTGGGATCACTTAGAAATTTCCTTGATCATAAAAAAAAAAAAAAAAAACGTTTTTTTTTGTCCATTAAAATAACATCAGATTGACATTAGCATTGTTAATGTCTATGTCAAGTTTATCATTTTAAATGATCAATTGATCATGAGAAAACCCTTTGGCAATTATGTTAGCAATTATGTTGAAAATTGTGCTAATTAAAGAAGCAATAAAACTGGCCTACTTTGGACTAGTTGAGTATCTGGAGTATCAGCAATTGTGGGTTCAACTACAAGCTCAAAGTGGTCAGAAACAAAGATTTTTTTCTGAAACTTGTCAGCCTATTCATGTTCTGAGAAATGAAGGCTTTTCCATGCAAGAAATTGCTAGAAAACTAAAGATCACATACAATGCTGTGTGTTACTCCCTTCACAGAGCAGCACAGACTGGCTCTAGCCACAATGGAAAGAGGAGAGGGAGGCCCTGGTGCACAACTGAGCGAGAGGATAAATATATTAGAGTGTGTAATTTGAGAAACTGACGCCTCATAGGTCTTCAAGTGGCAGCTTCATTAAACAGTATCCGCAAAAGACCAGTCTCAACGTCAAGAGTGAAGAGACAACTGCAGGAAGCTGGCCTTGTAGGCAGAACTGCAAAGAAAAAGCTGTATCTCAGAGTGGAAAATAAAAAGAAAATACTGAGATGGCAAATGAACATGGACACTGGACAGAGGAAGACTAGTGCTATGAATAGATGAATCTAAGTTTAAGGTGTTCAGATCACAAAGACCATTTATGAGACACAGATCAAATGAACAGACACTGGAGGAGTGCTTGATGACATCTGTCAAGCATGGTGGAGGCAATCTGATGGTCTGGGGCTGATTTGGTGATGGTAAAGTGGGAGATTTGTACAGGGTGAAAGGGATCTTGAAGAAGGAAGGCTATCACTCCAGTTTGCCACGCCATGCCATACCCTGTGGACGGCGCTTAATTGGAGCCAGTTTTGTCCTACAGCAGGACAATAACCCAAACACAGCTCCAAACTGTGCAAGAACTATTTAGGGAAGAGGCAGTCAGCTGGTATTCTGTGTATAATGGAGTGACCAGCACAGTCACCAGGTCTCAGTTCTCTGGAGCTGTTATTGGAGCAACAAGAAGTCCCCATCAAGCCAATCCAACTTCTGGGAGATTCTTCAGGAAGCATGGGGTGAAATCTCATCAAATTACCTCAAACAAATTACATCTAGAATGACCGAGGTATACAAGGCTGTAATTGCTGAAAATGGACGACTCTTTGACTAAAGCAAAGTGAAGAACACAATTATTATTTTAATTTCAAAAATGATTTTCAATGATTACTTCATATTTATTTATTTATTTGTTTGTTTGTTTCCCATTCAAACTTATTTCATGTACGTTTTCATGGAAAACAAGAAAATTTCTAAGTGACCTCAAACTTTTGAAAAATGGTGTACAGCCTTGGAAAAAAATTAAGAGACCACTCTATATTTTTAAACAAATCTGCATTTCTAAATCATGGTTTAATTGTCGTTCTGCTGGCAGAAGGCTCCACTGAGCAGCAAGATGCTTTCAGGTTCAAAATTACTAAGACCTCAGTGCACAAGAATTAAGGTGAAGCAGGAGACACTAGGAAGGACCAGAACCCAGCCAGGTAAAGGGAAGAAGTGACATTGAAATGCCAGAGATGACCATTAACTTATCTGACAGTTTCTCATGAATCGAAGGATGACATCAAGTGACCTTCAAAAGGAACGGGAAACATTAAGTGCAGGTGTGAGGTGCACTGCTAGGACAGTGCGTATCAGGCTCCTACACAGTAAAATTCCCAGTGTTAAATTTGCAGTGTTAAAGTGTATTGACTCTATCAGAGTCATTATAACAACAGCTGAAGTAAAACGCCCCCCAGTGCTGGTGTTAATTCGCGGAGTTAAAAGACGCAGTGTCAGAATGACTCTGAATCAGAATCAGATAACTTTATTGATCCCGGAGGAAATTGCTTATGTGATGATTGTCACAACACACAAAGACACAGAGACACAAGAACAATATAAATAATGGTCTAGATAAATCCGAGTAGAGATCTGTACAAAGAAAACCACAATATGGAAAGACTATGCTACATACAGAAATGCTTGGTATAACATCTGTAAGTCACGCAGCTGAGTGAAAACTATTGACATAGTGGTAACTTTGAATAAATTATTGCAATCTGGAGCTGGAAAGCTCCTCCCACCACAGACTCATTTTCAAACCGACAGGAGTTTTCACGGCGCCATTTTTGCAGGCGAGTTACAACGGTAAGCTTTTCATATTTGGTTATTAAACCAACAATTGGACATTTTCAACAACAGGCAGCATGTTAAAATAACGATACAATCTGACTGTCCACATTTCTGAAATATTTCATTTTGTTCCAGAAGCAAATGTGACCGTGTCTAATTGCAAACGTAAAGTCGTTAATTAGCTAAACAAGTTGGCTGCTATCGGTGTTGGCTAAGACTGTAAGGCCAGTGTTCGAAAATTATTGCAGTGTGTAGTGGAGATTGTGTTGTGTTCTAGCATGTTCGAAATTCTGCTAAATTAAACCCTCCATGTGTTGGGAGCTCCGTATTAACATTAACTAGCTAACTAGCATTTTGGCTAACCTAGGTGCGCGGGCAGTCCGCTCGTTACCTTTACATTTTAAATGAGGTAACGATTAACTAGTTAACATTTTACACTAACGTTACGTCTTTTTCACTTGTTTTTGGTTTCTATGGAGGACGTTTTGAGTAGGGTTATTGTTTTATTTCAACTAGTGATGCGTGGTTACAACCAACACGCGATATAAGCTTGATAAAGTTAAAAAAAAAAAAGGTCCAGGATCCATTTTATAATGCTTTCTTTTAGTTATTTGAACTTAAGATGACAGCATTTGTATCTGTAATAAGTTGACTTGATGGTGACGTTACTAATGTTGAATGGTGATATTGACACAAGTAACGTTATCTGTTCCTTTTTGCTGTTTTGCAATTGCCAGACTTCAGTATGTTAAGCTAACGTTGAAGGAAATGCTGACTCTCTAGTGCTAAGTTAGATAAATTAGCGATTAGACTGTGGTAAGAACAGACACATGGGGAAGGTTTGGGGAGGCTGCTGCACCACTGTACTGAAGAAGGTAAACGTAATTTAACTGTGTTTTTGTTTTTTTGCTCTGGTTTCAAGTAGAGGTCGACCGATATATCGGCCGATATATCGGGCCGATATTTGACATTGTTTTAATGTATCCGCATTGGCCGATATGCGAGTGTAGTACGCCGATTTACAGACAGGCAAGTCTGCGGATATCCCGGTGTTATTGTTACTGTGGAACACGTGACCCATGCTGCCTCGTGCAGGGCCCCAGCCAGAAGTTTTGAAAGAATCCAGGGAGAAAACGGTAAGGCTTAAATTCTGATCTTTCAAAGACCTATTTATTTAACTGGTTTGCTATGGAATGTTGATCTAAAAGAAACGGGAGCGCTACTGAAATAGAGCGTGAATTACGCTGTGGGGAACTGGTGTGATGATAATGAGTCTTCAACCAACTGACAGTTTTGTGGACTTGTTGGTGGGCTCACGGACGTTTTTTAATCAAAAATTATTTTAACTTTTCACTTTAGCCGAGGCTAACAATGGTCCTTCCTTGCAACTTGTTTACATCTGACAGCGTAGATTCGAACGATTTGTCAGATGTCTAGATAAAAAGTGCACGAGTTTGCGTAGTTTGTGACGTTGTCGACGGAAACTATCTCTAGGGGCCGACGTTGTCCTTGCATACAAGGCTGTCTAATACAACAGTTATATTATTTTCTGCGATGGCTGCATTATGATTGTGAATTTGGCTTGTTAGCTGTCTGTCTGCTAACAACAGCCTTGTACACTACTCATCATACCATGATGCACTTGGTTACTAGTGTTTTTTCTTTCAAAATATGAGTGTTATTGTTTTAATGTGCATGGAATACTGGAATTGTAGAATGAATTGAAGATGAAGGCACTATAATGAAAATGCTAATGTTGCATTTTTTTCTTCTGTTGTAGTAATTGCTGTCTGATGGCTGAACAAAAATGGACTGGAAGTGTGATTAAAACTGAAGATAACATGAACATAAAAACATGAGTTTGCCGCTATATTGTGCACTAAGAGATTCTGATCCTGCTATTTTTATTGTTTACAAGTTGTATTGTGTTTTTATTTAAGTTTATATTTAAATTTACTCAAGTCAGTATTCAATAAATGCCGAGTTGAGATTTTGTTTGTATCGTTTGTTATTGTTAGTGTGATATTTTACCATGCAAATAGAGGGGAAAACGTCCAATTATCAGCCAGAAAAAATCGGCAGCATGTATCGCCATCGGCTGACCCTGACTCCTAATTATCGGCTTCGGCTATTGATAAACCCATATCGGTCGACCTCTAGTTTCAAGTTATGAGTAGAGTAACATTACATGACATGGTTTCAATACAGTGAAGCAGGATTTTCGGTAGTTATTTAGAAGTACTAGTAATTCTCATGCCCTGCGATGGGCTGGCCCCCCATCCTGGGTTGTTCCCTGCCTCGTGCCCATTGATTCCGGGATAGGCTCCGGACCCCCCGCGACCCAGTAGGATAAGCGGTTTGGAAAATGGATGGATGGATGGATAGTAATTCTCATGTAGATGAAACACTCAGTTAGTATAGGCCAATGAAGTTAGCCAACCACCGCAAACTACAGCCAGAGAGCTGAAACACCTGTTATACTCAAATAAATGTAACATGGAAGACACCATAAACATAGGGAGGGGTTACTGCAGGGCTGTTTTGCTCGTATTTATGGGACTGTTAATATTCACTTTTTTCTGTTTATTGTTCAATGAAGTGCACTGACTATAAGAAATTACTGTCTACAGGAAGCATGCTGCTTAAAGCAAAACTCGGAGGTGTGCAGAAATTTGTCAGAGTTTCTGAGCCAAGCCTTAAGGAATTTTTGATTGCCGGTAAGAAACCAACATTGTACAAGGGGCTTCAAGTTCTTTTAGTCACTTAGTTTCCTCAAACTGCTTTTTAAGATTAATTGAAAATGATCTGCATTTAATTTCTTCTTAGTTATGAATGTGTATTTAGTGGAAAAACAGCATAATCTGAGTCACACCGTTTTAATCTTGTGCCCATCTATACACGTATCAAGCATCTGTTAGTGGTTCTTCATTTTGTTTTTATTTACCTGAGTCACTTTTGAAAATGTATCTTGAAATGATTTTCATTTAGGTAAAGTAAAATTATTAAATGTCATGTAATCCTTTTGTTTACACACACTTGTGTGCGTCTTTTCCAGCATTTGCAAAGTTTGGTGTGCCAGCCATAATAGAAGGTGTGAAAGTTTTTGACAGTTCAGGGACTGAGTTGGATGATGATGTATTTGAAGATATAGTAACGGATCCCTCAACTGGGGTACTAACCATCAAATATGACACAGGTTTGTTTGAGTGATGTCTGTTTCATTAAAAGCAAGTTTTTTTCTTATCAGTTTTATATTGTTTATTGAGTGTTTAAAATGTGTCTATGAAGGAACCATACAGTATAAATTGATTTGTTTTGCTCCCGTTTTTGAGGTTTGGAAACAGCTGCTACAGAAGTGTCTCCTGAGCAGTCGCAGTTATCATCGTCACATTCTTCAGATTCACAGGACACGGTCATCCTTTCAGACAGCCCTTCTAGCAAACGCAGGAAGCTGGACGCAGAAGCTAAGCAAGTAAGAGTTAACTGACTTCTATATATTCTAACAGCGTCATTGTTATATCACCTTATTTTGTGAGTAGTTTATGTACTCTGAACTGCATTGGTTATGATAACATGTAGAATGTTTTTATTATGTTTTCAAGTTGGTGGAATCCATTCTCACCAGCAAATCTGGCGGAGAACGTATAATAAATGAATACATTCGAACCAAGTCCTTGGTGGATGAAACCAGAAGAAAAATGGTGAACATACTGGTAGCTGACATGACAGAAAAAAATGGGTAATTTTTTTCAGGCCCTTTGCTTTTACTATAGTTGTTAAATTATTTTAAATCTGTATTAATTCCAGGAAAGCTGACAAGTTCTTTGCCTTTTGATCTTGCAGAACATCACCACCACGCCAGGTAAAAGAAATGTATGCCAGAGGAATTGTAACCTTATTCCCCTACCTCAGTGACCCGTACTCCAAAAATGGCTATGTAAGTAGCTCACAGTAATAACTGATACAACTAAAATCAGATTTAAGCATTTTAAATTCTGCCAAAATGCATGTCCTTATCAACTCTTCATTGTAACATAACTTGCTAGCAAACAAAATGTCCATACATGTCGCCCTCCAAGGAACATTATTATGATGGTGAGAGTGGCACTGGGTACTTGGCCTGGAGGATTAAAACCATACAGAGATGCAGTGCTAAAGACAGGCGATTATCATTTGGAGGTAACATTTGTAATTCAGTGGAAATGCACAATGCAGTTCCAAATTGTGGTTCTGCATAAATAATGTATATCAAATGTCATCAGTTTTGGTAAAGGTGTATTTCATATTGTCTATCATCAGGAGATGGATCATCGGGTGAAAACCAGTGTGGAGGACCAACTGGAAGACGAGAGTTGCAGTTTGTTACAGAGAAGGTGCTGAGTGAGGATGAGTGCAAGGAAGCAATCTCACTGATGAAACATTCAGCTGATGAAGACACAGTCAAGAAGAAGATGAAGTTGACAGCAGTTTATCGCCGCAACATGGTCCTTGACCCCTTGCTGTCAAGCAACATACTGTCCTATTTTCCACGTTTTAAAGATATCAAAGGCTTGGTAAATATTTGTCATTAATTTGACAATATAAATACACTTTAATATTTTGTAGACAGTAGGTATAACTCTCCATCTATCCCTGTTACAGATTGAACAGGATTTTGTACTGATGTTTGGTGAGGATGTATCAGGCAGGTTTCTGGAGAGGTGGCCAACAACATTCAAAGGAAAGATTATCCAACAAGGCAGAAAGCTTCCTTCTGCCAGTGACCTGGAAGAACTCTTGCTGGCAGCTGACCCTCCTGAGGATGCCACTGAAGTTAATGCTGACATTGGTGAGCTGTTTGTATATTTTCTTTTAATTTGATTAGCACATTCACAGGGTGCAGACAGAAGCTGCTCTAAATGACCAAAATCAAAAATTACCCGTTTTGATTTTGTGTGGCTGCTTATTTTTTATACATACTGTTTGATAGGAAATGTATTGGCATCAAATTTCATTATCTACATATCAATATAATATTTAAAACTTGCTGGAGATACAGGCATTGAATCAGCTGTAATATTTTTTTTTAAATAGGAGAAAATCTGTCACAGAACAGCTATCCTTTTTGTATTTTGGGTCTTAAACATTTTGTCAATGCAGATGCACTGAACTTTATTAAAAACAAATCTTTTGCAGGTTGGGACAGTGACCTTTCAACAATTTTATTGCTATTACATCTGATTCCACCATCTGGACAGGGTCGGAAAAGACCAGGAAAGGTGTCAGCTTCCCAAGCGGAAAAGCATCTTGTGGTCTTCAAAAAGGTTTGTGTTTTCTCTTTTTAGGGTATGAATTACCAGTTTAAGTATTATAACCACTTGGTTCTTATTGTCTGTCTGTATTTATCTTTTCAGACTGGGACAAATATCCAAGAGCATCTTGATGCCATCACTACTAGCACTCAACCCTACCTCTTGGCTGTTGGGGTGAAGAAGAATGACATCCACCAGTACTTCATTATTCTTGACAAGAACGCCATACCATGCAAGTCAACCTCTTCTCTAGGTTCTTTTGATGAATTGTTTAAAGCACATTTTGTGTTTGGTACATCTTACAACACCATGCTTCACAACATGTACACATTCATCCAAACCACTGTGTACAACATAGATGTTGGCAAAGTCAAAGAAAGTCCCCGAGTTGCTGAAGTAAGGGCAAGGTTGCTTCATTAGTGCTTGAAGTTTGAATCCCATTGAATTCCTCCATGAAGTGTTTTGTCTGTCAGGCTGAGTTTACTGGTTCAAAAATGCTTGTTAGGCATTTACGGTTAGTTCATGGTTATTTACCTGGAAAAAATCTTCGCCTTAAATGTGCCCAGCGTGGCTGTGGCTGTGTGTTTGGTACTTTTTCTGGTTTTAGAAAACATTTAAATACCAAACACCTTAACTATTTTGACCAACAGGCTGACACTGATGTTAATCTCCAGCCTGATGTGGCAGTTAAACAAGTTAGCAGTGCAGGGGAGGTGGTGTCAACTAATGTAGAAGAGACACCCACAACATCCGAAATATTGAAGTCAAATAAAAGCACTCTGGATATGTGTGCCTCTGCTGTTGCACAGCTCAGGGCAGCGGGATTAAGCCAATCTACTGTAAATAGTTTTGTCTCCTCAATGGAAGAACTGTTTTTTGAGATTCATACTCAGGCTAAAGATACAGCCTTACAGAGCTTACCTTCACAGGACACCACAAGTAAAAACAAATTTGAGCAGTCATTCGAAAACTTTGAAAACCCATTCACACTGTTAAATTCAGAAGCTAAACGAAATAAACACTTTAAACAAAAATGGGCAACTGTTGACCCTGTTGAAATTGTGCTTGGCACAAGATTTGACGGTAGAAGAAACAAGATTACAGGGACTTATGATCAAGTCATTGTAACTGATAGGTTTGCATATGTTCCCATTTTGGAAACACTGAAACAAATCTTTCAAAACCACCATGTTGTTGACATATTCAAGTCCAGGAATATACCCAGAGAAGGTGTGTATACAGATTTACACGATGCTGCCTATGTTAAAGGAAGTCCCCTATTTTCTACAGAAAAAGATGCCTTACAAATTCAACTATTTTATGACGACTTTGAAACTGCAAATCCCTTGGGCTCTAAAAAGGGTGTACATAAGTTAGGTGTAATATACTTTACACTAAGGAATTTTCCCCCAATCTTTAATTCCTCTTTGGTTAATATTCATTTGTGTGCTCTTTTTCATGCACAAGATTCCAAGCGTTATGGCTTTAATTCAATACTTGAGCCACTTGTCAATGATCTGAAAGTACTTGAGACAGAGGGCCTGAAAATTCCCATGTTTAAACACTTGATTCATGGCACTGTAGTCCAGGTCACTGGGGATAATCTTGGCTTACATAGTCTGTTTGGGTTTGTGGAGTCGTTTGCAGCTCGATATTGTTGTCGTTTCTGTCTGCTTGAGAAAGATTGTTTTCAAAGTGTGTTCTGTGAAGATGATTCTGGTGTTGTACTAAGAACTCTTGATATGCATAAGCAGCACTGTGAAAGTTTACAAAGAGATCCTACGCTACCTCATGTATGTGGTGTGAAACGCAGTTGTCTCTTGAATTCACTTAAATATTTCAACACAGCTAACAATTTTTCTGTAGATATCATGCATGACATTTTGGAGGGAGTTGCTCAGTTAGAGGTGAAACTTGTTCTGCAGTACATTCAGGAGAACTTCCTAAGTGCTGAACAGCTTGCTGGTAGAATACATGCCTTTGACTATGGCTACAATCAGCGACGAAACCGCCCTCCAAGGGTAAAGTTGTTTGATGGCAGTAATGATTTAGGGTTAAATGCAATTCAGTCTTGGTGCTTATTGCGTAACGCTCCGTTGCTGTTTGGTGATTTAGTACAGACAGATGATAAGCTTTGGCATCTTCTACTTCTGCTTCTACAAATTGTCAATATTATATTTTCACCAGTGCTATCAGAAGGTATGACCATCTACCTCAAACATTTAATTATTGATCATCATCAGCTCTTTAAGCAGTTATTTCCTACAATCAGTCTCCTACCAAAGCATCACTTCATGATACATTACCCTCGCAGTATCCGAAACATTGGCCCAATTCTGCACATGTGGTGCATGAGATACGAAGCCAAACATAATTTCTTTAAGAAACAATTAAAAAGCTTTAAAAACATTACAAAGACATTGGCCAAAAAACACCAAAGTTGTATGGCAATGTATTGGGAGTCCTTTAGTCTGGAAAAATTAGCCTTAGGACCAGGAAAGATGGTGACACTTGGAGAGCTGAAAGAAGGTCCAGAAATTGCCTTAAAAATTGGAGCTGTATTGTCTACCAGTGTGTTTTCAGCTAAATGGATAAAACATCATGGTACAGAGTACCGCCCTGACTTTATCATCTGTACAGAGGTAGTGTCTGAGATGCCTGTGTTTTGTAAGATCAAGAGTATTGCTGTGAAAGATGACATTGTATTGCTTTGCGGAAAACTGATGGAAACCCTGTGTTTGGATGACCATTACCATGCATTTAGGGTCAGAATGCATCCCAATATGGTTCTGAAAGTGTTAAACATAAATGAGCTGTGTTACTTCAAACCACTTGATCTTCAACTGAAGTATGGCACGTCAGATTCCTCCCTGTATGTTGTTCCATATTGTCATTTTATGTAGAACTAAAGTCATTGTTTTAAAGTGTTTTATATACTACATGAGATGTTTTAATATTTTTAGCCTGACATTAAAATAAAGCAGTTAAACCTATTTTGAAGTCAGTTGTGGTTTTTGCTCATTTGTTTTACATGTAAAAGCATTATTAAAGACAACATTTTTCATGCTGCAAAACAGTGACAGAAGTGTAAAGGTAAAACCACAGGAAGAGTTGAAATAACACTACTTGATGTAAAATGATTTTAAAAATTTACTCAGAGATTAGTGTATGAATAACACAGTATAGAGTAACATCAGCTCTCATCAGAATTATTCGAACCTCCAGTGTTCATTTCTAATAACTCAATTCAGTGTTAAAAATCAATGGGATTTTACTCAAATAGAGGTAATTTATCACTGTGAAAGAGTAAATGATATGACACCACTAGTAGTGTTGCATTGAAGTAACACTATGCAGTGTTACTCAGTGTTAAATTTCTACTCAACTTAGAGTCAATTTTACTCTAAATATTTAACACTATGGAAAGAGTGACTTTAACACCACTTCCGAATGGGACCAAATAGACTCGTGAACAGTGTTAAATTTAACTCTATAAGTGTTATTTAAACACTTCGAATTTTGCTGTGTAGAAGCAGGACTAAAGTCCCATAAAGGAAGAAGCCCTTCATTAATAAGAAGCAGGAAAGAACCAGACTGCAGTTTGCAGAAAAATATATATTATTCATAGACACACACCAATAAATTGAGAAATGAAACAAAAAAATGTGCTGCGGTCTCTTAATTTTTTCTGCAGCTGTATATTTGTGTGTACGACCCAACGGAGAGCAAGATGGGATACACAAGAAGAAGCCTTCCAATGTACCTGTACCTGGAAAATAAAACTTAATTTCTTTCTGAATTGTCCAGGTTTGATTTGCAGTTCCACATTGTCCAAAGGAGATCCATCATCCCGTAGCACATGGGTGTGGTCAACCTATCCCAGGAAACTTAGGCATAAGACAGGAGATGCCAGCCTTTTATGTAGGGCACACACTCAACAGCAGCTACCTAACTATGTGTCACTGGACTGCTGGAAGAAATTAAAGTAGCTGGAGAAAAATGTACACATATAGCCAGGGGTAAGATTCAAACCCCAAACCATGGAGGCATGAGGTCACAGAAGATGTTCGCAATTTATATTTTCTAGCTGGTGGGTTGAAATGAATTATATCGTGTAACCCAAGTATTAAATATACTTAACCCAAGTATATACCGACATGTGTAGCCACCGCTCTGTCCCTTTTGCAAAGTAATTCATGAAATACAGAACATTTAAGAAATAATCAAAATCCTTTGTCCTCAGTAGTGCAGGAATATGTTCAATAAGGATGATAAGAGCAATGTTTTTATGCTTGGCTAAAGCCAGTATCAGGGAATGGCTGGTGGGTATGTGCTGTAATAACCCTGATAAGGTATCAGAAAACATCACATCAGAGCACTGTTGCCCACTCTTTCACTCACTGACACTTCTCACTGAAACTGACCTCTAGCTATAACTGAGAAACCTGTGTATGGAAGAGTACTGCAGGCTTCATGCAATCTGTTTTTTAATCCACAGAATATCCTAATGCACCATATCATAGGAGGGTCAATGCATTTATGACTGATGTTGCAACCCTACAAGACTTAAGAAGCCATGAGAACATCAACATTTATTTTGGAATTTGGGTTGTGTTTTCCTTACTATAAAAAAGTTTGCCCTTTAGCCAGCCTTTATATTTTAACCCACTGCCTTAATGTTATAAAAACTTATATATCTTTTACTATTATCTTTTAGCATTATTTTTTTCTCATTCATTTATCATTGTACTCTATTCTTGTTTCTTATGGAGATTGTCCTCCTGGATATGTAGTAATTGCATGCTTTGCATGTCTCAGTAACTACATTTAAACAAACCCTTTGGTTATTTAACCAGTCTATGTTGCTGCTACTCTCTACAACTAGAATAGGTACAATTATCTTGGTCTATTTTTTTAATATAATGTACCACTGGTTTTTTCATTATTATTAGTCCATTTGGAAAATACAATGTAGTTTAAATGAAAATCCACACAACATATGGACTCTTAAAGTGAGTATACAAAGTATTAAACTGCCTGAGTAACAGGGCATTGTACTTAAGTATATGTAGCAAAACAGTTTTTTTAGTTTATTTGAATAGTATAACTGGCAAATTAAAGAAGACAAAATGAACAAATGATTTATCTATATAATTTAAGAAAGTTACTATATAGAAAAAATATACAGGTGTTTTATTGTCATTGCATTCAAAGAGAGAAAAGTGAGGTGTTACTAGCAGTGAGCTACTGTGTATGTGTCAGTAGTAAGTGATGATAATTCCACAGATCTACTTTTTCATACACTGCCAGATCAATGCAACAGAAGCTCTTGGCATTGCAGTAGAGCTCCCCAATCTCATTAGGAAATGGTTCAGCTGTCACTGTGCCACTGTGTAATAATCATCATCAGTGCTCCATGGTCACAGCTTGAACCAATGTCCACACCCAGGGACACATGTTCCTGCTAATTTCTCTTGAAATCTGGTAAATACAAAATATGTTTCTGATAACAGACAATAACAGGAATGTTCAGCTGTAAAATATATATACACACCCATTTCAAGTTTCTAATTATTTAGATTATTATAAAAGACAACCACTGTGCGTGTATTACTGGTCTCACATTTCTTTGTACATTATGTATTTCTATGTATATCCGTGTGTTCTATATTTACTGTTCTTGTCTATGCATATTGTATATGCTGTAACTGCTGGCTTGAGTGCTGCTAAATGACATTTCGCTGCTCTGTACATATGCAGTATATACATACAAACACACACACATACTTCATATATATGTAATGTATGTACTATATATGATATGTATGATATACATATATATACTTTGACATTCAATGTCATCATACAATAACACAGTTACATTTTGTGTGTGTGTGTGTGTGTGTTTGTGTGTGTGTCTGTGTGTGTAAAAAAATACTGGTCTTACCATCTATCCATCTGCAGTCCCACAGCAACACCCTCTAATCAGACTTCCAGGAGTGAGAGAGCGGAGAGAGAGGACATCTCTGGTGACAGACATCTTATTGTTTTATTAGTCAGGCCTACAAGGGACACCAGTGTCTGTCAAGTCATCACAGAAGTGTCAAAGAGTGGTATAAAACACACCTGACTCCATTTCTGCTGAAGGCTTGGCAAACAAATGGAGTGAGGGACAACAAATGAGTTTGTACATTTATTGTGCTTTTCTCTCATCACAGTAAAAGCTGCTGCATCTAATTTAGTGGATGGACGGGACATTTTGACTGCTCTGAGATGGCTGTTGTAAACAACAGCCTATTTGCCCATTTTTAGAATGGCAGCTAGGGAAAGAACTGAGATAGTCACTGTCTCAAAGGTAACCAATGGAACTCATAAAAACCAGCCCCATTTTGTAAATAAAAATATGCCACCAAAATGATATGTGCCTTCAAAATTAAAATGTCAAACAACTATGAAAGAAGGGCTTTGCAGAACATTATAATAAATAGGTTAAAATAAAAGGTTAAAATAAATTTGCCATGTTCCATTATGTGTTTCATAGTCAATTCCTTCTTGTTGCAATTTATTATATGAGTCTATTGCTTCCATATAATAATAGGAAACATACTTAATTATCTGTATACTATATTATTTGTAATTACCCACACAAATGGAAGGAGAGCATGCAAACCAAGGGCATAAGTTTGAGTATAGATCATAGGGAAATGTCCCTGGCAATATTGTGGGAGTACCATGATGCAGGGGCAGGGGTTCAGTGCTGAATGTAAAAACCAAACAAATATCATTGATGGAACCTCCACACCTAAAATCTTGGGGTTTAAGACTAAGACATTCCTGAAGATTTCATTCAGGAGCTGCCTATCCCCAAAGAAAAGTTGGGTCATTGTGTACAGACCCCACCCCACACACACAATTAAGAGACACCAGTTTATCTGAGCAGCATCTCTTTGGATTGAGGATTATCCCCTTGCCCACACATACACATGCACACATGGAATCTCCACACACAGAAAGGGTGGGACAAATACACAGTTTCTGAGATGTCTGGCCACAATGCTATCCAAGGGCTTACCATGCCACACTTAGAGAAACAAGCAATATAAAACATATAACATATCTGTGTAAATGACCATTGAACAATATAGCAGAAAAACTATTTTAAAAATGCGTAAGTGGTTGTAGCTATCATTTATTTATAAATCTAACAAATTTTGTTCTAGGATTGAGGATATTTTTTTTTCTTTTTGACTGTCTAAAAGTATCTTTGTCTCACATATGCTTACAGATGGAACTACTAACCTCAGCCATTGACGGACTTGAAATAGAGGACAAACAAATGTGTTCATTGGTGTTGACATCAGACCCCTGATCAGTCTGAGTACGGGTTTAATTAATTGTCATACTTATATATTTAATGCCATTTTCTATTATTCCACAATATTTCAGTGCCATTAAAATCTCTGATCCTAGAGACTTGTTTTCATATGGTCATAGAACATTGGGGCTAAATTGCTATAGTGCAGTATGACTTTTGAATGTTAACGCTGCAGCACTAGCCTTTAATTGTTGGAAAACTGACGTATAGCCCGACAGCTTCAGGTCAAAGGAGGTCCTGGTGAAATGGAGGGACAGATGGTGGGTTCCTGAGTTCTGCCTCCATGGTGTTGACCGTCTCCTCGCGCCTGTCATGCAGCTGACAGCACATGGGCTGGTCAGTGACCGCTGAGCGAGCACGTTCCACCACCCAGAGGCCTGGGGCAAAGGCAAGTGACACCCACCCCATCGGGAAATAAAGAGCTTGCACGTAATGGCCATACAGTTCAGGACCTTCATAGAGGGACAGACATTTTCTTCTGCATTTATGTTCAGGATGCTTGTTATAGTGACGTTAAATGTGTTAAAGTGTAAATGAGCTAAACTTTTGATTTTCAGAAAGAAAAAGTTGCTTTTGGAGAAATATGCATCAGTACCACCATAACAGTTTACATGGCTTTAACCTTAATAATCAGTGCCCCCCACAGGTCAAAAGCAGCAGAAGTATGTTTATCTGCTTTGAATATGGTTGAGGGACATCCAGATAAGGTGGCAGAGAAAATAAAAGTGACAATAAAAGATATATTTCCAACTTGATGATAAAACTAATGAAACAATTCTCAAATGCAAACTCTAATTATTAATAGTTAATGTATGAAAGCATTAATAGGTATACGGAGAAGATCATTACTACTCATGATGCTTTTCCACTGGTATTCAGGAACCAAGCTGTACCTGAGCTGTACCGTGAAGAGAAACTAGTTCCAGCATGGTTGTAGCTCGCGTTGGTTTTCCACTGCAGAAGGTATTATTGGGTTTGGAGAGCGACAGCGACATAAAACCGAAGAGACGCTTGTTTAGTGTTCACACGATGCGCATTGTGATTTACAATATCCTAATTTTCTAGCACATCTGTGAGAATCGCTGTGTTATGCAAGCATCCAACACTAGCAGGAATAGCATTCACTTGCGTAAATTTGCATTATGAATCCATTTTGTAGTTCTATAGTACTTTTTTTAATTAGGAAGCAGGAGATTTTCATGTTCTGAGTTATCAGGAATGCATCAATACATCGAGATGTATAATACTACTAATAATGAATAAATTACAGAATATACCCTTTTTCTTTCAAATAATCCACGTGCAGAACACTGGTATCTCCATGCATTTAGACCAATCAGATGGTGCTGGTGCAACCAGCTCAGTTTGGTCACGCTTTCAGTCCTGCTAGTAAGCAGGGCCATGTCAGCATGGTTATAGCTCAGGTACGGCTCGCATACTTTACAATGGAGAACCACCCCTTTGCAGTATGGCTTGGACAAGACTCAGGTCTTGGTGGCAGTGGAAAAGAGTCAGTAGTATTGATGCAGTGTCTCAGTGGATGGCCCTGTGGTCTCACACCTCCAGGCCTGTGGGCTTTGATTCTGGTCCCCAACTTTGACAGACAGTTCAGTCCATCCCTGTCCTGGGCTACAGAAAAACTAAGAAACCCAGCATACCATTCACCTGATTCTTACTAAGCTCATTGCTGGGGATGACATTGAAGCATATCTCTCTGTATTTCAGAGGACTCAAGAGGGAATGGTGGCTTGCACCTAGTCTAGGACTGAGTCCTGGTGCCTGTCTTACAGGGGAAGCACATACTATCTACAGCTTGCTGTCCTGGCTGGCCTTCCAAGATTATGACACCTTCAAAGGCTGAGTCGCTCTCACATATCTGCGGCACTCCAGTTCCATAGAAAGACCCTAGTGATGACTGCAAATGGAGCGCCATACATCAAGTTGAAAAAACAGAGCCCCTCGACTGCTTCTTGCAGTCCCTTTCCCTGTGCCAAACGGTGGCTTGCCAGGCAGACGACCAACCCCTACCAAAAATAGGCCATGTCGGGGACTGAGCCATTGCCATGATCTTGTTCCTAAAAGACAAGACAAACTGCCAGCAACCCTGCAACAGTGACCAATGACTGCAACAATGACAAGGACCCAAGAAAGACCATTGTGAAGAGCCTTGACAGACCCAGAACCACATCTTTCTGTTGGATGAACCCATACTCCCCTTCCCCAGTGTGTGCACTGGACCCAAAGCCTATTTGGCTAGCTCTGGGATGAAAATGGTTCACATCCTCATGGTCACCCTGGCCTTACTTGATTCTAGGAGAATCATTAACCTAGCCCGACCCTCCTGCCACACAGAGGGAGGCCTCCCTTCCCTGTCCACGTGGGGTGTGATAACTATCCCTGCTGCTACAGTACACTTTGCAGACCCCCTAGGACAGTGGCTTGTCACAATTACCAGTGGCACTTCTGCTAGGGTGTGACTGGCCTGGCTTTGAGGATCCAACAGAGAGTCCCTGCAGTGAAGCCATGGAGAACCCCAACCAATATGTCATGCCAAGCCCCCAGAGCTCCTGGCTCAAGCGGAGAATGGGGAGACTGACTAGGAATGTGAAGCTCTTCCACTACTGATACCACAGACTTGGTATCACAGAGACAAACATCTAGTTAAATTTTGATATAACCAATAAAAAGGAGTGACAAATAGATGTATTCATTCACTGCTGAACTTGGCCAAGAGACAGTAGCTAGTACAGACACTCCTCTACTTACGAACTTTCAACTTATGAACTTTCAGACATACGAATGAAGAGGACAGTAAGTCCAAATCGTGTTCCTTAGGCCCCCGTTTCCTGTCTGCAACATTTAAAAAAAATGTATGCGCACCAATTCTGCCTAGTACGACTTTTGGCCGCTACTCCCGCCGCGCAGCAGCGTACTGTGCGTACTCCTAGCATCCTAGTTCTTTGTACTTACGTATACCCTTAAAATGATGTTCAATAACGACTTACAAACATCTCAAGTTACAAACGGCCATTCGGAATGTAACTCATTCATAAGTAGAGGAGCGTCTGTACTAAATGAAATTGCCCATAGCCTCTGGCTTTTATTGTCAGCTAAAATCAAGTAATTTTTTTCAAGCTTTCAAGTTTCAAAATTGAAATGGGATTGAATATCAAATGCATTAAAGAATGAAACATACTGAACTTTGACATCCTGTCCATAAAAAAGACAAGATACAAATTTACTGGGAGCCAACTCCAACTCTAAAAGACCGACATTTTGTGCTAAAAAGGTAAATATTACTAAATTCCCTCAGAGATCTGTGCAAGAGAGAGTCACCGGTCCTAAATTCCACAGGTAGAAATTCTGCTTTATTTGCCATTTGCAGGTACACTGCTATGCTTTTTTGCACTTCCCATCTTGTGCTCCTATGAGATACACAGACATATATACAGTTGAAAGTGGAGTTTTGGGTGCTAGTGCCAGGGGAGCCAATTATCCAGTATCCTGGGAGCATTTCAGGGGGTTAAGGATGGCTTAGAGGCCCAACAGAAATGTGACTATTCTGCTGAGGATATTATTCAAAGGAGAAATCTTGTGATCACAAGCACAATGGCCTCACCCACTGAACCACACACCACCCCTTATCTTTGTAATCATTTCCACATCCAATGAGACAGAAACACAGCTTTGCGTGAAATGTGGTAGCAATGAGAAATACAACCCTTACTGGACTGTCTGATGCTGCCACTTCGCAAATGTAACCTAGTGGCTGGAACATCACTTCCCATTTGCCAAGGTGAAAACTGGAAGTTTGCATAAGAAGCTGAAGTATGGTCATGTTAAGACATTATTAACTATGGGTCTACTACTTACAAAAAAGCACAATAAAGGTTGCCGTGATTCAGAACCGACTAATTGACCGACTCAATACATTCTTTAGTTTTAAAAAGAACAAAGCTTAATATGGTAATAATGGTACTTTTTCCTGAGGAAAATGTGTTTAATGTACATTTAATAAAATAAAAAGAATGATATAGTTAAATATTAAGAAAAATAAGAAAGTAATAAATTAATACATAAATAAATAAATACATCTACAATGCATGTTACCTCTATGCTTCCCTCTATATTTTTGTGTATAACTTAGCATTTGTTAAGATTTAAATGAATCACTGATTTAATACAGGCAAGCCAATAAATTAAAATATCAAAAAAATAAATAAATAAAAATAAACTCCAATAACATCATTTTATTTGAACACTTTACGGACAATAATGTAATAACGCAGACAATCTACCTGACTTATCTGTCACATTGACTACACATGAGGTATTAGGCTATACATTAAAATTATCCATCTCCTTGTTTTTACATTTGTATAATTAGTTCCTATATTTTGCATATGTTGCTTTTTCGTTTTCACACCACATTATACCAAAACAAAAATTACCACAACCAAACATATTGATTTCAAAACTATGTCTTTGCATGTACCAGTGGACAAGAAACGCATGTGATGTGTTACTGTCCCCAAAAAATTCTGTAGACAGATAATAGCCTAGATATAAATCATTTTGTTCACGAGCACATTAACTTGTAAGAGTCTGAGATGTCGGCGATATCATCAGTCAGGATACAAAATGAAGCCCGAAAACGTGCTGTACTTGTTATTGTTGCCTCCGTGAGCTTTGCCACCATCCAGTTTGATGTATATTTCGTCCCCAGAGTCCAGATGCAGGACCACGCTGTTACTAGCGTAATCATAGTTTTGATCAGCGTCCTGGGCAATGGCGCTAGCACGGACCTGTGAAATCAAACTCAGTTTTTAAAAAAATGCATGATAGGGTTACATTTTAAATTATAAAATCGGCAAGACGCGAATGATAAATATTTTAAAGTAATCTGGAGCCTTGCATATGATAACCGATGAAAAATGACTGCAGTTTCGAGGTGCTGACCAAATATTCAAATGAGCAGTTTCCTATAGTGACATATTTTCCGCTAAATGCCTTTCATAGAAATGTTTCAGAAAGAGAATATGTTCAATGGAATTAACCCAGCTTTTAAAATGTTAGTAGGCTTATCTTAATCTTTTTCATTCATAACCTGAACTTAAAAAGTTCTTAAAGTACAAAGGAAATTAAAGTTAATGTAGGCAATATTCCACATGTCTTAGTTTGGATGGTGCAAATTATTATTATTATTATTATTATTATTATTATTATTATTACTACTACTACTACTACTACTACTACTACTACTAGAGTTACGCATCCAGTCGCGATACACTTTTGGCAAGATTGAGCATGAACAGTTACCTGTCCGTTTTTGCAAAGGTCTGCCCACATGCTGGTCCCATCGCCTCCTCTCATTAAAACGTGGTATGTGAAGAAATAAATCCCAGGCACCTGGCAAGAGAACTTTCCGGTGGACGAGTCGTAATGGTTTCCCAGGTTTGTTACTACATCGTCGAATTTGAGAACTTCATAACCTTCGTGAGGGTTCTTCAGACCGACATAAAAAGCTATTTTTGTTCCGAACACTGTTGCACTAACGTCCCCCGTTTCCGTCTTCGCTGTCCCCGAAGTTAGACCTGTAAACCCTGGCTTCCCCGATTCGCCTCTCTCTCCCGGTGGTCCTTTTGGACCGGGCGGACCCTGCTCGCCAGGTGGACCCCGAGGTCCCGGTTTCCCCGGTCGCCCTGGTTCACCTCTAGTTCCCTGAACGTAGGTTGGCGGGATGACACTCAGATCCTGCATCACCTCCATGGCAGTAGAGCTGGATTTAGGGTTGTATGGATCGCAGATCATTCGACAGGTTCCCATCATCTCATAATGAGCCGAAGTCTTTGAAGTTTCGAACAGGAGTAGTAATACTATAATGATAGCCAACACCATGACGATACCTGCAGCTGCAGCGAATGGCTTCCTCTGGACGAACCGAGGAGAAAGCGCTAGAAAGTCTGCTTTGCTTTGGGAAGTAATGGTGGAATGTTCAGTGCATCAAAATTCCAGTAGAAAGAAAGTGGATGAACGTAATGTATTGTGTTTTTCTCCCAAAAATGGAATTATTTTCAATGTAAACCCCTTCTGCCTTGTGCTGTTTAAGATGCGCTACAAACGCCACATTTCAAAGAGAGAGAGAGAGAGAGAGAGAGAGAGAGAGAGAGAGAGATGGGGAGAGAGAGAGAAAGAGAGAGAGAGAGAGAGAGAGAGAGAGAGAGACGTAAAATAATCTTGACATGACATACTGTAGCAGCGAAAGATGGTGATGCTGAGGCAAAAAAGAAGCGCTAAGGGATCGTATCCAGGTGAAAAGATAAAAGACACGCTCACGTAATAAGACCAGAGTAAAAATTGTTGCAAATTAAGTTTGTTTAAATAGACCTAATAATAATTAATCTTTAATTTATAAAGTGATGGGATTTGGCTTTTCATGTCACGTCTGCCCAAAACAGGAAGTTTATTTCTTGTTTCTTATTCTAAAGAAATAACTGTTGTGTAAAATTAAATTTCAACCAATTTTCAGTTAACAAATTGAAAAATATCAGAAGGTAAAACTACATACCTGACCATTATATGTTATATAAATCCAATATATGGCATTAAATTGATCTGGATCTAGATTATTGTTTTATTGAATTGTATTTCTGATTTCTCTAATTCTAATCACATATTGCCCCATACTATCTCAGCATGAATTTCTAATTTCATAATTATATATTTATTTTCCAAATGTTTCTTTACATGATTGATGTTACTCATATTCCACGATAAAAAAAAATGGATCTTAGTAATGAAAATCACTTTAAACTATACTGAGAAAATCATAGCAGGGAGGGATGAGACTATATGACGTAAAATAAGGACTCATTTAAATTTATGATCACATAAATCGGGTCGCAGGCGTCACGTGCCGTCTCAATGAAGGAACGTATTTTTGCTCTTCTAACTAAAATAATTTGTCATGTGAAGAAGATTTTTTGAAATTATACCTCAGATGTGTGCATTTCTGCCCAAGGAAGGGGAAATTTAATCAGTAGCAGAAATTAATAACTGAAAATGTCCTGTCTTCAATTATTTTGCAGAAAGTGCTGTGCTAAGGACTGACAAGATGTAGAAGAGGGTTTTATTTAAAATGAAATCAGACTAAAGCTGATTGACTCAATTAATTTCGAACAGAAAGTTATACTGAAAATAAGACCATAGAAGCACATACACCAGCTGAGTATCGTGTGCCTGCCTGGCACCCCCATCTCCTCCCTGACATGAGCGTAATGAGCCATGCCTGTTGCTCGCTATGCAGTCATTAGACTTGTACCTCCTCAGGCCCAGTTCAGTCATTGTCGTTACCCATGTTGCTGCCTGTGTGATCCCTGCTTCTTTGCTCCAATACCACCTTGTATTTGGTCCATGTCTTCCTCTGCCGTTAGTTCCCTGTTACACCCTGCATGGTCCTGTTTTGTTTGCCTTAATAAAACCCCCTCATACTGTACCTGCTCCAAGGCTGCACCTGCGTTGTTCCTCTCTCCATGACACTGACATAGCAAAGGATAACACAGAGGCGGACACAGGGACGGACTATGGGTTGTGTGGGCCCCTAGGCAAAACGTTCACGAGGCCCCCCCCCCCACCACCACCAGCACCACCTCCAGCACCACCACTACAACCACCACAATTCAAGGGCCCTTGGCAGCCAAACGCCCTCCCTATAGGGTCAGGGGCCCTTGTAGGCAGAGGATCAAAGAATGTAGGCCCTCTAAAATAGACAAACGAAAATACATTGTTGATAAGCGTTGCAAATTGTTTTGGGCTAGGGGCCCCACGGGCCCCCTGCACCCCAAGGGCCCCTGCGCAGCGGCCCCGCTGGCCCGGTCCGTAATCCGTCCCTGGGCGGAGATATGAATGACTGAATGGAATTGGTGAAATGGCTGGTTCTAGCGATGAAGATGTTGAGCCTTGTCGCAATCGAATACTACAGCCAGACCCAAATCTGAGAAAGTACGGTGAATATCACCTTCCAGAAATGGGCAAATGTTACCTTATTCATTCAACATTCCATGCAGAAGTAGGTCTTGTCAGCAATCAGCAGATTGTCACCTCAGGACTGTGACATTAAGGACGAAGTCTCTGTTTTTTTTTGACAGCAGAGTGGCTGAAGCCATCGTGGTTCTGAGTGACTCTGCTGGTGCCGCCGCGAAGGACACTATCTGCCCAGAGGACATGACTGGGCCAGACACTTTGAAATAATTCCTGATCTGTTTCAGTCGGCAAAAACATCTTTCTATTCTAATAACCTCAGAGCCTTGTGAGAGAGTATTCACAAAAATCAGGAGACTTTTTGAGGAGAAACTGTCTTAGCCCAAGCAGTTGAACAGATCATATTTCTTAAACTTGATAATTCTTCAAACTCACATGCATATTCCCTACAAATCATAACTGATAATGAAAAAATGAAAACCTTTCAATAAACAAACATAACTGTCGACACCTCATCCTAACAACACTCTATCAATGACTCTCAACACCACTACTTTAGTCAATATGGCACAATGGGATCCCCGTTTCTTGAGGAAGGAGTGCAAGACTTCCACCCCCATCCTCACCACATTCTGCAGGGGCACTGTAGAGAGTGCTCTGAGCAGCTGCATTACTGTCTGCCTTGGGTATGGAAAGTCCAGGAACACAAGTCCCTGCAGTCGATAGTGCATGGAACAGGACAAAAATCACTGGGAATTCCCTCCCCTGCATCCAGGACACATTCTTCAATCACTGCACCCATAAAGCCTCCAGCAGTGTGGAGAACCAGCCCCACCCCCACACTCACACCCTTCCCATGGACTATCTATCCTGCTCCCCTCTGGCAGAAGGTACACGACCATCCAAAGCATTTCTGCCAGGTTCAGCAGCAGCTTCTTCCCCAAGGTAGTGATACCAAATACAGTGCTGCCCATCTCATCCCCTATCCATTGCTGAAATACTCCCCCCAACTGGCATTGGTCACATTAACTTATAAAGCCTTATGTTTCTCATCAAT
Source organism: Brienomyrus brachyistius (assembly GCF_023856365.1). Classification (NCBI taxonomy): domain Eukaryota; kingdom Metazoa; phylum Chordata; class Actinopteri; order Osteoglossiformes; family Mormyridae; genus Brienomyrus; species Brienomyrus brachyistius. The sequence continues at coordinate 34,029,135 of NC_064533.1, forward strand.
AAAGCCTGCCTGAATATACAGTATATTCAATTTCTAAGCAAAGAATTACATAAGACCCAACAGAATGTCATGTTATGAAATCAATGTTTGAATATTTAGTTAAAAACACTACAGTCATTCTGTTTCTCCAAAACAGTGTTCCAGTGGTGTCACGCTGAATCTTTTAGGCAGATCGTCTTGAAAAATTGTGCTTTATTAAGCAGCATTCGGCCACCAGGTGTCACTGTGATGTGACGTTTCATGGCTTGGAAAGAATTATTTTTCTGATCTCCTAAAAGCCCCTTTGTTTGCTTACTTCTCTCCAGGCAGACAAGGGCATTCAGGCATAGTTTTACAGTTTTACAGTCTTTTCTAAAATTAGGATTCCAATGAACATTACAGAAAAACAACATATATAATACCTCAGTGTCTTGCTCTAGGAAACACTGCTGCACAGGAATGATTGAATCTGTTTTTTTTCTGAAGCAACTATATTCCTCTGAATGTGAACACTAAAGTTCTCACAATAGATCTCTTTGGGTGACATTCTAATGAAGTGTCAGATAGGGCTTCCAAGCACATGTGCAGAAAGCAACAAAAATTTGAGACAAATCTCATTTGTTAATTTCTTGTGTTCTTATGCATATAGGCAGTCACAAAGAACTGCCAGGTATGATTTTGACATAGATTAAGCATTTTAAAAATGTAAGGCAACAAACTATGGAGAATTTCAGAGGTAAGTACAGACGCTCCTCTACTTGCGAACGAGATACGTTCGTAACTTGAAATGTTCGTAAGTCATTATTCAACATCATTTTAAAGGTATATGCAAGTACAAAGAACTACTAGGCGGAATTGGTGAGCAGAAAAAAATAATGATGTTGCGGAAAGAAAACGGCAGCCCAATGTACACAATTTGGACTTACAGTCGTCTTCGATTGTATGTCTGAAAGTTCGTAAGTTGAAAGTTCATAAGTAGAGGAGCGTCTGTATATGGTTCACAGTGGTCTTCAAATCCAAATGCATCCCCACAGAAGCAACAACAAACATAGGTCCAAAATAGCCTGAATCTGTCACCAATCAAGTTCAAGATTAAAAAAATATAAAAATTATAAAAAAAAGTGCCATGTACTCTGCAAACTCCAATAATGCCCAATGAGCAGGTGATTGTCTGCAGATGTGTTCATGGGGTCACATCCTAAAATGGACGTTTCCAGAAGACTAATACTCTTGGTTACTCCCTGGTGCCTTCTGGCTCCCTCAACAGTGCCCTGACAAAGATATGACAGAAAGTAATTTAGCCAGGTTTGCAGTCTTGTCGTTGTGATACCCGGTTCATACGCTCCTCGTGTGTGCCACGCCCCTGATTACCCACGTGTGATTCCCTGATCGTCTCCATCTGTGTTCACTTATTTTGATTGGTCTTGTCTTATTTAAGTCCTGGTCTTACCTGTTTGCCTTGTCCGTCATTGTGGATTCGTTGTCGATCCCTGTCCGATGCTCCCTAACCCTCGTTTCCTTAATAAAACCCCGTTATTCCCCGTACCTGGCTTCCCTTGCCTGTTTTCTGGCACGATCGCCGCCACCTGTATTCCCTGATCGTGACAGTCATAACCTGGCCTGATTATTTTTCTGAGATCCAGGCATGCTCCAAAAGGTAATCGAGCTACAACCCATTCTGTTTTAAATTAGGCATGATTCCCTTTGCAAGTTTTCTGTGAAGGAATAGGTAGTGATTTACAGGAGCCCGTGGGTTCAGTAGATTGTATGAGGTCACCTACATGGAAACAGTACATGGGGGGAACGGGTGAGCAGATTTCAGTGGCCTGTTGCTAGACTAATATTAATCAGCAAGGACAGAGCTGTGAGCTGATGGTAACCTTTTTGATAGATGTAATATTTCTCTACAGTTACTAAAGACCTCTCTGTGCTTCAATATTCATATTTACCTTTGCTGAAATCAATGATGAAAAGAAAGCTGAAAACGTTTCCATTGTCACTGTGCAAATTTTTTATATAAATACATCAAGTGTAACCGCATCTTATGTAATGGAAAATGTTAGTAATAGCGCAAATGAGTCATTAATAGAATGTACATATAAACATAAAAAATAACAACAACAACAACAACAAATTAATTTTTGTATAGCACATTATCACAACATTACATCGTCTCAAAGCGCTTTACAGCATCCGCACCCAAAGCCCCCAGTGAGTAACTCAAAGGCAAGGAAAAACTCCCAAGAAGGAAGAAACCTTGGGAGGGATCAGACTCAAAGGGGGAGCCCATCCTCCAGGGGCCAGCAGGGATAGTCAAATAGGAGAGATGGTTAAGTGCCAGAGATGGTTAAGTGCAAAGTCACACTGTCCCAAGCATAAGATCTGAGAAATAACTGTAGAGCAGGGAGGATGACAAGCCAGTGCCGAGTCTTCTTCCAATCGCCAGGCAACTAGAGGTAAGGTCATACATGGAAGATGACACAGGCAGAACGGCCTTATGTTAAGAATAACATAAGATTCTGCAAACACATAGCAGTGGAATGTGCAACGAATTAATGTGTATGTTCAGAGTTACATATCACGAGTGAAAATTATGATGAGAAGATTCAAGAAAAAACACATTTATTGGTTTTTTCATTTCCAGTTGATCCATCCAGGAATTCTAGCAATTGCAGAGACTGGAAGTGTTGACATATCAAGAATATAAATAATATAAAGGTGCAGCACACTTTCTAGTTTTCATGGTGTTATCAGTTGTGTGGAATTACAGAGAGAATGATTTGAGTAAAAGACAATCCTTGAGCTGAAATATTGGATCTGGCAGATCAATGTAGCTCAAAATGTCCAACTTATGTAACACAACTAATGGTTGTGCAAAAGGATAATGGTGACTGACACCTCTTTTATGGAAAGGTTACTTCTGGTGCCACCATGGCTTGTCACGATGATAACAACAAATGAAGAGAAAAAGTCTTTGCTATATCCATCTGGTATTAACTCGACATGGTACCTTATGCAAAGGTTCAGATTTGTGATGATTTATAGAGCGAGAGAACACCAGATGTATTTATCTGACAAAGATAATGGCTACTTTGCAGCCCTTAAGACTGCCTCAAACAAGGAGTAATTAATAAGAGTTTAAATTTAATTAAACACCTTCCAAACTATGAAGATTTATTCGTTCATTTTTTGTAAAACTTTCCCCAACCAGGATTGCAAATAGATTAGGGGACAAGAGGACGGAACAGGAACAGGTTTTATAAAACAATGGAGAGGAAGACAATACAAGCATTTTGGCTGTTGTACAGGTGGAATAAAAAAGGAAACAAAGTGGTCATTAGGTCCAGGGAAGGGTATGGGATCTGCACGTGTGTCTTAGAGCTAAACAAAACAAAATTACACTTTTAATTATTATTAAATAGAATGGTTGTCTGAATAGGCTAGATCATAGATATAATAGGTCAAGCACAATCTGATTCTTTACAACAATTGTTTGATCTAAGGAAACAACTTTATCATGAAAGAATAACAAATATTATGACTCATCATACGTCCATATACGATTATGCTTGTTATTATATAATGTTTGTTATTAATGTATAATAAAGATGTTAAGGTATGTTAGGATGTTACGATATACTTAAATGAATGTTCTATGAATGCATTATGAATGCATTGTAAAGGTATACTGGATGTTCTACGAATGCATTCTAAAGGCATTATGTAGGTACAATTAATGTAACTATTGTAACAATGCAAATATAACAAAAAAGATATAGCCGGATTTACAGCCAGCTTTATTATATTCCTAGAAGTACATACAATATTATACACAAAAGACATGTTTTATTTCCATCTTAAAATGCACATACAAACATACATATGCATTCAAATACTCACATAATGCACAGCTCAGATCTGCAGAATATATTAAAGTGAAAGCACACAGTGAAAACACTCAATAATTGGTTTTTATTACCTTTCCCCAATCCCAGTGTTAAATTAGAAAAAAAAAATCCTTGCCCAGCGGATGGAACAATGAACTTCAATGAATTGAAGGTATTGACAAGGTTGTCACTCTAACACAGGCCCCTTGGCAGATGTTTTTCCCACTAACTGGCAACAGCAGCTGTTGACTATGTTTATAGACATATATGTATTTAATGATAAATTGAATTTTAAGGGGAAAAATTATATATTTTACTCATGACACTGTCTAGGATATGCAACTGGAAGGTGGATGGATGGTATAATAATATATATTAAAATATATAGGTACAGACGCTCCTTTACTTACAAACGGTCAACTTACGAACTTTCAGACATACGAACGAAGAGGACTGTAAGTCCAAATTGTGTTCCTTGGGCTCCCGTTTCCTGTCCGCAACATAATTTCCCACCTAGTACGACTTCTGGCCACTACTCCCACAGCGCAGCAGCATAGCGTGCGAACTCTCAGCATTGTAGTTCTTTGTACTTGCGTTTGCCCTTAAAATGATGTTGAATAACGACTTACGAACATTTCAAGTTACGAATGGCCGTACAGAATGTAACTCATTCATAAATACAGTAGAGAAGCACCCGTATTTTATCTATTGCTATGAATGGAAGTTTGAACCTGAATGTAAAATTTCCTATTTATCAGAAATAGTATGTCTAAAGGGGTGGAATTAGAAAAACAGCAATTTGACAATAATTTTCTAGCTTTAAAAACATAAGCTTCAGGTTCACTTGTCTGAGCTGCAACCACTACCACACCATTTTCTTTCATTTCATTACTATTGTTGGTGATCAAAAAGCGGTACTCAGTGACCTGCACCAATCCTAATCCCCCCCCCCCCACACACACACACACACACAAGGTTTATACTGATCTCATATTTAGGTAAATCACCTTTTTCTGTTTGCCCATCAATAAAAGAAAGGAAAAAAGTGAAAGCAGTACCAGTGCAGCTGCTTGCCTGGAGGATTTAACCTTCCACAAGCAGCAAAGGCAGAATGATGAGAAGGAGCTGACAGCCTGTGACCTTCGGTTTTACTGCTTCTTTTGTTTTTCATTTATACTTTATAGTTGGAACATTACGTGCCTTGTTTCCACAGACTGACAGAACATACCAACAGAGAAAAGTACGCCTTTCAAAAATAAAAATGGAGAGTGATTGTTGAAGACAAAACAACTGCTTGTCGAGAATGCTTCACAATGCAAACAGGAAAGCTGTACATTTTGGTGCCAGATTTCAGACAAAACATAAAAAAAACTTTACATGAAAATGACTAGCCAGTTGGGTTTTTTTTCTAAGAACTTCACAAATTTTGTTGTAGCGGGTGGATTAGCTGAAGGCATTTCAAGAAATTTCGACACATACTGGTATTTGCCCAGGTTCTGAAAACCTATGAGCGTCCATTTGATTCCACAGTAATGCAGTATAATACCAAGAATAGCTATATTTCCTTAATTTGCATAATAATTAATTGAAAGTAAAGTATCAGAGTGCCTGTCACAGAAATGGGCGGCATAATGAGCAGTGAGTACTGCTGCTGCCTTACATCTCCACGGCTTTTGTCCACAGCGGCATACAAGCGAGGCACTTGGCATGATATAAGCTTACAACTACCAAGGAGCCAACTGGTTCTTGGTAAATTGTTACAAATTTAGCGTGATCGTCTGTTAACAAAAGGAGCACTTGGGAAAATTTGGCTACATCCCCCTAAAGTAATGGGCCTGGGGCTGGATGCCCCCCCCCCATGCATCAGAGGAAGAGCTATACAACTCCATTCAAACACATCACAAACATAAGAGAAATATTTAATAGAAAAGACAAAGTGCATTACTAAGAGTCACACAATTTTTCTCTAGGTACTATGGCAGTTCAAATCCTTTATCTAACATATCAAATAAATGTATAATAACTACAAACCGGGGGAATCTGGGAGCCAGGGGCAGGAGTGAGGGAAGAAATCATAGGCTCCCAGACAAGAGCTGAGCCTGGGGCACAAACCCCCCAGACTGATTTTCCAGGGGTACATTCACATAAACAGCTTCTTTGTGTTTGTTTTGACCCAGTTCCTGTTAAACATGGAAATTAAATCTTATTATAACGTTCTGTTCAGTGTGGAAACCAGAGTGCATCTCACACAAGCCAACCCTGAAAATAAATGTGGGATGAAGCTGCAGGGTTACACAGTTATGAGGTACAGAAATCATTTACCAACTGAAGCACCTGCAACAAATTCTAATAGGAGGGAAAGTTAGTTAGAGGTCCTAAAATATCATTAACTTAATTGGGTTATTCTGGGTTGGCACAGCACCCCTGCTGTGCACTAACCTTTGTGCTCCATACCTTTGCATTTTATCTAAATGCTGTCTATTAACTGTTTGACATTAGGATTTTTATAAAAACCTAGGAATCAATTAATGAAACCACAGAGGATAACTGACATTCACAATAATTTATAATGGCCTTTGATTAATTGAACTAGAACATGTTACATGTTATTAGATTTCGCGTTTTACCGACAATTTTCATTTCATTTGTCTGTGTTTGATTTGTCCCGCGTTTTCCGGATCACAAAAATCATACGAACACATGTCTATTTTTTACCATTAAAACCGTGGACATTGCAACACGACGGCACGTGCAAACAGACACAGACACACATCTGCAACGATATAAACAGTGGTAAAATTCCACGCAGTAAAAGCATTTTTTGTAGTGGCTGTCATGGTGAAGAGTGATTTCTTGAGAGAGGTGTTGTGTGCACGTGTACTGTACTGTACTTGCTGAAAAGTTTTTGTTCGTTTTAACATTTGTTTAGTGTAATCCTCGTAATAATCCCCGTTGATTCAAAATGTATCGATAATATGATTACATATCCCCCCCCGTAACAGTAACAAAATAGATTAGTGTTCCCCCCCGTAACAGTAACAAAATAGATTAGTGTTGTTTTATTGTATTGCGAATACGTAACCTAGTCTCATGCATTCAGTCACTCCCCAAGCCTGGTGATAAACCCATTCGGGACGTGAGTGATACAAGCTGTAGAAATAGGGACATGACATATTTGTGGCATGTAATGCACAAGAGACACGCGTGTGGCCTGTTTTTGTAACATGCTGTTGCAGAATCTTTCATTATTCTCCTTACTGTAATTTATAAGGGTACAAGTAAATCGAAGGTTTACCTTCCGGTGCACCCGGGAGTAATTTCAAAATTAAAGCCCTTTTAAAGTATTAGAAATCGTTGGTCCGAATTTATAATCATGCGCTCTCACGAATCATAATCAATTAATACGACAAAACAATAACATAAAAATGTGTTTCGAAACTGGTCGGAAATGATAACCGTTTCGATGCTTTTATGCGTGGTTTTTGTATTATTTTTACGAACTTAAGGTATACATGTGTTTATGGAGAATTTAGCACACGGTTGTAACATATACAGTTCGGATTCAATTGTTATTTACAGTAGAGATATTGCATTCTTACAGTTGTATGAACAATGCCAATTGTATGAACTTTCCTGAAATAAAGACTTTTATGTAACCTATTTTTGAAAGCATTTAAACAGGAAGTGGGTGGTTCTCCTAGCCTTACTTCTTATCTGCCTCTTCAGATACTGTTCTCTGCCTCCCGCCGTACGTTAAATGTTCTTCGAGTTTTCAGTTTTAACCTCCCTGTGCACAGTTACCAGCGTTGAGTTGTTGGACGTTTTCTCTCACTTTTTTTTTGGAAAATTTTTTCCAAGGTAACACGTTTGGCTATTTGGTATTTTCTTCAAGGGCATTCATTTGACAAGATCTTTAGCAAAACACTGAAATAAAAAAACAGCTATAGTTCTTGACTACAAGTTAATTATCTATTAATATTGTTAGTTACTTTGCACATTTTAAAGTAATGTACAGCAGTATCATTGTATGAAAGTTTTTTTGTATGTTATTTTTATCATCTTCAAAATATTTTAGTTTTATGGAGCTCAGTTAAAATTCCTGAATAGGATCTAATCAAAAAGCTCAGTGGTGTTCTGTAATGTTATTTATCCCTTCTTACTCTGTCAGGATGCCACAAGGGGAGATGAGAAAACCCCTACTGGGAGACTTGAGGGGGCCCAACCAACCACTCTGTGATCTGGGCAGCTGTACAGTGGGTATTCTGGGATCAGGAGACTTTTCACGCTCACTGGCATGGCGGTTGGTAGCTTCAGGTGTGCGTGTGGTTGTGGGAAGCCGCGATCCCAAGCGCAGCACCGGACTCTTTCCAGAGGAGGTGGAAGTCACCTCTCACTGGGAGGCAAGTACACAGGCACATGTTATATTCGTAGCCCTCTTCCCTGAGCATTACTCTACACTGGTCTCCCTGAAGGGGGTGCTTGCAGGCAAGGTGCTGGTAGATGTCAGCAACAGTTCAAAGCTGAACCATGATCGGCCCTCAAATGCTGAGCTGTTAGCCACCGTCTTCCCAGAGAGCACAGTGGTCAAGGGCTTTAATGTAGTATCTGCCTGGGCCTTGCTCAACAGACCACATGATGGCAACAAACAGGTAAGAGCATTCTACTTCTATTCTGTAAGTCAAAATGAAAATCAAATTATAGCTTATATTGCTGAATTGCAATAAACAAATTAATGTTGCTACATTCTTTTAATCATGGCTATGATAGGGACTGCTAAGGTTGGGCTGATAGTAGATGTTATTTAAAATAGTACTGAACCTGCTGGCAGCTCAGACCTTTAATTAAGTTTGAAACTATGATCTAAGTATCATGTTAAACATAAAATCAGTTGGAAAGTATCAGCATTTGAAATATATCTGGCAAATACTAATCACGTTTTTCAGTGTTGAAATTGTTGTTTCCTCTGCCATGTTATTTTTCTGATGGAAGAGTTACAGCCTGCCCTTCTGTTTAGGTCTTGATCTGCAGTGACAGTTGTGAGGCCAAAAACACAGTGATAATTCTGGCCCGTACGATGGGCTTCATTCCTGTGGATATGGGTTGCCTTTCGTCTGCCCGGAATATTGAGAACGTGCCCCTCCGCCTCTTCCCCTCATGGAGTACCCCTGTCCTCTGCTGGATTGGGCTCTTCTCTCTCTTTTACATGTACAACTTTGTCCGCAGTGTTCTGTTGCCTTATGTCGTCAAAGGCCAAAATGTCTTCTACAAGCTTCCAGTGGAAACTGTCAATGAGACATTTCCCTCGGTGTCCCTGGTGATGCTGGGCTTAGTATATCTTCCAGGCCTCCTGGCTTCTGTCCAGCAGCTGCGACGGGGCACTAAGTACCAGCAGTTCCCTGACTGGCTAGATCGCTGGCTGTGTATGCGGAAACAACTTGGGTTACTCAGCTTCTTCTCTGCAGCCCTGCATGCTGTGTATAGTTTGTGCCTGCCCATGCGCAGGTCTGCACGTTATGCGCTGCTTAATGCTGCCTTCAAGCAGGTGAGAATTCCCTTTTGATTTCACTGTTGATAACTAAAAAGTGAAGCATTTAATGGTTCTAGAATAGGAATGCATTTAAGGTGTAACAGTTCATATTTCATTTAACATAAAGAACCAAAGTAGAATCTTTAAGAAAAAGAATCACAGATTGGATCACATGATCAGTGATCATATCCGAGCCCAGGTGGTTGGAGATCATGGGAGAGGTTCATGATACTCATTTGGTACTCGTATATGGTACTCATTTGGTAAATAAGTGTGCCACACTCACTAATATGAACCTAGTGAACGTGATGTTATGAATCATTTGGGGCATCTTACTCTGTAGTACTTCACTTGACAGGAAACAAATACGTAAATAACTCTGTTACTACTGAAGTACAAATTATGGAAAAATCATGAGCAAATATAGTTGCTACTTGAGATAAAAGATGGGTCACGATTCATTAATGATGAAGAAACATGAGATCCGTATTTCACTTGTGTTATTCATTACTTGTTTCTTCAATACTATATTATTTGTGCTCCATCAAGTAAAGTGTTGCCTCTTATGCTTCAAGAGATCTTTGCAGGACAGACTTTTTCATGGCACCATATCACAAACTTTCTTCATAATGAAAATAGGGGCCCGATTGCACTGCAGTTGAGGGTTCTCAGTCCTGGTTTAGATGTGGTAACTTTCCCTGTAGTAGAATGCATTGAGCACTTTATCAATATAGCTAATGTATGAACTGTTGAATGCCAGGATAAATAGAATAAGCATAACAATGAGCAAGCAAATCGAATAGTATAATCATGTGATAATAATAATACACATACAACCTGTCATCAAGAGGCATAAATTCTTTATTCTTTATTTAGGAATCATAAAGAAAAATGATTTTGCCAATCATTTAAAGTTTGTCTTCCACTCTCCTTTTTTTTAAAATTTTTTTTAAGCCAGCAGGTTGTTCCTCCAGAATGCATGACTGGAAGTGTTGTTGATGTTTTCCGTTTTGTTTACCTTTTCTCCTACTGCTTTTTATCCTCATGTTGACTAAGCTTATGCTGGATGCTTATTAACGGCAGCCTTCCGGCCAGAAGTTGTCCCAGCTTTCTCACACTCCCACACGATCTTGCAGAGGGGTTCGGGCTCATTCCCTGCTGTATGCTGCAGTGCTGGCTTGTCTGACAGTTTAATTAGCACCTTTCCTGAAGATCGTTCTTGGCAAACTTTCATTATCAAATAAGGTTTTGTTTACACATAATAATCACTTGGTGCGAGGATACTCTCCTAGATTATTTAATAGTTGTATGTGTTTATAGATATGGCCATATGAAATGGCGTGCAGCTCTATGGGTTAGAAATTGGTGTCCATGTCGATAAGGTTGTGGGTTCGGATCCTATGGTTGGCAGACTAACCATATCACTGTTGGTCTTTTTACCCAAACTGTTCTAGAGATGCTAACACTGCTCTTTCCTCACCTGTATACTGCTTTGAAGCATACTATATACTAAATACATAGATATACTTCGTTTCATTAAGCAAAATGTACATTAACATTTCTTGTTGCTTCACTAATAATAAAATAAAAGTAAAGCAATTCACTAGATTATGAGCTTTATCCTTCTTTCCCTTGCATAGTATGTCATATAATGCAGAACACCAAATGTAATCAATTTTGGGTTTTCTTTGTACAGCTTATTGAGGTGTAACCTCCAAGTAGTGAAGCACCAATAAGAAAATTTCTGGCTGATACCAATAGGGAATCATTGAAATCTGACACCGATACCGGTTGTTTGGGAGGTTCTGCTTAAATAGCTTTAAAGGGAGACTCCACCCAAATAAATAAATAAAAAAAAAAATTACTTTTTTCGTATTTTTGGAATATATTTTAGGTAAGAAAACACTGTGGCACTCTGTTATAACTGTGTACATCTTACATATTTATCATATTTATAACAGAGAAGAGCTGATCATCAAATGTGAAAATCAGTAATTTTCCAAGTAATATCTTTTTCTTTTGCTGTCAAATGCTTCCATTACTGAAAGACATTATCCTGCAATAATGCAGCATCCTTTATTGGAACGGATTTGTTTTTCAGAAACTTCACTGTCTCGCCTTCAGGTGACCAATCAAATTTGTTGTGTTAACGTTTATTAGTAGATACTCCTCATGAAATTTTTGCAGAAAATTTTGAAAAATGTCTGCTGTGTGGAATTATTTTAACTGTTTAGAATGTGGGTGTGAAAGAAATATGGGTTATCATTTTAAAAGGAATTATCGGTGGTAAATATCGCCCCATTTTTAACCAATGGCCGATTGTTGCTCTGTCGGCCAATACCGATAGCTGACTAATGCAAATACAGATGCACCTATTCTAAGTTTATCTCTACTTCAGTTCTGCCAAGATAAATGTAAGGGTGTCCATCACCAGGGGCTTTTGACAAGAAATCCAGGAAGCATTTTTGCAAAGTTGCTACCAAAGATTTATGTAGTGTGTCTTATTCAGTGGTGATAGGCTTTAAGTTCGGAAAACTTAGGAAGATCTTAATCTGTCACTGTTCTCCAATAGAGAAACTTCCTTTGCCTTTCTCCATATATCGGTTTCTTTTCTTGGCCAGCAGGGAACTCAAGATCTTCCCACCCCATGTGGTTTTGAAACAGCATGATTACTGCAGAGTACATTTTTTTACTCATTAAGAGACAAAATACATCCAAATGTCCCATCTCCTACTGAGTTTCATGTTTTCCTGTCTGATTTTAACTTTGAAAAGCAATGTATTGTATCTAACTCTCAGGAAGTTTGGAAAGACAGGGATGTATATCATTTTGTAATCATAATGTGCGTTTAGGTCTCATGTTAGCTTTTGCAAATAAGTTACGTGAATTTATACAGAGTCTGCCCTGACAAGGGTCATTCCAGTTGCTGGAATAGCTGGAATAGCTGAATAGCTGCACTTCTGTGTGTTTTCAATAGGTGAAGGAGCGGCAGGAAAATTCCTGGGTAGAAGAGGAAGTCTGGAGGATGGAACTGTATGTCTCTCTTGGCATCCTGGCACTGGGCTTGCTTTCCCTGCTGGCAGTCACCTCCCTGCCCTCTCTTGGAAACTCACTCAACTGGAGAGAGTTCAGCTTCATCCAGGTATGCTTGGGAAATCAAGAAGCCGATGTTTCCAATCAAATTTCAGCATCGGTCCATTCTACATGGAGTCAGCAGTGAACCTTTGAACCATAACAAGATACAATTTGAACCTGCAGGTATGGTGGGCAACCATCATTTGTTTGCTTAATGGACCCTTACCCAAGGAGATCCATTTTTATTCATTTATATAAATGAAGTTACTGAGTGTGAGGAATATACTTGCAGAATCTTTCACTAAAATGGGTTCAACAAAATGACTTTATCGTACAGCATAGTAATTCACGATACAGTGTAGTCAAACATCAGGTAGCGAAAGGCAGCTAAATACAACATACAGACAGGTCGATACCCTCCTACAGTATATACCCTGTAAGGCCCTCCCCAATAAGATCCTGTGTTGAGTGAATGTCCATGTACAAGGTGATTGCCTCAGTAGTAATAACCCTAAGAGGGGGCAGATTGATGATTTTTAAAGAAATGTTGCCTTAATTCAGTTTTACCTCAAGTCTTTAATTAAGCAACTATTTTCTTGAAAACCGACTAAACTGGGGTATATTAGGTGCAAACTAGTTTACAGTCACAGCTACCTGAGAACTCTTCATGCTGATTATCGTTGCAAGTAAAAGGAATTTTAATTATACACAAGAAGCTGGCTCCCTGATTTACTCCCAACAATGTACTATGTTTAAGGCAAAACAGCTTAAAATTATTGTTTTATGTTCATTTATTTGCCAAACAAGTGCCAGGTTGCTAGTGACCTGAACATGGTATTTTTACATCCACATTTTAAGTGTTGTGTTTGCAAACGGTGCCTGACTGCATTTTTACCTTTAGTAAACAACTGTTTCCTGAATGTCTCATGTAAACAAAGGTTAAATTAAGAGAACAATCAAACATAAAGCAATTATCACTAAAGTTGACTGCCTTAAAGTAATAAAAATAAAACTATTTCAGTAAGGAAAACCGTTACATATGGTATTATAGCTACTGCTGCTTGGACCCCTTATAATAGAACCTTACTGTAAACAATATCTGACCCTGAAACAGGTAGCTGATTCACTTATCGCTCAGGAGCGGAATCAATGTTTTTTCTCACTTTGAATGTAACATTTTCCTTGGGTTTGACATGTTTGCTGTTTATGGATGTACACGCAGTCACCTTGGGCCACTTCTGATTGGTCAGAATGACTGTCACACGAGGAGGTCAGCATGAACTTATAAAGCTCTACTCATGACAATTATAAACCCTGGGTCATACGTGCTGTATAAGGCATATCCTAAATCGCAGCCTTTGCAGTTTTGCTAACTGCGCCATTTAAAATTATTTCGATTTGAAATTGATAAATTGTTCAGCCATACCATATATGGTATAATAATCAGACAAACCCAAGAGAAAGGTAAACTGAGCCAATAACAACCATGGCTTTCAATGACATTCTCACCTCAGTTTGTACCATGAAGGACATGCTGCTGCTTCTAGTCACAGGTGACATCACTGAAGTCTAATTATTATGAAAAGTGTAATCCTGCTCACGTTCAGGGTTTGTTCTTCAAACCTTCTTACTTTTCCAGTCTAGGTCATGGAGTGACTCGTTACAGAGTAGCACCCCCTCAAAGGGCACACACTCCCACCAAGTAGGCAAATTAGAGACAGCAATTCAGCTAACTGAATATCTTTGGACTGTGAGAATATTCAAGGACAATATTCTTCACTCTAGATCACCCATAGTGTGCATGTTTCTATGTTTTAAACTCCCACTCAGCTCAACCCGGCACTATGCACAATGTAACTATGGAACATGGATGGACAAATGCTTTTCTAATTCTCATTTAAACGTAGAAAATTACCCTCACCCAAACAAGAGCACAAGTATATTGAAGTTTAAAGTGTGCCATATAAAACAAGTGTCAAAATAAATATTTGCAATATAAAGTGAATATTTGTGCTCATGCAAGCTACAGAACAAGGTGTCACAAGTACATGAAAATGTTGACTGGTGATATGTTGTATTATGTTGATAAAGACATGTTGGTCTTCATTATCTCCTACTGATTTTTCTCCATCTATATTTTAGTTTTTTACTTTTTATGAATAGTTATGCTGATTCATTTACTTCGTTCTATGTCTTTCAGTCCAAACTGGGGTGCATAGCCCTTACAGTTGCCATCCTGCACACCTTGATGTTTGGCTGGGGTCGCGCCTTTGACAAAACCCAGTACAGGTTCTACCTCCCACCCACCTTTGTGCTGGTGCTTATTCTTCCTTGTGCTGTGCTGGTGGCCCGCCTCAGCCTAGCCCTGCCCTGTGTCTCACACCGCCTGGAAAGGATTCGTAGGGGCTGGGAGATGGGCCCCCGAGTACACTTTCAGCAACAGGGGTGCCACTCTAGCCTAGAGGGTGTGAGCACTGTGTGACAGTTGCCTTTTCAAATTAATCCAGGATGTAGAGTCACCAGCATTTGTACATACAAGTTTTTGGAAATTTAAAGTTCTCCTTCTTTATGCTCAAAATGGAAGTGCCTTTGTCAGACACCTATTCTGCTGTCTGTTCTGCTGCCAAGGTTATTGTCTTTGAAACAACAACCAAAATTATGAAAAGCTGTTGTGATGTAGTTAGATGGTATTACTTCCTTCTAAAAGCAGCACTCTACAACTTTACATGAATCGCCAATCGAATATTAGAGATGAAATGTAATTTCATCAATTTTGTTACATTGAATGTTGATTTTCATGCATTAAATGACTTGTGGTTTACTGAATTGTAACACACCTCTGCAGTGCTTCTACTTAAATAAAAAAACGACCTCCTCCTTTGTTTCACGATCCAAATCCACACCGTCTTTAAAGGCAATAATAAACCAGTAGTCAAAGAGATGATTAAATATTTTTACTGTACATGAAAGAGGTCTCTGGAAAAAAATATATGTTCAAAAATAATCTCCGAATGCACCAGTGTCTTCATCTTTCATGACTTCAGACATGGTTTTCATGAGTGCGGTCTCTCACCAAAACGTTTTAGGGTTGGCCTTAAACCTTTCATAATCCTCATTGTGAAAGAAGGCCAGCTCTGTCTCATGGGCTGCAATCAGGACGGGAAAGAAGAAAATGTGGTAGACTGCACTGGTTTACCCGTTTTACAATTTCTCAATGTGCATGAATTTATTAATTTAGAAACGACGCATACTAAAAATCCATACACGAAGAAAAAGGCAATAAGTTATATACCAAAGCTTGTATAAGAGGTGTGAATGATGCCCCACCTACTCCTGATGATTTGAGGGTGGTTCCCTGCCTCAGTATTAGCTTGTCATCATCATCCAAACTCATCACCAGTTCATTTGTCTGAAAAAGAAAATAGTAATATGGCATATACTGCAAAACATGAGCTTAAGATATTGTCTGGATAAAATAGGAAAACATTTCCTGGTGAAAGAAATAGCATTTTACCTTTGCACCATGTGCTTGGTGAATGATCTTCAGTGTGTCTACAAGAGCAATGTATCATGTGAATGCATCACATAAATCAAAATGGTAACACTCAACTTGACGGGGAACAAATAATATAGTACTATGCTATTACGTATGCATTAATTAACCACAAACTAAAACTTAGTTATATACTGATCTCATGTCATCATTACTGAATCATGACAAATGGTTTATCTCAAGCAGTTAATATATTTATTACTATATCTTAATTCTATAAAACTTTGTAAACTACTGGAGGAACAAGTCATAAGTTAAATACTGTTCTCATGTTTGCTCATAATTTATGAATGGGGCGCAATATTTATCCCAAGGAGTAACTGTATTTGTTACTATATCTGATAATTCTGGAAACCTTTGTGAAATACTGAAGCAATTACTGAAAGAATTACCACAACTAAACCAGGACTGAAAACTCAACTGCACCACAGTCAGATCCTTATTTTCATTATGAAGAACATTTGTGATATGGTGCATTGAAAAAGTCTGTCCTGCAAAGATCTCTTGAAGAATAAGAGGTAACACTTTATTTGATGGATTTGAGAACAAATAATATAGTACTGTATTATACTTGCGTATTAATTAAACTCAAACTAAATCTTATGTATATATACTCATGTTAATTTATCATTAATGAATCGTGATGCATGTTTCATCTTAAGCAGTTACTTTACTATGTCTATTAATTCTGTAAACTTCTATGAACTACTGAAGGAACAAGTCATGAGTAACACAGGTGAAATTCTGATCTCATGTTTGTTCATCATTAATGAATCATGGCGCATCTTTTTCAAGTAGCGACTATATTTATTCATGATTTGTTCGTAATTGTGTACTTCAGTGGTAATTGATTCAGTACTAGGTATTTGTGCCCCGTCAAATAGATAGTTACCAATAAAATGTACCGACTATAGCAATATTTGAAACAAAATACAACAAAAGGGACAACAATAATAGCAGTATTACCGTATCCAAATTTCTTGAAGGGGGGAGGGAGTCCATCTTTGGAAGAAATAACTAAAGGAGACAGTATAGCAAAACAGGTGTAAATAACACTTGTCTAGCTGTTAAGAAGATATGTTTCTTAAAACATGTCATGGCATGCGCATGACCCCAAGAATATTAAGAGCTTACCTTTCCTCACGTGCGCAATGAATTCGTCCACTGTTTGATTGAGATCTACGCCACAGAAAACTACAGGTTTGAAATTGCAATGCTCGAAAGATCGCACCAAACGTACGGTTAGTACAGCTTCGCTTGACATGCCTACGAAAGGGGAATATACTATAATGACATTTCGAGTTATTGTAACAATTCAATATAACTGATCATCATTACCTTTATAAACAGGATGTACCCGGAAGTACTATTCCAAAATACCATAGATAAAATAATTCAACTTCCTTTCACGTGTTACGGTAGCAAGTCGACCAAAGTCATTCATTTTCTGTGGGAGGGGGCGTCACAACGCGAATGTAATAAATAGCAGACGCTGTGAAAAATCAATCGGCAGTGTCTGACGCAATTTAAGATGCGACGCGGACTTGTTATGCACAGTTTGGGAACTATAGTAGCGGGGTTCCCAGTTATTTATGACCTTTCCCTGTTTGCGTTTGGGGTCATAAAAACGAAGCGTGGACCAGGGTGTCTGAAATTATTGGTGTTCCAGGTGAGCTACAGGTTTTTGCGGCCTCTTTAATTTAAAAAGTTTGCAAGACCTGCATTCTGAACAACTTCGTCGCTCTGCTCTTTACGTCGTTGAAAATGGAAACAGACATATGAGCGTAGCGTATGAAGAGTATGAATTTATCGAATTTATTATAAAGAAAAAAAGGAGCACTGCAGTCGCGGCGTCCTATAATTGGAGGAAAACCAGGAGGTAGTAACACCCCAGGATACAAGTTCCTACATAAATGTTCGATTTGTCATATTTACAGTTAAAAAAATGTCATTTTTGGAATGTGGGAGGGAGGTGTCCGAAATTTTTGTCCACAAATTATTAACACTGACTTACAATGTATACAGTGGTTTTTTTTCCAGTGAGCAATGGTAAATTTACCCAGTGGGTTCTCCTGTCACAGTACAGCCCCATGCTTTTGTAGGTGATTGAATGTTCCTCAGATTTTGCCTGATGGTGCTAAATGCATTACATAAAGAAAATGAGGAGCTGCAGTGAGGGGGCATACAGGGAGAACTGCTGTGACAAGTTCATGCATGAGTGTCTTGCATATCATTGTATGATTATGTGCACTTCCATATTGTCCTCTAACAGAGTTTAGCTGACCCATCCCAAGATGGTGAGGGTCTATCGACCTCAGCAACACTGCTGAGTACAGTATGAATATATGCCTATGTGCATAAGTGAAAGTATGAAATAGTTTCAAGATTAACAAAATGTTCTTTTCCTAGTTGTCTGTTAAGGAAATACGCAAGGTCCATTAGGAGAAGCAAATAAGATCTGCAAATGGAGTTTATTCACCTTTTAAAAGGAAAGATTAGTTCATAAATTGAACTGCTTCAAATCCTTGTTAAATCTGGATTTTGTGGTTGTCAAAAGATGGATGCTTCTTAATTGCTGTAAAATGACCAAGAAGGTTGTTTGTCATTTTTATGTGCAGGCAATAAAGTGCGCATGAATGACACTATGGTGAATTTGTCTTTTATTTATTGTGCACCGTCAGAAAAAAAAGTACCAGTCTATACCTTTGAGGGTACAATTACTTGTCACTCAGGCTGTAACATCAAGGCTCTGCCAATTATACCCTAGCTGTACGTAAATGTACCTTTTAGTCTAATTTAAGGTACAGAAATAGACTGAGGAAGAATTTTGTACCATTGGAGGTACATTAATGTTATTTGTACCTTGGGGAACAATACTGTACTAGGCTATATCCTTTTTTCTGACAGCGTGATGATTGTGAGTGATTACAAAGAAAAATGGTTATTTGTAAAGACATCCCTGAGAACTCTGCTATTGGTCTGAAAGGTGGAGGGGTTGCCTTTCAACAACAACAACAAATTTATTTTTATATAGCGCATTATCACAACATTGCATTGTCTCAAAGCGCTTTACAGTATCCTCACCCAAAGCCCCCAGTGAGTAAGCCATAGGCGACAGTGGCAAGGAAAAACTCCCTAGAAGGAAGAAACCTTGAGAGGGACCAGACTCAAAGGGGAAGCCCATCCTCCAGGGGCCGGCAGGGATAGTCAAATAGAGAGAGGAGAGCAAGGAAGATAAGCCAATGCCGAAGCCGAGTCTTCTTCCAATTGCCAGGCAACCAGAGGTAAGGCAGCGGGTCATACATGGAAGATCAGGACGGCGAGCTGGATGCAGGGACGTCACTGGTGGTGGTCGGGTGTGCTGGATATCTTGATAGATTGAGGTCTCCAGGCATCACCCCCAGGAGGAGTAGGGGAAATAAATGTACAATTAGGCATAGTAGAGGAGGCTATTGGCAGTGCTAAAAGCTAGGTGAGTACAATATGAAGTGCAATCTGCAAGCTCCGGCAGATATGGCTATGGCAGCATCAGTAGGAGGGAGAGGCAAATGGGAATGCCGGCATGGGGAGTCCCTGAAATGTCAGCACTCCAGTTCCACAAGAGATTGCAAAGCTAGAGTGACAGCACTGACAATCCAGTTCATCCAAAGCCAATGGCACCGATCCCCACCCAGCTCTACACCTCACACTACAGGTCTGACTGGGAGTGAAGAGTTAGCTAGGGCTAGAACTAGTGTCCCTATACGCTAAACTAAACAGGTGTGTTTTTAGTCTGGACTTGAATATTGAGAGTGAACCTGAAACCCGCACATCCGGGGGAAGACCATTCCACAGCAGAGGAGCTTTGTAGGAGAAAGCTCTGCAGCCTGCCGTAGCTCTTTCTACCCTAGGCACTAACAGATATCCCATGGCTTGAGAGCGAAGCAAGCGTGGAGGGTTGTATGTGGTCAGCAGTTCACTAAGGTATTCTGGTGCAAGGCCATTTAGTGCTTTATAAGTTAATAGCAGTATTTTATAGTCAATTTGAGACTTAACTGGCAGCCAATGAAGAGAGGATAAGACCGGTGTAATATGATCAAATTTTTTAGTGTTTGTTAGAACTCTGGCTGCAGCATTCTGTACCATCTGAAGTTTATGCAAGGATCCAGACGGGCAACCCGATAGGAGGGCATTACAGTAATCCAGTCTGGAACTTACAAAGGCATGTATTAGTTTTTCTGCATCATTAAGTGAGAGCATCTTACGAAGCTTGGCTATGTTCCGTAGATGATAAAATGCAGTTCTAGTAATACTTCTTATGTGAGCATCAAAGCATAGATCTGAATCGACAAGAACGCCAAGATTTCTAACTACCATGTTAGGTTGTGTAGGAAGGTTACCAACGTTGAGGTGGTGGAACTTATTTCTAGCAGCCTTGGGACCAATTACCAGAACTTCTGTTTTTTCTGTGTTTAACATAAGGAAATTTTTTGCCATCCAGCACTGGATATCTAATAGACAGTCTTCTAACCGAGATAGCAGTGATATATCATCAGGGTTAACAGATATGTACAACTGTGTATCATCTGCATAACAATGAAACCCAATACCATGATTTCTAATAATGTTACCAAGAGGTAGCATGTATAGGGTAAACAGTAGCGGGCCCAGGACTGATCCCTGTGGGACACCATATTCAACTTTAGTGGCCTTGGATGATTCATTGTTCACATGGGCATACTGATAGCGATCAGACAAATATGAGCGGAACCAAGAGAGCGCTGTCCCTGTAATGCCAACTACACCTTCTAACCGGTCCAAGAGGATATTATGGTCCACAGTATCGAACGCTGCAGTTAAATCTAGCAATACCAACAGAGATACACAGCCACGGTCAGAAGCCACAAGTAGATCATTCATTACTTTGACTAGAGCAGTTTCTGTGCTATGGTTTGGTCTAAAGCCAGACTGATATAATTCATTGGCATTAGTTTTTTGTAGGAAAGAGGACAACTGACGAACTACAACCTTTTCCATGATCTTTGAAATGAAAGGAAGATTTGAGATAGGTCTATAGTTTCCTAAAACACTGGGTTCAAGATTTGGTTTCTTTAGGACGGGTCTGATAACAGCCATTTTAAAAGGTTTTGGAACATATCCAAGCCTAAGAGAAGAGTTTAACACATTTAACACGGTAGTGCCAATCTGTGGTGCAATTTCCTTGAAGAATTTTGTAGGAATTGGGTCTACAAGGCTAGTAGAGGATTTACAGGAGAAAATTAAGCTCAAAAGTTCTGAGTGTGTAATAGGAATGAATGATTCAAAGGTCTCATTATTGGTAGGCATAAGACTAGCAGGAGGCAGGCAGCCGTAAGTAGGTAAAGGTGTGCACTGTATAGTCTGTCTAATTGTAGTTATCTTACCATTAAAAAATGTAAGAAAGTCATCACTCTTAAGAGCTTGTGGGATTTGCAAGTTTAATGAGGAATTCTGTGTTATCCTAGCCACGGATTCAAATAGGAATTTAGGATTGGTTTTGTTCATGTCTATTAATCTGGAGAGATACACAGACCGAGCAGTTACTAGTGCTTGTCTGTATTTAGAGAGGCTCTCTTTCCAGGCAGATTTGAAAACTTCCAGTTTAGTTGAGCGCCATTTTCGCTCTAGCTTGCGTGATGCCTGTTTGAGTTCACGTGTATTATCAGAGTACCAGGGGGCAGGTTTGTTATTGCTATGCTTTATACTCCTAAGTGGAGCCACAAGATCTAGAGTGCTGCGAAGGGATTTTTCCATGTTTGAAGTTGCCTGTTCAAGTTCATTTACACACGATGCTTCAGATGTAAGGCTAAAGGACTGTGGAAGTTGTTTCATAAATGTTGTTGTAGTTAGTGCCTTAATAGAACGTCTGATTCTATACTTTGGAGTGGTGGTCAACAGGAGGCTATACTGGATTTCAAATGTTAACAAGTAATGATCTGAGAGCAGAGGACTCTGTGGCATAATAGACACATGTTCTACCAGGATGCCATGACTAATGATCAAATCAAGGGTATGGTTACAGACATGAGTAGGCCCGACTACATTCTGACATACACCTACAGAGTCAAGAATAGCTGCAAACGCTGTTTTTAAGGGATCATTATCCTTCTCCATATGAATGTTAAAATCACCCACAATAACGGCTTTGTCAGTACTGACCACCAGGTTTGTTAAAAAATCAGCAAATTCCTTAAGAAAATCACTGTACGGCCCAGGCGGTCTATACACAATAACCATGGTGATTTGGGGTGATGAACTAGAAAGAGATGAGCCAGCAAGGCTAAGAACAAGAGTTTCAAATGTGCTGAAACTCACACCACATTTCTCAGACACTCCTAAGTTGGACTGAAAAATTGCAGCAACACCACCACCTTTGCGATTTGGTCGCGGGTTATGCTTATAACTGTATTCCGCTGGAGTAGATTCATTTAGTGCCATGAATTCATCTGGTTTAAGCCAGGTCTCAGTAAGGCACAGGGCACCAAGACTAAAATCAGTAATTATTTCATTTATTAATAGTGCTTTAGGGGCCAGTGATCTTATATTCAGAAGTCCAAGTTTAAGTTTAAATATTGCATCACAACTGTTTTCTAGTAACGGATTCATTGTGATTTTAATTAAGTTATTATGGCACACTCCACGGTGGAATAGTCCTCCATGATTAAAGACGCGGGGAGCAGACACAGTCTCAATGAAATGAACCCTAGGCGACGACTCTAAGCGACTAGCAGGCGGTCGGTTATGCCGGTTTGCCTGCCGCCTGGACTTGGCTCTAGTTAGTCAGCGATTTGCCTGTAGACTACGAGCTATGCTTTTAGACAGGAGGTCGGCACCAGCCCGCGAGGGGTGAATACCGTCCCTCTTCAAAAGCCCAGGCCTACCCCAGAACATCCTCCAGTTGTCTATATAACCTACACCATTTATCGGGCACCATTCCGACAGCCAGCGATGTAGCGACGATAATCTGCTGTAAATTTCATCGCCACGTCTAGCAGGGATGGGGCCAGAGCACGTTACTGACACACACATCTTCTTCGCAATGTTGCACACCTCTTTAAAATTTGCCTTTGTGATCTCCGATTGCCTCAATCGGACATCATTAGTGCCGACGTGGATAACTATCTGAGAGTACTTTCCTCTTGCTCAGTGTAGTACAAGAGGATGGGACTCTCACCTTACTGACAATATTGTGTTGTGTGGCCTACACAGGCCACAGTAATGGCTCTCCGGGGTGACTGAACCCACACAGACACTGGAACTGGGCCTTGAGTATGTCTATAGTCATCTTTGTCCTGGCTCTGGCCCTCCTTGGGCCAGCTGTTGGTTCAGGGTAAGCTACCATCGGGGCACACAGGAAGGTGGTGCCCTCTGACCCCAAGGAGACCATCCACTGATCATATTATAGGGGGGATATACACAGATCAGCCATGACATTAAAAACTCTGACAGGTGAAGTAAATAACATTGATTATCTTGATATAGTAACATTCTTTCCACTGATTATCTTAGGGAAGTGAACAGTCAGTTCTTGAAGTTGATGTGTTAGTATACAGTATTCAGCGTACCTGTCAAAAGTGGTCCATGGAGGGTCAACTGCTGAACAATTTAATCATTCATTTGTTTAATGTACATTTTTAGAATAAGCGTTTTAGACAGATGAAGAAGAAACTTTAACCTGCTACGGTTGCTGCAGGTGGGCTGGAAAGTCATGACAGTGATAGCTTAACAGTGTGTATCTTGCGCCACCTAATGGGGTAACGTTAAATTACTTTTTTTAGGAGAGAATTCACATCCATATGAAACTCACTTTTTTAATATCAGTTTCTTTCTCTCTTAATTAGATACAAAAGCATGAATAACAGAGAGAACATGAAAACACACAGCCAGAGTAACAATCAAATTCTAAAACCCAGGAGGCATGACGCCACAGTGCTACATACTGTGTGACTGTGCTGCCTTGCAGTTGAATTAAATTTATATACACTATATGAACAAGAGTATTGGGACAGCTGCCCATTACACCTACTGGTGCTTACAAAGGTTTATTTTAATGACATCCCATTCTAAATCCATAGGCATCAATAACAAGTTGGTCCTGCCTACAGAAGGGCATTTGTAAGATCAGGCACTGATGGTGGATATGAAGGCCTGACTCCCAATCTCCATTCTAAATCATTCCAAAGGTATTTGATAGGGTTGAGATCAGGGCTCTATGCAGGCCAGTCAAATTCTTCCACACCAAACTCACCCAACCATATTTTTATGGACCTTGCTTTGAGCACTAGGGCACAGTCATAGTGAAACAGAAAAGGACCTTCCCCAAACTGTTCCCACAGACCTGGAAGCATATAATTGCCCAAAATGTCTTAGTAGGCTGAAGTATTAAGAGTTCCCTTCACTGGAACTAAGGGGCCTAGCCCAACTCCTGAAAAACAACCCCATACCATTATCCCTCCTCTACCAAACTTTACAGTTGGCACCATGCAGTCAGGCAGGTAACATTCTCATGGCATCCACCAAGTCCAGAATCCTCCTTCATACTGCCGGTAGAAAAGTGTGACTCGTCACTCCACGGTACATGTTTCCACTGCTACAGAGTCCAGTGGCAGCTTGCTTTACATCACTTCATCTGACGCTTATCATTGCACTTGGTAATGGGAGGCTTGCATGCAGCTGCTCAGCCACGGAAGCCCATTCAATGAAGCTCCCAGTGCACAGTTTTTGTAGTGGGGTTAATGCCAGAGGAAGTTTGGAACTCTGTAGATTCAACACATCATTGGCTACTTTTACACACTATGCACCTCAGCACTTGGTGACCCCACTGTTACTCTGAGTGGTCTGTCACTTCATGGCTGAGTTTCTGTCATTTGTAAACACTTCTACTTTGCAATAAGTCCACTTACCGTGGAATAAGACCGTGGAATACCTAGCAGGGAAGACATTTCACAAACTGACTCATTGCAAAGATGGAATGATACGACAATTCCATGCTTGAATTCACTGAGCTCTTCACAACCCATTCTTTCACAAATGTTTGCAAACCTGACTGCATGGCTAGGTGCTTGATTTTATACACCTTTAGCAATGGGTCTGAATGAAACACCTGAATTCAGTGATGAAGACGAGTGTACCAATGTTTTTGTAAATATAGTGTATTACACCAATGAGCCAAAACATTACGACCAGCCCGTGTGCAACGAATAAAGTTGACTTACAAATTGTGCATGTCAATGTCTGGGATATACTAGACAATAAGCCAACATTTAGTACTTGTAGTTGACGCAGGACAAATTGATAAGGGCGAGACTGTTGTGGCTAGATGACTTGGTCAGAGCATCTTCAAAACAGCAAGGCTTGTGGAGTGCTCACTGCAGTCACGAACAAGTCAGCGCTAATACTCATCCATCTGAAAACCGATTTAATTTTTTTCTTTCTTTTTTCATTGTTTTCATGAATGCATAGGATGATCTTTTCGCCAGAGTGTTCAATCATGGGTGTTTGGAATGGTTTGCGTTTTATATAGGTTGTTATTTATTTAATTATTTAATTTTATTTTATATGAACATCACAGTAGCATTAGAATTGTAACATACCTTAATGCACAAGGACTAGATGCATTGTGTTTAAAGTTTGTAGCAAAAAGCTCATATAAAATATAAATAAATTAAATGATTTACAATATCAATACAATACAAATAAAACGCTCAATATGTATATCTGTGATAGTGTGTGATGTTTTTACAGTAATATTTTTATACCAAGCATAATGTGAAATCATCGTATTCTGGAAATTATACGGTTTAGTATAACTACATTGAATAATTTAAGTAATTACGTGCACACCAATCATAGGTCAAAGCAATTAATTATAAAAGCCACAACAACTGTTCTAAATAAGAAACAGTTTGGGAGCCAAAAAAGCCTGTTATTATTGCTGAGCTGAGCCAAATGATCTGGATCACAGAAAAGAGCCGGAAATCCCATTACTACTAATAAGTGCGTAAGTTAGGCTAGCCCCAGTTTTGTCCTACCCGCGGCTGAATGGTATGCTCACAAGCCCAACTAGGTCATCGTTTCTGTATGCCGGATGTTACTTGCACTTAGTTGCAATTAACACGCTCGCTCCTACGTTAACCACCAGTACAAAACTTACACTTTAACTGCAACTGTATCATATGCTTAGTTGTTTGTCGTTATTTAACTCTCCCCTATATGAAAATACTTTTTTTTTTGCATAAACAGGCATACCCAATGTGCGTTAAAAGGCTGAGATATTTCAGTACTTTTTTTTTTTTTAACTCACGCCCCACTTGGCCGGACCAACTTCCGCGTATTTTGTAGGATCCTTTCAGATCTCCCGTAGGAGATTTGAGGGCGTTGTACAGCCAATCCCGAAAAACTGCGTGATCTTACCGCTGAACATGCCATAACTACGATTGGCCTCTAGAAGATATCCATGCTACTTCTAGTATATAAAGAGAGGCGGTAACGATTTTGTGGGTTTAGAACTAGGAGGAGAATCGTGTTTTGTAACAGTCAACGTATAGCGGTCAAAAAGGATTGGAAGAAACATGTCTCAGGTCTGCATGTTATATAAGTTCTTTTTAAACATATCCACAAGCAGTATGTTTATGTCTGCTTTAGCTGCGTGTTGTACCGTAAAATATTAATAAACTAAGCGAACTGCAACAGACCTTTATGTTCATCATGCTGGAATCAAGATTCGACTGAAGAACTTTGTCTCACGTTTTTACGTGTTACGTAGATTTTAGAAAACCACGTTTTATATTAGCTCCGCTTTAAATTTTCGGGCGGTGAAAGCATTTCGTAAAGGAGCTCAGGACGTTTCTGTTTTTAAGTGGCCAAATGAATTTGTATTGTTTAATGGTAGTTTTGATCCGAATTTTATTATTAAAATAAAATGTCATCTATGACCAAAGATTTTTCATTGAACTTTACCAAAAGTGTTGATTCGTTTTGCTTTGAGTGACTGAGCTTGCGTTATGTCTGACAGTTGTGTTACGGGTGGGGTTGTCAGTTTGGAGCTTTCTATTCATCTGCTTTGTGTGCCTGTGCAGTTTGTATGTGCATTCCGTGATGCGCGGTTGTTCTCCGGATACTTCGGGTTTATTTCTGCAAACCTAAGACTGCATGTTAGATGAACTCCTATTTCGAAACTGCCCATAATGTGCGATGGCACTGGAATCGATTTTGAAAGATGGACTGAACCTGATAGCGACATTCCGTCTTCGCCAACATATTAAAGCTTTGCCTTTTTAAGATGCCTCTTCGCCGGTTCCGTATGACAGATTTATATGCTGTAAATGCATTTTGGCATAGAGAATGAATTTATGTGTAATTATGTCGAAATACCCACAAGATATATCTGTTTTAGACTGACCGCGACACCCCAAAGCAATAGTCTGTATTTTTTTAAGTGCATTATGTTGTGCAAGTAAGATTAGATTGCAGCCTTGTTCTGCAATCGTAATGCTGATTCTTCATCACACATTGCAACGTTCGTAGTACGACAGGTTATTGTAAGCAAAAGGAAATGAAATTTGGTTCTAACTGAATGTTTTAATTCTGAGTTATTGGAACTTCATTTTTAATACAGGATTTCATACTCTGGACGTCGTGATAGGGAGTGGGTTGGTTTTTATTATAAAAAGTCGAAAATCAAGTCAAAGTTGGAGGGGGTTGCAAGTAGATTATTGTATATTAGTCTGTTTTTTTTTTTTTTTTTTTTTTTAATTAAGAGATTAATTCAACTGCTCTTGTGCCCTGAATTAGGCTATGCGCATTTCATTACCAAAAGTTCACCAATATTAGTAGTGCTGAATCACTAGTCCTTAGTCGTGAACAGAGGCACTAGTGTGTTTTATTGTTTATTATTATTATTATTATTATTATTATTAATTAATAATTATTATCATCAGTTATTTTGCTTTATTGGGAATCCTCTGTCCTTTGTATATTTAATTTAGGATACCTTCAGAATCTTTTTATTCAACATCATCCAGAAATTATGTACTGCTTCTAACCAGCTTGTTTAGTTAATGGTCAGTTTGTCTGAAAAAAATATCCTTAACAAATTAAATTGCAAATAAAAACTTCCCCACTGGCACATCAGTTGAAACAAGTTGAGCTTGTCTTTATCAAAAAGTTCATTGTGGGATGATATAAATTGCTTCCTCTTCTGTTCAGAGAGCTGCATACCTCCTCCCATTGCCTTACAGCTAGTTTGACACCTACACCAATACAGATGGGTTTAAGAAATGGAAAAACATCATTTTAAAGTGCTTGTTCTTAGGGTGGGGGCAGCACAATGGCACAGTAGTTTGCACTGTTGGGGACCAGGGTTCAAGTCTCAGCATGTGGGATTTGCAGGTTCTCTCCGCCATTGTGGGGTCTCCCTTGTGTTCTCCATTTTCCTCCCACAGTCCAAAAACATGCTTAGGTGATTTGGAGTTTCCAAATTGTCTGTTGGTGTGAATGTGTGTATGTGTGTAATGAAATTGGTTGGGGTCTCATCCTGAGTTATTCCCTGCTTTGTACCCATAATATTCTGGGTTAGGCTCCAGATCTCCATGACCCTGCATAGGACAAGCAGGCATAAAAAAATGATTGATAGGTTGGATTTTTCCGCTGTGCCTTTTTTGAAACCTGTGTGAGTAAGAAATAATTAAATGGCTAATTTAAGCACTCTTCTCACATACCTTTGGGGTTGGGGGTTTGAATCTCACATCCATTATGTGTGTGGAGGTGTCTTTTTCTTTGTGTTGTGGGTTTTCTTCCACAGTACAAAAATGCAGCTAGGTTAATTAGTGCCTTTAAATTGCCCATTGTGTGCGTGCGTGCGTGCGCGCGATCCCATGCTGGGAGTACACCTGTGATGTTCCTTCCATATGCTGCCTGGTATGTTCTTCAGACCTGTGACCCTGACTAGGTTAATTGCAATTTGAACATTTCAGCTCAGTTTCAGGAAATCTTCAATGATTTAAGGATGTGCTGTAGGTGTGCTATGTGTTTTCCCCATATATGCTAAATACCAGTGGTATGGCTTTATGACATAAAACACTCAGGTTTCACGCTTGGTTTGAATGGTGGACTTGCTTTTCAAATTACATGTTTTTTTGTTCCTTTTTCCCAGGGGGGCAGCTATGCTTATTACCTGCTTACCTTATTTTCTGGTTTTATTTTAATTGTGTTCCTGTTGCCTGGGAAAGTACTGTAAATTATTGAGGCTATGTGTTTTGTTTTATGTTTAATCGTGTTTGAACTTCTCTAGGCTGACTTTGACAAGGCTGCAGAAGAGGTGAAGAATTTAAAGGAAAAACCTAATGATGAAGAGATGCTTGAGATCTACAGTCTATTCAAACAGGCTACAGTTGGTGACGTAAACACATGTATGTGCTTAAGTTTTTGGTTTCCTCATCCAACCATCTATAGACTGTTTGCTTTAGAAACATTCATTACCTCATACATCTGGGGTGGTCAATATTGTATGCAAGGGACTGATGTGTATGCAGGTTTTTAGGGTAACCTTTATGTCAGCTGTTCAAATCCAGGTGTGAGGACTCCTCAGCCAGTCAGTTAAGGAGTTGTAGTGAGAACCTACATACACAGCGGCCCTTTCTGGATGAGATTTGTTACCCCTGCCATACATTATACATTACTTTTAACCCTAAATCCTAGTCCTAGATGTGTTTTACATGCAGTTTTTGTAGCAGCGTAAATTTTAAGCTCTATGGAAGTTGGTTCAGTTTGGCACAGAATCTACTCTTCGCTTTTAATACTAGGTTTGAACTGAATGAGGTGTTCATAGCTGATGTGAAGTACTTTTGCATTTATGCTGCTCTTCACCTAAATTTATCTATAAAGGTATTGATGCAATTGTTAGTTGGCATAAACCGTTCAAAGAAGCTCGATGACTGATTTTCACTGCTGCTTTTGATCACATTCGCCTGGGATTTGTTTCTGCAGCTCGTCCTGGTATGTTTGACTTCACAGGCAAGGCTAAATGGGATGCTTGGTCTTCAAAGAAAGGCAAGATCTAAAGCACATTAATCTAATGGCATTTTGAAATTGAATGTGATTATTTAAAATAGTATCTGTTTTACTTTCATCGAGTTTCATATTTACCTTTCTGTAGGTATGAGCAAAGAAGATGCAGTGAAGGAATATATCGCCAAAGTGGAAGAGCTGAAAACAAAGCATGGATTTTGAAGTATTACTGATTGGAAGAAACCACCCTCATAGCAGAATGTTCCTTGTTCATTCATTACCTTAATTACTATGCCTTAAACACCTCAAGGTTCCACAGCCATGGAACACTTCTGATTACAAATGTTTTACTTTAAACCTGCGGTTACAAATAAAGTCTTGCCTGTTAAGACGTAACCCTTGACTTTTGAATTGATTTGTCCTGCACTGGAATACCACCAAGTGTTTGAAAACAAGGAGTTATATATTTTTTGTCTGTCTTTCAAGATTCGTCATTTTATTTGTTTAAATTCCAGTAGCCTGTGAAAAGATTGGGATCTTTTTATGTTTGCGTTGCTGCATGTAATCTGTCTTGCTTGTACTGTCAAGGTTTCCAGTGAGTATGTAGCCTCACAGAAACCAAAGGGCACAAGCAGGGAACACTCTAATCAGTAAGCCATTGCTTCACAGGGTGCACAGCATGTACAGTGGGGAGTTGAGAGACCACACTCCAGCCAAACTTCATCTCTTAGGGCCATGCTGATTATTATAAGATGGAAAAGATATCTTTATTGTTACTGTAGGAATACAGTAAGATACCATTTAGAACAAGCTTGTAGAAACCCGTTAGTTAAGGATAAACTAATTAACTATAAATACAGATACAGATGCATTATAAAAGTAAAATGTGTGTGTATGTGTTTTTATATATATATATATATATATATAGGGGCGGCATGGTGGTGCAGTGGTTAGCACTGTTGCCTCACACCTCTGGGACCTGGGTTCGAATCTCCGCCTGGGTCACATGTGTGTGGAGTTTGCATGTTCTCCCCATGTCGTC
This sequence comes from Brienomyrus brachyistius, assembly GCF_023856365.1. Lineage (NCBI taxonomy): Eukaryota > Metazoa > Chordata > Actinopteri > Osteoglossiformes > Mormyridae > Brienomyrus > Brienomyrus brachyistius. The sequence continues at coordinate 34,060,223 of NC_064533.1, forward strand.
GTGGGGTTTCCTCCGGGTACTCCGGTTTCCCCCCACAGTCCAAAAACATGCTGAGGCTAATTGGACTTGCTAAATTGCCCGTAGGAATGCATGTGAGAGTGAATGGTGCGTGAGTGTGCCCAGCGATGGGCTGCCCCCCCCATCCTGGGTTGTTCCCTGCCTCATGCCCATTACTTCCGGGATAGGCTCCGGACCCCCCGCGACCCAGTAGGAGAAGCGGTTTGGAAAATGGATGGATGGAAGGAAATTGATTCAGTTTGGGACAGAATAACAACTTATTGCTTTAATATTTAATTAGAATTGAAGGAAACGTCTGTTCATAGCTTTTATTATATATGCATGAAGGAATATATTGTGGAAGATATAAGTGGGAGAGTGAAAGCAAAGTATGGAATTTGAAGTATTCAAGCTGTATATTTGGTTCAGGGGCATGTCTAGCTATTGAAAAATATCAGGAGCTGTGTCAAGTTTACCCAGGGCTTTTTGTTTTTTTACAAGAAGACTGGCATCGGGGGTGAAAAACTCAGGCTATACCCCCGAGGGATTGGACGCAACAACACCCATGATTAGGTTATTTTTACATTTACCACTTGAAAGGCACAATAGGATCAATTTGCAATATTGCTTTACAGCATGTTACCCAGGCAGCACCATTGGGAACAGGAAAGCCCTGCAGCACAGAAAGTCACTGACTCACAGCTAGCATCACTGGAAGAAATTCACAGAATCCAGTACTGCCACAAAGCCATGAACATCTGCAAAGACCCCACCCATCCCAGCCACAGCACCTTTGCTCCTCTACCATCCGGCAAATACTACAGAACCCTGTATGCCTGCATGACCATGTTGAAAGACAGCTTCTATCCCAGTGACATTTCTGAACCTCACCCCCCCCATAACAACCATTACTTTAACTGAACTGAACCTCAGTAACACCATGCAAATTTACACACTTATACATGACGATCTACATTATATTACCAAAAGTATCGGGGCACCTGCCTTTACACACACATGAACTTTAATGACATCCCATTCTTAATACATAGGCTTTAATATGGAGTTGACCCACCCTTTGAAGCTATAACAGCTTCAACTCTTCTGGGAAGGCTGCCCACAAAGTTTAGGAGGGTGTTTATGGGAATTTTTGACCATTCGTCCAGGAGAGCATTTTTGAGGTCAGGCACTGCTGTTGGACAAGAAGGCCTGGCTCACACTCTCCGCTCTAATTCATCCTAAAGGTGTTCTATCAGGTTGAGGTCAGGGCTCTGTGCAGGCCAGTCAGGATCCTCCACACCCTTTGGGGGATAGTATAAATAATGAAAACAGTCACAGTGGTTTAGATATATATCTATAATAATATATTCAATGCCATTACACTGAATGAATTGTACTGGCATCGCCAAAAGTTTTGAGAATGACAAGTATTGATTTTCACAAAGTTTGTTGCTTCAGTGTTTGTAGATCTTTTTGACAGATGTTTCTATGGTACTGTGTTGGGCTGGCCACCCATCTGGGGTTGTTCCCTGCCTCGCGCCAATACTGTAGCTTCCGAGAAAGGCTCCGGACTCCCCGTGACCCAGAAGGATAAGCGGTTTGGACGATGGATGGATGGGTTTCTATGGTATACTGAAGTATAATTACTAGCATTTCATAAGTGTCAACGGCTTTTATTGACATTTACAATAAGTTTATGCAAGAGTCAATATTTGCAGTGTTGGTCCTTTTTCAAGACCTCTGTAAATCGCCCTGGCTGCTGTCAATCAACTTCTGGGCCAAATCCTGACTGATAGCAGCCCATTCTTGCATAATCAATGCTTGGAGTTTGTCAGAATTTGGGGGTTTTTGTTTGTCCAACCGCCTCTTGAAGACTGACCACAAGTTCTTAGTGGGATTTAGGCCTGGGGAGTTTCCTGGCTGTAGACCCAAAATGTCGGTGTTTTGTTCCCTGAGCTTCTTAGTTATCACTTTTCCCATATGGCACGGTACTCCATCATGCATGTTTGCCACCAAAATGTTCTTGGATGGTTGGGAGAAGTTGCGCTCACAGGATGTTTTGGTACCATTCTACTCTTTTTCAGATCTGCACTGAGCTCCTTGAAATTCCCCATTGCAACACGTTTTGTTCAAATCAATGAGTGATGTCAAATGAGACCTTTTTATGTTTGCACAGAGAAGCTACTCTAGTCAATCATGATCACTAATATTTAATTAAAGGCACCGAGTTAAAAGACTGTAAGCACTACTACATCAATTGTCTAAGTAGGTGTATGTATATTTTTGACCCTATAGCTATAATTTTGACCCTGTCATGGTTTCAGAAAACAGGCAATAGATGAAAACTTGTGCATCGAAATTCTAGATTCTAGATTGCAAAGAATGCAGTTATGCATTTTGTTTATTCATAAAGACCAGGGGTAGATTTTTGGGATAACTTTTAGGTCAGCTGTTCAAACCCAGGCCTGAGAACTCTTTAGCTAAGCAGTCCTCTAATTAGTAATAAAATTAGGGGTGTTCCGCAAAAACCTGCACACACAATGGTCCTTTCTGGATGAGATTGCCTACCCTTGATATAGACATTTCTTTATAAATAATTTTGCTTTTAAGAGGTTCTAGATTGTATGAAGGGTGTTTTATTGGGCTTTTCAAATTGCAGTTTTTTTTTTGCAAGTAGGAGCTGGAGCCTATTCTCTACAGAGTGCATGGATGGGATTCCAGTCCATCTCTACATGTGCACTTTAGGCAATCCAGAGATGCATGCTCTTGGACTGGAGGAAGAAACACATTTAAATTTACAATTTATACATTTTATTTTACAGAAGCTTTTTTCCAAAGTGAATTGACATAGATAATACATAACAAGCATACAGCCATCAAGGAGCCACAAGTGCTGCTAAACTAAGTTTCTAATGAGTGGCCAGTGCAAAATACAAATAAATATCAAGAGACAATCTATTGGGAACTAATTCTAAATACAAAACTGAGCATTTGGAAGAGACAAGTGATGCCATTTCAATAGAACAATCAACAAAGAGTGAGCTAGTGAGGAGCAGTGGTGCCAGGAGAGACAGGTCTCCTGGTGCATTCTCGAAGGTTGTAAGGGACGCTGTAGTCTTAATTTGTTTGGACCGTCATTGGGGAACCATGCATGAAAAACATGTAATAAAAGACATTTTTAATGTGGTGCAGGAATCAAAAGGTTTGCCTTCCTTATAATTTGTATTGCAAAATATACAAACTTCACACAGACACACACAGAGTATAAGTGGAATCTAATCTCCCAGACCTCGAGGTATCAGGCAAAAGTGCTCTAACTGTACCACTGTGCCACTTTGATATGAAAATATAAAACTAGAATGGAGATTTATATAGGAAAAGAGCAGATTTAAAAAAAAAAATCTGAAGAACTAGGTTATAAGTTCATACAACAGCTCTGGGAAAATGGCATACAGATCAATAGAAGGAGATTGTTTCAGTGTCTACCAGTTTTTAGAACTTTGTGTGACGGCTTTTCAGGCTGCCACAAGTTGTATTCTTCATACTAGGACTGACTGGCAGCAGGACCTCGAGTTAGCAGAGACACTTGTGTAAGGGGGGTACCACTTTGGCTAAGGGAAAAATTATACTGCCTGCCTCCTTGGCGTGACTGCATCAGCCTCCATCTTCTCCACTTCCTCTGGAACTCGTGTTGCACCTTGCAGGAGAAGGGTGAGCAATCAGGGTAAATGGGAAATGTCTTTTTTTAGTCTGGATATTGATATCTATCCCAAAATGTTTAACAAAAAAGGGCCTAGTCTCCTTAAGGTACTGGAGAAAATATAAAAATGACAACTTACCTCTCCGTTTAAAAAACAATACAAAATTGCTACAACAAATCCCTAGAACAAAGAAAAGAACAAAGTAAATATCCAAACAGCACTTCATTATCTGTGGGAAGAATATTCACAGTCTGTACCTGGGTAGATGCAAGGGCAAGTTCCACAAAGTTCCATATCTTGTATGTTAAGTCGCTGACTTTCTCAGGGAAGAATGCAAAGAGAATGTATTGCAAACCAAAGAGGGACACAAGGAGGAAGGTTGACTTGGCAAGCTTTCTAGAAAAAGGACACATACAGGCACCATAATGTCAATAGTCAATTCCAAAAATATTGCAATCATAAATGTTTAATATTGTCAATTAAAAGGTTGATGATGAACCACCAGAAATCCAGCTTTTTATGCTTAATCTAAGGAATATGAAGATTTTTAATCTAATTAAATCTAACTAAATGATTTTTGTGGAGGACCGGACGGAACTGAATTATTTAATGTGGCAATATATTCTATCAAAATCATATTGGTAAATATTATTTAAAAGTTTTTAAGAACAACATTACATGAGCAACTAAAGAAACTTTTCAAAAAGATAAGTAATTAAGAAATTTTATTTGACAAAACTAATAGAAGATTAGTCCATCCATCCATCTATCCATCCATCCATCCATCCATCCATCTATCCATCCATGCCATTAGCTACAAAGCCCACAGCATGATGGATCCACCCCCATGCTTAACAGTTGGAGAGATCGTGTTGTTTCCATAAAATTCTGCATCATCAAACATAAAATTTCTCATTGCAGCCAAAAAGTTCTAGTTAAACATAATTACTCCACAGGACTTGTTTCCAAAATGCATCAGGCTTGTCTAGATGTTCATTTGCAAACTTCTGATGCTGAATTTTATGCTGAGGACACAGGAAAGGTTTTCTTCTGATGACTCTTCCATGGTCATATTTGTGTAGGTGTCACTGCACAGTAGAACAGTGCACCACCACTCCAGAGACTGCTAAATCTTCCAGACACTCCCTTGTAGTTAAACAGGGAGTCTGATTTGCCTACCAGTTCTACAAGCAGTTCTGTGTGAAAATTTTGTTGGTTTTCCAGCCTTCAACTTAGCTGCCACCATTCCTGTTAACTAGCATTTTTAAATTACATTATGAATTAGAAATTGTCTACCTGAAAACACTTTGCTATCTTCATATTTATATTTTCAGAATGCTAGGCAGCTGCTTAGAGGAGCTAGTGGCTCTTATTGTTGGGGCAAGGTTTGAGGAATCAGAGTATTTATAAAGCTTACATAAATGCATTACCTGGCCTTTCCTAATGATGATTGTGAACAAACCATAGCCTTAAACAGCTAATTAATTAAGTCCTTGGTAAAAGTTACTGCAAAGCTCATATCTCTCGGGCTGCCCAAACTTTTGCATGGTGCTCTTTTCCTTTTTTTTTACCCTATACAATTGTTCAAAACAAAAATAATGCAACAATCTTGATTAAATATTGAAAAGATTTTTTCATCTTTAACTTAATTCCTCTTGGAGGTTAGTTCATCTACTCACTTATGTAGTCACAGAACATCAATAATCCAATGGATACTTTGAACTAGTGTTTAGGACATTTATTCTGACAATTTTAAGGTGTTAAAAGCTGAATTCGATCATTTTTAATCTTTAATTTTTGCACATATTCATACTGCTTGGCTGTTCAAATTGATTTGACAAATAATTTTGCTCCAGGTTGCCAGGTTAATTGCTGCATATATATGCATATGATACAGCCACGAATATTTACGTACACACATCCTCATTAGTAGTGACTGTTCATTTAAAATACAAAATAAAGAAACTTACTCTGAATACACAGAAATTCAACGTAAACGGTTTGTTGTGCTATGAATTTGTCGATGTTTAGCAGAATATTTGAAAAAAAATATAATATCATTAAAATGTGACATGCAAAACGCCTGACAGGCAAATACTTACTTATACTGATTGTACTCATTCCCACGCACATCTGGGGTCCTGAGTTTTCCTACTAGTGTTCTTGTAATACTAATGAAAAACAACAAATTAATCTGCAAACAAAAGAAATTTGAACTGTTAAACAGAACGTCTTTTGGGCTTCCATTGGCATACATTTGCCAGCGTACATTAAACGTGTGTAAACATTCAAGTGTTTCTAGTCTCAATCAGGTTTGTTTAAATGAACAAATATTTATATAAAGATAATTCCCGACCATTTTCATACATTTGCCAGCGTACATTAAAAATGTGTAAACATTCAAGTGTTTCTAGTCTCAATCAGGTTTGTTTAAATGAACAAATATTTATATAAAGATAATTCCCGACCATTTTTATGCAAGCATGTTGCTTCCTCTTTTTTGTGTTTCCTTCTCTCTCTCTTCTGTCAATTTATGAACTTACACATATGACAAAGGAACAAAAACATTTTATGGTTACACCCCTTTATTGCTAAAGTAAATAATTATATGATTTCATGGTTTTGTTGTATGATTTTTTTGGAAGTTTACAAAAATGTACATTTTTAAAAAGCTTGTTTACAGAAAAATGGGAAATACATAGTACTTATCAGTAAAAATATTCCAGATCTCTCAAAAACTTTTTTTTAACCTGTGAACATGTATTTTAGTTTTCATGTTCTTTTTTCTCTACGACTTAGATCAAGAAATCCAACAACAAAGGTGTTTTAAATTTTTTCCTTATGTGTCTGTATATGCATAGTTTATGTGTAAAATTATGAAATTTCCCATACTTACAATGATGAACAGGAGGACAGGGACTCTGAGAATCCACCAGATCCCGGTGTGTTTCCTGGTTTCCCAACATCTGTGACATGCCACAGAAAACAAGTAATGCTCATTCTTGATTGAACACATGTAAGGATACCTGAAACCATGAGTGTTATGCTCGAAATTTACCCTTCATCTTCATAGAAGTATTTAGCCAAGCCCCAGGCAACTATAATGACTGCCGGTGACCCTGCAGATAATTGATGCAGATACACTTTCTGAATATTGATTATTTTAAGAGATGTCTTACAGACATTAGATTACCATACTTGAAAAATACTGGTTAAGAGATATCAACGAAAGAGTGGACATGAATCAAAGGGTAAGAAAAGATATAGGAATAAAGAAATAGAATTTCTGAACAAGTATGTTGGATGTAAATTCTATAAATCTAATTTTGACGCAGAAACTCATGTTCTCAAAGAGGCAGAACAGAAAGGAGTAGAGTCATAAAAATAGCCTAAATGAAGACCAGTCAACTTACCCCAGCCTAGGGTCATGTACAACCAAAAGTACAATCTCCTGGAGAAGAATGAGACATAGACTAGAGTGTGAAGGTAGTGACCCTCTACCAACAACCAGCTATAGTTGGCCATGATGCAGTAGTGTGATGACAGCAAGACAAGCTTGCAGCCTACCTGGGGGGGGGGGGGGGGGGGTCATACAATTGTATGAGTGTCATACAAGTCAACTCATTTGTCTTCCTGAATGGTCCTTTGCTCAAAGAAAAACTATTAGTAAAAATCTACTGCAGTTATCAATCTGTTATAACATCATTGATACACAATCAGAAAGTTACAGAATATTGTGTTGTTTCCTAACACAGATGTTCAATATGTGGACTGAAGGCCCGATGGAGTTAAATATAAAATGATTGTACATACAGGATAGTAGTTGCAGTGGTAAAAGTCTTCTTTAGAAAAGAGGACCGAGTCCTTGATAAAGATGAAAGCTGCACGTAAGATGAAGGACAGGAACAACTGGATGTGAATGTAGTTACGCGTACAGTGTAGCTTCCTGTATTGAAAAAATTATGGAACTACTTTTAGTCGTCTATTTCACCATTGCAGAAAGAGATGACAAGCTGAATAGTAACAAAGGAATATTAAAAACAAAACAAGACTGATAACGGCTCACCTAAACACACAAAGTATTACTATGGCAAGGCTCAGGGACATAAGAGAGATGGCATAGCCCACTGTGTACATGGTCTTCACATAGAAAAAATAGAGTTGGCTGTGAACCTGTCACAAAGAAAAGAAAACATGTTTGTTGTCTTATGGATGAGCGTGTTGGCATTGCGCTCTGAATCTTCCATTGTTCCCTCTGCTTTATTTTTGCTGCTTTACACCATCTTGGATAATTCGCCCATATTACTCAGAATAAATTTCAAATTTTATTCAATTAATAAAATTTTACTGCCTCCAGCACGAAATCACATTGGAAGTGGAGAATTATTGTTTAAACGCTAATGTTTCAAAATATAGACAGGAGCCGTTAATTATGTTTAATGGTTCATTTAACATGCTTATTTTATTTTGTTAATGCTCTGTTAACATTTAGTTTGTCTTTTGTTAGTCTGTCAGAAGTGCAAACAACAGGAAGCACTGCACGTAATGATTTTCCCCTTCTTTTCATTTTGCTTTCTTTAATTATATTAAATTTGCTTGCATAAATTAGAAATTTTTAATAAATATTTTTTTTTCTTCAAATAAATTTGCCACCTACTTCCCCAAGAAAGTTGAAGTTCTCATTGAAGGCATATTCACAGGCTATCTCATGTGGTGGGTAGGGTTCTGTCCAGCCCTGGGCAGTGCAGTTCCTAAAAACCTCCCCTGGGAATGGAAGAAAGCATTTCATACATTCATGCACCAATGAGCCAAAATATTATGACCACCCACACACCCGAGATGAATAACATTGACTATCTTGTTAAAAACAGCTCAGTTCAAGGTCTGGGATATATTACACGGTCAGCCAACATTTAGTACTCATAGTCGACAGGTTGAATGCAAAAGAAATGGGAAGGAATAAAGATCTGAGTGACTTTGATAAGCCAAATTATTATGGCCAGATGACTGGGTCAGAGCCTCTCTGAAACAACAAGGCTTGTATGTTTGTTGTATTATTGCTGACGTGTGCTACGTAGTTAGGTGTATCTGGTTGTGCCTGTACTGAACATGTACAGACTTTCCCCCCTTGTTATTATTCCCTAAATGCAGTATAACAGCTCTTTTCGTAGCATTTGCATTGTATTTGGTATTATATGAAATCTAGGGATAATTTAAAGTATAAGTGAGGATTTGTGTTAGTTAGATGCAAATACTGCACCATTTCATATAAAGGACTTCAACATCCGCAGATTTTGGTATCTGCAGGGGACCCTGGAACCAAACCCCCATGGATATAGAGAGCTGACTGTATACATCCGTGTTGTGAAACCTATTACCCTAAGTAAAATTTCTCATTCTTTCCTCTAACCCTAATATAACAGATCTGTTTACTGAGCATATTGAGAAAATCTTGCAAAGATAAACTTCTTTCCCAATTTCAGTTTTCTGGCACAGGGCAAAATAGTTTTTTTGTATTCAGAAATTTGTATCTCCCATTAAAATTATTGTTGGGATGGTATACAATTACTCGACCAGATTTTATTAGTTTTCAATGAACTTTGAAAATATGAACTAATTATTGTTGGTTAAAGTGTGTATAAATGCATGAACAATGTAATATGTTGCGATGTCAGGCTGTAAATTTAACAAAAGTTACAGAATTTAAGTGGATTTAAATGTAACTACATGCTTCCTCTTAATGACTTCAAAATAAAAGCCAAATGTGAACCTGGTGGACTGTTTAAACCCAACAATGCATTCTGGGGCTTCTTTCTTACCATTGGTGTGGAGGAATGTTGGACAGGGCTGTGATATGGTCTCCCCTATGTTTGCATAGGGCCAACAGTTAAGATGGTCCCACATCCCTTTGCATCCTGAAAACAAAATCAACTTCATAACAGACTTACACCATGCAGGCCACAGGCATTCATGAAATGTACTCCCAATACAGTACAAATAAGACTGACTTTCTCTATGCCGTGAAATGTGTAATTTGCCAGTTGTTGATACAATATCTGGGGATCCTCATAGAATAAATCAGTAGAAAATGCTGCCTGTTTGCATCAGTTTTGCAAAAAGCAGGTAATTAATTTGGATTAAAATGAAAATGAGCGCCAATTCTGTTCCATTGGATGAAACACTGCCAAGCAGTGTTGCTGGTCATTGAGGTATATCTCTGAACAGGGTCACTGTAATTGTCATTTGTTCAGTCATACATAACTTGCCACACTTAACTTGGGACATCATCGTAAAATATAAATACTTAGCCATCAAATGAGTAGTTCTGTCCATATGCAATAATCTCTTCATTGGCTCTTTGCCATCTGTTCCGGCCAAACCCTGTTTCAGTGTCTCCGTCGGATGACGGACAGTAATGGTTGTTTTACTTGGCTTTCACTAGTTTTTTTTTCACTTTTTTATAACTTCCTCTCTCGTGAGGTGATTTGTATATACTGGCTTGATTTGTTTTGCGTTTCCCCTAGTAACCAGCACAACAATCTTAATGACTATCCGGGCTCCTGTAGTCACTGCTTGCAGTGTACAGTATGCTTCATTCATCCCAACCCATATGACAGGTTTGGGTGAATTTGTTTTATTCCCTGTCAAAGTGATAATCAGATGAGCTTCTGTCATAAAAACAATTTTATCAATTGAGACTTATAGCTAAGGTCAAAGGTCATCTCCCCCTTAAAGGTTATCCATGCTTTTATAACCTCCCGGTTGGATTATTGCAATTCATTACATTTTGGAATTGATCAATCACAAATTCATCGTCTGCAGTTAGTGCAAAACGCCTCAGCTCGTAAACCTGTGAGGTTTAGAATTGAGTTTAAAATGCTGTTGATTGTTTTTAGAGCACTGAACGGGCTGCCACCCGAATATCTCACTGAACTGCTACACTTTTATACTCCGGCCAAAGCACTTGGGTCGTCCCGACAGCTTCTGCTAAAAGTTCCTAAGTCCAGGTTGAAGACCAGAGGTGACCGAGCCTTTGGGGCGTCCTGCCCCTAGACTTTGGAATGGAAACTTTAAAATCTTCTCTTAAGACACATCTTTTCTCAATGGCATGTAATTTAGGATGAGTTGGCATAAAAAGTCTGTTGTTCTTCATTTCATGTTTCTTATTTGATGTTTTTTATTGTTAATCATGTGAATCTGTACAGCGCTTTGATCAACCTTGGTTATTTAAAAGTGCTTTATAAATAAACTTTGATTTGAAAGTGCCTGCTTTCAAACTACAACAATACACGTTTCATTCATTGTGAAGCTTCTGTGTTACTTGGTTGGGTTTGCAGTCCCAGCAAAGGATGATATCACATACTCTCAATTGCTATGTCATGCAATACTCTAAATAAAAAAATAATGGTTTCCAAAACATGCTATATTGCAGAATATAATATTCTTTGTTTTAATCTAGTGAAACTGCTATGAGTCAGTTCCATACGGAAAAAAAAAACCATCTTATTTCTAAACTTTGTTTTACAAATCATGTTCAATAGTTCCTTATTTAGTACAGAATGTTATCCTTCAATAAATTATCAATTGTCTGTATGTATGTTTTTCAAACATATCCATGTCGATAGTGAGTCCATATGAACGTTTCTAATAATCTTGTAAGAAACATGATCTTCATAAACATTTAACAAAATACATTTTGTCATTTCAATGGCATTGCTGTTCTCAACAAGGTTCTTATATACATACCTGTTTGGAAATCGACAGAGATTGATGTGTTGTGTTTCCACAACGCCTTATGACAGCTTTCCTCTTCTTTGAGAAGAATAATATAAGGATCACATTCTGGGGGAAGAGCTTTTATCTGTGATGTATGATTAGAAATTAATTTCAAAAAAGGTTCTACAAATTCAGTTATGAAATACAGATAATGCAGTACAGGCGCGATTAAACAGTAACTGTAAAACACACATTGTCACATATAAATTTTAAATACCGAGTAAATTTCTATACAGATTTTTGTCTATGCTGATGTAGTAATGGACATCAGATAGGCACAAAAATATGACTTAACAAAACAATTAAATCCCCCTTTTCTCTACGGAGAATTTAAATCCTAAGGAACCAAACAAGCAAACGCAGGTATCATTTATTGAATGAAATATACCTACCTGTGCATAAACGTCAAGAATAACAGTCAGTAGAGCAAGTTTCCCCATCATGCCCGATATCTTCTCTTTTTTCGCTGGAAAAAAACAGGTTTACTCTGGGTAGCGATTTAATGCCTAGTTTTTTTTCTTTTCATCTACGCATACATGCTATGTTGCGTATTAAATACTTAATGGTACCTTCAGTAAACCGACAGAAGAAGTTGTTCAACAATTATTGATACTGAAGCAACTGCGCGTTTACGGAAGTGTAGATCCCGACAACCGTTCTTCGCTGATGAACAGCCTACAACTTTCGTGCCATCATTTACGGAATACTGAGTTTGCGTCCATAGTCGCTCAAACTACATTATAAGAAAACCATAAAGACACCGCATCGATTTTCTCAGTTGCCTCAGGCTATGCATACGTACTTCCATTTATGGAATCTTATTTTTGCAATCAGTCCTTTCCAGAATATATTTTATTCTTGACTTATTGATTTTGCTTAAATGCGGAGGTTAATATTTCGACATTGAAGCATACAGTATGCATTTGGCAGAATAGAACCGCGGCTAGTTTGTTTTTCTGATTTAATTTCTTAACGCATTTTGCTGCAGAAAACTTAAATTATGTTATGTGTAACTCACGTCATGTCATATGTAATGCAATTTGATTGTCGGTCTGCCCAGAGCACACCCCTTACGGTGCCTTACGCTGGGCTTTACCAAGATTTAAATTTGATTACATTGTAATTATCCATACTTATTTATAGTCACTGTAAGTCCATTGTAATTCTTCATACTTATATTTAGCCACTGTAAGCCATCCTTCAATAATAAAGACCTTATTTATTCACAAATGTATATTTTTGATCGTGACATTTATTTATGTTTTTCTGTGCTTCAAAGATTTGAATAGACATGGAATTGTAATTGTACACAATAGGTACAAGTACATGCAATATGCAGTTCCCTGAGAAATATTTCCTGAGCAATAAGACTATGATATATGTATTTACAAGAATCTTGCATTTGACTGCAGGTTATAGTCTGACTATGTACGTTGCACGTACAGTAACAAGTAAAACCTTCAAATCCTTGAGCAAAATGAATAAGCTATTGCGCAGAGGTGGAAAGTTCAGGTTCAGAAAGTACAAATCCAGATTAATATTTTCTTTCAACTAACCAGTTCAGTATAAAGGGTCACATCAACAGAGTATTCAGTTGGTAGGTCGAAATATTACTTTCTGAACCTGAACTTTCCACCTCTGCTATAACATATGGTATTGATAATAACGACGGCGACGTTGTCTCAGTGGGGATGTTATATCGGTATAATCCGAATTATACATATATTGTGCAATGGCACCATAAGCACTAAGTTTTAAGGAGGTTTTAGCTGGTTAAAATAAGTTTGTTGAACACTGAATAAGAGCGCTTTGGTAAACGCCCAGGAAAACTGAAGGTTACCATGGTGACGGTAGTGTACACTGTTATGGGTTAGCGCGGTCTTACTACTAGACAGGTATTCAAGTATTTTTCTCTGTATTACCAATCGAGTATAAATTAATTAATTAAAAACATAAACAGTAGTTTGTATGTTTTATGTTTACATACGATATTCTTCTGCAGTGCAGCGAGTGGTTATATAACCGAGTAGATCGCATGTATCGCTAGCTTGGTCATTCAAACGTTTAATAGCTTTGTTTTCTAGTCAGTCGCTGTTAGTTATTATATATTAGTTTAGTTTAGTTTAGTTAAATTATGTTATATGTTGTTATACTCTTAAAGTTTGAACCAACTAGTGAAAATCGACGGAAATGATTAGTGGCTGTGTAGAATAATTCTATGACGGTATTGTGAAATTGTGATTATCGTGATGCTTCATCAAGCATCTGTTTATTGTTACTTTTTACAATGACAATGAATTGTATAGTTTTTTTTAAAGAAATGTTCTGTAGCCTCATTTCTTCCTTCGTTATGAAAAGTTTCAGTATATATATATATATATATATATATATATATATATACACACACACACACTGTGCTTATATACTGTATGATTTTTAAATTTGATATCAGCTGTTTTTATGGTACGTTGGTCATAATAAACTAAAGCATATTTTATTTAATTTTAGCCATAACACAAGTCAGGACGATATTTCATCTTCACAATAGATGAAATAGCACTGGCCTAGCACTGGACTTTCACTACGTAAATGCACATGCACTACTCGCTGATTTATTTTCATGCTTGTATATGCTTTGATTTATGTCTGCTGTTAATATTTATATTGTTCTTGCATAGACTAAATACTTTAAAACCATCCATCAATCCATTAATTTACTGTAACCACTTGTTCTGTGCAGTGTTGTGGGGGTCCGGAACCCATTCCAAGACAGTGTATAACACACACATACGCACTTACACTCAGACACATACGTTTGTATTCATATCTTTGCAGGGACAACCTTAACTACCCCAAACCCTAACCTTAAGCATTAGTACTCAAACAAAACACAATACTTTTGGCATTTTTAGGTTTTTGATTGCAGTCAAAGATTTTTAGAAGGGGAAGAGTTTTCCATTCTACGGACTGAAAAGATGGTCTCCTTTTCAAGGAGAAAAGGTATGTTTTTAATTCAGTTTTTATTTTATTAACGTTTTTTTGTATTTGTAACTCATTTCAAGTTTAAACTTTATAACTTTTGCTTACATCTGTCTTTCGTATACTTTACCTTAAGTAATTTTTGGGTATTAATGTATGAGTGAGGGACTAATGTAGGATGCACAGCTAGTAAAATCCATCCATCATCCATCCATCCATCCATCCATCCATCCATCCATCCGTCTATCCATCCATCCATCCATTATCTGCTGCTTATCTGTAAGGCTGAGTGCAGACATGCAGCAAAGGAATATGATTTCTGTCGCTTGTATTTGAGATCTCATTCTCTCAGTCACTACCCAAAGCAGGTGACCATACGTGAGCATAAGAACATAGATCAACCAGTAAATCAATAGCTTTACCTTCCGGCTCAGCTCTCTCTTTGCCATGACAGAATGGTACAGTGTCCCCTTTACTGCCAATGCTGCACTGATCTGTCTGCTCCCTTCTTCTATCACTTTTGAATAAGACCCCATGAAACTTAAACTCCTCCACTTGAGGCAGTAATTCATCCCCAGCAGGAGAGGGCAATCCATCCTTTTCTGGTTGAGAACCATGGCCTCAGAACTACAGGTGCTGATCCTCATCTTGGCTGCTTCATACTCAGCTGCAAACCACCCTAGTGCCTAATGCAGTTAATGCCTGACAACGCCAACTAGACCACATCATCTGCAAAAAGCAAGGACACAATCCTGCAGTCCCTGAACTGAACCCCATCTGCCCCTTGGCTGCGCTTACAAATTCTGTCCATAAAAGTTATTAGCAGAATTGTTGACAAAGGGCAGCCGTAGCAGAGTCCAACACCCACTGGGAATCTTTCTGACTTACTGCTGGTGATGCAAATCAAACTGTCCTTGTATTTGTATGGGGACCTGATGGCCCACAACAATGGACCCCGTACCCCATACCAAGATAGGTCATATGCCTTTTCCAAGTCCGCAAAACACATGTAGATTGGTTGGACAAACTCCCATGTATCCAGTATCCTTGTGAGAGCAAATAGCTGGTCCAGCATGCTGCAACCAGGATAGAATCCTCTTTGTTCCTCCTGTATTCAAGGTTCGACCAATGGGCAGACATTTCTCTTTAGTACACTGGTATAGAACTTTTCAGGGAGGCTGAGGAGTGTGATCTCCCTAAAGTTGTCCTCTGGTCTCCTTTCTTAAAGATTGGGTCCATCACCCCAGTCTGCCAAGCCAAAGGCACTGTCCCCAACCTCCATGCAAAGAGACATGTCAGCCAAGACACCCCAATAACATCAAGAGATTTCAGAATCTAAGGGTAAACCACCTGGAGCCTTACCAGGGAAGTATTTTTTGACTACTTTGGTGACCTCACCCATAGAGATGGAAAAGTCCTCCTCTTCCAGCTGTACTTCCTCAAAGGAAAACGTATCAGTGGGATTCAGAAGGTTCTCAAAGTACTCCTTCCACCATCAGACCATATCCCCATTTGAGGTCAACAGTTCAACATCCCTGCTGTACACAGCATGGGTAAATCCCTGCTTCCTCCTCTAGAGTCACCTGATGATTTGCCAGAATTTTTTCGAGGCCAACCGAAAGTCATTTTCCATGGCCTTGCCAATCTCCACTCACAACCGATTTTTTGCTTCAGCAGCTGCCAAAGCCACACTACGCTTGGTCTGCCAGTACCTGTCAGCTGCATCTGCAATCCCACCGGACAGCCAAGCCTAATAAAACCATCTTAATGAATATTCTCAATGGAGTTAATGTTTTTATTATTCATGAAGATATAAATCTTCTCGTTCTTGTTCATGCTTATCCCGTCAATGAACTGTCACACATTAGCTTGTCTCCTGTTCCATGGGGCCAGAGGTCTGATAACAGTATATGGGATATGTAGGATATGAATACGTTATCATTGTAATTTAGCAACTATGAAGTATTTAAACTATATGCACTTCTATTTAAAACCCCTGTTTAATTAAACTGTATTATAAATTTCTGTGTGCTTTAGTATATCATGTTCATTTGTACCCAACTGCATAGTCTAGTTGTAAAACTATCTCTGACAGCAGTATAGAAAATAAAATACACTATACGGTGTTGGAGACCAAGATAGGTTGAGCACATGATTAAACTGTGGAAAAAGCTTGAAAACATGTCTATTTTGAAAATCAGCAGGCCTGAATGAATACATAATTTGATCATGGTCCACTGATTCAGGTCCAGATCACTAAATTGATATATGCTGGGCTCATGACAGGTATAATTTATCCTCAATTGTAGTATGTCTTTTATGGATTTTTTAAAGAAGCAAGTCAAATTTGTAAAAGCATTGGTCATATGGGTAAATTTTGTCTTGTATTTAATTTCCTGTAATATACATGTAGGTTTGGCAGTTTAGCACAGTGATTACAATAAATATTTGTTTTTGTAAAGTTATTTCAAGCTTAAGTTAATATTGTAATGGGTTTTTAACATTGTATTTATATCTCGCTCCTCCTACAATGACCATAGCACCCGTAAAATGTCTGTGAAATCTTTGAGTCATATAATGCTTCATATACTAAATACTGTATATTTAATTTCTGAACAAGGTATCTGGGACAATTTATTTTAAAAGGATTGTGACATCACCCAGCATCTCTGACCTTGACTGACACTTCACCATGAGTTTGTTCTAGCTAGCTTTTTAGTTTTCTAACTGTTAGCCACAGTTGAAGCATTTCCATTATGAACCAATTACTCATTCCAAAATTTCCTCATCTAGAGGCTGAACATGAAACAACAGATAACATAGGGGAAGACATAGTAGTTTCAAATGTGATTGATTTGTACTGTTTTTTCTTTTATTCTTGTTTTGTCTCTCTAGCAAGATGACCATCTTCCTCTGCTGTTGGGGGAGCTTCGTAAACTCCGCGTTTCAGTGGCAGCACTCTCTGAGATAAACAGGCTAAGGAGTTGCCAGATCTCTGTAGGTGGGTGTACCTTCTTTTGATCTGGTCAGTCTAATGGTCTAATGGTCACTGACACTGACAAGGCTGGCTATGAGGATTGTGTCGGTCCCCATGGGTCTGGAGACCATGGTGAAAGTGGCTCCATGTTCTCTGAGATTGCGAAAGGTCAGGAGCTGCGGGTCACTGGATCCTGGTTCCAACGCCCTGAGCTGCATGGTTGGACTTGGTACTCCAATACTGGTGGTGCAGTGAAGGAGATCGATCACATCCTCGTGGCCAGACGTTGGAGGTTCCTGCAGAACTGCAGGGTCTACAGAAATGCACAGTTTATGAAATCTGACCACAGACTCTGAAGATTCAGCTTAGACCCAGTAGGCTACCACCTACTAGGACAATGGGGCTAGACTTAGCCAGACTCCAAGATCAAGCAGTTTCTGATGATTTTGCATGTAGTTTCTGTAAGGAACTTATAGACTTGGGTGTGACTGCTGACTCTAATGTGATGTGGGAGACCTTCCATGATAAGACCCTGAAGGTTGCCGAGGGTTGTGCTGGTGTTGCCAGTGTTCCCAGAAGGAGGTGCTTCATCTCACTGGGCACCCTGGGTATTATCGAGGGGTGTCACAGCACACGACTTGGTGGCAGTTCCAGTCTGTACTGGAAACTGAGAAGAACAGCTGTGAAAGCTCTAAGGGTAGATAAGGAGGCGTTTGTTAGAGAAATTTCCGAGCATGTGACACACCATCTGTGGTCTAGTGACCCACATCCTGCTTACAGAGGAATCGAAGCATTACGCACATCTGAAACTGTTCCTTGGAGACCTGCAGTCAGGGTGGGTGATGGGACGGTCCTTACGGAAGTCAATTTGTTTAAAGCTGACCCTCCAGCCAAGATGTTAAACATCTCTGGGTCTAAGGTTCTCGAAGCTGATCCTCCAATCAGCTGTGAACCTCCCAATCTCACTGTGGTGAATCAGTTGGGATCAGGGAAGGCTACAGGGATCTGTGGTATCCGGGGTGAACTTCTCTAGGCTGGTGGTATGGCTGTCCTCCTGGCATTGCAGGCAATCTTTGCTTCCATTTGGGAGTCAAGCGTCATCCCAACTACCCATCCCATCGACCGTATCCTTCCACTGAGGATTCTCAGCGAGCGCAAGCACAAATATCGGCAGAGGTTCTTTACAGCAGGTTGTGGGGTCCAGCAGCTGTGAGGTGTCCAGTGACGAAGAAAGATTTACTGATTGCCGACAATGCTGTGATCTTAGCGGAGTCCATGAAGGCTCTGATTGGGGTTCTTGAGAGACTGAGCAAGGAGTTTGAGTGTCTGGGATTGTGGGTGTCCTGGATAAAGACCAAGATCCAAGCATCTAATGACTTCTTAGGTACAGCCATCAGTAGTGTGTCTGTCTGCAGGGAGAATATCGACCTTGTCAAGTGATTTACCTGCCTCGGCAGCGACATTTATGTCTCTGGTGACTGTTCCTATGAAGTCAGTAGATGGATTGGAAGAGCATGGGGGATCATGAGGTCGCTGGAAAGGGGTGTGTGGCGTTCCTGATATCTTTGCAAGAGGACAAAGGTCCTAGTCTTTACAGTCCTGGTGCTGTATGGCTGTGAGACATGGACGCTATCCAGTGAGCTGAGACGAAGACTGGACTCCTTTGGTACTGTGTCTCTTCAGAGAATCCTTGGGTACCGCTTGTTTGACTTTGTGTTGGATGACCAGTTGCTGAATGAGGCACATTACCTGCATTGTGAGGGAGTGTTACTGCACTATGGCCATGTGGCGCGTTTCCCTGAGGGTTATTCGGCTGCCAAATGGCTCAAGCAGGTCAAGGGGATGCCCACGGGAATGTATTTGCTATTTTATTTTCCTACATAACTTATTGTGGCTTGTGCTTCAATACGTTTTGTAGCTGAAGTTATAGCACTCACTGTAAATAATCTAGCTCCCTTATAGCAGCTGCAACATTAGATCACTGGCGCAGTCATTGTCCTTAGATAAGCGTTCTGTAGCAGTAATTGTACATCAGATTATTTTGCTGTGTTTAGAAACTGGGTCAACTTTATGGTAAGTAACTGTGGGGCCTCTTTGACAAAACAGTTTTTATGTTGTAATAACACTCATTTTCACTAGCCATTTACTTAAACTGGACTCTGCCTCAGATGAATGGGGTGGGACCCTGAACCTGCAAACCAGCACTAAGCACTAATCCAGTGACATCCAGTCACTTTTAGAATTTTCAACTGGCGTGATGCGTGTCTTTGGATTTTTCGATTATGCAATTAGATGAATTGGCATCTCTAAATTGTGCATGCAGTATGAATGTGAACATGCCCTGCAGTGGAATGGCATCCCATCCAGCTTGCACACTGGATTTTATTGGAATTACTTTTATCAACATAAAGCCTTCTTTATCATTTAAACTTACTATAATTTACATCTTTACAGAAAAACTGCTGAAAATCCACTTGCAGGGTCAATTATCAAACCATTTCCAGCAAGTGAGACATTTATGCAACTGGTGTCTGTCATTAATATTCTTAGTTGATTGCCAACCCAAAAGCAACACAGTAACTCAATGGGTAGCGGCATGCCTTCTGGGATGGAGGTTTGAATTCTACCTCCACTGTATGTATGGAGTTTGCATATTCTCACTGTGTGGTTTCACACAACATTCCCTAGGCATATAGGTAGGTATTACTGAATATCCCATAATGTATTTGTACTGTGATACAGTGTTCTATGACCCCGACAGGATGAAATGGATGGATGAATAGTGACTCAAGAACGACTTTGATAGCAGAACTTCCATAGATAGACTTTTTAAACACAACATAGTTCTTTATTGTGTGCTGATCACTGAAAAATATGAATATACCTGAATTGAAATGAAAAAAAAAAACAAGAACCTGTTAATTCTTGCATATATGTAAACGGAATTCAAGATCATTCCACTCTAGGGTTAATTTCTGCCTGAATTGTTCAGGCAGAACTTTGTTCCCATGAGAAAGTGACTGCAAACAATCAGTAAAAAGAGATGTGTTTTACGCTTGGGTTTGTAGTGAAGTTAATGATTACCTAGGGGAATATGTGCTAATGTCTGATAAGAGTAATTGAAAGGTCACAGATAAATCAAAGACTTTGATCAAATTGAGTAGACGGTATTTCAGATGTACCTTTAGTAGACACTGAAATACTAATGAATTCAAAACATGTTTCTGAAGGTTCACAAATCTTTTTATTTATGAATAAAAATCTATTTAGTTATGAATGTTCAAGCAAAATATTTATACTATGCTTATGAAGGTTTGTAAAAGTTTACTATCTATTAGTAAATTGATTAGCATTGAGTTTTGAAGTGACAAAGTTTGTGCCCCAGTCAAGGGGTCAATCTGTCATTAGGAATGGTTGATTAAAAACTTTAGCTGCATGCTAATAGCACAAAAAAGAACACTACCATAGCAAAACTCCATGTTTGTCAGTAACATTTACAGACTACTACTGCCTCAACCAAAAATTTTTCTACAAATTAACAAGCATTTTACAAGTGCAATTTTCCACAAAAAAAACTTCAGATGATACACTCGCTGTAATGCTAACTCACAAGTTAAACCTCTGTTACTTGAAAAATCAAATAATTAAAAGAAAGATATAGTTGTGTCGTAATAATTTGAAAATAATTAAAGAACTAAGATATCCAGTGCTGAAAGTTGATGGTAGGTTGCCTCTGTACATGAACTAGTAATCTGTTAAGTGTTATATAATATTTGCGAAAGTCAATATAAAGTGTTACTGAAAATGTTTATTTTTATTTATATTTGTGCTAACATTTGATTGTCCAATTTGATTGTCCAATTTGCAGTCCAATTCTAAGCAATTTGCTTTACTGTACTAAAATTGCATAGTCTTTAAGTAATCATGGTGATGTGCTAATTTGTAACAGTTTGCTGTTGGCTTTTACAGCCAGAGTCCGGAAAGGTGGATCAGAGGCTTCTGGCAGATGTGTCTGCTCCTACCACTGTGGCAGTTCTCATCCAACAGCCAGAGAAAATGCAGTCAAAGCATCTCCATGAGGGTAACAGAATTCACCTTTGTTTTTGTCTAGGAGCACAGAACTGCTATGCAATGCTCAATAAATTAATTGCATTCTTAGCAAGAACATTTCTCAAACTGTATATGATATCCTGAAAATAAAAAAATTAAAAATGTCATGCACACTTATTAATTAATATAGAACACATTCATGGTTTAACTGTGTAATGTTTAATAAATGAGGATGTTATATTACTGAGTGGAGTCAATAAATTTAGCAAAATACAGGCTTAGATGTCAATAGAGATGCTCCTCAACTTATGTTCTAATGTATCCATCATAAGTTGAAAATATCTCAAGTAAAATTTGAATATAATATTATATGACACACCAAGGTGTTTAGTATAGATAATGGACTTGGGAATTTGGTTAACTTTGCTGTCACGTTAGGGTCGGCACCGGTCCATTTGTAAGTTTAAAATGCATAAAAGCACCACATAGATTTGTGTACTGAATCATGGCTTTTTGACTTTTCAGGAACCTCTATTTAAATAAAATAAATTTTTAAAAAATGTAAGACATGTAAGGCAAGATAAAACCAATTCAGTTTATTTATATAATTCTCGAGGTTTATTTTACCATTATTTTTTTTATTGAAAACAAGAGGTATGCTGTCAAAAGAAAGGTCCACAAAGCCACACCAAAAATATTAAAATCAATCTTTTCATGGATAAGGAAGCCTAACGAGGTTTAACATAAGAGATAGGAATGTAAAGCTAACATAGGAGAAAGGTTAAGCAAAAAAAAAAAAAAAACACTATGACACGTTGTTATGCTACAGAGACTGGAAGCACAGCTGGATGGAAGCTGGATGCTGCCATCGCACGGTATCAGTACCATCATATGGTATATCACCAGCCTGGCAAGAGATCAAAATTCAAAGCTGACTATGTGAATGTGCATCACTATCACACCATTGTAAAGTCGAACCATCATAAAGTGAGGAGCATCTGCACGATATCAAATTATTTATGGGGTCACAGGTCACACAGTCCAGAAATAAGCTACCCTGTGATAAACTGAGTAGCATCTCATCTAGTAACCCCTTCCCTGTCCCCTGTGTGTCCTATATTGGATGTGCAGTTTTAGGAAATGGGCGAATGGTCACATGTGTTCCTGGTCAAGCTTGAAGCATGCTTTGTGTTGTAAATTTTTGGTATTATAAATGTGGGTACACAACATATGTAGTTTTTACTTGATATTGACTTGGAGCATTTGTATGACACTTCATTTATCCATCTATGTTCCAGCCATTAATCCTTTACAGGGGGGCTTGAAGCATATCCCAGGCAGCATACACCAAAACACAGGGGAACACAATTGACTGAATGCCAGTACATGAAAGGACACGCACATGCACACATTGTCACATCATGAATAATTTACTGATGCCATTTAACCTTACTGCATGTTTTTGGACTGTGGAAAAAAAACTGGAATATCCAAAAGCCATGAAACAAAGAGAATATGCACATATAGAGCAGGATTGAGATCATGTGCACATATAGAGCAGGATTGGGATTTGGCCTCATAAACCAGGACATGTGAGGCAACAGAGCCATTCAGTTGAACCCCTTTGTTGCCAAAATGTAAGCTATTCATAATTGAATTACTATTTAGCCACAAATAAAATAAAGGACAGAGACCATAGGCTTATTAAGATGGATTTTAAAGGATCTTAATCTTGTATACTAGAAACCTTTCCTATGTTTGGTAAATGCTTTGAGTTCTATACTGCAATAATATTAATTGTGGATCCTTATAGTTTTAAATACTTGCATTTTGCATTTTGTCAAAGCCATGTCACAAATCAAGATGGGGTCCCAAAGAAGACAGGAGAAAGAAGCTGTGTTTGCAAACAAAGTTCACGAGGATGTCCTGGAGGAGAAAGCTAATCATCTAGCATGGTTTGAATACTTTGTTATACTATTCTGCAGGCCGTTCAGATTTTTTTTTTTTGAAAAACAGTTATTTAGTGAAACAACATTATGATTGCTGGCATGCTAGTAAAGCAAATTACATAATAAAACACATATTAAAGCTTTCATCATAATAATGTTTTCCAAATTCGAATTTGTTCAGGCAGGTTCACCGTGGGAAGGACCCTGTTTCCCCACAAACCAAAAGGCAGATTTTGGAGGAAAGAAATATTGTGAATCGGGAATTTAAGGCAAGAGTCAGTTTTAAAGCATGTAAAGTAGTGTGCTGCCCCATTTATGTCTTGAAGGCCATATTTAATTTTCCTGATTGTGTGGGTATATGTCAGCCACCTATTACAGTGCTGGGACATACTGATAACACTGGTCAACAAATTTTTACTTTATTTTTTTCACATGAAACAAAATTTTGTTTTTTTTCAGTATCTAATTTTACGATCACGCAAGGATTTTGAGTGACACGCAATTACACTTTAAGCTATATATATATATATATATATATATATATATATATATATATATATATATATATATATATATATATATATACACTGAACAAAAATATAAACGCAACACTTTTGTTTTTGCTCCCATTTTTCATGAGATGGACTTAAAGATCTACAATTCATTCCAGATACACAATATTACCATTTCTCTCAAACATTTCTCACAAATCAGTCTAAATGTGTGATAGTGAGCACTTCTGCTTTGCTGAGATAATCCATCCCACCTCACAGGTGTGCCACATCAAGATGCTGATCTGACATCATGGGTAGTGCACAGGTGTACCTTATACTGCCCACAATAAAAGGCCACCCTGGAATGTGCAGTTTTGTCTCACAGCAAAATGCCACAGATGCCACAAGCATTGAGGGAGCGTGCAATTGGCATGCTGACAGCAGGAATGTCAACCAGATCTGTTGCTCGTGCATTGAATGTTCATTTCTCAACCATAAGCCGTCTCCAAAGGCGTTTCAGAGAATATGGCAGTACATCCAACCGGCCTCACAACCGCAGACCACGTGTAACCACACCAGCCCAGGACCTCCACATCCAGCAGGTTCACCTCCAAGATCGTCTGAGACCAGCCACTCAGACAGATAATGCACGGCCCCATGTTGCAAGGATCTGTACACAGTTCTTGGAAGCTGAAAATGTCCCAGTTCTTGCATGGCCAGCATACTCACCGGACATGTCACCCGTTGAGCATGTTTGAGATGTGCTTGACCGGCGTATACGACAGTGTGTACCAGTTCCCACTAATATCCAACAACTTCGCACAGCCATTGAAGAGGAGTGGACCAACATTCCACAGGCCACAATTGACAATCTGATAAACTCTATGCGAAGAAGATGTGTTGCATTGCATGAGGCAAATGGTGGTCACACCAGATACTGACCGGTTCTGAGTCCCCAGACCCCCAATAAAGCAAAAAACTGCACATTCCAGGGTGGCCTTTTATTGTGGGCAGTATAAGGTACACCTGTGCACTACCCATGATGTCAGATCAGCATCTTGATGTGGCACACCTGTGAGGTGGGATGGATTATCTCAGCAAAGCAGAAGTGCTCACTATCACACATTTAGACTGATTTGTGAGAAATCTTTGAGAGAAATGGTAATATTGTGTATCTGGAATGAATTGTAGGTCTTTAAGTCCATCTCATGAAAAATGGGAGCAGAAACAAGAGTGTTGCGTTTATATTTTTGTTCAGTATATATATATATATATATATATATATATACAGTATAAGCGCATGGTAGAAGTGACTCATCTAAAACATAGAAGTGTACTTAGCCCCAGGAAGACCCCACTTAAGGGTCTAGCAGAAATTATGAAGCATTCTGGAACTCCATATGCTTTGATATAATTCTCCCATATTAGAGATGGAGCAGGATCCTATCTTAACGCGCCCAAACATGTTACAGCTCTGGCAAAACAGACTTGCAGTACTTTGAAGTCTTCTGTAAAGTTTTACAAATATTCAACAAATAGAAATAAAGCCATTTTTCCTGAATTAAATATTAATATACATAACATAAAAAGGAATTATATATTATCAATATAGCCTAAAAATGACATCCATCAAAAACTATGGGTGATAGCAAAATTCCACCCCTTTTAGGTTGATGAGCATTCCAATGTGATATTTAATTTAATGCATTTTTAGTAGCCAAAACAATGTTTTTTAATTATTATTAAACTGTCTATTTATGGATGAAAAAGGGAGATACTGGTCTTGAGGAAGACTTTGTCAGGATCCAGCCTTGGCTATCTACAGGACGTGTTCAGCGCAGTCAAGAAGAGGTACCACTTTTCTTTTCTCAAGAAATCTACTTTTTGTTGTGATACACACACGGTGTGTGATTCTTCCATGCAGAGGTTGCATTTTGACACTGTATGCAAGCACTTTGTTGACAGCTGTTTCAAATTTAACAGAAGAAAGAACAGAAAAGAGCAAATGTGAACTGGATTTGAATTTGTAGCTGTTCGCTTCTTTTCTGCTATGCCTCCAGCTGATTTATTTGATAACACGAGCCATTGTGAATTATAGCTTCCTGTCTGTGTTCCGCTGTACCCTGTCTACCACAAGAGCTCCTTTGAAATCAGACACAGAGGTCTGTGCCTTTTTCAGCAGGCAGCACGTAAGGTACACCTCTATTTAACTTATGTATTATAGCTTTACTGGTGCTACTTCATAAATGTTTAAACCCCGATTTCCTTCCACAAATGTTTAAATTTCTCCCAGGCTAAGTGCAGTGAAGAAGCCGAAGAAACATTCTTTTTTTAGACTGCATGCTGTAGTGTTTAGTGGTAAAATGGCAACATGCATATGATTGTAGCATTGTAGCTAAGTTTTACACAGTCTGATAAGCAAATGGATGGATGGATTGATGGATGGATGGATGGATGGATGGATGGATGGATGGATGGATGGATGGATGGATGGGTGGATGGATGGATGATAAGCCTGGCTATTTATTTTATAAGGCAAATAAGAAACAAAATATCTAGGAGAATTTCAAAGAGAATATTAGGAAAATCATTTGTGGAAAGGTTTTTCCTTTGCATGAGTAAAATGGATCACACAGGAACATAATGGACACAGCGAAAAGACAATAAATAAAGCTGCTGTATTGGCAGATATGTTACAAAAAATGTTTTACTGAAACCAGTCAGAAGGCAAAAATTAAAATACTTTCTGTGTGGTTAATTCTTTAACTTTTGACTTTCTGTGCTGTGCCTAAATTCAGGTTCTTATGCGCTGCCGTATGGAACGCATGCTTGCATCTCTGAGGCCACTAGTTCAGAGTATGAAGAGACTGTCCAGTGGTGAGTGCCTTATAGAACCTTATTGACACATTCACTATAGCTGGACCCACTGGATTCTTTCTGAATCCGTATTTGAAAGGTACTGTGACTCCAATGTTGACGGAATCTATTGGTCTGTTTGTGCTGGAACAAATGTCTTGGCTATAAATGCTAGAATGTATTTTAAAAATGGGTAACACTTTACTTGATGGGGTGAAAATAATATAGCATTATGCTATTACTTCTCTATTAATTAATCACAAACTAAGTCTTAGTTACACACTGATATCGTGTTAATTCATCATTAATAAATCATGATGCATGTTTTGTCTCAAGCACTATATTCCCATAACTCATTTTTACTGGAAATAGTTTATTTTTGGAATTGTTAGCAGTATTTTTCTATCACATTGAAAGCAAAAGCAGGAGTCATCTCCCTGACCCGAGTTCCAGATGAGATGCAAGTTCCACTAAAATTGTCCCAAGACAACTTCCTCCCATTTACATTTCCTTTGGAAATTCTCCCCAGCCAGGTGAATGAACATGTAACTCATTTAACTGATATTAGGGTTTTAATCTTAATGAGTGTTTACTGTTTAGTTGGATATGAAAAACTGTTGTGAACAATGAACAATTAAGAATGTATATATTAAGGATATGATTTTCCTCCTAGGACACAGCTGCTTTGGGTGTTGTGCCTGTGATGCCTAACAATGCTCAGCCTAAAATGCAAATCCCCTTCTTCCCACTGAAGGTGTGCAAATACAGAATCTCTGCCACACCACCAAAAAATAAGGATGTGTTTGTGACCCATATGCTGCAGTAAAGTTATTCTATTTAAAAATGTAAATTTATTTGGAAAGAAAAAAATAATCTTTTAGTTGTTTCAGTTTATTTATTCCATTTGTATGGGCATTTTTGCACCTGTATATCACATAATGAGTCACAAGAAACTCTATGGGAAAGCTATTGTCTTATTACATGATTAGTAGATGACTTGGAAATCAAGTTCAGACCTACAATGGTTATGACATGTGGTTAGCATTTCTGTATTTAAATAATAACATCAATGATAATAATAATAATTATTGCTTAGCTTTTATGAACTATCTTTTATCAATT
This sequence comes from Brienomyrus brachyistius, assembly GCF_023856365.1. Classification (NCBI taxonomy): domain Eukaryota; kingdom Metazoa; phylum Chordata; class Actinopteri; order Osteoglossiformes; family Mormyridae; genus Brienomyrus; species Brienomyrus brachyistius. The sequence goes on from NC_064533.1 coordinate 34,088,124, forward strand.
ATGCTTTTGAAGGTACCTCTTCCATACAAGCTGAAGGGGTATGAACCAGTCTCTGCCTTTGAAGCCTTCACAAGCTTTGTTCCCCATAGCCTGGCAAGACCACTAAGAACTGGAGCTCAGGTATAGTACAGTGCAGTTTACAGCTTTCAGTGCTCTCATTTCATGCACTATGACTACGCTTCATGTTAATCGGTCTGCCAGGTAGCAGGTGCAGTCCAAGAAAATGCCACTTAACATGGCCATTTTAATATGTGGAAAAAAATTATAATGTAGAACAGCATTAACCACTCTGTAACAATCCCATCATATTCAGTTTTGGACTAAAAGTTTTATAAAATGAATGGAAAGTATGTAGTAAATATGATTAAGATTTCTATTCCAGAAACAACAGGACAGAGTAGTTTGCCAATTAAATGTGTGCTGTAAGCTTGTCCACTTTAAACTGGAATCCAAGCATTCAGAATTTCTATAGAAATTTACAAATACTGTTGGGATTAATAAGACCCCTGTGCTTGGCATGATATAAGAATAAAACCAGTTCTGTAACCGTTGTGTTCATGGGTTTGTAGTTATTGTTGTATGTAAAAATTACTTCTTTTTTTTACCAGTTTTGATTGTTGTCCCTCAGCCGGTCCTTATTTGACATCTATAATTACTAATTGAGATATGAGATATCTAATTACAAGACTAACATATCTGGTTAACCAGTTGCCCACCCAGAAACTTCACAAGGCAGATTCAAGTGGCCACAAAGCAAAAGACCTGGTGTCAGAAGTAAATACAGATTACAGTTAGGCATCTATTGTCAAATCGTTGATGTTCCTTTGCATATTCACATTGCAGGATGAGCTCTTGCCCCCAGTAATCAGGCCTTCTGAGCATGACCTTCAAGACCAAAAAAAGAATGAGACTTCTTCATTATTGGAGGGAAGTTCTTACCTGACATTTACAGCCCCTACAGCCATATTCTGCTCACCAGATGCACACCCACTTAGAGTTTTTGTAAGTCTTTATTTAAAAAGACCTCCCCTACAGTTTAATGAAAGTGATTCTTTTTTAATTCATTGTTCTTGGATATTATTAATCTAGTCAAATGTCTTATTTGGTCTTATCCAGTACTATAATTCATTCACATAAATACCATTGTATATTGATTTTTACTCTTGTTTCACTGGCTCCCAATAACAGAAGACCGGGCCATTTGGTGGAATATCTGCAAGTTAATGTATGAACAATAATTTACATTGGGGATAACAGTTTTTATGCTGCCTGATCCTTTAGAACCCTGCCCCAGGACTACATGATTTCAAGCCGCCACTTCCTTATCTAGAGAGTGAACTTGATTTCTACCTGTGCCCACTTCTGAAGGGCATCTCTGGCAAGGGAACAGGCAACACTTATTCACTTAGAAGCCAGAGGAAATTCCTGGACAGAACGGTAAGTCTTAAAGAAGAGGTACAAATCAATTTACAAATTTGCAACCATGCTAATTCTAAATGAACCAGCAATGGTGGAATGTAAACAGGTGGGCAATTTGCTGACAAGATTTTTCCTCTTCTTAATTAATATCTCTCTTGGTTGAATTCAGGAAGTGATCCGTGGTGTGATGACTTGGAAGAAGTTTGAGTCAGCAGTTTTATCAACTCTGTCCAGCACCTCCCCTGAGACCACTGCTTGGGCCCCATGCATGTAAGGCAGTTGCTGTTACAGTAGTCAGTAGAACCTATTTATTGCCACTGACTGTTGCTTTAGAGTATTTATCTTCTGTGAACTAAATATTCATAATGATAACTGCTTGTCTTGCTCAGGGTTGTGGGTCATTATGGACGTTATTATTTATTGTCACCATTATTGACCCCTTCTCCAGTCAAATTATTGCTTCCACCACTATGCCACCATATCACGGAGGCAAGGATATTATTACACATACAAATACCTGTTGGAAGTGTAAAGCATGTGTTGTGCAACATAAACTGTTTTGCAGTTTGGCAGCTTGGTCATGACTGACAATTTATTGTGCTAATATTCATTTATTGTTTTGTATTATTCCAGGAAAATGCGACTGCACTTTTTAATTGTCAGTATTTGATCTGTTACATGTTATAAACTGTAAAAAGGCTATTAGTGTCACTTCTTAAAATTCACACTGCTTTTCCAAACTGATTGGTGTGGGAGTTCGTAACTTGAAATGTTCGTAAGTCGTTATTCAACATCTTTTTAAGGGTATATGCAAGTACTAAGAACTAGGATGCTGGGAGTACGCACGCTACGCTGCTGCGCGGTGGGAATAGCAGGGAGAAGTCGTACTAGGCGGAATTGGTGTGCAGAAAAAAAACTGATATTGCAGACAAGAAACGGGAGCAATTTGGACTTACAGTCCTCTTCGTTCATATGTCTAAAAGTTCGTAAGTTGAAAGTTTGTAAGTAAAGGAGCATCTGTAATGTGATTTTTTTTTTACAATTTTTCAGCACCTCTGAAAATAGGTTTTTGAAATGTGTATGTTTAAAGTTGACTTGAACAAAACACAGAATAGTTGCATTCTAAATGGTATCAGATTATTGGTGCGTAGTTTGCGCTGAATAAAAGCATTTTATTTAGTAGTTAATTGTCATTGTTGACACACCACAGCACACAGTGCACAACACTGATATGTGACATAGCAGGGGGCAGCTAATTCAGCGCCCGGGGAGCAGTGGATGGGGGCAGTACTTTGCTCAGGGTACCTCAGTGGTGCCTTGCTAGTCAGGAACCTGCAATCTTTCAATTACAAAGGCACTTCCCTAACCATTAAGACACCACTGCCCACACACAGTCCAATATTTACCACTTATATACAAAAAGACAAAAAGATTCAATTAGCACCTGTATAGCTGTAGTGTGAACTGTTGGTTCTACACTAACAGTGTCTTTGAGTCCCCACTGCTTTCTCACCGTATCTGAACAGGCAGACACCCTAGCTGCACAGTGCAGTGATTTAGAAGTCATTTAAAGGGCAGAAGACTGTGACCGCCTGTCTGTGATGTATTTCTGCAGAATCTAAGGATGTTTTGGAATGTGCCAGCCTAAGGTCATTAACAGCTGGCTCTACATCATACCGCTTTGTTTAAGGAAGGTATAAACAAAAGGAAAGTTATTACAGAGGCAAAGATTGGTTTGTTTCAGTAGAGAGTTTCCTATTAGAGGATGAGGCAGATGTCATGTTGTGAATGTAGCCGTAAATATGTTTTAGTAATATAGTTGTTGCTGTAGCTTCACACTGGTCCTGCATTAGGTAGCATGTTAAGTGATCTGGAGTGTTCTGCCTTTTTGCTTTTATTGAAGAATTATTGAATTACTTGCTTAAATAATAAGCCTCATCTCAGCTTCACTTTGACTCCTAGTGAGGGTCATGGTGGTGACATATTAGACCAGTCCTGTCTTTTCAAGGACACAAGCTTTTGCATGTTCATTCCCAATACAGCTGGGAGATTTAGTCCCTCCACTGGGTCCAGTTAGACATGCCCAGACCTGCTCCCTTGCACTTGACCAGGGGGCATCTTGATAATACATCCAAACCAACTGAGTTGACTCCTTAATCCAAAGGTGGCTCTATTTCAAGGACCCCCTGGACCAAAACTGCCAGTGAATAGAGCAACCTTGCAGAGATACCTCGTTCTGGCCGTTTGTACTCAAAACTTTGTTCTTTTGCTCATTTCCTCCAGCTTGATGACCATAGGCAAGGATTAACTTGTAAACGGCGAGTCCTGTTCCGTTTCACCTTCTGTTTAGTACCTGCAAAAGTATAGCTGCCAAATCAATCCACCTGTCAGTCTCATGTTCTTTATTACCATCAATGGTGAACAAGATCTTGAGGAAATTGAAACTGAATAACTTCACTCAGGACAGACAGACCAACCCCTTACCAGAAAGGAAAAAAGAGTAAAGAGTACTCAAGGTCAGCATCAAACCATTCAGGAGTATGCTGGAGGTCCTGATTATACCAAAACCACAGTACCATCTGCAAACCGGAGAAGACAAGAGCATTCTCATTGCCAGTAGCATAAGAACCGGGGGGACGGGGGGGGTTTAACACCCTACAATAATAATTAATTTCATTTGGCTTCATTCACCACCCCCCCAATAAATAGGCCTTTGTATATAAATTATTCAGCTGTGTCCCCCAATATCAAACTCTCTCCTATGTCATGGCTCACTTTCTTGTCTTTCTGGTCCAGTTGTGAGTATGTTCTGTCGAGTGGGAACAGAATGACATTTTCCATGCCCATATGGGCATGCTAAGGAAATTGATGAGGATTAAGGTAGTCCTTCACTTCGCATGAGGGGTGTTAGAACTAGCTTTTCAAAGGTCTTCCTAATGTGTGGTGTTAGGGTTATTGAAAATCCTTCTTCTTCCATTCTTGGGCAGTGGGCCTATGCTGGAGGGTTTAAAAAGGGAAGGAACATTTTTTACTAGGGACTGATTGAGTATGCGTCCTTAAAACCAAGTGTATGATGTCACACCATCTCTAGCAATGGTGGAATGTAAACAGTAATGGTGACAACTGGAAAGAATACTTGATAGATTGTACAGCCTCAGACTCACAGCAAACAGTTCAATACACAGGCTGTAGATCTGTTCTGCCAAAGTCATTCAATTTGGGTTACATCATCTAGAGTTAATAACAAAGCTAACCAACCACCTTTCACCTTTCCACTGTATTCTGGTCTGTGCTCACAAACTGGAAGCCCTCCAGTCCAATAGCAGCATCTGGTGTGTCACCTTGTAGCCACGATTCTGCAATGCACATATTACTTCACTCTGGCTCTTCTCTAAAGCAGACTATTAACCTCATCTTGTTCTCATCTTATGCTCCCCATGATGAGGCAGAAAGGGTTTGTACAGTACTTTAGTCTCCTGTCGCAGTCCAACAACACACAGTTCAGCAAACTGACATTTCAAATCTGGGATTCTGAAAGTTTTACTGTGGTATTGCATTGCATTCTGTACTTCCTCTGCCTTGTGTCCATTGCTTCCTTGGTTCGGCTCTAATATAGGCAGTATGGAAAATGGATCCGTAAAAAATTTAAACAGTATTCGTTTAACTGAAACCTGAATATACAGTCATGGAAAAAATTAAGAGACAACTCTATATTTTTAAAGAAATCTGCATTTTTTAAATCATGATTTAATTGTGGTTCTGCTGGCAGAAGGCTACACTGAGCAGCAAGATGCTTTCAGGTTCAAAATTACTAAGACAGCAGGACATGAAAATAAGGTGAAGGGAATAATCCTGGGAATGACCAAAAACCAGCCAGGTAAAGGGCAGAAGCAACATTTTAATACCAGAGATGAACTTATTTGACAGTTTCTCATGAATTGGAGGAGTGACCTTCAAAGGCAATGTGAAACATTAAGTGCAGGTGTGATGTGCTCTGCTAGGACAGTTCATATCAGGCTCCTAGAAGCAGAACTGAAGTTCCAAAAAGCAAGGTAGGAGTCCTCCATTAAGGAGAAACAGACAAGAACCAGGCTGCAGTTTGCAATATATATATATATATATATATATATATATATATATATATATATATATATATATATATATATATATATATATATATATATATATATTCACAGATGCACATCCATAAGTTGAGAATTAAGTGAAACAAAAAATTGTGCTGTGGTCTTTTAATTTTCTTAATCTTAAAAGTTTAATGATGGTTCAAGATACATGGGTATATGTTAATTAACTTGATTTGTTCTTTAAGGTCTGACCTCTTTAATGAAGATATACTCCCTACAATGGCACCTCCTCCAATGGAAAGAATACCTGAGGATCTGAAGGAGGATTTGCAAGATGGGCTGTAAGACAAGTGCTCTTTATTGTTATACTGTTCACATACAGATATACAGTGACACAAGATAAAACTGCCCCAAAACCATGGCACAACGTACAAACAGTATAAATATACAAGACAGTGTGAAACAATGGGGTTGTATACAGAGTAAACAATAATAAATAATGTCTTAGAGACAGTCACATGGTCCTCAAGAAACACTTATGTGAGCAGTGACAGATGCTTTGTTAATATGGTGGCCATAGGTAGCAGTGTCCTTCAACATGTTCCAGTGGGCCGCACAGCTGCAATGAGAGCTCTCAATGTAAAGAGCACTGATAGAACCACAGACTTATAGAAGTGTATGAACTAAAACAACACAAGGCACTAAATATTTTTCAAGAAGCATTAATCATAATTTTTTTTAATGTTATGAAACTTTTAATCATGCGTGTTTTTCACATTATAAACATTACTACGATTGACAATCATTTTAGGTTTGGTTCTATCAACAACAGTACAATGAATGATGTCATTTTAAATTATAACTGAGCAAATGTAATTTATTACTTTGATTGTAGTGCAGATTTTCATTTGAATTTAACTTGTGGAATTGTTTAATTTAAACTGATCCAGGAGCACAAATGTGGGTCTTACCTCTGCGATGGTAAGAGCTAAATTTCCTCTTATTGAAAGACACCAGCCCAGACAACTCAAACTGGACACAGTTAAAGATGAAAGGTAATACGTAACTTTCTGCATGCTTGTCTTTTAGAGACCCGTTAAATTTAGTGATGTTAAATTTAATGAAATAGCACCTTCACCCTGTACTGAATAAATGTTACAAAAGATGGAATTTATGAAAATCTATTCAAATCCAAGTGTTGTGAAAGTAATTCAAAAGAATAAATTATAGAATTTTGACCTCAAACAAATAATCTAGAAATTTAAAAAATCCATCAAATGGCTGATTATATAATACACTTTAAAGCACATACAACTCTACCAAGTTCCAAGGTTTACATATATTTTTATCAACTCTGTACTGATCAGTGCGGATTAATTGAAATGCTTGGTTGAAATTTTTCACAACACCTTCTTTTTGCACAGAACTCAAAAACACCAACAACTAAAACCAAGATCTCAAACAAGTAACCTGGGACCTAGAGTGCAGGCGAGGCTGAGCCAAATGAAGGTCATGGTGACTTCATCTACAAATGACTAACCTAGGAGAGAAAAAGGTTGTATGTATAGACACTATGTGTGTGCTAGAGATATACACATTTCCCTGTGGCATAATTGACATATCATCTTGGAAAACAATAAAGTATTGATAGACACAATGTGCATCATAATGTAAATTCACGTAATTTAACAGTGTGCTGATAGTTGACATATTAGTGTTGTCCTGTTTGTTGCAATTCAAGATCATCTCTCAGAGCTTTCATCTACCAGCTATTCATGTATATTCACGTGTTACGTGTGGAGCCCATAGCTGCACTCCTTGTGTGTGGGTGTGTGTCTGTATGTTCTGTACATGCACGCTTCAATTGTTTTTGTTAAAAGGGACAGTGCTCAATACTCTAGCAGGCAATCATGTCCTGTCCAATTCTGTCACCCAATCGTCACACTCATCTGTCCGCATTACGTCTCCATCGGCCAACCATCGTGCTGGAGAGGAGGAGCCGCCATCTTAAATCTTGCCCAGGAGGACCTGCTTTTTTCTGCTGCCTGCCGTTTGTTATATTCACGTTTGTCACGGCTCGTTGGAGCTTTGTTTCAGAGGACTGGACAAGGAAGCAGGGTCGCCCCTATACATTGCACCACGTAGGTTCGAGCCTGTGTTGAGACACCCTTGGTAAAGGAGCAGGAGCAACCTTCTGTATTTATGTTTTCATAGGTAAGGTTAGAATAGTTAGACTAGCCTTGTTAGGGAAGCTGTTTGGTTTTATTGTGTTCTTTACTTTTGCGCTGCCCACAGTCCAGTCCCCCTCTCCTTTTTTCTTGCGAGTTTTGTGTTTAGTTAATGCCCTGCATTGTTCCCTTTGTTTTCCTTTGACAACCGGTTGTGTATTTCCGGTGAAATAAATTTCCCTTCTTTTACTCCCTGGGTGTATGTGTGAGTGTGTGTGTGGAATATCTGTTTGGGTTGTTCGTCCACTGTCCAAAACTTAAATGTTATTGCTCCCCCTCCATCCCTAGACTTTACACCGAGGGCACGTAACATCATGCAGTTCTGGGAACTATTAAAATCATATCTTCATAACATACATATATTTGGGAAAATAATGGTCTGTATTCTTTGTCAAGACTTTTTTTTTGGGGGGGGGGGGGGGGGTATTACATTATATAATGTAAGTCTTAACTGTGGGCGGCATGGTGGTGCAGTGGGGTGGTAACAGAGTTGGAAACTTTAACACAACGAATCTGATTAAACACCTGCAGAAATATCATGGACAGGAGTACACAGAATTTTTTAATAATTCCACGAGCGCCAATAAGGAAATTGTGTTGCATCAACAAATACTGTTTGAAACAATTCAGAAACGTGAGACACTCCTACCAGAAAGCAACAAAACAAAGCTGATAGAGAAAATTGTCGAGTTTGTTGTGCTTGATGATCAACCCCTTTCTGTTCTGAGCTTGAGCGCTTAATGAACCATTTGGAGTCTCCTTACGCGCTACCAAACCGACATTATCTCAGAGACAGCAGTTCCAGATAAGTACTGAGGACATTTAAATAAAAAGATTAAAAAAAAAATAATTTATATATATATATATATATATATATATATATATATATATATATATATATAGTAAAAATAAATAGAAATAAATTCTACTAAATTATGTTCTCTGTGCAATGTTTCTTCCTTATTATATCTGTTACGCTACGCGTGGATCGGCAGGTGAACGGGCTGTCGCACGGACAGGCAAGCGAGCGGAAATCACTCAAGCAGGCTGGATTCAGGGGAAACAAGGATTTACTGGGGAGACGCAGGACAAGAGCCATCCAACACCGAACAACTTCAATGACAGACGAGGGAAACAAACAAGACTAGGACTTAAATAAGACAGGACTAATCAAAGTAAGTGGACAAAGCTGGAGACGATCAGGGAAGCACACGTGGGTAATCAGGGGGCGTGGCACACACGAGGAGCCGACGAGCCGGGTCATGACAATATCACAGTTATAATTTTTGAATTTGTGTTAAAGTATACAAAATGTTTCCGGATTTTTTGTTTTCTGTTTAAAAAAAGACTGCATCGGATTGTCAGATATCCAAATGTACGATATCAGTATCGTTATCAGACAGAAATAGTGACATGACTATTAATTTTCTGCACTCGCTGGTATACAAAAGTTCTACTGCTTATCATACTGTTGTCAAAGGCATATTGTCATTTGTACTGCATGTCATGGATCCCTACGCATTTCTGCTTTCATAACCAATTATTCTTGTTTCATCATATAACAAATACTTTGTTAATATAACTGATTTACTATAATGAATATAATTGTTCACTGTGTGAAATAATATGTATTACTGACCAAGGAAAACTGCATAGGAATTTATTTTTTTGTTTTACAGCGACATCCAGTGGCCAAATGGTGCTTCATTGACACTCCAGCAGTATGATATCAGTGTCTTGGAGAAATATGCAAAGAGAGTTGTTAGAAAGGCTCTTGTGTCTTTAAGAAACGGCGGTGCGTGCAAAGGACTATGGGTGCACGCAGGACTAGAGCGCGGGAGAGCCGGAGAGATAGGTAGCAAGTCAGCGAGCGGTAACTTATAATTAGTTAACTTAGTTGTTCCTGAAAGTAATACACTCCGTGGGTTATGTATGCGTCACTGATGAACGTAAGTATTGAGTTTATTGAATAAGTTGCAATTATCGCTGACGAGTGTTTTGTTATACCTTAGGAAGGTATTTACGTTGATTTCCTATCCAATCATTCCCTTTACTTCGATTATGTTTTGTGTTGGTGTGTTATGGTAATTCTTTTGTAAGCATTGTAGTAATTGGTTTTCCGTTTATCTGTTATAGAACCATACATACATCCATTCATACGTACAGGAAATAAAACTCGTAACAACCTCCCTCCATCTTGTCTACCCTGCATCGTAATTGATATCCCGCAGCGAGTACTACCCTCCTGCAGCAACTCGTACAGTTTTCCCAGGGGAGTGTGGCCCCCCTTTTCCACAAGAGTCATGTGGTGTTATCTTCAGTCTTCAGTAAACACCGATTTGATGTTGTTCCCATTAAGTGGAATCTAATTGTCTGTTATTTAATAAGAATACAAATCTCGGTAACAAAATTCGCTGTTGCCTGTATCAATTGGTGAGAAAATGCAATATCCAGACAATGAAGTGTGGCAGTTAACTCCGCAGCTTAAAAATATTGTTGACATGATTTGTGCACAAAATATTTCATTGCCTCAGGGAGCCTAATCTTGATGCTATGATACAAGAATGTTTGGAATCAAGAAAGTGTTTATTTCCTGAGACTCCTCTAAAGCTAAAACATCATTTCATCTAGCATTAATTTTGAAATGTGGACCCTTGATCAGAGTATGGACCATGCGTTTTGAAAGTAAACACGGCTACTTCAAGAGATGTGCTAGGCACTTGAAGAACTTCAAAAATATCTGCCACACTTTATCTGAAAGAGATCAGATGTTTTAGGCATATCCTTCAGCGGGTCCAGACGGCAGTCAGCTTCCACAAGTCAAGGACAGTTGTCTTTTCTATTTCAGCTTTACAGTGATGCAATTAAACATGCAGTGAGAGAGTTTGGCTTTTCAGAACTTAATACTAGTGTTTCCACAGACATAATATATCATGGTACATCATATAAAAAAGGCCATTTCCTTGTATCCAAAAATGACCAGTCCATGGAGTTTGGAGAACTTTGTGTTATATTATATTTGTGATGAGTATGTGTAATACTGTATTTGTGATGAGTATGTGTAAGGGCAACTACCACTCTGAATACCAACTCAGTTACAAAACAGAGTACAACATTGCTGTACTGTTCTCATTGATTATGAAACAACATACTTAAACTCATTTCCCCATAATCATCTCCAAGGAACAGGCTCCGTGTTGAATTTGGACAATTTTAATGAAGAAAAGGTAAAACTGAAATAAATCCAAATAACACAGATAAGTATACAAATATTTAAAATCATCCAAAGGATACTAACAATCTTTATCTTACAGGTAAGTATATTAACTTAATATGCGAATATAGCCTTAACTATCTAACTTATATTTCTCTTTCAGTTTCAGACTCATGAACAAACTTCACTTACTGACAATGCTGCAAGAAAACAAAGGAATAAAGTTGTGTTGCAAACTTCTGTGTTGTGAGAACTTATTACATTTTTCTTCTGTGAGAGAAACTAAAATGGCTGCACACACCATAAACAAGAAACTCAGGCCACAGGTCTCAAAATAAAAGTCCCCTTTCAAATTACCATTACATGACAATTGCAGTGTCTTCACATTAACAACTTGACAGATTTTTATTCTGAGACTCGAACCCAGGTGCCAGAGGTGTGAGGCAACAGTGCTAACCACTGCACCACCATGCCACCTTGTTCCACGGCAACACTGTACATATATATCTACACTGCATTATGCGAAATCTGTGACAGTTGTGAGAAGTTGTACTGTAATCCATATTGCACATGGAGATAAGGTAATGTATATGGAAAGACAGACATTGCAGTGAAGGCACAAAATTGCACAGAGTAACAGAATTACACAGTGAGAGATTTGTCAATCATTTGTTTCAGTTTGTTATTTATAACAGCGATGGCCCAGGGATATGCATTGTTGTTTAGTTTGTTTGTACAAGCCTTTATTGCTCTGTATTGCCTGCCTCAGGGTAGCAGTTCAAACAGATGGTGTGCTGGATGCAATGTATCTTTCAGGATACTGCTGGCTTTTCTGTAGCAGCGGGACCTGCAGAGCTCCTCTAAGGACAGGAGAGCACGGCCGATGATTTTCTAGGCTGATTTAATGACCTTGTGCAGCACAGTTTTTCCTCTTGCAGTGCAACTGGTAAACCACACGGCAATGCAGTGAAGTCAATACACTTTCTATAGAGCACCTGTAGAAGGACAGCAGCAACTTCTCAAATAAATTGTTCTAGTTGAGGATCCTCAGGAAGTGGAGGCGTTGCTGTGCCTTCTTTATCAGCACAGTAGTGTTGGTTTTCCAGGTCAGATCCTCATCCAGATGCAGGTCCAGGAACCTGAATGCTGGGACCCACTTCACAGTCGCCATTGATGTGTATGGGCTGAGGGACAGATCTGTCTCTCCTGAAGTCCACAATGATTTCTTTAGTTTTTGTGGTGTTGAGGTTCAAGTTGTTCTTGCTGCATCATGTTGACAGTCTTGCTACTTCATCCCTATATGTGGTCTCATTTCCCCTCGAGATGAGCCCGACCATGGTTCGTGTCCTCATATTTAATGATGGCATTACTTGGGTGGCTGGAGATGCAGCCACGGGTATAGAGAGTGTAGAGTAGGGGGCTCAGCACACATCCCCCCGGGGAGCCAGGATGTGCTGAGGAGAGGTGGGAGCCTACATTGACTCTCTGTCAACAGTCAGTAAAAAGGTTTTTTGTAGGGTGTGAGAAACCGAGGTAATATAATTTGGCTTCCAGCCTGCTTGGGATGATTGTATTGGAGGCACAGATGATATCAATGAAGAGAAGTCTGGCATAGCTCCCCTTCTGCTCCAGATAGGTCAGAGTCTTATGGAGAGCTGTGGCTGTGGCATCCTCTGAAGACCTATTGTTCCTGTACACAAACTGGTGTGGGTCAAACGTGAATGGAAGAGTTTTAATGATGTGGTTTCTGACCAATTTCTTGAAACACTTCATAATGACTGGAGTGAGAGGCACCGGATGGAAGTCATTCAAGTTGCTAATAGGGGTCTTTTCTGGGACGGGATGATGGTTGAAGACCATCAGGCAGGGTGGAATGGACTGAGTTAGGGACTGGTTAAAAAGATCTTTGTGAAGATCTTTGTGAATGGCTGCTATGGGCAAGTGGATGTAATACGGCCTCGTCTGGTGACTCCAACTACACCAAAAGGAAGAGCTTGGAGCCGCTGTGTCTATATGCGCTGCCATGTTGTCCTGCTGAAGAGAGTAAAGAGAAGTCGTATAGGAACAACTGAGCAGACAGAACTACTGTTGTAGCTCAGTTACATTAAATGTATTTTTGCATGTGTCTCCATATTTCTGTATCGGAAAATTTGTTCCATAACCAGTTCACTTCTGTCTAATATTGCCGGTGCCCAGGGTGAAACTTGTCAGCACTTATTAGTGGGATAACATTATATCGTTTTTATTTTGTGAAACCAAAAGATCAATCTGTTAGCCAGATTTAATAATGAATTATAAAAATGTCACTGGCCATATAAATAAAACCTTAAATTGACTGTCAGTCAGGTAAAATCAGTTGATCATCATTAATCATCTTCACTGGGTTCTCCCAGTCACAGAACACTCTTCTCAGGATTCATTTTCTTTATTTATTGCCATAAACTCCGCAGTGTTATAGTTAAGATAGTCAGAGGTACCTTAAGTTTTTTTTCTTTACTTTGGCTGTTTAGGTCTTTTGTGCAACCGTTAAAGGAACTTAAAGGGAATCTTTAAATAAAAGACCAAGATAAAGGGAAAAACTTTTAAAAACTTAAACTTTAAATAAAGTTTAAGGACACCTTCAGGAGAAGACTTAATGGTGTTTTGTGCAACTTTATTTTAAGGAAACCTTAACTCGGAAAATCTTAACTTTTTTAACTGTTTTGTGCAACCAGCCCTAGATGTTTAGATTCTGGGTGCCATGTGGAGGGGTGGAGAGACATTTTGGGAATTCATTCCCCATTATGGATGTGGCAGTATGTCAGCCCTCTCTTGCATTACTGCATCACAGGTGTCCATAATGAAGACTAGGATTATCTGGATTATCACGTACTAGAACTGTAACTAGAAAAGTGAGCTATTTTCCCCTTGTCAGGTCTGGTCTCTGTCCTGCCATGGTCCAATGTGTCATGTCCCTGTTTGACCATCAGGTGTCACTGTTCATCCTGCCTCCTGTTATTTCAAAAGTTTGTTTCAGTTCCTAGTGTCTGCATTTGTTACCTAGGCTACTGTGTGGCTCAGAGGGCTGAGCTTGCAGCTATGAGACAGGCATCCCTATCCTCCAGGGTTTGAGGCTCACTAGGGGTCAGCCTCAGCTACTTATAATGTAACAGATGTTTTCCATTCATGGCACAGGCCTTGTGCCCTGTGCTGCCTAGGATATGCTTCAAGCTCCTCCCGCTTCTCAGCTGCAGCAGGTTTTGTCGCACCTCCTCCGCAAGGTACAAATCTTTGGATGGGGAAATCTCCTCCAATATATCCCACGACCAAGCAGCAAGGGCTGTTGCAGCCAATAAAGCACCTCATCTACCAGACTGAGGTAGTCCTCCTCAGTCAGGCGAGGAGTCCAGTCCTTCTGTCACGTTTCCGGGTTACGGAGTGGGGAAGCAGGAGCACGGGAAGCCGGGTGAATGTAGGGTTTATTTAAGGTAAGACACACTCAGGAGCACGGAACAACCGGAAGGATTGACAAAATGATTGGACTGAAACGCACTTAAATACGGGGCGGCATGGTGGTGCAGTGGTTAGCACTGTTGCCTCACACCTCTGGGACCCGGGTTCGAGTCTCCACCTGTGTTACATGTGTGTGGAGTTTGCATGTTCTCCCCATGTCGTCGTGGGGTTTCCTCCGGGTACTCCGGTTTCCCCCCACAGTCCAAAAACATGCTGAGGCTAATTGGAGTTGCTAAATTACCCGTAGGTGTGCATGTGTGAGTAAATGGTGTGTGAGTGTGCCCTGCAATGGCCGTAAGATTTCTTTGCGCCAGCCTGAGAGTCTGAGAACACGTCACACCAGATGCATGAGAGATGGAAACCTGGAATATTCAGTCGAAAGTCGAACCATCCTGGGTTGTTCCCTGCCTCGTGCCCATTGCTTCTGGGATAGGCTCCGGACCCCCCGCGGTTTGGAAAATGGATGGATGGATGGATGGCACTTAAATATATGACAGCAATTGACATAACTAGAAAGAGCTGATAACATGGCGATTCTAGACGAGATAAATGAGGCGTGGCACCAGTGGTGCAAAAATGGGGTATGCAGTATATGCGGTGCATATGGGCACACCGCCGGGGGGGGGGGGGCAAAACAAGGGAGGGACAAAAAATATATATCATTAACATCTATGTTTTAAAACTGTTCTTGTGCTTTTAACTCATGACTATGCTCTAAATATGCTGTTTAAAATATTTAAGAAGCATAAGTCCTAGCCACTGGCAGTAGATGTTATGACCAGTGATGTTGTTGCGATGGGTATCGTCTCCTTTACTTTCCTCAGTGCTTGTTCACCCCAGTGGAGGGGGGGGGGCACTGCTGAGCGACTATTTAGTAGTAGCCAGAGTGGTAGTAGCCTGTCGTTCATTGACATAGTGGGGCATCTATTTGTGGCAGG
Source organism: Brienomyrus brachyistius (assembly GCF_023856365.1). Lineage (NCBI taxonomy): Eukaryota > Metazoa > Chordata > Actinopteri > Osteoglossiformes > Mormyridae > Brienomyrus > Brienomyrus brachyistius. Next base: position 34,103,500 of record NC_064533.1, read on the forward strand.
ATGAAGGGAGCGAAAAAAGATCCGCTGCTCAAGGCAGGAAGAGAACAAAAAGAGAAGGAGAAGGCATGCGAGGGGATGCGTCAAAAAACGCTGATGTGGGTGAAAGACAGCAACAGGTATGAACTATGATGGAAACAAATGCCACTTATGTGCAAGATTGTGCCCAGTGTCAGGGATCAGGCAATGAACTTCACAGGCTAGATAGTGCTGCTGCTGGCTGGCTCACTTGGGTTAGGCAAGCTGAAACTGCATAGCGATGTTTTTGCATAGTTTGGGTTCATCATCTGTTCATCTGATTTCCTGATCAATTCTTGACTAAGTTTCTAAAACCATAATGCATGGACAAAACATAGTAGTTAAACTTTCAGACCAGCAACCAAAGATGCTATTTTCATTCTGTATGTTTCAATCGTAGGGCAGCATGCTGGCTCATACTGTATCTCTAGGGTTATGGGTTCGAATATGGCCTCCGCTCTATGTAAGTGTGAGGCTTGCAGGTTCTCCCTGTATTACATATGTCTTGTGGTGTGACAAATCATAATCTAGATCTGGATTAAAACATAAGCCTGAGGTGATACCTGTTCTGATTGTGGGTCTCCGTATAGGGCCATGAAAACGAGCTGTGGTTTGTGATATTTCAGGAAATGTGAGTACGGGCACAGATGCATGTCCTGTCCATATGTGACAAACTCAGCAGTCTCCTTTTAATAGCCTGTCTGTGACAAAGGAAACTACCCTGGACAGACGTATCCTGTTCTTGACATTTTCTGTAGATGACAAATTGGAGAACTGTGTGATTATTCATCAGCACATTCAGAGGTACATTAACATAGTTAGAGGCCCATGGGCAGTTTTAATTTCAAAGCTCCCTTACTGGGAGTGGGGTTATAATGGTAAAATTTAACATTATGGGGGGGGGGGGGAATACTGGGAATACCAGGAAGTACTGTAAACTAACAATAGATAAATAATGATATTTACTCTTAGTCTGATTACAAATTAGTGACAGAGCCATTTGTATTTTAAATGTGTCTAATTAAAATTCTAAGAACTATCATTGCATTTTAGGGAAAGAAAACAAATATGACCCTACGAATTCATATGGTAGTCAAACCCACAATAGTCAACTGTGAAAAGCAAACCTGTACTGTCACTAAATAGGTGGTTCTCAAATTCAGAGAAGAGAGGATTTGTTATGACAAAACTCTCTGCTCTAAGAGTTGAGGCATAAACTATCACAGCAAAAGGTTGATAGCATAGCTGTGTTGTGGGATTTCAGGGGCAAAGTCAGGGGTAGAGACAGATCCCCCACTTCTGTCTATTCTGCCAAAATTCATTATCAGCATTACTGGGCCTATAGTTTATGTTTAGGGTGCTTCGGCATACAAAGTAATGCACTGAGACCTCCTGCAAAAACGTTTAGAAATAGACAGAAACAGATGCAACAGGAAAATGCTGCTAGCACACATGCAAAAAATATCATGTCCAGTACTATGACAGCTGAAGAATATTAGGTTACCGCTTTTACAGCCAAGATAACAGCAGGTTGTATTATAGTCTACAAACAGGGAAAAAAAACTTACTGTAAATACAGACACATTTGTGGCTCTTAAAAATACATCATCACAAAGAAGTGCTATTATTTAAAATACTATTACTAGGAATTATTTAAAAACTGTATTTTTTTTATGTATTTTATGTTTTCAAATGGACTGTAATGTGTTTAGGTGTAAGGCTATATTTTTATTATATTATAGATATTTCTCTATGGTATGTATGTTATATATTTATATGTATATTTATTATATTTTATTAGATGTTTTATTGTTATATTTTCTAAGATTATTATTTCAGTTTTAGAAGAGGTATAGCACACATATTTTGCTGTAGGTGACATATTTCAAACAAATATGCTTCAAGGATCACAATTTTTTTTACCTGACTTTACCCAATTAAAGGGGCAGTTCATGCCAAAGCTGAAAAAGACAGAGGGGTTTTATTGCTATCTATCTATCTATCTATCTATCTATCTATCTATCTATCTATCTATCTATCTATCTATCTATCTATCTATCTATCTATCTATCTATCTATCTATCTATCTATCTATCTATCTGTCTATCTGTCTATCTGTCTATATTCAATGGCAATGTCTCTTAATAGAACTCATATCATGGTTACTAATGATAATCCACAGACTTTGTGGTAGTAATATAGGAACTATTTTCTTATACTGAACTCCACACACCAATCGTATCACTACGCAGAAGATACGAGCATGAGCACCCAAGCGATATTATCTGTGCTGTGATGTGATTGGTGTGGAGTTCAGTAGAAGAAAATAGTTTGTACATTAAATTGCTCACTACAAAGTCTGTGGATTATTTTGAGTAACCAGGCCATGAATTCTGGTAAGGGACATTGCTGTTGGATTTTTATTCATTCAACCATCCATCTTTTAACCACTTATCCTGGTCAGGGTTTAGGGGAAGGGTAATAAAGTATTTACATATGGACTACATTTTTTGGGACCCAGCTCTAATTTTACATCAGGACCTAGACAACCATCCAATAATGAACTTCCCACTGGACTAACAGTCCTGTTTAAGCAGAGGAGGTTAAGAAGAGACTTGGGACAGGAGAGCAATGCTTTTTTTGTGGTGCTCTGTAGGCTGACCCATGGAAAACAGGAGATGCAGTTGACACTGAAGGTTTGGGGAATGACACGCAAGAGAAAGATGAGAAAGACCATTGAAGCCCACCATAAGTTAAAAATACGACCATCCTCATGCGTGACTTTTGGTTCAGCTTTGCTACATGCTAGCGGAGAGGATAGGTACACTCATTAACTCTGCAAATTCAAGGTACCTGTTAGAAGGCTTTTATTTCTTTTTAGAGAGGACTGCACAGCAGTTTCTTTGCAGTAAGTGATGTTGTATTACCAAGCAGCTAAAATATACAACAATACAAATGTAATGATTGTTTGCTTGGTACAGTATCTAGCAAAGAGATGGTATTATCCGTCACACTAGGGTGAATCTCAATTCCAAGAATGCAAAAACCATATTTGTGGTTTTGGCAAGACCAGTCTTGTTAATGTGCCTTCCAAGAATAAACCTGGGGTGCTATGAATCATGGGATTGGTCTTGTTTGGCAAGGGTGCAACCAACGTATCCTTGATATTTGGGCCGGAGCAAGATCAACATCCTGGGATTTTTACTGTTCTCTGTAGTTGTGCTCTTAGTATCGGAACCGGTCTTCGGCAATGGATGATGCAAAGTGGGTACATAAGAACACAGGTACAGTCAATGTTGAGATTCACCCTTAAAACTACTAAAAAACATGCATCCTCAGAACGACTGGCATCATTTTAAATGAACAGATCCACATCATGTTCTGCTTACCTTTACCGCATATATAATGTATTGTTTCTATGACAGGTCCTAATGAAAATTTTGTGTAATTTAAGCATTACAATAAGTGGATTTTTTAAAAACATTATTATTGCAGTGTCTCTTGGTACTGATTTTAAATTTCTTTAAATTTAAGAGGAGGTTATGAATCAAAGTCACGATGATTAGTAAAAGTTTTGTGTTTAGCTACCTTGCAAATATGTTTTGCACATAATAGTTTCATATACGATGTGCTCTGAAAATGCTCATGTTTTGAGAAAGTATTACTTTTCTGTTGTAAGGTAAATTTAATGTACTTTACACACAGTTTTTTATAAATTCCCATCAGAATACTCAAAATGTTCCTCTTTTATTATTTTTGTATACTATATTTTGCTTATTTTATTATTTGTGATATTATGATCCTCGTAAGAGAGCAGGTGTCTTGGCTGCACTTTTTTGGGGGAATATAAAATCTACATAATAGATTAAATAGACTGTAAAACTGTAAATAAAGAAAAATAACACTTGAGCATTAATATAATTACAGGTCAAATGAATATAAACTGTAAAATTGTAAATCTTACAACACTCAGTTTGAAGGTATGGTAACGGTTCTAAAATGGCACCTTTCGGAAAAAAAGAATAGATAATATTACGCCATCTAATAATAGAATAATTTCTCACTTATTTATTTTACCATTTAGTATATAGTTCTTTTATACAAAGGAAATGTTCACTCTAACTTCTTGTTGCTTCTATTATCCACAACCCCTCACATAATACAAACTCATATTTAACACTAGTATATACGTTTGGTTAAAAACAAAGGCATATTACGCATGCCTTACAATATACAAATGGTATTTTCTATTTGAGTATAATATCAAAGTATGGGTTGAGAGAGCAGCAGTTATGGAGTAACTGTGTATCTCATCCTACACACACACAAAAAACAATGGACAAGTTAAATGGAGATTACAGATTTGAATAATTTATTTTGTGAAATGTTGACGTGAAGATATTTTTAGGGGGGAGGATTTCATCAACCGGTCCACAGTTTCTTATAAGAATGCCTTAGGCATTTCTGGATAGTGTGGGCTTGAGAAGGCAGTGAGGAGTGTGCTAGTAGGAAAAGTGGAAGGAGTGACCCTCACTTAGTGAGTGGTCAACATCCTCCATCCCACACTCCAGCCCCCTGTGAAAAGGAGAACTTCCAGAGAGAACAGGGAAAAAAAACGTGTCATGAAAAGATCAGAAAGTAGGGAGGTAATGACATGACATCCCATAGTCCCTTTCATTCTTTGGTTGGTCTTAAAAATTGTGAGTGGATGTCTTGACACCATGGGGTCTGCAGATATATTTTGGATTCCACACCACTCCAGCTGGTCTTACACAGACAGGATGGCCTTCACAAAAGCTTTAAGGGAGAAAGGGGGGGGGGGGGGGGTTAGTGAAACATAGCAAATATACAGTATATGTATATTTATATTACATGTTCCGATGTAATATACCAGGACCATATGTGAAGTCTTATAATAAAGTTACATACAGGAATATGCTATAAAACATAATTTAGTATTTTAAGATACAACAATATCTTAAATATGCCTAAATATTAAAATTGTTTTTAAATAGGTTTGGGTTGGATACTGACATTCATAGTTCACACAGCCATTCTCGTCTTCCTGTCCCTGCATAAGGGAATCAACCTCTGGCCCAGTCATCTTCTCCCCTGTGGATGTAGGACAGAAGTGTTAATGAACAATATTCAGTAAATACAGACACTGAAATGAATTAATCCTGCATGATGTGTGTTTTAGTAATTAATTAAGGTATAATGATATAAATAATAAAGTAATTATTATATATAATAAAGTAATTAAGGTATAATGATATATTCTGTACTTAGAAATGATGATCAACTGGTAGCTGGTATTTTGCTTCTAGCCAGTAGGGACAGTTAAAGAATAGCCAACAAACGCAGCCTTTCTCTGTCTCTTACCAAGTGTTGAGAGTACGATGCGGAGCTCAGCCCCCATGACTGTGCCGTTACCCTCCTTATCAAAGACACGCAGACCCTCAACGTAGTCATCATAGGTTCCCTTCTGAATGGCATCCACAGTCTTCAGCAGGGGCAAAAAGGCATCAAAATCAATTCTCTTGTTGGCCATATCTGTGTGGTGAGCATAGATATACCATAAGCAGGATATAAGTGGGAGCGTCGGAGACAGAAAAAGGGGGGGAAAGTACAGAACCACTGGTAAGCTTAAGTGTGATGGGTAAGTGGGGGTTGACTCAAGCCAGTTATTAAACTAACCTTCTGCATTTGGGTTGCCAAGAATCTTCACCACATCCTTGTTTGTGGGATTCTGTCCCAGAGCACGCATGACATCGGCCACCTGGTTGAAGGCGATCTTGCTGTCACCAATTCTGTCAAAGAGCCCAAAAGCCTCTTTGAAGTCTGGAGCAGGGCACAAAGGGAGAGAGTAGTTATCAAAAAAAGAAAAACATTTGTGCAAGTACTTGGAACAAATCTCTTACTGCTTCCTTTCTAACAATGTATGGATTCATTTAGAACACTTCTCATGCTTGGGAGGACTACCTACTGAGAAAACATGATAATTTTGCTTCTTCCACGACAGGTAATTCAGGGACCCTAGACAACTGCCTATTCTGCCTACAGCCAGAGTCAACACAGACACTTATGAACCTGACCAATATAAGCAGTTAGAAGAAGAATTGATAAATGGAAATTATAACAGAGAATAGATGAAGGATAGTTAGCAGTGGTCACAGAAAGATGTTTTCACCAGTCTTGGTTAAATTTCCATCATAAAGTTTTGTTTTCATGTATATATTCAGTCCTATGCTTTTATTAATGAATAACCCATAATCACTGCTATATGGGGGGGGGGGGACCGGAGCCTATCCCACGATCAAGGGTGCAGGCGGGAACCAGCCCTGGCCAGTAGCCAACGCATCCTGCAACTATATTAAGTCAAATTGCTCCCTTCTATTTTATGACATTCTGAATCATAAGAGAAATAGTGGATGTGCATATATCAAAGTAAGTTTCAGTCTTTTCTAGTTATAATCCTGATTTTAAACATCTTTTGCTCTTCGGTTTTATGCTTTTCCGTAGACTGACGTTTCTGAAATCCGAGCAAAATACTAATATAAATAAAAAGAACGGACAAATATTTTAATGAGCTAAACTGAAAACGATCCTCCGCAAGATTATTGCCCATATCCGGTTTCAGTACGCCACCAGCTGCTGCCTACGGTTCTCTTTAAGGGATCTTTAAAGTGTCGTTTAGAAATCGATATGCCCAGAGAAAGTATTTCCCTCCATATAAAGCACTGCTGTCTCTAATGCATGTTCGGTGCAGGAATGCTGAGTGCGCAGTAACTAATACGACGAACATCTTAAGTTTAAACACGAACAACTCCATTCATCAAACGAAACGGTTCAATTAATCATTAAATTAAATTAATTTTAACTAAAACATTTTTTTTTGTGCACGCATGTGTATTCTCCCAGTCCAAGGACCATGAAATAAGGCTTATTGAAATCTCTAAACGGCTTGTATATGGACTGGCCTTGTCAAATTATATATGATATTAGCTACATCTGTTTTTAAATAGAATCAGTCAGCTTGCAAACACTGCAAAAATATTATGAAAAATGTTTATATTTGTAATAAAGTAAGTGCATATATTTAAATGATTCTGGGTAAAATGTATAATCATTGTACAAAATTGGGTATTTTACTTTAACTTTACTTTATTTTATTTATTTTAGCTTTCATATTCACTCAGTAGTGTAGGATTTCTTGACCTGTTTCACAAAAAAAATGTTCAGAATTACTGTGTAAATTGATAAGCTACTGCGTTCATTGTTCAAATAGGAAGTAAAAAGCTGAATAAAAAGTGAGAGGGGCTGAGCAGTGTTTGCAGCTTTGCTACAGCTTGGATTAGATCAACACACAAATAAGTGCACAATATTACACATTATAGGCTGCTTGTCCATATAAATATAGCTGAGTTTGATTTTTGTTTTAGGTCTTCTATCTATCTATCTATCTATCTATCTATCTATCTATCTATCTATCTATCTATCTATCTATCTATCTATCTATCTATCTATTTTTATCTACACTTTTATGTTTGCACTTAACATTTTACTTTTCAACGTGAAGATGTTCACTCTCCAGTGGGACTCACATTTTTTTCACAGGTCAAATTATAATAGATTATCTTCAAATGGTGAGCAAATTTGGAAGGATGGCCAATGGACAGAATTATCGATTTTTGCAATCTGTGAGCATTGCGTTTTCATTTGTATTGGGTTACCCTGTCCTTTGAAAGGTTGTCCTTTCAACTAGTCAATTAGTAATGTTTTAAAATTGTAAATATAATTAGTTGCAAAAATTAATACCACAACATATTACAAACAAGTGACATCTTATTATCTTAATGAATTCGAGGAATATCTGTCATTTTGTCATAACAATGCTTGATTAAAGCAGTTTAATTAGAACTCTTATGAATAATAATTTGCATAGCTGATGGTGTCAACATGAACAGCATTTGAAATGTGTCCAGGATTACTCACCGTCCAGCTGATCAGCACTGAAGTCTCCCTGTGGGAAGCAAAAGGCAACCAAGTGAACATTTTAACACCGTTTCAGAAAAAGCCATAGGTGTCTACCAGCACCCAGAGCCTTAATACCAAGAGGAGCTACGAGCAATGGGAAGGTCTGGCTAATAGGTAGACAGTGAGAAAAGGCCAGGGTGGGAACAACTTTCTACATCAAGGTCACCTCATCCTTTCCCTCATGACTCAACCCTCCCCTGCAGCCAACTTTTCTGCATTAGCAAAAATAACCAGTGTTAAGATCAGGCTCATCCACTGCCTATTACGTTATCATTAATGTAAATATTTGAAGCATTATAAAGTATCTCTAGAATTAAAATGCCACTACAATAAAGCACTCTGAAGCTGCACCTGTAAATTTGCCTTACAGAAAATTACAGTAGCTCTGCATTTTCAGGCAACAATAATTAAGCATTATTAAATTATTCTAGATACCAACAGTAGCTAATGTAAAAGGTGTAATGACGGCAACTTTAAATAATATACGGCTATGTTAATTGTCAAAATCATGATATTATTGTATCCCAACGATAATATAGCGCTGCAAGCTGGCCAGTGTTGTATGTGTTCTATATTCCCGTTACACCCGAGTTACACACCATTCTGAAGGGTCGGAGGAGCAAGGAACAGGCAGGAGACGAGATAACCTGTGGTCTCTGGAGAGTGGTGCTGCTGCATTTTCAGAGCCCCCTTTATTAACCTCTGGACTGTGATGTCACAGGGAGGGTCGAATGGCGGCGGACAAGTTTTTTAACTTTCTTAGGGCAACGGAGAGAGAGCCCGTGTCTCCTTGGGGCCTTTACAAGGGGTGGGGGCTATTTTTAGACGCTGCTTGGGGACGCTTGCAAGACTCCTGGGCTTCGGTCAGCATATTTATTATGATTTTCTTTGTAGTTATACGTGTCATTCGATGTTTCTATTCGAATATGTATAATAAAATAATACAGTATGAATAAATAATAATTGTTACAACATTTCAGGCTTCATTAAACTGGATCTACTTGTTTTAATCAAATATCCTTGGATAATTTGAGAAGGGAGCGACGTGTCAGATGAGATATTTTTAACCAGCATGAATCTCATTCTCTTAATATGGATGTCTTATGGGAACGGTCTAGACATATTTTGAAAACGCTTTTCTTTGACAAAGACCAGTAATCAAAGGCAGTGGAATTCAAATGGTAAAAATTATGTACAAGAAAAAAATAACACCATGGAAAAACGAGCTGTTGCAATTTGAAAGAGCACTCATTTTCTCCAGTGGTTGTTAACATGCTGTGGGACATTAAATGATGTGATAGCCTGTGGTTTCGATGAGACCGTCAAAAATATCTACAAAAATAAACATTGTACGGCTGCTTATTTAAAGTATATTTTTTGATCATTCTTACCCCTATGAATTATTTTATCTGTTTTATGTGTTTTTTTTAATTGGAGCTAAATTATAACGATTTCTCAATACGAATAACGTTTAAGGGGAATTATGCTGCTCTAGTACTTAATCAAATCAAAATGATATACAGCTGTTCCCCCGTCATCAATGGTGATATGTTTCAAGACCGACCACGGATGACCGAAACTGCGGATAATAGTGAACCATCCGCGGATCCCTTATTTAACGTGATTTCCTAATTGTACATGCGTATGGTAATGTTTAACTGATACATTACGTAAATGTATCAGTTAATATCAGTTATCAGGCGTAAAACAATTACCGAGATTAAATACAATAATAATAAAAATAAAATAATAATAATAATCGTTTTACATAACTGTACAGTAGGCTACTGTACTCAGTCTCCAATGAAAGGGATTCTGACGTTTCTGAGTTCTCAGGAGATGACAGAGCAATGGAAAAATATCATGTAGGCCTATCAAGGGATGACAGAGCAATGAAAATAATTTTATATGCATTTTACTAACACAAAACTGCGATAAAGCGGCAATGAATGACCAGAGGCAGACTGGATGGGAGTTCTGCGGGGAGGCGTGGGTTATGGGAACAAAGGGAGATGAGTCATTTCGGCTACTGGGCGTGACTGAAGTAGCGGATTTCTATGGAGTCAAGTTGCGCCCATATAGCGCTGCAAACCGAGGGCGCAGATGGCGGCGGCGTCGACGAGGGGGAAACACCATATCCTCAGTTATATTGGGACCCTGATGCGTCGCTCCTCTTTGATGAGCAACATCTCTAAAGGTTTTAACTCACCAAACTGTGTCGATCATCACGAACTACTAACAGCATGTAGTTACTCCAGTAGGAATCCACATACACGCGTTCCTACTGTCTCCCTTTATCTCAGTCTACATGTAGGTAGAAACTGCGGGCATTCCTATTAGCCTACACGTGGCTTTAAATTTGTCCACTGCCACAATGATGTGGATTTTCTGTAGGCTAATGTCTTCAAAGGATGAATATTTCTTCAACATAAATACACATTACACCGAATTTATAATTCAACATCCTTGTGTAAGACTGCCCTCTCTAAAAATGTCCCCCATTATCTTTATTGCAATTTAGCCAACATGTAATAGATTTATGACACAGAAGTCAGAGGTAACACAGTTGACAGTGTAACATCGCGTTTCCGACGAGCAGGCAGACAGAGGAGTGAAGCTGTAAATAAACCCCGTTTGCCGTTATTTAAGGACAGACGAGGAAACATAGCACACATCAATGACGGATCTCGGGTTACACACTCTGACGTGGACTTAAATGCATAAGACAAGCTGAAATAACAGGGAATAGGTGATCACAATTGGGAATTCACATGAGGTAACAGGCGGATCGTACACGCAGGTCATGACAGAACCCCCCCTAAAAGGCTCGCCCAGCATGCGCGCCTCAGGGGAGGTGACGGATGAGACAAGACCAGAGACACGGGACCTGGAAAACAAAAGCAGGAACATCAATGTGAAACCAGGAACAGAACTGACACACAGAACATGCACAGGAAGTAACACCTGACGGAGGACGTGAAAGGCAGGCAGACAAAGCAGAAAGGGAGACACCGGGGGCACACCAACAGGAGGAACGAAAGGGCCAGTAGGGTACATAGGAGGCACAGAGGGACGAGGAGCAGAGACAGGAGGGATGAAACAAGGAAGCAGAACAAAGGCTGGCGAACAATGGGGAGCCCGGGGGCACGGGTGATGGGCGGCAGCTGGAGGGGCCACAGGCGACTGGGAGGCCGGAGCAGGAGGGGACCCTGAAGGGGCCAAGGGACAGGCCAAGGGGACAAGGAGGGAGTCAGAGGGGTCACCGGGTGAGGCGAGGAGGGAGTCAGAGGGGAGCCTAATGCAGACAAGGAGGGAAAAGAAGTGGCGGCGCAGTCACAGCCGGTGAAGGAGCAGCCGACCAATGAGCTGGAGGAGGGGGACCCGCAGGCGTCTGAGGAGCCGGAGTCGAGGAACCCGCAGGCGACCAACGAGGCGTCGGAGGCTGAACCGAGGACCGCTGGTGAGACATCGGAGGGGGACCCGCAGGCGACCACTGAGCAGGAGCCAATGGACCCATAGGTGACCTCCGAGCCCCAGCCAAGGTGAGCGAGGCCGAGCGGGACCTGGTCCCTACGTCTGTGTCACCTCCCCTTACGGAACACCGAAAGGCACCGCTGAGGCGGTGGTGGAGGAGTCTTCCCCTTGGAGGGGTCCATCAGGGAAATCCCCGAGGGGTCCCATTCAAGCTCCTCTTCTCCCTCCGTTCAGAATGGAGGAGCGACGGTCAAGTAGTTCCGGGACCTCCTTGGGGACAGGAACTGGGGTCCTGTAATCAGGTGCAGGAGGGTTTAGGGCCGGGACCTTGGGCAGAACCTCAGGCATAGTAGGCGGCACCGTAGCAGGAGCCTCAAGGACAGGCGGAGCAGCAGGCGCCTCAGGACCAAATGTCTCTTATGGATCACACAAACGTCAGTAGGAACCCATCCTTTCAAACCACTGAGTCATATCAAAATGATCCATACTTCATGAAATCATTGTTTTGTTGATACGTGTACAGGTATACCTCATTTTAACGTCTGCGTTACATTCTATGAAACTGGATGTTATGTGATTTGGATGTTGTGTGACCATGTGCTGAGGAAGGCTAAGTAAGCAAGGCTGTTAACACAGTTGACAAGCAACACAGTTGACATTTCTTTCATTTTAGGCCCTTGTGCTAACTGCTAGGTGCAAACATGTCACCCAATGGCCTTAATCAACTCATTTTTTAAAAAAAATTCTCTGTATTTTTGTAAATGTAAAATCTAAAGCAAGTACACAAGAACATGTTGATAACACAGTAGAGATAACACACTCTATGTGCAGACAGTAATATCGATGAAGTATTGAAGGAAGTGGCATCATGTGGTGTTGGTGATGTAACTTGGGAGCAAACCATTGCTGAGTTATAGGGGTTTTGTCAATGGGTGACACAGTTGACTGAGATTTCTTGGACACACAAAGGGAATAATTGAATGTAAATTAATGAGTCAGTTTTTGAAAAACCTTTTTCATGTTTTAATGATTATTTTGACCAAATGATGAAAATAATATACAAAAAAAAGTTCACACACTTGAGTACTGTTTATGTATTTGGTTGCTCTTTTATCAGTGGTCTTTGCATTTTGCATAAGCTGCCAAACATATGCACCCTGAATATATTTATTGTTCCATGCCCTATAATGCATCACTTGTTGCACTATACTGGTCTTATTGCACTTTGTCCTGTTTGTGCTGGATTTTGCCCTATTGTCCCCCCATTCACCTGTCCCCTACCCTGAGACTATAGTAAATGAATTTCACTGTTTCACTGAGTTCCACAGTATGATGCATGTGAATGAAGTGATTGTAAAGTGATTTAAGCCAAGAATGAAACAGCCATCATTTGCTTAGTCAGCACTTTACAAAGAGCAGACACAATATATGGAATATCTCGACCAGACAAGAAATCCACCAACATGGTGGTTGATGGTGTTTGCTTCCTGTGGGTGGTATGGTGTAACATACCATGCCACCCTCCTTGTGGATTCGTCAGAGCTGGTATTCTGACCAATCAGAAAACTTTCCTAAGTTTCTTAACACAAAGACCCACCTTGATGAAGCTGACATCTGAAGGTCTCTGGAAATGTTAATGCAAATGAGAATGTATGTTAAATGAGAGTGGTGCTAGTTTCGTCCATTAATGAAATTTTAATGCTGCTGTTAAAAATTTTAAATGAAATCATTGATCATTGTTTGTAAAACGATAATGCAAATGGAAAAAATAACACATTGTATCATCATTTAAATTGTGATACTTTTATTCCATGTGGGTGTTTGAAACTGGAAATGTAAAGGCTCAATTTGCAGAATTAAAAATATTATTGTACTTTTGTTTAATTTTTGACACAAAGTTTGAGTGGATGATTGTAAGATGTTAATGCAAACATATTGTATTTTCATTTGAATTTTGAATGAAACAATCTTCCATATCCATTTAATGTGTAATGGGGCAATACATGAATGGGTTAATAACTTTAAAACTAAACAAGACAGGCACATTTTATCAGTGGACTATGCACACCCCTTGGATTTTCAGGTTATTTATGTCTGTAATTGTCACCAGGAAGGGCACAGGCAACAGGAGGACTGACTTTAATGACCAAACTGGGCAAAACAGTTCTGGGAAGCACTTATACACATGACTAATGAAGGGCTAACAAGATGCAGGTGTGAATAGATAGCACAATAGGATTGTAGATAACGAGCAAGACACAACTGAGGGGAATTGGGAGGAATCTGGAGCAATGTTAATTCTGACAAGAATTTTTTACTTAGTTTTAGTCTTAGTCACTTACTGGAAATTGTAATTGTATTAATATCACATTTTAGTCTTTGATTTTGTTTTGTCTTAGTTAAGTGGAACTGATTAATGGAATAAAGATTTAATTTTAGTCAAATTTTTTTGTCATATTTTTCTCACACATGTGGTTAATGATACTGAAATGGATTTTGATGAAGGATATTTCTCCTGGCTGCATAAATTCCCTTGAGAAGTAAGCATACCATATATGGAAGCATACTCTATGATATCTAGGCTGGGAATGTGTTACTGACTTACCATACTGCTTTCATATATAAAAATGAATGCCTAAAGTTTGTTAGAAAAAGTGCAATACAATCAAATTTTGTTCACAGGTTATATTTATTTTCTGCATGCATCAACGAGACATACTTATCCTTTCCCTATTTCATTTCTTTTATCAATTTAACACAAATAACAGTGTACAAACCCTGTCTTCACAATTTACAGTAACCCTTCTTCAAAAACAGAAAATACATACTACAGTGAAATTGTTCAAATGACAAAAAAAGGACATTACTGTCATTTTAGTTATACTGGAAGCTGGCATTTGCACAGACATGCACCAGGCAGGAAAAAAAAATCATCCAATGAGAAAGATGCATGGAGACAGAGGGAATTGGTACATGCACTTGCAGCTTTATGCATGTATATGATTGGATAAAAAAGATAACAACTAATACTTTGAGATGGCTGTTGTGATTTATGTTGTCTGCCCAACCAGAGCCAGCAATTTAGTCTCATCTTTACTCGTCCAAGCATGACGAACAGAGACTTTGCTGTAATTTTCTTTGTCAAACACTTTTTCATTTACGTTGTCGTTACAATTTAGTCATGAAATAACAGGACTTATCGTCAAAATTTTCATTGACAAAGTTTACACTGATCTGGAGGATCAGCAGCAACCCCTGCTGGTCATACTGGGGGATGGACAGGACAGATTGTGACAGAGCCCCTGAAAACGTATGCAGTCTGGGCATGTGAGACAGCACTACTCCTGGAACGGGACAGCTGGGAGCAATGGCAATACCTACTGGACAATGGAACCTAACAGCAAGGTAGACACTCAGGGCCAGGAAACACCAGAAGTTGCACAGGATCAAGGACATGAGACAAGACACATGGCAAGACTAGGTGCAGACAGTGAGAATTGGGAAAACAGCAACACTCTAGAAGAAGTGCATGGGCAACCCCTGCAGTCCTCACTTGGAAGAATTATGGGTCCTGGAGTTTCTGCATGAATTACAGAAAGTTGAACATGGTGTCATAGAAGAAAACCTATCCACTATCTGTAATACTTGATATGCTGGACTACATCATTGGGTCTACATAGATAAGCTACTAATAGCTCAAAAGTGGCTACTGACAGGTTGAACTGGTCCTGGAAGCCTGACCCAAGACCACCAATGGTCAAGGTCTATGATTCTTCCAGGTTTGTGCAACATCCCCCGTCACCTTCAAGAGGAATATGCCCTGGCCCATGTCATCAGGAACCAGTGCCTTGCTGCTGCTTCCAGTAAGGCTCTGCAGAACCATTGGATGGTGTTTGTGGGTGTAAGTCAGTCATTTGTTATGAAATATTTGTTAAGAATGCAGAAGAAATGCCATCTCTCTGTAGAAAACAAATACCCAATTACAAATAGTTGACTCAAATATATATTTTTTTCAGTAATATTTTTTAACTTTTATGAGGGTTAAGCTATGTGGCTAGTAAATATTCAGGTCAGATACTGCAGTCACCATCTTGCATATTATATCCGACTGAATGCATACACACCAAATGTACTACATTAATGGTCAAGTAGTAGGCTTCTAACGTAATTCAGTAGGTACTGTGCAAGTATGTAATTTCTCCCTAAGTCTCTTTTGAAAATCTCTGCCCATTCTATTCTCCATTTTGAGAATCAAAAGACTAAAAACATTAACAGTAGCAGAAATAATCTTAGCACTACTACAGTTAAAATAGTCCTAAAACCTTTCTCACAAATGCAACACATTTTGGAAATAAACAATCATTCTCTCACAAATGCAATGTGTTTTACAAATACAAACACTTTCTCATGATTGCAACTTGTTTTACAAATATAAAACTTCTCACAAAAATAAGTACAAACACATAACATCTTTCTACTTCTGTAATTTGACTTGGCACAATTTTATCATAAGCATTTTTGTGTCACAAGATTTTCTCACAAATACGCTGAGTAGCGTCAACAAACAGCAGATGGCACTATAAGTATGTGTACTGCATCCTGTTTGAGAATTCCTCTTCGGCTAGCCTGCCAGAAAATGAGCATTGTAGAGGGTTTCAAATTTTTTATGCCATTAAGAAACACTGTTGTTGGCTACTCATTTTCCGCACATTTCCACACTCCACACCATGACTTGCTAATTATTTGTCCCTTCATCGTGTTCGGAGATTACGGTCGTGGGCAAAATTTTTGAGAATGACACAAATTATAATTTTTAGAAAGTCCGCTGCCTCAGGTTTTAAAAGTCAAGTATCCAAAGTAAAACTGAGATGTATAAAAAAAAAAAGCCATGTTGAATATTATTTGCTCTACTTAACAGCACTTGGGAAATACTTTTAAAACAATGAGATATTCATAGGGGGGCTAATAATTTTGTCCTGTACAAACTGCACATATGAACGCACAAACGTCTTAAATCCTAAGTCTTATATAACAATATAATAATACAAAAATGTTCGCCCCTTCTGCCTACTAAAGAGGGTGTCTGCTACATTATCCACCTCCTATGCAGTGGAACAATAATTGACTACAATTGAATGGACTTCAATTTCAGTGCCAACTGGAACCTGGCACAAGTCCAGAGAGTTTCCTACATAGAGGTTCCTGTTGTGAGAAGAGTGCGTCGGCAAATAATAATTAAAAATACTGTTTTGGGTATCCAGAAAAAAGATTGTCTGGAGAAGAAAAGGTGAGCGCTACCATCAGTTCTGTCATACCAACAGTAAAGCATCCTGAGACCATTCATGTGTGGGGTTGCTTCTCAGGGAAGGTAGTGGGCTCACTCACAATTCTGCCTAAGAACACAGCCATGAATAAAGAATGGTACCAAACCATCCTCTGACAGCAACTTCTCCCAACCATCCAAGAACAGTTTGGTGATGAACAATGCCTTTTCCAGCATGATGGAGCACCATGCCATAAGGCAAAAGTGAAAACTAAGTCGTTGAGGGAACAAAACACTGAAATTTTTGGCCCATGGCCAGGAAACTCCCCAGACTTTAAACCCATTGAGAACTTGTGGTCAATCCTCAAGAGGCGGTTGGACAAACAAAAACCCCCAAATTCTGACAAACTCCAAGCATTGATTATGCAAGAATGGGCTGCCCTCAGTCAGGATTTGGCCTAGAAGTTGATTGACAGCAGCCACTGTGAATTGCAGGTCTTGAAAAAGAAGGACCAACACTGTAAATATTGACTCTTTCCATAAACTTAATGAAATTGTCAATAAAAGCCTTTGACACTTCTGAAAAGCAAGTGTACTTATACTTCAGTATTCCATAGAAACATCTGACAAAAAGATCTACAAACACACAAGCAGCAAACTTTGTGAAAACCAATATTTGTGTCATTCTCAAAGCAGTTTGGCCACGACTGTGCGCGCATACGGAGTGGAAGAAGTCTTGTGTGTAAACTTAACACAATGGGAAGTATAATTTTGTTATTCAATATTATGGATATCTGATGACCAAAAGAAAGGAAGAACATCAAATGTTATATGAGTAAAGAAGGCGAAATACCATTTTATTGTTTTACAATGACTGTACAAGCAGTCTTAAGAGAATAGCATCCAATTATTAAAACCATAGTTGTTGAAAGGCAGTTAATTCTTTAGACAAGTGATGTAATTACACTTTTTTCTTTATATCATATGTAGCTCATTGCACAGCAACATACAAACCAGAGCACTGTACAGATCATACATAGTTCACATTTGTAAATTATACAAGTACTACAGATGTCTAAATTCTTAAACAAAGGGCATTTCATTAAAAGTAACGTATATTCTAATATTTAAAGTAGCAGGACCCTTCACACACATACACAAAAAAACTTGCTTTTCTAACTTATAGTGTGTACATCACAGTCAACACTCATCTAATTGCATGTGCATGTCTGAGAATTAAAAGGTTATCAATATTCAACTGCCAGTCAATCTATTACTAAGTACTTATTTTAGGATACTAAACATTTACCAATTAAAATCAAACTTTTCACTGCAGTTTTTGACCATGGATCATTGAGACAGACCTACTTCTTCAATAGCATTAATAGTGTAGAGGATGTATACCCTTCAAACCCATTGAAAAATAACAGCTAAAGCATGTAAATTAACATGTACAGTAGAACCTTGGAACTCAAACACCTCTTAACTCAATCAACCGGGACGTCGAACAGATCTGTTGAATTTTTTCCGACTTGTACCTCAACCATTTCTGCTTAAACTTTTATGCGTCGGGATGTGTTCAACTTTCAGACCTCGAATTGGTTGGCCAAAAAAAAATGTAGCCACAACCCGACTGGAAATATGACAAAACAATACAAACCTGCTAAAACTTGTACAGAACAAGATGAGTCTCCCTTTCCAAACAATAACTCCTCCATCCTCCTCCGCCACCTGCCACTTCCAGTATGCCATGAGCTCACCATAATACAAGTGCTCATAAATTGTCATTTGTGTTTATTGCTTTTGTATGTGTGCTTTTTCACGTGTATTAGTTTTATGTTGAATGTTAATGCTTTTTATCATTAGTTAGGTATGTAAATAGGTTTAAATAGCAATCATTTGGGAGTCTGAAACGGATTAAATTCATTTGCATTATTTCTTATGGGGAAATTCGACCAGGCTTATGGAACGAATTAAGTTCGTGTTCCAAGGTACCACTGTACTACACTATAAGGTTGTAAGAAGGGGCAACCTCTCTAAAGACATATGTGAACAGAGGTGGAAAATTCAAGCATGAATTACAAATACAGACCAAAGTTCCGTTGCAACCAACCATCCATTTTCCAAACCGCTTATCCTACTGGGTCGCGGGGGGTCCGGAGCCTATCCCGGAAGCAATGGGCACGAGGCAGGGAACAACCCAGGATGGGGGGCCAGCCCATCGCAGGGCACACTCACACACCATTCACTCACACATGCACACCTACGGGCAATTTAGCAACTCCAATTAGCCTCAGCATGTTTTTGGACTGTGGGGGGAAACCGGAGTACCCGGAGGAAACCCCACGACGACATGGGGAGAACATGCAAACTCCACACACATGTAACCCTGGCGGAGACTCAAACCCGGGTTCCAGAGGTGTGAGGCAACAGTGCTAACCACTGCACCACCATGCCACCCCTTCAACCAACCACTGGAATATAAAGAATCACACTGAGAAAATACTCAACTGGTTGGTTGAAACAAAACTTCGGTCTGGATTTGTACTTCATGCACCTGAACTATCCACCTCTGTGTGTGTGACAGAGTCTGAGTACTGTGAGTAACAGTAGAAAGAGATCATGAAAAAAGAACATGAAAATAGATTCATGATGTCATATGGACACCAAGCCAACTTAATTAACAACTGTTATTTGAAAGAGAAACAACTCGGTTATAATCAGAGTCAACAATGGCCATGCTTGTTTCGGGAGATTACAGGGGACTCGTCCTTATGGCTCTATATCTCAAAAGCAGGGAACTTTGACTTCATGGGTTGCAAAAGGTCAGCCAGGAAGTAGATAGTGCCTGCCATGCCTAAAGACAAAAACATACACCATGATATATGTCTTAAATCTTATACATTATTTATCTTACTTCAGTTTATTCTTTATTCTTGAGAAATACAAGCTATGACTTATCAGCACGAGGATGTGGTATTCATATGAAATTCATATTTTACAGTAGATTTCACGATGATGGTCAAACCAACAAAAAAACTGTAAGCCTGACCCAAATATCACAAGTACCTTCAAAAAGTGAGAACGGCCTGTCAGGGGTCCGGCAGCCATGTTTACCATAATCCATGCACCATTCTGCAAACTACAGAAAAAATAAAGTTACAAATTATTATTTCCCAACACTTACAATTACCAAATGTGCCATAATCACACCAGTTTCAAACAAATTACATAATTAAAAACCAAAGTACAAAAATTACCAAAAAATGAAATGAGTTCATAATATCCGTCTTACTTTTTAACCCCTGATGCCTTGCAGCTCAAAATTTAACCAGATAGCTTTACCATTTCCTGGATCTTTTACTTGGGGATTAGCAGCCAGGTATTGAATCAAAAAGGCGGTATCAAAATTAAAATGTCACCGAGACAAGGAACAGACAATAAGAGAGAACAAAGAGAAGCCAAAAAAAAGTAAAATTGATATGTAAATTTTCCAATTTTACAAGTACTTGGCTTCTACTCTGAAAGGAGATATCTCAAGTTATGGAAAAGATGAACCCTGCCCCCTGCTCTCACCATGCAGGCCCGATACAAGTGCTTGGGATCATGGGTGAGCTTGTAGAGGGCCAAAAACACGTAAGCATTGCCAGCCACCCCATGACACAGGCTGTAACCCTTCTTCAGGAGCCCCCTCTGCCAGACCACTTCCCCGCACTGCAATGCATCTGCAAGGTACTGATCCATGCCATACACCTACAAAGACATTAACAGGGAAGGAGGTAAAACTTTAGAAAGGCAGCATAAAAAGTGGCTGGATCTATAAAGGATGTTTCAGGATCACTCCCAGAGACAGGTCTAAACTAGGGGTCTGAAACTCATTAAGCGGACCTTGTGTGCAGGTTATTTTTTTCCTGCATTGTGCGTCTATGGTAAAACAGTCAAAATGTAAAGACTTACCAAAATCACTGGACATCAACATAATATTTCTTAAAAATAGAATACTAAAACTGTAACGATTCCAGTCCGAGCAACTTGGTGTCTACCAGGTGCTGAGTTTTGGATTCCAATTCTGACAAGCAATGAAAACAGTAATACAGTACACAGCTCTGGAAAAAAATTGAGACCACTCTATATTTTTAAAACAATCTGCATTTGTAAATCCTGATTTAATCCTGGTTCTGCTGGCAGAAGGCTACACTGAGCAGCAGGTTGTTTCCAGGTGCAAAGTTTCTGAGACAGTACACAAGAACAAGGTGAAGCAGGAGACACTGAGAACAATCAGAAACCAGCCGGGTAAATGGCAGAACCAACTTTCTATAGTCAGAGATGACTAAACGTATCTGACAGTTTTTCATGAATCGGAGGATGACATCAAGTGACCTTCAAAAGGGAAGGTAAACATTAAGTGGTGTGAATGCGCTGCTGGAGGACAGTTCATATCAGGCTCCTAGAAGGAGGACTGAAGTCCCATAAAGCAAGGAAAAAACCCTTCATTAATGAGAAACAGAGAAGATCCAAAGTGCAGATTGCAAAAAAAAAATATATATTATTCACAGGCGCACACCCAAAAGTTAAGAAATGCGTGAAACAAAACATTTTGCTTTGGTCTCTTAAGTTTTTCCAAGCTGTATGTATTAAAATAAGATGTCAGTGCAGCTAGTAAACACTAATCATCATAGGAACTACATATATGGCAAGAAGGGAGTTCTCTACCCTAACAACAATCCAATGCCAGGGTGCATGCTGCCCTATCTTTTAAACTTATGTACAACAATGGTGCTACAAATTAAAAGAACGACACCTTGTAGGCCTGCAGGAGCATGTAGATGACTCCAGGTGCCCCATGACACCAATGCACCAGGAGGTCACGGGTATCCCCAATGCAGGCTGGGTAATTCCTTGATGGGAACCTGAGGTAGCACAAGTAGTCCACGCTGGGCTTCACTAGCTTAAGCAGTCTGGTCTCTCCTACCCCAAAACCTGGCTGAGGGCAAAAAGAGGTAACAGTTTAACTCTGGAAGTTTTCAATCCCCTTTAATGGCTTAATCAGCTTCAGTTGTTTGCTTTCTTTTCTTCTCCAGCATAGCAGTTTCATGCCCTGAAAGTAATTTCTGGACATTACTGCCTGTGAGTACTGCCTGAAAGAGTTTTCCGAGGAGTTGCACAGCAACATTCATATTCAAACCAATGTGCGTTACCTGCGTTGAGAAGCAATAGACTCCTCAGCCAATAAGGTCTACCTGCAAAAAGGAAGTAACAGATTCCTCAGCCAAAGTGGTTGACTTGGATGGGGGGGCAGACTACGGAGAGGAAGAGGTTTACCGAAAACAGAAGGGGTTGCAATTCCAGCTAGCATATTCTTACTTGCAGGAGGAAGTAATAGATGCCTGCCAGGCCATGAGCAGGTCCCACATAGTACTTCTGGTGCCACTCATACAGCAGGGGGCTCTGCTCCTGGTTACAGCTCCTTTTGGACAGGCTTTCCCCAGATGACAATACCACCTCGCTGATCTGGAGCAAATTAAGGTGTATTTAACATCAGAGTAGACAAATGTAATGCATATGCTTCAATACAGGCATCCCCCACTTTACAAAAGTTTGCTTTATGCCACTTTGCTTTTACAAAAGACCTGTATTAGTACCCATTTTCGCTGACTGAAAGAAATTCGAAGAGGATTTTTGCTTTTATGAAAAAAGGTTTGTTTTGCAATTATAGAATTGGAGCAGACAGCGAGCAGTGAGCACTGCCATGCTGCTTTTCTGGGAACTACACTCAGCATCTCAGGATCCAGCCACCATAGCCTTGCACGGAGTCTGTCAGCATCCATGTTTGTCCCGAAATCATCTTCAGAATTTGAAACATCACGGCACAGACATTATTTCTACTTCATATAGACTGTGTATTTATTATATCATTCCTGCTTTTACTGTATGTCAGTGTTATTTTAGGTTTCATGTGATATTTGGGAGGATGTGGTAGGTTAATTTCAAGGTCTGGAGACACACAGAACTTTCTCCCATATACATTGACAGTAATTACCTCTTTGCTGTTTGCCACAGTTCCATAGGAATGCTCTACTAAATGGGGAAACCTGTATGTGTGTGTGTGTGTGTGTGTATAAACACACACACACACGTTTCACTTTCAGCTTTGAATTTTTTTTAATTAAATAATGGTGAAATATTCAAGAGTACAAGTTTTGAGCCCATTCCACTAACCTGTACACCCAGCTGCTGTGAGTTGACAGGGAAGTACCCTGATATGCTCTAGTGAAACTGTGTTATAAACACTAGTACAAAAGATTCAATTTGGAATGATATAACTGAAACATGCACCATTTCTGACATTTTAAATCAACAATAAGTCTGATAAGACTTTGCCTTCTTACTGCATTTATTCTATTTTAAATTTTTATATATCAGCTTATGTGGTAACTAATATATTTGTTACGTTATATATTTGTTACAATATTGCACTACCTAAGTTTTTTAAACACTAAAAAAATACATAATCAATTACATACAACTTGGTAGATAAGAAATCGCACAAAAATATTCGATTCAAAGACTGAACCTACTTATTTTGTGGCAAAAAAATCACTATAAGCACCGAACACTGTCCTTGAACTTGGCACCCAAGTTGTTTTTAACATGTGATAATTCTGAAAGCACAGCAACAGAAATGAGAGGAGACTACCAAAAGGCACATTGGCTCTGACCTGCTGGATGTACTGGATTGGGATCTTCTCCTGTTCAAACTCCTGGTTGATGAAGATCAGAGAAAACAAGTAGCCAACCCTTCCAAAAAGCAGCTCATCTGGAAGGCCCTCTCCCCTCATTATAAACTGATGGTAATGGAGCAGCCTGAAAAAAAATGTGGAGATGATTTTGGTGCAGCATCAAATTATATTTGTAGACAACTTATCATAATCTGTAGACTAGAATGAACACTTCAACATCTTGGGTTCAAAAATCTTTTTAATCTAATCTAGCTAAATATAAAGAAGTATCTATGAGCCATTTTGCCAACTACAACATTTACAGTTTAGTTAGCACAGGTTTTCAGCAGTTCCCAGTACACAGCACCAGTCTGCTGCTAGTTGAACTTTAACCTGTGAGAGGTACCACCACACCACCAATGTCTTTTTACCTTGTTCACCACATGGTCTCTCTCTCTATTTTCTTAAATGATGTAGTTCACACTTTCTTCACTTACATTTGAACTTCTGGGTAGAACTTACGTTCTTCTGGGCGAGCACTTATTTCTTCCAAGATATTCATAAAACGGTACCATGTGGTGTACTCAGCAAACTCAATCAACCTTTCAGTGTATTTGTTTGGTGTAAGCTGTCCTTTCTTCAAAGAATATCATATAATTCACTGGAATCGTGTTTCGGTGATGTGATTATTTCATAGCACACATCAGCCTATGTTTGACAGTTTATCGAAGTTTCTCATTTTCCTGTTGTTTAAATATTATGACGATGAGCCTTGTCCCTCTGTAAATTTTGCTGATTGGTGAATTTTCCTGGGCAGTGAATGAGTTCACACAGCTCATTACTGGCCGATTTGTGTTTCCCTGCCACAGTTCCATAGGATACTACTGACTGTGGACCACTGTTTGAGGAACTGCCCTAGATGACAGCTGTGTCCCAAAACCAAATAAATCCTCTTTCCAGAGCAAGGATGCCACTTATATTCTGTTTCTACAAATCTCTGAAATTGTGTTGCCATCTCAAATGGGGACATAAAATAGTTCAGAAATGCTTTTTAAAATTAAATCTATGTAACAAGCAATTTTGGAATATTTGCAAATACTAACACTGTAGTTGTAAGTTGCTAGCAGTGACTTTCCCTAGCAGCCTACAACAGTAGTCTACAACTACAGCATTAGGTACCATTCTGTAGCTTTACATTTTCAAGTACCGGTTCAAGCACCGTTTTGACACTGGCATAATTTTAACATTGGTATTGGGAAAAACCCAAACGATACCCAACTCTACCCTCACCACGACTTACCTGCTCAAGCACTCATCAGCCTCTTGCCTCCTCTGCAGCCTGTGGAAGACCACAGCTGCTACAGCCAATGGTCCTGCATCACCACACAGGAAGGTTGCCCAGCGTCCTGTCAAAGACTGCAGGCTGCGGCATGCGTAGTCCAGGGCCCTCTGCAGAAAAGTGATCTCCCCAAATGTGCGGTGTAGGTGCAGGTACAGCAGAGCAATGCCTGAGGTGGGTGGAACAAAGTGTTTTATTCTGCTACCACTCTTGTGGAAAATGCAAATAAATCACACCCATAAGGCATTATACAGGAATTTACTCCACAGTGTAGAGGATCATAAGTCTTTTCAACACATAAACACTGATACTTTTAACCTATCATCTAAAATACTCTAACTGAAGCAGATAATACTAAAGTGCAGGGAAAACTTCACATTTCAGATACAGGAGAATATGTAATATCATGTAATCTAGATGATTAAGTATCAGAAACAGGTTTTCAGATTTTACTAATCTTATTTTCCTAATGGAGTGGCAAGGTGGTTTAGTGGGTATGCAGTACTGCTTTACGCCCCACTCAACCCCCAGGCAACCCTGACCAAGATAAGAAGCTGAAAGACGGATGGTCATTTCCTAATCTATGGAAACAAATATATAGGAGTAGTTGTTATTATTATTGTTGCTCTTAATCTATTATTATTATTTATTATTTTTTAAGAAGAACAACAACACCTGTAACTAGTAAACAACAGGATGATAATCGGTGGTGTGGTGATACATCACTTTTGAAATCCAGATAAAACTGTCACATAAATACAGCCAGGGATGTTTTAATTAGGATACAACTAAGTTGGGCTGGAGATGTGGGCAAATATCTTTACCTGCCCATCCAGTGTAGACACTGCAGTCTCTGGGGTCAGCTGACTTCAGCCCATTTTCCATGTGAAACAGCAGCTCACTGATCTTGTCGCTCACACGGCCAGCAAAATCTGCTGTTAGCTAGATTGGACCACAGAAATAGTGTTGTAATCAATAGGTTAAAAGGGGTTTTATCAACTAGCCACACGTATTATTTCCAGAATAGTTATGTGGTACTTTAACCCGTTTACATTTTCTCTTCATCTTAAAAACATTACCGTTTCAAAACTAGTACAGTAGCTGTAAGCTAGGTAACAACACAAAGTATTGTTCCTCATTGGCCCTTCTCATTGCTCATGGCCAATCAGTAAAGCGTTTACATACAGGCTGCCGAATCCACAAACCCACACAACGCTGCTACGTCAACCGTTTCTCCCGTAATCTGCAATCTCCTCCACTACGCTTAAACGCCCTGGGGTTCGCGGTTACATAAATAATACAAACAATTGACTAAAATTGTGAATCTTGTGCTTGATTAGCACGTAATGCCTTTTAGGTTCGGACATTAAAATAAAACTTAAAGAATGCAAAAATGCTGCTCTTCCTGCGTCACTAGCGATTCGACGAACAAACATCGCAACCTTGAGTGCCGTATATCCCCACAAACATGGACGTCCCGAATAAATTTCAAAATTACATGGCCGCTCTGACATATAAACAATACTACAATGATCATTTTATATTACAAGACCGCGAGGTTACAAGCAAGTCAGACTGAACCGGATTTTACTCAAAACAATTGTCAATGACGCAGTACCTTAATAATAGTTTCGAAATCAGACGAGTGAATGTGGAAACGAAAGATGGGCATGAAAACGCACTGCTTAGTTTACGGACCAATCCAAATAATAGCAGGTCGCTATTGCTAACTTACTCTGCCTCGATGGTCGAAGTGATACTGCGCGCCGCCCGGCGTTTCGTGGTAGTCTGTGTACGGATTCTTGAGGGCTCTGACTTCCATATTTCACCCAGAGAATGTGCTCGGTTTCTGGTTTAAGGACAGGGTATAGGGTAAGTACACCAAGACAGCCTCCCTCAGATACGACACAAGAAGTTTCGATTTCCGCCGGAAAAAGACACAAATCCCATGCAATTTTAATCCGTCTGCGATCCTTCAAAGGTTCTGCTACCATGATAATATGGATATAATTACAAAACTGCTAACTATGGCTAAAACGCTTGACTTGCTGAATTACTCATATTTAACCGCATACGTTCACATCCATAAGTATTTATATTTGCTACAGTATATCGACATTATGCATAACGTATATCACCGTACCTAACACAAAAGATGCAACGCACTCTTCCTAATGCATTAGTTCCTAAGCCGTCACGCGTCACCGTTATCGCTTCTGAGCATGATTTTTAGAGGATGCAATAATAAAATGGATCAGAATTACCATAATATGTGTTTATCTTGACCCAAATATGTGAATTAATTTATGTGAAAAAATGTACTATTATATTGTTAATTTTAAATTTACCATGTTTATCATATATAATCAACAACGATTGGTTTTTAATGTACACTTACTAGATTTTCAAAACGGCTTTTTTGTCCTTTTCCTTTTTTACTAGCACAGCGTTTAGGATCTTTACGGGCGATGCTTCTTTTGGACAAGTTTAAGACGCGTGTTATGATCAAAAATGTTTTTCTCTTCGCACTCATATACAGATATCAGTAGCAACCCCCATTTTAATATCTTAACCATTACTATTAGAGTAAATATTTAAATATGAGTCATTCCATATCAAATCACCCAGTTTGAGAAAAAATTCCCAGGTCATCATCTCCTCTGAAAAAAATCACATGTGCTCCTATACCAAACGTATGGAGAAATCCTAAATATTAAGTATGTATATGTAATAGTGTTGAAACGTAAACCCTTTGAAATTATAGTTTTATATATTTTCCCAAACGACTCTTTCATTCAATTTCTAACATTGATAGTTCATTTAATATGCCATTTATAGCTGTATTTTCTGTAGAATAAAAAAAAAAGTAAACGGCTCAGTTGTACTTTTCCTCCTACGAGGCTCTGAAAATTGCCTAAAATTCAAAACGACGCCCCTTTTAGAGCTTCTCACTCAAACAGTATGCTAGATAATGAACTGTGTTTTTTTCCTGTCATTTATGTCATATTAGGCTAATTGTATACGGTAAACAAATGTATGCCTAGTAATTTTTTTAAATGTGCTCGATTTTCAAAATTGCCTATTTTCAAGTCCTCGTCTGACCAGGTGGGCAATTAACCATCATTTTTACATTTTCACCATATATACATACCCTGTACCCTGTCCTTGTATCTGGAGATGACCTAACAAAAAATGTGTTGTTGCTGAGCTTTCTTCTGGAGTTCTTCTGGAGTTTCTGTTTTTTTTTTTTTTTTTTTTTTTTAAAGAATGAGCTGTCATGCTCTTGTTCAACATTCACAATTTCAGGATTGCCACATAGACTTATCTGAACGAGAAGCATAATATCAAATATTAAAGAGTTCTCAGAGGATGTTCTGATCTTGTTTCCTTCAAGGAAAGATTTAAAACAATGTACTCTCCTGGCCTGCGGGGTCATTACACTGCAGTGCTAAACATATTACATTGGTTGATAATTTCTACCAGTGTAGCCCATTTAGCTTGTTTCCCAAATCTTTCAGTTGTGTAACTATTAACCTGGTTAGCTGATTCTTGGAAAGTGATGCTGACAAAAAAATTGATTTTAATCATTTTGAACAAGTTTACCCTTTTCTGAAACATAATCATAATATAAACACAAGTAAAATCAGTGATTTGATTACATATTGAGTAGGCTACACAGCTTTATATTACTGTCTTGTCTCACTACATTTGCAACACTAACACATCAAAAAAAGACAGAATATTGTTACTGCAGGAAAGCATATCTATCAAATCCATGTAGTTTCCTTTGTTGTCAGAATTTTCAATTGCATTATGTCCCATAAGTGCCAACTCCTGTCAACTCAAGAATGAAATTACATCAACCTTTTCCCAAACTCACTGTTTTCCCTCACAGTGTCATGGTGTTTGGATAACTGGAGATGCATGCCTTAGCTGATCAAACTACCAACCTCACGTTTCCCAGACGAGTTGCACAATAAAAAATCTTAACATAAAATTAAGGTTCTTAATTGGGTGAATGACAAATAAGGTTTTCTCAAAATGAAAAAAGTCAGGTGGTGCAACTAAAAAAGTAGGGCTGAATTATTTACTGATTTCAAATTGAAACTGCGATTTGAAACAGTGTGATTATTAAAACAAAAAGGCTGTGATTTTGGAAGTGCATTACACAGCACATTTGACCCAGGGTGTAAAACTGTGGCGAAGACAGTTTTACAAATTCATGCCAACCTCCTTCTATGACAGTCATGCTCACCAATCAGAAGTGGCCCAAGGTGACTGCGGATACACTCACAAACAGACAATGATTTCCTTCATTCAAGGAAAACATTACATTTACGGTACAAAAAAATTATTCCGCTTGTGAGTTACAAGTGATTTACCTCCCTCTTCCATAGTCAAGAGATTGTGTACAGAAAGGTCCTATTATTTATAGAGTGATTATTATGACAGAATTGGTTGAGCAAGTGCATTTCTGTAAAATAGATTTGGATACTTGTAATTTAGTTTTGTACAGGCGTGCTGAGATTTGCGCACTTATATTTTAGTTTTGTATAACAAAAGCAAAGTTTGTGTTTACAAAACAGTTTTGCACATTTGTGTTTTCAAAATTACAGATATGCAACTTCATATTTGCACATATTTTAAAAGCCACGTCACAACTACGAATCTGCATTACAAGTGCACAAACATTGAAGGATACCCGGTATTTAGATTTCTTACCATCCTGACATATGAGTGGCGCAGCATTTTGATAGTCAGGCAAATCCAGCCAATAATACTGAGACAAAAGTCAAACAATTTGGAGAGGCCCGAGTGGGGCAGACGACAGGGCCCACCCCAACTGCCAGGAAGCTGACCCCGGGGTAACAAAAGAAGCCTGCCCCTCCCCCCATCCAGCCCAAGACCAAACCCCCAAAGCTGCCGCAGGCACACAGAGCACCCCAGAGTACCCGGAACACCTGCAGGGACCCCATCCCACAGCCTAGGCCCCCACCAAAACACAAGTGTGTGCAAAACTTTGTATTCTTTTCGCGGTACATGAATTGCCCCTGTTTTCTTGTAAAAATGCATGTCTAATTTACAATTTCATAGTTTCAAATGAAACCTCACTTGGCACTTGGTTTCCCTCTACAGCTATTATTTTTCTTCCTGGTCATGTTTTTATATATATATTTTATGGGGGCGGCATGGTGGTGCAGTGGTTAGCACTGTTGCCTCACACCTCTGGGACCCGGGTTCGAGTCTCCGCCTGGGTCACGTGTGTGTGGAGTTTGCATGTTCTCCCCATGTCGTCGTGGGGTTTCCTCTGGTTTCCCCCCACAGTCTAAAAACATGCTGAGGCTAATTGGAGTTACTAAATTGCCCATAGGTGCGCATGTGTGAGTGAATGGTGTGTGAGTGTGCCCTGCGATGGGCTGGCTCCCCATCCTGGGTTGTTCCCTGCCTCATGTCCATTGCTTCCGGGATAGGCTCCGGACCCCCCGCGACCCAGTAGGATAAGCGGTTTGGAAAATGGATGAATATATATATATATATATGAACTGTGTGTGTGTATATATATATACACATATATATATATATATAAAGGTGTCTGTAAATTGTCTAAAATAGGCAAAACACAGCAACGATTGGCCTTGTCTATACTTATTCTTATCTAATCTTATTACCTAGCAACAGGGCAGGCTGTCAGTCTGCCTCGTGCATGCACTTCCGCATCAAAGAAAAAGCTATTTACAACGTGCAACTCAAAGTGGCCAAAAAGAGAAGACTTTTCTCAATGGGTAAGGCACAACCAAAGAGATCTGGGGGATATTGCACAAAGCAGAATTTCTCAGTTAGCTGGATAACTTAAGCCAAACGTGAGAACTGTCCAGTTGAAGGAGAGGTAAGCGACCTTCCTATTGGATAATCCTAAATATCCTTTATATTTGGTTTAAGTTATTTGGCTAATGAAATAAGACTGCTTTGTGGAATACCCCCCCATTCTCAGCCACTCGTATTTTGTAGCCATCCAAAATTTCAGTTAAATATGTATGTATGGGATATACACAAGGTATACACATGGGAAAGTGGTGAGAAATGTCAGTGTTACTGTAGGTTGTCCAAATTCATTAAGTTAAAAGGTTGTTTATAATTTATTATAATAAGTTAATATAATAATAATATAATATAATAAGTTGCTTAAAGGGAGTATACCTTCAGACATATTACGGTTAAGTTTTATAATAGATTATAATTAGAGCATTAACTTGTTAAAAAAAAAAAAAATCTGTATTTAACAATGAATGTGACAGCAGCTGGCAAAGGAATCCAGAGTGCAACTGCGGCTGCGTCAGGACAAATAATGGTAAGATGCAATAGGGAGTAAATATTAACATATTAGCAAAAATCGTGTAATGCCTCCAGCCAGCCAACTTCTTTATTC
This sequence comes from Brienomyrus brachyistius, assembly GCF_023856365.1. Lineage (NCBI taxonomy): Eukaryota > Metazoa > Chordata > Actinopteri > Osteoglossiformes > Mormyridae > Brienomyrus > Brienomyrus brachyistius. The sequence goes on from NC_064533.1 coordinate 34,134,774, forward strand.
AAAAATGATGCTTTTACAATGACTGACTTCTCTTTCAGTGGCTAAGATAGTCATTACATCAGCCTTCATCTGACAACCTGATATCCCTGGGTTTCAGTCATTTTTTTGACCCGGCACACTTAAAGAGAAACCTCCTCTGGTATAAGTCCAGGGCACAAACGCACAGACTCAGAAAAAATGTATCATGAAAAGAATAAGGATACCCAGAAGTCATCTGCAGAACTGATTAACGCAAACACACTGGAAGAAGAACTGTTTAATACAACAGTACATTTCAAACTTAGGCCTAAACCTTTTGTGAAGAAGAGGACTGACAGTAAATATGCAGCAACAGTGTATGATGAATAAAAGGGAAAAGATTTCTCTGCTTTCTCAGTGCTGTATACTAATAATAATACTAATAACCCTGTTGTTTCATTGTGGAGAATTGTATGGAGAGAAAATGTGGGTAAATATCTTTTTCCAGAAGAGCAGCTCTTGTTTGTTAGTAATTTAACAATTTAATATGATTTCTGTAGTCACATAAATGTTACTACAGATCATGTAAATTACGGTGCGAAAAACAAAGGAAAATATTTTTCAGTTTGCCATATTCCAAGGTGCTAAAAGCCTTAAAGGAGTTTAAGTTTAATGAACGATAATCAAGCGGGATGCAAATATGACTTGTGAATATTCTTTTAATGAATGGCAAATGCTGCGATGGGTTGGCACCCCATCCTGGGTTGTTTTCTGCCTTGCACCCGTAGCCTTCTGGATGGGCTCTGGACCCCCCATGACCCTGAATAGGACAAGCAGTTACAGAAAATGGATGGATTGATGGATTGATGGATGGATGTCAAATGAGGTCTGTCAAACTCCCTCCCATTTTAAGTCCATTGGCATAAACATCAAAAAACAGTTAGTAAACTCATGAGTGAAGTGTAATAGGACTCCAAAATCCCCTGTATAATTTATTAAGCTTTGGAAGGAGAGTAATCATGTTTCATAGATGGGGGCATACTTAAGCTATATGTTCTTTGAAACCTACCATGAAAATTCTAATATTTGCAAGAAGTGCTTATATAAGTCAACCATGACACTATTACAGTGGTCCATAAAATGCCCTGACCAAGTTCTAAAATGGAAATTACAGTTTATACCTTGCTTGTAGCAAGCAAGCCCACTCTTTCTTTTTCAATAATGTTAGCATGTCCAGGGGGGTTGGGAACCCAATTGACCTTGGACCCCCAGAAGTTTTTTATCCCCCTACTTCGGAGTTCTTTATTTTTCTCCTCTATTGTCATTTTGCATTAATTCATTTCTTTGTCTTCCCTTTTCCCTGCTTTTGTATTATTCTGTCTTAAGTTGTAATGTATCACAACACACCCATGTAAAGCACCTTGGGCTGACTGTAGTGAAATGAAAGGTGCTATATAAAAATAAAAATACATCTAATTGAATTATCAGCTTCTGAAATGACTTTTACACAGATGTTAACCTAGCTGCAGTGGAAACAGTGAAGATGGGTCACTAAAAAAACTGTACAGTTTGGTGAAAACAGTGAATAGGGTTTCCACTTTCAATCTGAAGAAATATGGGACGTCAACCCCCCAGTTCCCTGACAATAAAAATAGCTGATTTTTGCAGAGTGCAGTCTGGATTAAATTGTATTTTGGTTCAGATGTATGTTTTTATGAAACAATGCGTGTACAAATAGCGGAAAATTTGGATCCCATCTTCATTAAAAATAAGCCACGGCATTTTGTTTTTCAATATGGGATGATACTATACATATAGGGTGGATGGCAACTTGACCCGGGGATGTGCCTAATCCATGTGGCTCCAGGGCATGTAAAGGCTCATTTTCCAACTGCCTTGTTTTCCTTGCCTTAGCCATGTTATATTATTCCTCTTATGTCTTTCCCATTTAAAAGTCTGATAATTCATTTAGATTTTCAACATCGTTAATCAGAGATAACATGGAATCACAGAAAGTCTTGCTCTTCAACAGGTTAATATTAAATTTCTAGTGAGACCTAAATGGAACAGAGGTAATATAATCTAATCTAGAACACTGGGAAAATACTGCTCTCTCAGCCCACTGTGACTTCCAAAATCTAACCATAGCCTCAGTAGAATAAGTCTCTTGCTAAAAAAAAGCAATTAAACTTAGCATGCTCCTTACAGAAGAAACACAGCATTGTCATCACATCCACAAACGAATCCAAAAGGAATGACCCAGAATTCTGCGTGGCTGTGTGCAGCACACAGGACTGACATTTGACATGAACAGGCAGCAATGACTGAACAAGGAGAAACCACAAGGCAGCTGTGAATAATTAACAGGAGGGCAGGAACAATAGGTAAGACTAACAGGCCGTAGGGCTGTTTTGAGCCTCACCCAAGGGGAAACACGGGGACCAGACAGGCGGAGTTGACTGGACGTGACATTTGCATTTAATGCTGTTCATGATACATTGAATATGTAAAGACAATAAGCACAATAATCTAAAGATTAGTGTGTTAATTCCACTAATCACAGGTTATAGTAATAATCTTCAAAACTTAAAAGTTCAAACTCTGCTATGCTAGCACACAGTGAACAGGCATAATACAAAAGTAGTGCCAAAAACTTTCTCTGTTAGAAGAGCTTAAGAATGTGAAAAAGAAACTCAGTTTAATGGGTTCTTCAGTACTCACATTGTTACTCAAAACACTGGTTACTATGTAACTATGTTTCTATGACTGAGTGGAAGGCAGCCAGAGCGTTGCTGAAAGCACTAGTGGAATTGCATCCGCACTTCATCGAGAATTGAATTACTGAGTTGACCTATGACATGCCTCAGCATGACCAGAGTACACGTCATTTCGGTCTCATGGTCATTCTTGCGCATTCTGGGTGACCAAAGACCCTGGCAGTCTTCCACTCAGTCATAGAAGCATGGTTACATATGTAACCAGTGTTCTTTCTCCTTCACTCCAGGCCAGTAAGGTGGTGCTGAAAGAGCTAGTGGAAGATGAATACCTGCAAAGTCATAAGAAATCTTCCCACAGCGTCCCAGTTGCCAGCACTGCTGCACACATTGCCAGTCCATAAACCACGAATACGGGGCACTGCACGCCGTGTGGACCTATATGCTGTGGTAATTGCTTCCACAACCTAATGTGATAAGTGCTACTTAGCCCTTGCGTGCACCACTAAAGCAAACAAATAACTGGTCCGAGGTACAAAAGGCCGGACTCCTATCAATGTGTGATTGCAGACACCTAACTGGACACATCTCCAGATGAATGTCCTGTCAGTCAGTCAGTATAGCAGTCAACACAATCGGAAGACTAAGAAACTGTGGGGACAAAACTTTCAGCTGGAACACTGGTTTAGGCCACAGTGAGACACTGGCAAACAAAAGGCAACAGTGCAGACAAGAGGTGCTCACTGAAAGGGCATGGAACTCACTCACCTGAGCTGTTGTAATGGTAAGGAGAAAAAGTGTTTTAAAGGACAACCACTTAATGTCAGCATCTGATATAGGCAGACAGAGGGAATCAAGCACTATACCCAAGTCCCATGAGGGGCTTCGCACACCATGGGAGGGGTAAAGTCTATTTGCCCCTTTCAGAAAGGCCACCACCAACCAGTGGGACCCAAGTGAGGTACTATCAACATCAGAGCGGTAAGCTGCCAAGGCCGCTACATATACCTTGAGAGTAGGTGCAGATCTACCAAGTTCCAGGAAATGTTGCAAAAAATCTAAAACATGTGGAACAGAGCAACAGAGAGGGTCGATCCTGCATTCAGCATACCAAGCACAGAATGCTTTTCATCTATTCAAATCAGCGTGTTGATTCCACACGTGTCCTCAGAACAGTGTTCCAGACCCACTCTGAGCACTCTAGCAGTAGCCATGAGGTCCCAAGGGCAACACCCACAGCTTCAGGCATTCGGGATGAGGGTGCTGAATCCTTCCCTCTGTTTGAGTCAACAGATTGGGTCTGTTTGGCAACTGGCAGGGAGGCCCCACCACTAGTGGGAGAAAGAGCTGGAATCATGGTCTCCTAGTGCAGTGGAGGGCTATCAGTAACAATGAGTGACCACTGTCCTGCATGCAGCATTGTCTTCCACTGCAGTGGTAGTGGAGGGAAGATCTATAAAACTGTGCTCGGCCAGTCGTGGGCCACAGGATCCTGACCCAGTGATTCCAGTTCGTCCATCACAGAAAACCATCTGGGACAAAGGGGCGTTTGGCTGGCGGCAAACAGTTCTACTGCTGCCATTTGGTATGTCCTCCTAAGCAGTTAGAGTTCAGCAGTCAACCTTGTGCCTCCCTGGGGGTTGATATAAAACACTGTGGCAAAGTTGTCGGCACATGCTAACACTTGCCTAACCCCTCAGCATAGCCTGAAAGTGGCACAAGGTCAGGAGCATTGCCATCAACTCCAAGGTGTTGATATGAGCAGTGCATAGTGCAGCCGGCCATGTGCAGCTCATGCCTCACCGATGCCATACTCCCCCCCCCCCCAATCCAGGAGAGAGGCATCTGTCGACAACTTCGAAACCCCACGGATGAGCAATTGTGCCTGAGACCACCATGTCAGGGTACACACACAATGTTCCGTGGTCTTCACTTGTGTGCCTGTTGCACAGAGCACAAATAGTCATCCGATGTACCAGTTGTACCTGCCGCACGGTCAGACAGCGCCTCCCGGAGATATTCCACACCGAGGCAATCCGGACAGCAGGCATGACCATCTGCAACCTCCATTAAGTTAGGGCATGTACAGCATGTAGCCGAGTGCATTTTGTAAGACAGAAAAGCACCTGGCGGGGAAAAACTTCTGCACGCTAAATGCCAAGCTCTGGTAGCCAGAGTGCTGAGCTGATTTCCCACACTCGTTTAGCGAGCTGGCAGCCGGGACCGCAAATAACAAGGCTAGTCAACGTTGGTGGTAACAAACTAGCAGGCAAGCACACAGTTTGCAACCAACAGGTGTTATACACAAACCTTGGCAGCCAAGATTTAAGAAGTAAACCAAGTAGACACTTGAAAAAGTATCTTGAGTTGAATGATGCGTGGTGACGAAAGAGTTTGCAAGGAGCTCCATTGATTTGGCTGAGGTCCGCAGAAGTCCTCTTCAGCCACGAACTGCATGGTATCGTCTCACTGATTTAATTCTGCAAATATAATCCTGACGAAGAAGAGAATAAAGATGATAAAATGATGTGTATGTTGGGCTTATATATACGTCATAGGTTGCGAGGTGACAACTCTGTAATTCAATTCTCCATGAAGTGTGAATGCAAGTGTAATTCCACTAATAGATTCAACACATCCTGGGAGGTCTGGAGTGAAGGAGATAGAATCAATGTTCAGGTGCCTGAAGTCATCCCAGCACTCAAGCCTAGTTCTACACACAAATTCATGGTGTTGTCAACTATCTGTTGATAAAAGCATCTTTCATGCAGATAAGCTTTTAGATTTTTCTTTCTTAATTCCCCAAACCTTTAGTCATTAGCAAGCACAGACTTGCATATCCTCCTTAATGAAATCTTCCCTGAAGCAGAATGAAGTTTCTAAACATAGTCCATACTTTTCTACTCACAATCCTCATAATTGAATGATAATATCATTGTTTTCTTTCCCAGATGGTGCATAATATTAACCTTGTTATCAAGATGCACTGGAGTTTATTTCAAACTTGTTCTTTCTCACTTTTCTATTTATCTCAAGAACTGAACTGAAGCGACCATCTGTGCTTATACCTGTCATGCTTCAGGCATTTCTGTTTAAAGAGGTCATTCAGCTGAAGAGACATCATCTGAATATTTTACTTATACAACTCATCTAGAATTCCTTTCATGGTCATTCACTGACCCAATGAACGCACCGATGTCTTCTTTCAGTTGATTTGCAGAAGCACTGATGATCTCAGATTCATTAACAGAGTTTCAGCTGGGACTTCTAATAACCTCATAAAGGACACTGGTGCAAATTTCCTCCCATTTCCAAAGCGAGATTAAGGAGCTTCCTGTGCAGCAACCTAGCAGAGTGTTTCTATACATCGTGTTACTTGCTAATTATATCTATTAAAATGTACTAAGCAGAATATCTTGGTCTTTAAAACAGTTTAGTTTTCAATGTAGGTATTTGGGTCAACTGAACATGACTTATTTTTTATTAGTTTCATTGTTATTCCCATAAGGAGAGAATTTAAACAATGTTACTGGCAAAATATAGTGAACCTAGAAAGTGTGATTTCATTTACTTTCACGCTTAAGTGTGTGTATTTCATAAAGGAACACTCTCAGAAAAAAGGGTACTTATTTGTACCTTTGCACCTGGGGCTGTACCCACAAGGGTCTGCCAGTTTTGCCCTTAGCTTTAGGTAAGTGTACCTTTTAAGATACAGAAATGGACCCTAAGGAACATCCCCAAGGTGCAAAGAATACTAATGTACCCACAATGGTACAAAAATGTTCCTCAGAATCCATTTATGTACCTTAAAACATACCGATCTTTCTGTGATCAGAAGGTCACTGGTTGAAGCTCAGTCTCTGCACGTCTGTGGGTCCTTGAAGAAGACCCTTAACCCCTGGGCGCCACAACAGGTGACTGCCCTTTGCAGCCAGCTTGCTCTCACCTACAGAGAGCAAGTTGGGTGAGGCATAAAGAGAATTTCCCTACAGGCATCAATAAAGCATCAATTATTATTAATTGTTTTAGCCAAGGGTACATTTGGCAGACACTTGAAAGTACAGCCCCAGTGACAAGTTTTTCTGTGCATGAAGGTGCTTAGGTCGCTTGTTGAATATTAGTATTACAGAGTCGTTCCCACCAAAGGTCGGGAACAAACCTGGTTCATCTTGACTGGGAACTTTTGCAGTCTCTGGCCATTTTACTGTGTTGCTTTTCCACCGCACAACAGAAACTGTGACCTTCATGCAAAATAAACATGCGGGGACGTAAAAAGCTGTTAGGTTAATCTTAATTCTATGTGAAATACCACTACCCTTAAATAATGGAGGATGAACAAGTGATTTTCTTAGTTATATCTTCATTTTTGCGTCAGTGTTATTATTTCGATTTTTAAATTTAGTTTTGTTTACTTTAATTTGAAATTTGCATGGTCATTAAAAGTACATGGTTTAGCATTAGCTAAATTCTTATTTATTCTTATATCATCCATTCCATACTTCATAAACATAACTTTTCAGAACAGCTTTGCTCAACAGTGCCACCTCAGGCATGGGATCGAAGAATGTGGTTGCCTGGTGTGTTGGTGCTTAGAAGTACAGTATGCATATTCAGGCACGGTCTGGCACTGTATCGCTGTCGTGAGGAGGAGTCGCTACAGGTCAGATTTGCTGTTTCAGCACATCCCAGAGCTGCTTGATAGGATTCACATCTGGGAAATGTGGCGGCCATAGCAACTCCTTGCATTCTTCATCATGTTCTGTAAACCATTCCTGAACAGTTTATGTAGTGTAGCAGGGCACATTACCCAGTCGACGGGTGCCAGTGCCATTTGGGAAATACTGTTCCATTCAGAGAATAAGTGTTCTGCGACAATGTCATGATAAGTGTCATGCATCAAAGTACCCTCCACATGAATGGCTGGACCCAGGCCTCCCAGAGTATGATACTCCCTCCATTGTTTTGTCTTCTTCCTACAGTGCATCCTGGTACCATCTGTTCACCAGGGAAACTGCGCACACATACCTGACCCATCCGCATTATGTAAAAGGAAATGGGATTCATCTGACGAGGTGGCCTTCTTCCACTGGTCCAAGGTCCAGACCTGGTCACATGCCCATTGAAGGCACTTTCACCAGTGGAGAGGGGTAAGCATGGCATTTTAACTGGTCTTCAGCTGAGCAACTCCATGAGACGCAGGGTACGATGCCCTGTGTGTCGTCAGGTAAGCTCAGGTTGGGGAACATGCATTGATGTAGCGTGTTGCCGGACCCACCACATGACAAAACACCACGGGACCCTGGCTGGAAAGCCCCCAGGCAGACACATGGTCCAGTCCCACCCTCCGGAAATGGCCACTCATCCGCTGCTGCCAGGTGTTACATGGGTCTCAGCAATGAAGAGTCTGTGAGCTGGATGACCCCTAGGGAAACCACATGGCTGTAGTGCTGTAACTTATGCTCGATCACAATGCAGGCAATGTGCCTCCTGTCAGGACTCCCCTAGCAACTGTTCGTTCGACACATAGTTAAACCCGTAGTACCCAAGGATTCTCTGAAGAGACACAGTACCGAAGGAGTCCAGTCTCTGTCTCAGCTCACTGGATAGCATCCATGTTTCACAGCCATACAGCAAGATGGAGCACCAGGACACTAAAGACTTGGACCTTCATCCTCTTGCAAAGATATTGAGAGCACCACACACCCCTTTCCAGTGACCTCATGACCCCCCATGCTCTCCCAATCTGTCTGCTGACTTCATAGTCACCAGAGATATGAATGCTACTGCCAAAGTAAGTGAATCTCTCAAGAAATTCAACATTCTCCCTGCAGACAGACACACTACTGATATATTTGCCTAAGAGCTCATTAAAGGCCTTGATATTAGTTTTTAACCAGGACACCTGCTATTCCAGACTCCTTACTCAGACTATCAACAGCTCTGATCTGAGCCTCCATTGACTCCACAAAGATCACAGCATAGCCGGAAAAGTCATGATCAGTAAATCTTTCTCCACCAACAGATGCCCCACAACTGCTGGACCCCACGACCCTACACAACACCCAGTACATGTAAGCATTGAACATATCAAGGACACACCCATGGCAAATTCTAGAATCAACTGCGAAGAACGCAGAGGTTCTCCCTCCACTCTGCACAGCACTAGCAACACCAGTGTACAGGCCGGCCATGATGTCCAGTAACTTCGGGGGGATCCCGCAAAGTCTCAGGATGTCCCACAGGGCAACTCGATCAACTGAGTCAAAAGCTTTATGAAAATCAAAATAAAAACTGCAAAGAACTTCTGCCAATATTCGTGCTTGTGTTCCATGAGAATCCTCAGTGCTAAGGTTCACTCAATGATTCACTTTTTAGCCGTAAAACCAGACTATTCCCGTCGCTGGTAGGCAAGCAATTGATCAAAGATCCTATTCAGGATGACTCTATCAAGGACCCTGCCCAGCACTAAAAGCAGTGTTATCCCCCTGTAATTGCCACAATCCAGGCGATTACCCTTCCCTTTCCAAATAAGGTATGTTGTGACAGTCATTTTCTACCCAGCATTAATCGTTTTCATCAGTTGTGCCACAGTTGCCTTTCTCCTGCTCTGTACTAGATGGGACAGTCTCTGTTGCCCCTGCACATCAATGAGCTGTGGGTGCTCGACAGTATAGGATCACTCACACACACGCACACAAAGGTGGTCTACCTATCTAAATAGGGACTGTCCATTCATTTCTATGGGAAAAACCCTAATCTCAATCACGACACCCCTAACCCCTACCCAGCCCTAACCTTAGCCATAATTAACCAACCAAAATACAAGAGTTTTGGCACTTTTACTTTTTTCATTTACAGATTTTTATAAAACTGAGGTTATGCAAATGGTGACCTGAAGAAGTGTCCCCAAGAGTAAGGAAGTTTCAGGTTTTATCGCACTTTGGGGACATTTTGGTCCCCAAATGTGATTTATGCAAAAACACACACACACACACACACACACACACACACACACACACACACACACACACAAGAATAACAACCATCCGAGCCTTGATTTAAAAGCTGGTACCCCCTTTGGTGGCCAAATCTAGGAGGGGGGGGGTAAACACTTACAGTAGGTACTAGGTAAGAAGGAAACAAAGATGAAACAAAGAGTGCTGGTGTTTTAAGAATCCAACATGCACCCCCCACCTCCATGATTTGCTTGTTATGTGTCTTGTCTAAGTTTTTACCATTTGTCAATATAAATATCTAGATGTTATGTCTGTATGTTCCTTTAAATGATCTTAATTTTCTTGGCCTCATGAAGGTATCTCACATATTACTGCCTATTCTATCTTCCTCACATAAACAAAAGAAAATGCAAATATTGTAATTACTGCCATTTCATAAAAAATTACCTTTTTTGCAACCTTCTTATTCCCACAGCCAAGCTTTTAGGCTCCTGAACATAAATAGCAGTGCCCCTTTCTATATCAATAGAAAAATGTTTAACCTTCTAATAAATATTCTCCATGGAGTTTCTTTCCACTCATCACTTCATAAAAATACCTTTGAATGCAGATTTTGAATTAACTTGGTCGGTCTCTGTGGAGATTGATCTTTTCATCAAAAGCTAAAGATGTCTTTGAAAGAAAATAGATAAAAGGTTTTGTTGGAAGTATTAAATGACATAATGAAGTTTTTCATGTAGCTGTAAAATAGTTTTAATTATTTTTAATGAAGCAGTTTCTGTGGTGTATGGTTCTTAACCATTGGTAACACAATCAACTTCCCCTTGCTTCTGCTCCAATGCAGCCTCCTTGTCAATATGTGCAATCAACAGCACTGAATATGTAGCTGATAGTTATGCCATTAACAGTTCTTTCCATGTGTTTGCTCTTAACGACTTCCAGCTTTTGCAAGCAGAAGCATCCTGTTTCCTGCCCTTTGAGAATGCCTGCTGTAACCATATACATGTATTCCTACCTTAATTTTCAGCATGTGAACATTTGTATAACCTCTAGGTGGGAGCATTGTCACATATATTTATATCTATGTCACTAGAATACTGTTTTTACAGAGACAGTGGGCCAGGCTATACGGCTTTTTGATATCATTAGATTAAGCAATGCTCTTCTTTCTTCATCAGGTCTGGGGATTTTCTATGTTTTGTCAGAGCATACATATGCAGCCTCATTGTCCCTGAGAGTAACCTGTCTCCAGTGGTGTGATTTATCTATTATTGATATTTTCTACATCACTACTCACACACAAATGGGATATTGCATTTATCCTATGTCCCAATGTGGCTATACTGTCTCTCAACATGCTGAAAAATATCCCAAGTGTGGCTCTCTTTTCCCGGTGGAGTTCATATGTGTATCTCACGTATGTGTTCAACAAGAGAACACAGGATGTGAGTCTCCTGAGCAGCATGAATTACCATGCATGTAGAATAACATGCATGCCCTATTATTCCCCACCTCTCAGTAGAGGTAACATCTCCTTGTCTCTCCTCACAGGCCACTGTGTTCTCATATAAAGGATTCTGATTTAATTGCATGGTATAAGATGGCCTCCATAGGAGATGCTCTGCCCTCATTTGTCTACCATGTCACAAACCCTCCACTGCCACAACATCCTCCTTGATTAATTTCTAGCAAAACAGACTGTTTAGCTTCCCTAATTAGAAAGAAATTGATCTATATTTGAGCATATGCACTGAAAAGCCGTAACATGAAAACCACCTGCCAAAAACTGTGTAGGTCCCCTCATGCCACCAAAACAGCTCTGACCCATCAAATCATGGACTCCACAAAACCTCTGAAAGTGTCCTGTGGTCAAACTAACATCCACAGGCCACCTTCTTCCATTGCTCCATGGTCCAATTCTGATGCTCACATTGTCCACTGATTGCACTTTTGGTGGTGCAAAGGGGTCAGAATGGCCACTCTGACCATTTTGTGGTTGCACGGCTCCATGCACAGTATGCAGCAATGCACTGTGTGTTTTGACATCTTTCTATCATAGTCTGCATTTACTTTTTCAGCAATTTGTACTACAATACCTCTCCATTGGGATCGGATCACCATTGTTCCCCAAGCACGTCAATGAGCCTTGGGCGCCTATGACCATGTGACAAATGACACTGCAGAGAGAGGCATCGCTATGATACAGGAAAACAGTGGCTTTCCGACAAATAGTGAAGAACAAACACAGTCTGTTTTACAAGTTGTTGCTGGGTATCGAAAGCTTTTCCCTGACAGTAACAAGATGATTGTACTTCATGGACTTTCTGCATCTACGAGTCAACCATCAACCTTTGCATGAATGACGATTATGACATCAATTACTTTAGTTAACACTAGTTAATACCATCTCAAATTTCTGGTTTTTACCTGAATAGAAAAGTAGCCTGACTTGTAATAAGTTGCACAATGTAGTAATGATGTTACACAACAGTTGTTCGTTAGTGACATTTGAATTTACCGCTTAATGCCTATCATTGCCTACTAATTGGGTTTTTGAAAAATTTAATAGTTCAGAATGCTTGAGCACACCCTTAATGTCAACTAAATTCAATAAATTTTTGTACATTTCTCTTTTAATGAGTGGAGATTTGGTTGAGAGGGTGAGAGGTTGAAAAACCCAAGGTTGAAAAACAAGGGTCACCTTAAGCCATAGCTATTACTCTTTTACTCTATTATGACTCCAGCTATTGCCTTTCTACATAGTTAACATGCACACAGCAAATCCAGACAAATCCAGGTAATTCTCCAAATTTAAAAAGTGTAAATAAATGTATTTCTCTATCTTAGTGGGACCGCTGGCACTGGGAAGATGCAGTTCGGTAAAACCTGACTGCTGTGCTGCTGATTGACTTTTCAGTTCTCGCACCTTTCGGCTGTGTATGGCTATTTTAGCAGGGAACTTGGTCTCGTAGCCTTTGTGCTTTTCATTTAGAAATGCCGCTCCAAATTTCCCTTCTTCGGTAAAGCTACGCTCGCATTGCGTATAAGACACATGGACTTCGAATTTAAGTAAACAAAAAAACAATCCTCTTCCCAATCTGAATGAAAATGATACCGTTTTGATCTTTTGGCTTCTGACATGTTTGCGTGCTAAATGTTTACAGTACAAGATTAGTTGCACACACAAAAATAGGCGGGCACGTGCAAGTGCAATGCAATTCGCGATCGACTGAGAATTACTCCGATTGATTGTTTGGGCACCCCTGCTTTAAGCACTATTTCATGCAAATATTGATGAATGTACGTTTGGTTGAGTTTTACTGCATCAGGTCCCTAACAGCTACGAGACTCACAGATCCACTTGTCTTTGGCAGCCTCTCAAGCTGAGCTCTCCCACAGGGGAGAGCAAAACCGAGAAACAAGAGTTTTTAATTTCCATACCAGCTTCTCCACCTGCTCTCCCTGGCTGTTTAATAACCATAGAAATAAGCCTCCAGGAAAAATAAGGTGGAGAAAGGAAATTATATGCATACTCTGGTTTCTTTGCAAATGTTCCAGTTAGTTTTTTTTTATTAGATTTTTTTGTATGCTGCAAATTGGCACCAGGAAACTTTACAAGGCAACAAATTATTACCTTCTTCCAACTCATTTTAAGTGTATGAGACAGACAAAAAGCACAAGGTAATAAATGCTATATACATTTTTTGGTGATATAAACTAATATCCAGTTTACGTCTCGGGTGGAATAGTGACTTCCCATTCTGAAAATTTTTTGTGTAAACTTTTATAGAGTGTAAGGCAAGAAACAAAGTTTGAAGTACAAAAATACCTCCACTGAATTAAATTCTGTCCCTACCCTCTTGTTCATGTGGGTTGGTTAACAGAGTTTCTTTTCTTGCATAGGTGGCCTGCTTTAGCGCAAACATCTACTCCGAAGGTCTTACTGTCCAGTAGCTTTATTAGGAATGAGAGGGGTTTGCAGGTTTGGGGATCACTTATCTATTTGAGGATCACATTACATTTGTGACTAATTTTTTCTATTAGTGTGGCACGTTAGCCCATACTGGTACAACACATTTAGATAAGAATGCAGCATCTGCAGTGTAAGGAGTTAACCAAATGGGGTTTTATTGTTTTAGCGTGAAGAGCATGGACATCGTATCTGTAAACTCACTCATTCATCTCGGGATGCGTAATCATAACTAATATCACAAATATCAACAGATACTTCTCACAGCATTAAATAATAATAGAAAATAATATAAAGATGCAGAAAAGAGTATACTCTTATTGCGAATATAACTCGGTATACCCTGAACAGAACTGGTTACACACATATATTTGCATTCCCTTGATAGCAAATTATAAACTAGAGTTGGGCAATATGACCTCAAATTATCATTTTTTTCGGTATTTGGATTGTGACGGTATTATATATTAATTTTTTGCATGTTTTGGCAGGAGTACTGTAGCATGTCCCTTTATGACTAATTAAAAAATATTTCATAATATATTAACTACAATTAAGATGGGTATAGGCGATTTTATTTCGAAAAGACATACTATGTGTCACAGGTAATGTTTTCTCATATTTGTTTTTAAATTATTGCATCAACAAGCTGCTTCTGCAGGAAACAGTGCATTCTACAGCTCATTTCAAATAAAACGCAGGGCTTCCAACTTCGGTCAGCTGACTGGAGTGAGATTTTCAATTCGAGACAAGTCTGCATGCAAACGCATTTACATGTATGTAACTATTTTATTACCTACTAAATAGTTTGTAGGGTTTGCTTTTGTCATAAGATTTCTAGTGTGGGTTTGAAAACCTGAGTGTTACGCCAGATGCGTGAGTCTTGAGAATTGGCAACCCTGAAAACGTACGCTTTTTGTTTCACGAGTTGATTTGTATAAAAATGACAAAATCTCTGTAACTGCTGTTAGCTTATAGTGATCGTGGCGGCTGCTGAAATACCAGCGTTTCACCCGCAAACATAAATGCATACATACGAAAAGCTCTAATAACCGCCATTGGCTTAGCAACCGTAACAGTAGCTCAAATACCAGCGTTTCACCCACTTTCATGGTGCTCTGCGATATCGCAACATTCTGAAATGTACACAATTAGTCAGTAAACAAACTACGTGAACCCGCATTAGGATATAAATTTAATCTCATCAACCGCCTTTTGCGTTTAGAGAGTTTTTAGACGATTTACACACTTCAGCGTCTATCCGAGACTCGGTGCTATAACCTTTACTAAATCATTGTTTTCGTCATTGTCTATGAAGTAACTACACAGGGAACATTCTCGGTGAGGGGTGTAGTAGTTACCTGCAATGTAAGGAGATAACCAGATGGTGTTTTATTGTTTTAACTCGAAGAGCATGGACATACGCGTACACTTTATGACAGCGTCTCGTTCTCTGCGGCGCAGTTCTGGAGGTAAGTGTAATCCCACCCCTGGTGGAACCTCCTAATTTGCCAAGTAAACTCATACCTCGGCACTTCTGTAAGATGCAGGATACACTTTTCCTCTCCTTAACCTTAAATTAAGATCTCATCACTATCCACAAACGTAATTTTTATTTGTGTTGTGTAAAATCATATCCACAAAAATACAGAACGATTTGTACATGTGACATAGATTCTACACATTTGTGGATCACTTCCGGTCTATCTGTGGGTCACATGACATTTGTAACTTCTCACGTATTTGTGGATTTTTGTCTAATTTGCATGGCAACTGATCTATGGGGGAAAATCACGGATATGAGATGTAGTTACTAGCTGCACAAGCAAGTTGAGACATATTCTAAGAAGGCTAAAATAAAAGAGTTCAAAGTTGTCTATTGTAGGCACTATACCAGCCAGCCACCAGGAGGTGCTGCCGCTGGGACCACTTTAGTTACATTTTGGCTCCAGGGGGCACCCCTTAGGGAAAAGGGTCAACAGGAAATTGCCCTGGGGTTATAAAAGACCAGGACACCTGTACCTCACTCTCTTTTCTCAGATTCCTCTTTCTCTTTTCCCTCCTTTTTGGCTCTTTGTTCCTTTGTCTTTTTCTGTCTTTTTGTTCTCCTTTGTTCTCTACCCATGTGGCTGTGAAACTGCCCAAGTCTCTTGCTCGAGCCAGACCCATGTCATGAAGGATTGTATTAATGAATGAACCAATTACCAATGAAGTAACCAATTATCAAATTATTACCCAACAACAGCAGCTGGTGCCCTGTAGTTCCTGGTTTCACTCCCCCAGATTTTCACTTTGCACTTTCAACTGTGATGATTACACATCAGACATACACTGATAGAGAAGGGTGCTCTGTTCATCCCCATCAGGACAGCCGTAGTCCACAGTCTCCTCATCAGTTTATGTCTGGTGACCACTTGCACACCTGCCCCCATTCTTTTCAAGGCTTAGAGGCACACATAACTGACCACCATAGTGAAGCCCGTATATTCGACGTCACTCTCTCTATAATCGGAAGTATTCACAGTGGCTAGAAACCTAACAAGATATAAACTGGGCCTAACGTTGAGGAACTTGGCGACAAGATTACTCATCAGAATATGACAGGGAGTACCGCAAGCCTGACTATTGGCCCCAACTACAGAGACACATCCCTGAATATACTGATGGCCACAACATGGGGCAACTCAATGCACAACCTGTCACTATTAACTTTAGCAAAAAAACAATCTTGAAATCTCACAATTATTTCAATCATACACATTAAGCATAATCGCCATGAACTCCTCTATGACTTTTATAGCAGTCTGAGGCAGGCTTACTTCTGAGGGTAAAACCAACCAGGCCTGGAAGATTACAGAGCTTTCAAATCTCTAAATGTGACTGTTCTCCCTCTGGTGCAATACCCCCTTTCCCCCATTAGTAAATTTTACTGACAACATTCCTGCCCCTACCCTGATCAGTAAGTTTTACTGCTGTCATCCTCAGACTTTGATTAGAATATTATTTATACTTCAGTGTTCATAATTCACTCTCGTTTCTCTTTCAGCTCCAAAAATATCTCCAATGGCCCCCTACCCATGTCAGCCTAGGGCCCCCAGAGAAGTTAGTCTGCTCCTGGACATAATAATATTTGATGATGCACAAAGTGTTTAACTTATCAAGTTTTAAGTATTGTTAACTTCATGGACGTTATATTATCAGCAAAAAAATCTTTATCTAGATATAGTTTGGTACTTAGTTGGCTAGACAGCTAACTGATGGAAACATGACTAGCAGCAAAGTATGACAACCGCATAAAACCATATGTGTCTCACAGTAGAAACTAGGGGCAACAGGGTCAGGCTGGGGGGGTCTTGAGGATCCCAGGATACTGGGTGTCTGCCCCAAGAACCTTTGGGGCTTCAGTGTTGTTAAGGGGTCAGTGGAGCTGGATGGCACCAAGGTGACTGCTGGGCCAGGACCAGAAGGCACCAAGGGATGGAATCCAGTACTAGAGCAGAAGGGTGCCATGGAAACTGCAGGGCAGGGGGGCACCACCGGGACTGCTTGACTGGGACCCAAGGGTGATGTGGGACATGCAGAGCAAGAGCAGAGGCGGGGGCAAGGACAGGGACAGGAGGGCGCTAAGGGGCTGTCAGGGTAGGAACCAGAACTGGAGCAACTGCCATAGACAGCATGCCCCCATCTTCCTCTCCAGGAGACAGACTCTGCCAGCCCCTTTCCTAAACCCCCACTGATGCCAGTGTCCACCCTGCAACTTGGGACAAGGACAACCTGAATCATGGATGAGGGTCGGGGCCCATAGCATGGGACCCAGGGCAAGACGTAGAGGGTTAGGGGCTGGCAGCGGCCAGAGATTTGAGCTAGGGGCTGGCGACGACTAGAAGGGGGGAAGGTGGGCGCCGGAGAGACCTCAGCCAGCGGCGAGATGGGTGTGGGCGAGGAGTCTGGGGATGAAGCAGGGTGAAGCCAGGGTGCTTTGAGGTAAGAGGGGTGAAGCCAGGGCACTTTGAGATGAGTGGAACAGGCTGGATGAGTGAAGAGAATCCGGGCAGGACGGAACCGGGAAGCATGGAGATGGGCAGGACGGGGCAGCTCTCTCCAGGCTAGAAGCCAGGAGTGAGGCTGGATCCATTGGGACACCTGGAGGCAGATGGGAGGAGCTGGGACACCTCCCTTGGGCCAGGCATTTGCATTACTGGTCAAGTGATCCCCTTGCAGCCAGGAGTTGGAATCATCACATTGGCAAGGATGGGTCTGGGAAAACTAGCTGGGACTGAGGCAAGCTCGACTGGTTTAGCAGGGGTCTCACCCAGATCGGATATGGAGGCTGTGACAAGGGGCTCGACTGGACTAGGAACTGGTGTGGACAGGGTGGCACCCTCTGGGTTGAAAGCTGGAGTTGTATTTGGGACAGGAACAGGCTCAGGGTCGGGCTTGTGGGCTGGTTCAGCCCAGAACATAATTAACTTTCTATGGTGTTGAGAACAAATGGGGAGCTTTGGGGAGTCAGCGGCGATGTCGGTGGAGAGTAGTGAGGTTGG
The DNA here is from genome assembly GCF_023856365.1 of Brienomyrus brachyistius. Classification (NCBI taxonomy): domain Eukaryota; kingdom Metazoa; phylum Chordata; class Actinopteri; order Osteoglossiformes; family Mormyridae; genus Brienomyrus; species Brienomyrus brachyistius. The sequence goes on from NC_064533.1 coordinate 34,152,916, forward strand.
AGATATTGGTCAGTCCATCCTGGGGTTGGGGAATGACCAGATGAGTGGGCTCTCACCAGCTCCACCTCCCAGGCCTTAGATTCAGCTCTTCCAGCAAATCTCCCTCCTGAGTGAGTATAGCAGTTAGCTCTGGATAGCTGTTAGGTGAAACGTGGATTTCCATCATTCTGTCATGACAGAACGGAGGACACAGAAGCGGGAATCGGGGTTTATTCACAGAACTGAACTTACAAACAAACTGGATCATATGCTATGAAAAAAGAGAAGGTTATGGCATGAGGACCACAGAAACACAACGTCAATGACAGAACTGGGGATCATAAGCCAGGGAAGCACTTACATACCGGACTAACAAGGGAACACAATGAGAGGCAGCTGGTGTGAATCACAGGAGGACAGGAATGAGATGGACAGGCAGGGAGGAAACAGTAGGATCAAGTGGGGCAGGACATGTCAAGTACAGCCAAACTATTTCCCCTATTTTAAAAACATAGCCCTATAAGGAAACATAACCTAAAAGAACAACTGAGCATACTTTTCAGGTGTTTTCTTTTGAGGTGGTGAAAAAGTTTCATAGTGCTGCCATCTGACATTCAAACCTTATCTTTCTATACACGCACACACATACACATGCATTATCTCACATAATACTTTATGAGTTGCCTTATATGTATGTTGCACTATTGTCCTGGAGGAACTTGTTCCTCCTACTGATGCACATTTTTGGGTGATAAGATACAAAATTTTGACTGCAGGTTTTCCTGTTTTTCATGAACAGTCACATCCACTGAAATTTGGGGCTTCTATTTCTTTCCCACTCAGAAAGCGAGACAGTCAGCATATTGACTGGTGTTTGTTTTTCACGCCTAGCCAAATGGATTATGGATGGCTTAGAATCAATGGTGAATGCAGATTCCTGCTGTGCAAGCTGGCAACAAACTACGTGTTTGCGGTAGATGTGATTTGGAAATTAGAGTCAGATGCTCATTCGTATTTCTTACATTAATATGGTGCAAATGTGCCCATGAATGTGGTATATGAAGTTGCATGAATATGTACTGCCAATGGTAAACACATTATTATAGGTTTGGAGCACCATGGGTCTGGTCAGTTGTTGTGTGCTTAAGCTTTGGAATGGCTTAAAGTCATTTTAAATTTGGTATGATTGTTAACGCCAGGTATGGTGGTTCCAGCATCTTAAAAATAGTCATCCTTCTGGGATTTTCACTACTATGGTGTCTACAATGTCTAATAAAAAAGCATCAGTTAGTTGTACTACAGAAAATATTTACAGTTATTAGAGAGGTCAGAGGAGAATAGCCAGACTTGTTAAACGGAGGCCACAAGTGCAAAAATAACACCTCAGTACAACAGTGGTGTCCAAAAAGACATCTCTCAACACATGACCTGTCTATTGTTGAAGTGGTTCTGTAGAGAAAAAGTGGTCCTATCAGATACAAAGTAGGGTTAACGTGCAAAGTGACTACTGGGTGCTTATTTGTATTTATCAATATAAGAAAGACTCAGCATCAAAAATGTAAAATGAATTTACGTAGAAACATGACCCTTTTCTCATGTCTATACGAAATGCTATGTGGGGCTTTTGATTTATTGAATTATCTTGTAATATATCTAAAAGTAATTCACATTTCATTACTTACTCATTAGTTATTTCCTTAAGATGTTCTTTTTGTTTGGTTGAGCTAAAAAACACGCCGGCAAGAGTCTCTGTATGACCATAAGTCCCGACGAGGCTGAATGTATTTAATGACAGCCCGATTGAAGCCGAGCGAAGGGAGTAACTTGCAGACTCCAGGACTGCGGGAGATGGCTGCTGGTGTCCTACTGCTGTGCCAGGTTCATATGACTCTGAGAGTGATGAATGGTATGAATGGGTGAATAACGGTGGGCAGATTGAACACCTACCAAAAACATACAGAAAAATAAAGGAATGTCAAAGTATTGCTGAAGTACTAGCTGTCAAAAACTACAGTCGGTGACTCAGACAAGGTCCAGATTGTTCTCTGGCATGGTCAGGAAGGCCTTGTTTTACAGAGACTACTGGGAGAGTGGCAGCAGCTATTGCGGTCATTCGTTTTCAGTTGATGCCTATTGCAGGCGTGGCCCTATGGCTGAACGCTGGGCGAGGGGGCATGATATTCCACAGGTGGCTACTGTTTGAGGTGCAGTGCCTCTCAGCTGGTGGAGTATAAGTCACAGAGGTACCATCACAATGTGTTCTTAAAACATGAAGGTGCTTGTTTAAAATTTATGTCCTAGCTAAGCTAGCTCAGATGCTTCAATGTAAATAAAAAAAACTATAAAATGAATAAACTGTTATTCTAACATCTGCGCTTACCATTACTACGGCACTATTGAATAATTAAAAGATATATGGAAATTATTATCTGATAAATTGCTCAGTTAGTTGAAATAGTTAGCCAGAAAGATCCCAACAGAAAATACAACTCTTCTCAGTCTCCTCATAATTCAATCACCTTCTGCTGTTAGAAAATTGTAGAAGAAATTGTCCACTTGGACAAAAGTGCTGCCTCTGAGCATAGAGAATAACATTATAGGTTTATGAAAAAGAAAAGCTTAGCCATTTATTTTCCACCATGCAATCCTTTTTTAAATTTTACCTTTGGGAGAGTGTTTGCTTAATAAATCTAAAGCAAATTTGAAAAAGAATGGAAGTGAGACATATTATTGTCTTATATATCCCTTGACAAACAATCTGCCAGTGTTTAAAATTCCCATGAGCCTTCCCCATAAACCATCAGCCGTGAGACTGGATTTCAGAATGCGGATATTAATAGTGAGCCTATAACAGCTTTGAAGTTCCATCACTATTGCACTAATAATCTCTTCTTATTCATATTCTATATTCTGCTTTGTTGACTATCAATACAAACGTAGCAAAAGGGGCCTTAGACAGTTATTCACAGATTGTGTTTTTTTAACTGATGAATATGTGTCTGCCTTTTTGGCTCCCCATCCAGAGTTATTCCCTGCCTTGTGCCTGCTGCTTCTGGGATAGACCCCCATGGGAACTCCAGGACCCTGCGTAGCATAACGGAGCATAGAAAATGGATGGATGGATTGGTGGAAAAATTAAATACACAAGGTAACCAATAAACCTATTGGATCATCAGTATTGTAACTATTCAGTAAATTCAATTCCATTGATAACTTTCATTGTCATTTTATTTGTCATTACTTGGTGTTTTGCTATGTATTTGATGCAGAGTTTTCTTGTCTCATGGAAGATGCACCTAGGAAGTTAATATACAGAAAGACATATGGAAGAAGAACACATGGAAACTTCAATCAAGGAGGCTTGAACCTGGGCCACTGGTGTTTTATGGGTAAAAGTACTACCATGTGCAATTGTCACTTCTTTGGAGAAGGTTAAATTATGTCTCTTGTCATTTTGTAGCTGTGTATATTGCTTTTAATGAAATGACACTGAATAGAACCCATTTGGAATATTTATGAAACTAGCACTGCATGAAATTAGTTTTTGCTTAATGTGCCTTTGCATGAATGCTTTTCTGATACAATGTAATCTTATAAGTGGACTGGAATCATAGAATAGAACAGAGGAAAAAGAAAAAAATGGCAAAAAATTAAATTATTTTTGAACTAATGTTTCCTTATTAGAATCAGTTAATCGACTCAGGTTGTTTATGGATTGCTTGCTGAATTATGTCCAACACATTGTTAAAATTTTATGTGCTAACTGGTGTCTACCAAAAGTAAAAGAAAACTCTGTAGCCATATTGGTATTTTCATTCAGTCTTGTCTGTCTTGTAATGGGTCCTACAGGGAACCTGGTGAATGGGGCAGGCAGATCTGTCTGAAAGAATCTGGCAGGTTCCAATAAAGTGCGACAGGTTGGCTCCCGAGTTGGAAGCTAATGGCAATTAAAACCATGACCAGCAAAACATTTTCCAGGATATTTAATAGTACATTTGGTTTAGTTTTTATCAAAAATTACATAATACCCTGTACTATGGGCAATAAATTGCTGGTGGTAGGAAACAGAGGCTAGGAAGTGAGCAAGGTGCTATAATGAAGATTTATTGAAACCTGACTTTCTGCGAGTACTATGGAAAGTAACACCTGGTTCTGTTCCTAGTGCAAAAACTGAATAACTGTAATATTCCAACTCAAAGTCAGCTCCTAGCAATGTCTCTCATTTCAGTGAAATATGGAACTTAAACACACAGACAAAGTACAAAATAAAGGTGTATTATTTGCAGTAGTAATTTCAGCTTTAAAAACAGGGCATACATATGGTTTCCATCTGGGGTAGAGGCAGAAATTGTGAGCGTTGTGGAAATGCATTTTTCTAAAAAATGATGAGCTTGAGGGGTAGCTCAGTGGGTAGCACTGTTGCTTCTTACCCCATGGGGGGGTTTACGTCCTACCTCCACTGTGTGTGACTGCAAAGTTTGTATGTTTTCTCACTGTTGTGTGGGTTTCCTTCTGCAATCCAAAAATCTGCAGCTAGGCTAACTGGGTTCTCTTATTTGCTTCTAGTGTATGATTGCGTGTGTGCTTGAATGTACCCTTAGATGTACTAGTATCCCATTCGGGGTGTACCCCTGCCTTGTACCCTATATGGTCAGCACCCCCTTGTGATCCAAATTAATAGTTAAAAGATGGATGGTCGGGTTATAATTTTGAAAGTCAATGCTATTTTATCCACACACAAAAAAAATAGAAATAAATCCTAAATTCCTGCCTACATCATAGAACTACATATGATATACTTTTGCGAGTTAATTTTTCAGCTTGAATGTTGCAGCTGATGTAGCACATTCTCTAATATTACTGGGCAGTGCAAACCCTGTTCAGTGCCCACTATCTATTCTCCAGAACCTTGCTGTTCATTGAGAGGAAATATTAATTGAGTTGGTCTATTGCCTCAGCAAGCGAGAATATCTATTTGATATGCAAAAAAAGTATTCCTCCTGTATGAAATGATCATTATGCATATTTGACACTGCAGAATATTTGCACTGCAGACTTACAGTGTTGTGCTTTGGTCTTTACTCTCATTTCATGTAGAGCACTCTGCAGCTTTTTATGGTGTCTATTCTGCATAATCAGCATACATTTAAGTGAGCTGCATGGCAAGGAGTCACATATATGCTATTATGAATCACATTACAGTACTACTATATATAATAATAGCTCGAAAGAGGAAGTTCTGGTGAATGATTATAGTCAGCGGTCAGTTAGTTGGGGAAGTAATTTGGGGGCACTATGTCAGCTTATCATCAGGGCGGTTTAATCTTTCTATTATTTCTTTCTAAAAGGTGAAGGATAAAATGTTGTAATTCCATTCTGAATGTACATCCTTAATTCCTCACCATCCTTATCCTGGGTTTTAGGATAGCAGTAGCAGGGACAACTTTTCTATTGCTATCCAAAGCTTGTCTTTAATTTAAATGGATGGATTGCCATTCTGTCTAGAAGGTATCCTACCTTATTCCTCATGCTATCTGAGATAGGCTCCATGGTTGCTTCGACCCTGTATTGTATGCTGCAAACAGTTCTGGAAAATGGATGGCTGTACTATATAGTTGTTCAAGTATTATGTTATTAAAAGGCTTTTAGTATTATTGATTGGGTAAGATGTACTGTAGAAATGGTTTGCATTTTGCATTATAAACATTGTGTAATTCAGTTAAAAATACAACATACAAAAAGGAAATAAAAGCTGTTTTCCCACTTAACACACAACTTTTTGAAATATTGCCTTGCCCGTTCCTCAGGGCTGCAGTCATTTGTCCACTTGACTTATACTTAGGTACTTATTCAAGTATTCTTGAGGACCGTGTCCGTTGCACTTTCATATATTTTAAAATTTTCTTCACTAAGTGGGGATCTATGAAGGTTTATTTCATTTCTGTACACACAGAATTTTGTTACACTGAGTGCTCCAGAGAAGAAAACCGCGAGTCACAATTTACTCAATTTTATTGCTTTTTGACACATTAAAAAGTTATATGTGCTTGTCTCAGGGGAAAGTGGGAGAAAAGATCAAAAGAAATATTCTGTTATCAAAAAACCCATTTATGGGACCATACTATGTCATAACCTAAGACTAAAACCAACAAATATTATTTAAGATGACATAGACTGAAATGTAAATTCAGATTTTTTATTTATAGGAATGCTGCATATTTATAGCTGTTAGTTTGTTTGTTTCTTGTTAATTATTTTAGAACACAGAGGAAAGACCATTTTGGTTGGGCAATACTGTGGCAAAGTGGGTAACACTGTACTTCATGCCTCCAGAATTGGGGTTTGAAGCCTGCCTATTTGTGGAGTCTGCATGTTTTTGTGGATTTCCTCCAAGTGCGTCGATGTCCTCCTGCAGTCCACAGGCGTGCAGTCTGGTGAACTGGCATCCTATCTAGGGTGTTCCCATGCTATTATAGTTCATTATTGAAACTATTAGAGTAGATCTATAAGGTAGATTTGAATGTTAACAATCTATTCTATGCTTCAAAAATTCTTGATTTTACTTTGAAAGTATTCACACTTCTGCTTGCATAGCACTTTTCAAATGCATTCAATGTGAAATCAGCAACTGCTGGCAGTTTTAAAAATGGAAAAAGCAGCTATATTATGCCAGGCCTCTTTATTCACAAGCAAAGGATTTGTAACTTCTTTCATCTATGTGCTCAAGTCCATTCATCGCTAATGGAACCTTTGACGTGCTGATGCAAGTGATTACTTTCCAAAATTGATATGTATATTTTTTCCACTTATATATCACAATTTTTGATACCAGGTTTATTTATCTTCAAGATGTATTTTTTTATATAGCATTGAAGTGGGAGTGAACTGGTGATGTAAGTTAGCAAATAAATATCAGTAGGTAACATTATGATCTGACAGATGATTAACAGTGCATATACACAAATAGAATTTTGTCTATGGGAGAGCAGCTCCTTAAACTGACACAGTTGCATACACACACAGACACAAATATATGAAAGCACAGTTTAAATGCGTTTTATGGATTTTTACAACTTACAAAACAGGAGACTGGACAACCGCAAACTGTACCATCCAACCACAATACCAGTTTCCTGACAGGCGCGAGAGACTATTGAAGAGTACACAGGAAACCTGTACCATTTGGGATTTGTAGCTGTTGACTGCCATAAACTAGATGGAAATCAGACTAAAAAGTTCAGTGATGAAATATTGATTAAAATCAGTTTCAACAAACCAAGAGACAATGAACAATGAACAAAGTAAAACTCTAGCCTCTATCTAAATCAAATTTGGAGATGGCTGCTTCTGGTTCAAAGCAAGGTCACTGAAATTTACACAAGTGGCTGAAAGTAGGAAAGTAACACATTATTATTATAATTATTATTATTATTAGGTGATGCTTTACATTAATAATGCGCTCATAGAACATTCATAAGCAGCATGTCAGTATACCTTAACATGTCTTAAAGCATTGCATTTATAACACTTTCAGTGAACAAGATATTAGGTCAGGTCAAGTTGAGGAGCATGCACTAGTGCAGTGTGTTGCCACATCCACCACACAATGAAACACCGTGGTATCCTAACTGGCAACCCCCCAGGCAGACCCACGGTCCAGTCCCACCCTCCATAAATGGCCATCTGCCACAGCCTGGTGTTATGTGGACGTCCCCTTAGCCTGGTCCAGCCACTTGGGTCCTCAGCAATGAGAAGCTGGATCGCCCACAGGGAATCGTGACATTTAGCCATAGTGCCATAACTGATGCTCCCTCACAATGCAGGTAATGTCCTTTATTTGGGACTCCCCTAGCGACCGCTCATTCAACACAAAGTCAAATCAGGGGTTTCCATGGATTTTCTGAAGAGACACAGTACCAAAGGAGTCCAGTCTTCGTTTTAGCTCACTGGATAGTATTCATGTTTTGCAGCCATACAGCAAGACAGGGAGCCCCAGGACACTAAAGACTTAGACTTTCATCCTCTTTCAAAGATATGGGGAGCACCACATACCCCTTTCTTCATAGGAAGAATCACCGGAGACATGAATGTCAGTGAACCACTCAACATGGTCGACATTCTCCCCACAAACTGACACACTACTGATGGCTGTGCCCAAGAAGTCATTAATGACATGGATTTTAGTTTTTATCCAGGACACTTGCAAGCTCAGACACTCAAACTCCTCACTCAGTCTCTCGAGAGCCCCAATCAGAGCCTCCATTGACTCTGCGAAGATCACAGCATTGTCAGCAAAGTCAAGATCAGTGGATCTTTCTTCACTAACAGATGCCTCACAGCTGCTGGACTCCATGACCCTACACAACACCCAGTCCATGCAAGTATTGATCAGAGTAGGAGCAAGAATAAACCCAGAATGTACAAGATCCCAGAATCAACTGGGAAGAATGCAGAGGTTCCCTCTCCACTCTGCACAGCACTCGTAATACCAGTGTACAGGCTGGCCATAATGTCCAGCAATTTTGGGGGGATCCCGCGAAGTCTCAGAATTTCCTACAGGGCGACTCGACCAACTGAGTCAAAAGCTTTATGAAAGTCAACAAAAACTGCAAAGAACCTCTGCCAATGTTCACACTTGTGTTCCACGAGAATCCTCAGTGCCAAGGTGCAGTCAATGATACACTTTTTAGACGTAAAACCAGACTATTCCTGTAGCTGGTAGGCAAGCAAGTGATCACGGATCCTATTAAGCATGATCCTATCAAGGACCTTACTCAGCACTAAAAGCAGTGTTATCCCTCTGTAATTGCCACAATCCAGACGATTACCCTTCCCTTTCCAGAAAAGGTATGCTGTGAAGTCTCAGGATGTCCCACAGGGCAGCTCGATCAACTGAGTCAAATGCTTTATGAAAATTGACAAAAGTTGTACAGAACCTCTGCCAATATTCACGTTTATGCTCAATGAGAACCCTCAGTGCCAGGATGCAGTTGATGGTAGACTTCTTAGGTGTAAAACTAGACTGCTCTCGTCAGTGGTGGGTGAAAAAGTGATCACGGATCCTAGCAAGGACCATACATGGCACTACCTGGCAAGGTTAGCTGGTTACCCCCCTGTAGTTGCCGCAGTCCAGGTGATCACCCTTCCCTTTCCAGATAGAGACAGCAAGTCCCATTTTCCAGTCAGTTGGGATTACACCAGTCTCCCAAATGACAGCAAATTTTGCCCGCAATGCCAGGAGGACAGCCATACCACCAGCCTGGAGAAGTTCATCCCAGAAACCACAGATCCCTGTGCCCTTCCCTACCCCCAGCTGATTCACCATCCATGCATTCTCGATGAGATTGGTTGGTTCACTGCTAATTCGAGGATCAGATTCAAGAACTGAGCACCAGTAATGTCCAGTTTCCTTGCTGGAAGGCAGCACTACATAGCTGTTCAAAGTAGCTGGCCAACTGCAGTGTCATCCATAAGGACTGTTCCATCACCTGCCCAGACTGTGATTCTACAAGGGACAGATTCTGATGTGCATGATGCTTCGATTCCTCTGTAAGAAGGACATGGGTCACTAGACAATCAATGGTGTGTCATCTCACAGATTTCTCTAACAAACACCTCTGTATTCGCCCTCAAAGCTGTCACAGCCCTCCACCTGTTTCCAATACAGACTGGAGTTACCACCAGTTTGTGCATGGTGACTCCTCTCGATAATATCCGGGGTGCTCTGTAAGATGGAACACCTCCTTTCAGGAACACCGGCAACACAAACACAACCCTCAGCAACCTTCAGGGTCACACATCACATTAGAGTCAGCAGTCACACCCGAGTCTGTAAGTTCCTCACACAAACTACGTACAAACTCATCAGAAACAGCCTGATCTTGGAGACTGGCCAAGTCCAGCCTCATTCTATTAGTAGATAGTAGCCTACTGGACCTAAGCTGAATCTTCAGAGTAGCAACAACAAGTCTGTGGTCAGAATTCGCCAACTGGGCACTTCTGTAGACCCTGCAGTTCTGCACGAGCCTCCAGCGTCTGCCTGCGAGGATGTGATCGATCTCCTTCATCACACCACCAGTATTAGCGTATAAAGTCCAACAATGTGACTCAGGGCGTTGGAACCAGGAGTCAGTAATCCGCAGCCCCTGACCTTTCATAAAGTCAAGGAACATGAGGACAGACACAATCCTCATAAGGAGCCCTGTCGGTGCCAGTGGTCGCACTGAAATCACCCATGACAAGGAGAGTGTCAACCACCAAGCGAAGCGAGTAAAATGTCTCTTAACAAGTTACAACAATTGAAACATACAGTGAGACAATAGACAAGACACCCATAGAGTGCCTTAGCCTGAGTCTCATAATGTAGTCATTGAAAGGAGTGACATTGGACACCATTGGGAGGAGCCAATCCGCCACAGCAACAGCTACTCCCTGAGTATGGAAGCCATCGGAACAACCAGACCAATAATAAGTATACTCACCTACAGAGATCTGCCTACTCCCCAGTTTACATACCTCTGAGAGTGCTGCCACTTAAATTTACAAAGCTTCGTCGAGGAAGATGATTATCATGCTGGAGAGACAAGATATTCCATGTACCTATCTGTATGGGCTGCCTCAAACTGGGACCCAAGTGCTGCCATGCAGTGGGCAATGCCTCTGCACCACATCAGTCCCAATTCCCATCAGGCCTGACCTTATTAGCTCTCCAGCGGTTTTGACTCTTCTGGGGATGAGGCTCCCAAAGGCTTTCCCCATCCCCTTAATGCCTACAGCTTTCCTGTGGGTAGCGGCAGCAGAGCTACTCCCGTGGAGAGCAGATATGTGTCATGTCTGCTTGGTCGGAGCTGTCATGAAGTTTTTTTTTTTTTTTTTACAGTGGCTGGAGTGCCAATCCTACCACCAACCCCCAAGTTTTTTAATATGACCATAATGTAGGGTATCACAATATTGCAGTGGTTTGCACTGTCGCCTCACACCTCTGGGACCTGGGTTTGAGTTTCTGTAAGGGTTCTATGTGTCTGTAGTTTGCATGTTTTCCCCATGCTGTTGCGGGGGGTTCTCCAGGTACTTCAGTTCCACCAACAGTCCAGAAACCAGCATAGGCTCTGGACCCCCTGCATCCTTGAAAAGGATAAGCAGCTTCGGAAGATGGATGGATGATCATAATGTTTGTTATTAATGTATATCTCCACTGAAAGTGTATAAATGCAATGCTTTAAGCAGGGGTGGAGGATGAGAACTGATTCTGTTACAAATCACGACTCTTCAAGGTAGTGATTTTAATATAGCCATGCAACGACTTCTAATGATCAGTTTAAACACGGGTTACTGAAATTATGTTGTCCACCTTTGGTACTGTGGGATGGTCTTTGAGCTCTCCAGCAGTAGCTGTAACCAACATAAAGCCACAATTAGCTTAATGTTTTCCATGTTGAACATCTACTTGTGAATTTAGGTTTCATCTGTTTCAAGAAATTTATCAATTTGTTAAATTGCTAACTGAAAATGCTGTAACTAAAAGGCACACGACAAATACATGTACCTTTATAGCCCTTGTCTTAACTTTAAATGTAAGACTTGATGTAGACTCTTCAGCAAAATCTGTGTAAAAATTGCAATACGTATCAAATCGACAAACATATATGGACATCGATTTGGGTGGTCACAGCTGATTTACACCCCTACTTTAAGTCATGGTAAGGTATGTTGCCTGTGAATGTTCTATGAATGATGAGGCTGAAGTTAGCTACTTATTCACAGCTTCCAATTCGTTTGGTTTCTTAATCTCAGCGTCTTATTCTGAGACTGAAGTTAGCTTGTTATTCGCAGCTTCCATAAAGGGGAGTGTTCATGCTGCGTGGCACATGTTGTACAGTTTATACTTAAAAATTCTGAAAAAACTACATACCGTACGAATAATACAGTTAGGCTGTAACACATTTATTTATTTCATATATGTGTTTCGCAAATCTCCCAGTAATGTTAATGGTTGGATTACCCAGGCATAAAGTGATGTTTCTTTTTTGACAGTAAGCTGGTAGCATGTCATAGTGAGCAATTGTACACATACATTTAAATAAGAAGCCACATTTTCAATTGGAATTTGGAGATCGTATTCATCTTGAGCCAGGAAAATGTGAAATGCATTGTACTTGTACACCTCTGGTAGGAAAACACTGAAATTAGCCAAGCCCAGATTGGTTTTGTAGCTGAAAAGAGTTGGAAACATGGCATTTTGATCATTTCAACTGAATAAGAGGCCACATGTCTAGTTGGGGGTCTTATTCATCTTGAGCCAGGCAAATGTGAAACGTGTACTTCATAGCAGGTGCACCATTTTAAGGAATCAATTCAATTACTATTACAAAAGCAATATCACATTATGCCTAGGTATTTTGGGTAATCTGACTATTAAAATTACAGGAAGATTTGTGAAATACATGTGTGCAGTAAATGTGTTACAAATAAACGTGTTACAGCTTAAATGGTTTATTCGTGGGTTATTTTGTATTTTACATGTCTTAATTATAAACTGTACAGCATGTGCCATGTAGCTTTTGTTGTTGCAAACGCTCCCCTCTATGGAAGCTGCAAAGCTAACTCAGAACAAGCCGCTGAGAATGAAAAGCCAAACGATTCACAAGCTGTGAATAAGTAGCTAACTACAGTCAAGAAATTAGACTCTACGAACAACAAGCCAGATGAACTGGAAGCTGCAAATAAGTAGGCAATTTCAGCCTCGTCTATGAATGCATTACAAATGCATTATGAATAAGCAGTTAATATCAAGCTTTACATATTATTTTTACTGTTGCTGTTGATCATTGCGATGATTATGTTGTATAGAATACTTGTATTTATGTATTTTATTGCATGTTTATAGTCCAAAGTAGAGCCAATCAGAAAAGAGCAACTCTAAAACAAAGATGTAAAATGAGAAACAGAAATGCAAAGGATAGTATGTAAGTGAACATTGCACACAGTACAAAGAAGATTTGAAAATAAATGAATAAATCGGTATAATATACATATATCACTAAATAAAACTGTTTGCTGAAAAAATAAATAGCATATATAATATGATAAAAAATGACAGTAAAGCTACAGTGAAGGACAGATATACATTTGCAATATAGACCACCATGAAAAGATTCTGTGAAATCATTTTGGTGCTCTTTTGATGTTGGCATGACAGAGCTAACTGAATTAGAATTTCAGCTTGCAGCAATATTTTATACCTTTTCTTTGCGGAAAAACTGTCATTTTCCATTTCCCCAGCTATTATTTGTCACTTACCTTGAGGTTCTCGACAAGGATGAGAGAAGTTTTTTTTCCAAGACTGAATAAATATTGCTCTAATACTTGCTCATTAAGCTTCCATTTTAACTTTGTCAGGGGAAAAAAAAGATTTTTTTTCTACTAAAAAAGAAAAAAAAAGATTTTTTTTTCACACTAGAAATCCAGTTTTTTCACTACTGTTGAGTAGAAACTTTTTAGGAATTTACTTTTGTGATCGTACCAGGTCTGTCTGATTATAATGTTCCCGCAGACAGGTCACTGTCCCAGAATTTAAAAAAAAAGCAGTAAATTATGCCAGTTGTCTTAAACCCTCTTGTAATGGCTTTAATCCAACACTATATCTTTAGATAAAGTAAAATCCAGTTATAACTAACTTCAAGGGACCTGGCAAAACAGTCCATTATATCCAAAGTCTGTTACTGTATATCCAGAGTTGCTGTATGCCCAGAACACAACTACAGGACGCCATTTACTATTGCCACACCCCAGCAGACACATTTGTGGTATAGATTATTATATTGTACATGTAGTAATCCAGTTTTACCCTAACCCTAACCCTAACCCTAACCCTAACCCTAACCCTAAAAAAAATGGTTTTTGAGGGCTGGATATTTTGTGTGTTTGCCACACAGCTGATTCTTTTTTAAACCTCCACAATGCCTCCTGCTGCTTGCCCATCTGCCCTGGCGCTCACAACATGAAGGCTGGCATCAGAGAGCCCCCCTTTTAAGCTTGCACAGTAGACTCAAACATGCATTGCTGGGAGTGTGAAAGATTATCAGTGCTACTCTTACATCTACTCTCTCAGTTCATGGCGTCTGTCCTTGACTGGCTTTTTTCGCTTGACTTTACTACGTTCCACTCATATCTGCTTTGTTCTCTCTCTCATATTCTATATCTTTATTATTATTAGTCTTCCATGCACCTTTGCGCCGGTCCAAGGTCACAGAGAGCCTACATCCTATCCCAGGAACGCCTTGCACCCATATTCTCCGATAAGCTTTGTGCCTTTAAATCTTTGTGCTGGGAACCTCTACACCAGGCAAGCAGCTAATTGTTTGTCAGGGCTCTCAGCCCTGCATGTGCACTATTACTTATGATACTAAACAGAAATTTTAGAAACAAAATAAAATTACAGTGCATTCAAGACAGACAGCCGGAGAGATGTTACCTACTGAGCTGTCAGGTGCTGAGTCACTTTCTCTCAAAGAATTTAACTTTAAATGCCATTTAAATACCATTTAACCTTTTGTAGAAAAGAGAGACAACAGTGTTTTTTCTCCTTGAGATTATTGCTCTCCCCAGGTCTCTGTCATTTTAAACCTGTTGCTGTGGTGGTAGGGTCCACTACCTCGTGTAGTTCAACGTTAATGGGGACAACTTTCACCCCTTTGTTTTTAATAGTCTTATTTATACACTCCCTTTGTATGAGAGATATTTTCTGCAAAAATTAAAATGAAAATGATAAGAAGAAAATACAATTTCCACTTTGCCATTTAGTTTCCAAAGTCTGTGTGCAAAAATCCTGCAAAAATGAAAATTGAAATGAAATAGCACCATTTGCATTTTAATTTTCCACTCAATGTATGAGTCGGATGTGAAAAATTACAAAATAAGATGAAAAACCTTTTTTGTCTTTTCGTTTTCCAATTTGATTTTTCGTTTCCTACTTTGCTTTTTCATTTTCAAGTTCACTACATGAAAATATATGATAATCGGAGTGGGCGGTGGGGGGACTGCGCTTTCTCAGTCCGTTTGCAGATTCTGCAGATTCACATTTCTTGGCCATGGTTAACCTTGTCGCCCAAATTAATGGCAAAGTCACACTGAGGTACCTCAGTGGTGCCTTGCTAGTCAGCAATATTTCTAATTACAAGTGCACTTCCCTAACCATTAAGCCGTCACTGCCCTATTCCCTGGTAATTTCTCTGGCCCAACAGATGATACTTCAGTGTTAAACAGGTCTTATGTTTTTAAGGGTGTCAGAGCCAAATAGCAAACTGAAGCTAAATTCATATTAGAAAACTCGGCAGTTATTGTTAGTTTCCACCATTTGTTTGTGTCATGCGGCGTTCGTCTGATCCTCACGTGTGCCTCGCTCCCTCGTTAACCTCATGTGGAATCCCGTGTTTACCAGCTGTTTCTTGTTGCTGTCATTAGGTCAATGTATTTAAGACAGCGTTACGTTTGTTTCCTCAGTCCGGTTTTTGAAGTCTAACGGCCGTCTTGTTATGGTCCTTGGTGTTTTCTTAATAAACCCTTGTTCCCTGACTCTCCGTCCCCCTGCTCCTGCTTCCCCAGTATTATGCATAACAGTTTAGTCTTATCAGTTTAGCCTTATCAAATTAAACTTTGTTAATGGATTAGTAATGGAAATGTAATGTATTAAGTATTTATAATGATTATAAGTATATTTTCAAGTTGTATTTTATTTATTTATTGGTTTGTTTGCTTGTTTGTAGCAGTAGAATTGTAAGCTTCACATTTGTACAGCTGTCAAAATCACCATAATTCATAGAAACATGATATGCTGTATAGGTGGGTGTTTTGTTAAAGTGTCCAGTACATGTGTTATGCAGACTGCAGAGATAAATAGGCCATTGTCATAAGTTATATCCTAAATAGTTATGCATTTAGGATCATGTTATCTCTGACGTATTACAAGTAGCCTAAACCCACTGACAGATTAAAAACTTATTGCAGGGTGCTTACATACACATATTTACAAACTAATCACAATTTAGAATCACCAGTTTATTACAGTGTAACTGAAAAAGTTTCCAGTAGAAACCTTGGTAATCACGAGATTTTATAGAAATTACTAATCAGAGTTGATTCAAACCCCAAATTCATTTTGAGGCATCTATACTGTGCCGCTGTTTCCTAAAAAAAAACTATGTTTGCACTGGAATCCTTCTACAGTCTGAAAAAAGTGATATGAATTGCTATCCCTGAACTACAGTGCCTGTAATGTGTGAATGTTTCCCCTGGCTTTGCCTGTGCTTCCTGAAATATGAATTATTGAAGGTGTGTGGTACTGAACAGCCCTGGGAAAGAATATGTAGTATTTCTGTTTTTGTATGTTGTTTTTTATATTCAGTTTTTTCTTTTAGGGGCAGTTGATAGTCAAGAGGTGCATTTTCTGGGTTGGGCTGCAGAGCTGGAAACGTCCAGAAGACTATTGCTCAATGGCGCCCTCTGATGGTTGGATGAAGTCCTTTACATTGGGAATTGTAGATATTATTTTGCTCTGTAAAAACATAGAGGTCTCTGGATGCGGGAAAATGGTGAAGAAATATACCCCAGACCATATTATTTTTTATATTACTCTGATTCAGTTACTATGAAGGAAGGTCTCAGTACTTTCATCGTGTTTAGAAAATATTCTGCTAAAGGTCTAACTCTGTCAGTGAGCTTCAACATGCAATCACAGTTCCTCTCTACCAGTGCACTTTGTCAGTATTTGGTATATGCTGTAAAATTTCTTAGACAATTGCCCCTGACATATGAAAAAAACAGCATTTTTGTGAGTGAGGCACTTATAATCCAGGTACTAACACTTTGGCCTGTTCGGAACTCATTGTCTTATGCTGCTTGCCAACTCGCATACGAAAGTGATTGTCAGACCTCTTTTATAGGTGAAACATAGCATGTTTTGGCTTTGATCCAAATATCGCTCACCTTTGTAGCTGTGTGATATAGTTACTTCAGAGCTAAAGTCCTTTTCTTGTGATGTTTCTATTATTTAGTGGACACTTTCCATAAACATATATGCTGTAGAGTACGTATCAACCAAGAACTCTTGCCATTGGCAAAGATATAACAAGATCATTAAAAAGCCATCTCATTGGCTTGCTGTCTGTTAGACTTTTGTGTTTTGGATTTAGCTTTAGGCCAATAACATCTAAGGCCTCGTTTTTGGCCCAATCAGATTGTTTGTGCATGAGGGTCCTAATATCAGCCCATGTGAATCCGGTGTGTGTGCTTTTAGACTTTATTTATCAAGGTCAGCCCAGGTGGGTGACTGACAGTGTCATCCTCTCTCGGCAGATGTTTAAATAGCACCTGCAAGTCCCACTGGAGACAATTAAATACAGATGAGTCGGGAGGGTAGGACTGTGAGGAAATGTCACATAAGGGTGAAACAACCCTGCTCCTGTAAAATGTGCAGTGATGGACAGAATGTCATACTTGGACGAGGGCACAGTCCAAAACCCATACATTTACATGTATTTGTATGCGAAACATTATAAGGAAGGTAAATTTATTCTAGCGAAACAATGACCATTATAAGTGGCATGTGAATCATGGACATTGAAAAGTATCATGCATAGCAACTTCTTCAGTACTGTATACTCCTCAGTATTCTTCTGTATTGTATACTGTTCTGTTTTTTTTGTATTTTGTCTACTATTAATCAGTATTCCTTTTAAAGCGTTTCTGCTTGGAAAATATATAAACCTTAAATATATACCTTATCCAGATTTTTTTCATCAAATTGTGGGTTTCAACCATGAAATCTTTCCATTGGCAAAAATATAACGAGAGAATTTCTAATATAAATATACTATTATTTGATTTTTTACATTGTTTTGCTTATCTTGTTTATTTGTCACTAAACTGATAGATTTTTTTACTTTCACTTTAGCTTTTCCTTTTGTCTTAATTTACAAAACACGACTCACTATACTATGCCAAAAAAGCATCATACAGTTTTTCAGTTTGTGTAAGTGCCAAGTTTAGATTTTTTGGCATTATTTTATCTTTGGTTCTAGTCCTTCTTGTTCCATGCAAATGTCTGCATTATACTGTGTTTCTGAATGCCGATAGTTTAGCACAGTTTGTTTAAAAGAATCTATAAAATCATATAAAAATTCTAGCTTTCTAGATGCACTCCTTGCCGTTAAAAATACAGGCTTTTTGGGAAATAATACAAATGAAAACCTAACCAAACAAACATGTTACTGTGCTACACTAAACATAAACATGTTGGGGATGAAATCAACTACAGTGTAAGCCAATGAGAGATCCTCATCATACACACATTCCATTGTTTACCATTTACCTATGAGCCAGTTCACATTTTTTTCACACGTAATAGCTGAATTGCTTGTAACTAAAATATAGCAAACATTTTTTGTCATGGGGTGTTGGTCTCTTGTTTTTGCGGGTACCATAACCTCTAAATATTTGTGTATAATAAACATAATTACCACCGTCTGAGATCTATGTTTTTAAACGTATTTGATCTATTATAGCTTATGAAGAGAACTCTGCAGTGATCTCCCTACAATATTATACTACAATATGATAGGACTGTTCCCGTTCTGCTCAGTGATCTACATTTAGAGCAAAAGTCATGTTAGGAGGGAAAATGAGATAGAAAGCTACTGAACTGAGTGCACAGAGTGCTTTCTGGGACAGCACAGTGGGACTGTGTTTAGCACAGTAGCCTCACACCTTTGGAGACCAGGTTTCAGTTCCTGTGTGTGTGCAGTTTGCACGTTCTCCCTGCCATTGTGAGGTTTCCTCTGGGTTCTCCAGTTTCCCCAGTACAGTCCAAAAATATGCTAAGGTAGGTGGTATGTGTGGCCAGCACTGGGTTGGCACCGTCTTGGGTTAGTCCCTGCCTTGTGCCTGTTGTTTCTGGGATGGCCTCCAGACCCCTGTGACCCTGTGCTGTGTATGGAAGACGAACAAACCATACTGCTATGTACCGTAGCTTGTCTGGTCTGTGTGTGTGGTTCTGGGTTGCTCTTTGTGTTGCAGGTCACTCCGTTGGTGCGGATTGATGATGTCTGGGGCAGAGATTTCCTTTATAAGGAGAAGGAACGAACTGAACAGCGTCTTTCAGCATGGCATCTGGCGTCCGAGTTCGAACCTCGTTTTTATGCTCTCTGTAAATCCCTGCAGACGCTTCTTCGTTACATTGATTTATCGCTGCCTTGATGCCTGACGATGGTACACGTTTGCACTGTGATGACTTAAGTGCGAGGGCTGTTATCCTTAATCCTCAATGATGAATTGCTCGCTGTGGTAACCGGGATATTGGTACCTGACTCCTAAGGTGGTGGGGGTCAGTTTAGAATGTGCACACATGTACATTTACTACACGTAGTAGCCTAATACTGCCTGTCTAGTCACATCAGTTTAGGCGCGGGCGTTACCTTTGTATTTTGGTTACGACAGAGTAGTTCTTCTATGGGGATTACATGGATAGTTTACCCTTTTGCTTATTTCTGGTCTTTGACGCCGGCAATAGCCTCTCGCCGGTCAGGTATTGATTTTGCCCTTGTCATTCGTTATTTTACTAGTCAGCCGCATTAATAAAAGCACTGCTTTATATTTTATCTTACGTTTTGGTGTCTGTGGCGTTTTTGGGCCTAACCCAAAGTAATAACAATGCTAATCCTAGACCTAGACCTGGGATTATAACACAGACTCTTTTCTTTGTATACTACGTCCAGTTCATCCAAGCATACATCAATTGTGAGGCAACAGTGTTTGCTTCTAGTTCAGAGATGTAATTAGACCTTAATGTCATTCAGTGCATAAAGCCAAAATATGCTCTTCTTGGCCCTTCAGAGTAAACACTGCAAACACACCGAGCTAGGGGATACGGAATACTGCCAGTGAATGGGGCAGACCCGGGATCAGTAGAGCCGATTAGGCCATCCCACCAGCACACTGCTTTGCTGTACAAATAAAAGGAAAAACTTTGATGGGAATCTCTCTGCACCCATTCTTCATGACCTGCCTCAGTTGCATCTGGGAGAGAAAAGCGATGATGGGTAGCAGTCATGAATCCCCAAAGCTGACTAGTGGGCTTTCAGAACATTAGTGTACTCCATCATGTCTGACTCCTATGAAGTGAGGTTTGTAAATGTGTTTTTATTGTGGGTTCATGCACTAAAAGCTCTTCAACGGCTTCCCAACTTTCCTTGGAAATGAATCTTTTCAGCTGAATTTTGGGGGAGTTACAGGTTACTTGTGCAAATATAAAAAAATCCATCCATCCATCCATTTTCCAAACTGCTTATCCTACTGGGTCGCGGGAGGTCCGGAGCCTATCCCGGAAGCAATGGGCACGAGGCAGGGATATAAAAAATGATTTTTGTAAATTTATTGCAACTTTCCTGTGCTTGTTTTTCACACCCATTTAGATCCATTGTCAAAGTGATGACTTAAGTTTTAATCAGGTCTAATTTTTGTGCTGCAAAGATGCTGCTGATGGTATTATTCACTGTGTGGTTCACACAATTTTCAAACCAATACATATCTTGACAGTTGGCTGAGATATACTGACATTCATATAATGTATCTGATATGCAGGGCGACAACCTGAATACTACTATAAGAAATAAAAAGGTACTCATAACTTCAGTAGACCTGTTCAATAGGTGATTCTATGATTTTTTTGAAGGTAGTAGGGATAAGAGCTGTAATTCATGCAGAGCTTATCATTAGCAGTGATTAGGCCACTAGAGATTTTGCCCCCATGAAAGCCTATGATATTGGACCCCCAAGCAAGACCAATCCTATAACTTTTATAGATGCCCTCTCACTCAGAGGCCCTTTGAATCATACTAATGTTAATAGATAATAAACTGTAAAAGCATAATACATACATGACTTCATGTACTATTCAGTGCTAATATCATTTGCATTATGTTGCTCATTTATTAATGATTAATTTATTCATTTCAGCTAGGGGCACTGGTAAATTCAGTTTTTCATTTATATATACAGTGTATATATGTGTGCGTGTGTGTGTGTGCGTTGGATGATTATATGACATATAACAAAAACATTACCCGCGCGTTTGCAAGTGGGTGCAGATCACTTTTCGGCTGGGGAAACCAATGTGCTCGTGCGTGAGGTGAAAAGGCATGAGCACGTCATTTACGGGAGCAGCACTGTTCCACCGAAACCTTTTGTGGTGAAGCAGGTACTGTATGGGATGAGGTAGCAGTGAGTGTGTCTTCGTTTACTGGCATCACCAGATCATCTGAGCAGTGCCGAAAGCAGTATGATGATGTTTAGGGATGGGGAAGCTCACTGCTGAACAAGAGCAGCGGCTAGGAACCCGGACTTAATTATGCTTGTATGTATGTGTTTTATTTTAATTTTGGGTCCGGTGTTCCCAAGACATGGGGCGGCATGGTGGTGCAGTGGTTAGCACTGTTGCCTCACACCTCTGGGACCCGGGTTTGAGTCTCCACCTGGGTTACATGTGTGTGGAGTTCGCATGTTCTCCCCATGTCGTCGTGGGGTTTCCTCCTGGTACTCTGGTTTCCCCCCACAGTCCAAAAATATTCTGAGGCTAATTAGAGTTACTGAATGGTGTGTGAGTGTGCCCTGCAACACTCACAATAAAATGGAATAGGGCTGTTTTTTTTCTACAACTCACAACTTAGATTCCTTATAGGCCATGCTGTTTTCTCCTTGCCCACGCTGCTGCCGGCGTACTCTCCTTTGTTGGCATCGGCACATGCAATTCAGCATCACATCTTCTGAAGTCCTCTGCATCCTCAATTATGTCGAACGGCCTTCCATCATGTATCGCAATGTTACGCAACATACAACATGTGACAAAGAATGCTCCGACCTTCTGGGGGCAGTACTGTAATGTTCTACCTGACTTATCTAAATATCTGAAAGGCATTTTCAGCAATCGAAATATCCTGTCAATGACAGTACGTGACCGTGCACATTGCGCCCCTGACTTTAGATGTGGTGTTTGGTCAAAAGCGCAATTACCTTGCATTGTATTTAAATAGCAACGCGCCGATGATGTGCCCGGCCACACGTCATTTAAAAAAGATCACTCCAACTGGCAGAAAATGGACGCAAAATCACTTACTATTTTAACAACGTACATACATAGCATGAAAATCATCAATTTGCGGGTACAAAACTAGCAAAACCACTTTGTGTCGCGCTTTGTGCAGGTGGAAAATAGAGCCTTGTATTCTCCACACAGGCAGTATAACAACGCACCTGCTCCCTCATTTTCATTTTTCACTGTCATGTAATTCTTGGGAGTGCAAACAAGTAATAATGAAATTATGACTGCAAGCAATTTGCATATATTTCAAATTAAGTTTGTGTTTTTCCTGTGAAATTTATTCCATGGTTATCCCTGGAACTGAAAAAGGTCATGTGTAAGAAGATAGGTGTTGGCTGTGTATTGCTTTATCCTCCATTTGATTTTCAAAATGCACACACACTCATTACTGAAATCTTTTGGATGGATCCTTAGGGCTTGGCATTCAGTAAGACACATTAGATGCAGGAACAAACAGCAAATAATTTAAACAATTTTTAAAAATAGTTTTTTGGGGAATCTCTTTTCCATTTGATTTTGAAGAATAAACTATAAGTGATTATACACTTATTAAAATCCAACCATTTTTCTCTGGACATGTTGATGTTTCATAAACAACTATTAAACTGTATAATAAAGAGTGCTCCTTAAAATCATATTGTGCAACCACA
The DNA here is from genome assembly GCF_023856365.1 of Brienomyrus brachyistius. Classification (NCBI taxonomy): domain Eukaryota; kingdom Metazoa; phylum Chordata; class Actinopteri; order Osteoglossiformes; family Mormyridae; genus Brienomyrus; species Brienomyrus brachyistius. Next base: position 34,175,695 of record NC_064533.1, read on the forward strand.
GACATCATAATGTTCACATGCACTCTAAGTCCACAGGAAAATTAGACATGTGGCCTGCATACCACACAAAGGTATGTTGGTGAACCATAATAAGCTTGCATTTGCATTTCTGTAAATATTGCATTATGCTTTATTTGTATTAAATTAAAAATATATTTTTTGACACAGTCAAGTAGCAAAAATTTTAGAAAATTATTTAAATGCTGCTGATTGGGAAGGTGGGAGTAGATGGGTGTGGGAAGTTGGAGGGGTGTTAGAGAAAGTAGCAAGGGGACTGGAAACAGTACCCCTAAAAAAATTTATTCTGCTGTGAACTATGAATCTTCCCCTAGTTAGTCAGTTCCCTTAAACAGTGCTAAGCATAACATATCCTCACAAAAGTACTCAAGAAAAATTATCTGTAGTTGTCAGCAATGTCAGTTAGCTAACAGACTAGATGTAATGGGATAGAGTGATTATTTATGATAATGCACATAATTATAAATTAGAAGTTGCTTGAATGGTCCAGTTTACTGATGAGGAGTGTCTAATCTTGAGCCTACGTAAAAATAAAAATAAATATATTTATTCATGTAGCTGAAAAAATGTAGTGGGAGACAAATTTAAATTTAAGAATGTGATGCCAATCACTAACCAAAAGCCAGATTGATAACATAGGTGCTGCCAGTACCTACATAAAGTCTTGTATATGTACTTCACTGCATTCAAGGCATGGATCAAAGCTCAGGTGCTACCAGTACAGAGGGAAGAGGAACAGAAACAGGCAAAGCACAAAGTGAAACAGCTTTTAAAAACAGACAGGAAAGAATCTATAAGCAAACCGCTAAAATTATAAGGACACACAGGATGTGTAATTTGTGCTTGTGTAGCTGAGGGGTAGGAAACTACTACTAAAATTACAGATATATACAGAAACAAGAGTTATGTTAAACTTAATCGGATAAAGGTAAAAAACAACAACAATACAGAAGTACAAAAGCAACATTTTTTTTTTCATTTTACAAATTCCCTTGGCTGATTCTTCACTATGAAAATATTATTCACATTTGTTAACATACAGCAATGTCATTCATAACAACCATTGCAAATATCTGTATAAAAAAGAAAAAAAAATTCCAGTATCATAAACAATGTTGTAAACAATATTCAGTTATTTCTCCAGGATGTATGTTTGCAGATTTGATAATTTTCTTCTTTGACGAGTAAACACAAAAAGCCGATTTTAATTTACATTCAAAAAAGCATTTAAAAAATAAATCATTGTAAAATTATTAAAGTATCATTTTCATTTATGCCTTAAATATAAATTTGTCTGAGATGCTTATAGTCAAACCTCGTGCGAGTAACTTGGTTTGCGTGTGTTTTGCAAGAAGAGCAAAATTTTTTAAATAAATATTAACTTGATAAACGAGCGAGGTCTTGCAATACGAGTATTACGTATACACTTTATCTGCCTAGCGTCACGTGATCACGACTGAGCCAATGGTTCTTCTCTCTCTCGGTGTGGGATTGTGGGTAATCGTCTCCCACGCTTGGTCTCGGTCGGCGCGCCTCACTTGTATAGTCAAAATTTTGTAGAAAAGCACTAGCCGAATAAGGGCGTAGCAGTGCCAGCTATGAATCTGTTTAACGACAATGTAATGTCCACATTTCCGCAAAATCGAAAAGGAGGCAAAAGCAACTGTCATTGGATAGGTTCCTTGTTAAAGTCGCACAAAAACAAAAGATTCCAGTGAGCCAACAGATAGCAGTGATTCTGTTATAGTGAAAGTCGTCCTACAAAATAACCCTCCTCTTCGTCTACCTCACTCCATCCATGATTCTTTTCAAAGGTAAAGTGCAAGTTAATTCGTTTTATGTATTTTTACGTTATATTTGTATTAATAATTTTTATATGAATATTTTTGGTTTGTGGAACGAATCATCTGAGTTTCCATTATCTCATGGGAAAATTAGCTTTGATATACATTGCTTTGCATTACAAGCACGTTTTCAGGACGAATTATGCTCGCAATCCGAGGTTTTACTGTACTTGATTATTACTTATAAATTAAAAGCTTAAGTACAAAATTAAACCACTAATATGCAGTAATCGATTTTGGGAAAAAGACTATAAGCAAAGACCCATCTATTGCCATTCCACAACATTACTGAAAGAAATAAGTATTATAAACTGTAGTTATGATTAAGACAAACCACAATCTGTTCTTACTAACAATCCACATATTTCTACAATATAAAGTTAATATGAATGGTCAAAATGATTTTGACAGAATAACAGGAGCCAGATCCCATTAGGCAATCGTTACTGTGAACGTTTGATGTGGAATAATGTAATTTACAACTAAAGTTGTCTTTTCTTTATTCCTACATTTCTTATCTTACTTTTTCATGAATCTGAATTGCCGAGATGTTGGTCCTTGATTAATATTTTCTATTGAAACCAACAAAATTCCTAGTGCATGACATAGTATGCTACATACATTTTCTGTATGCTTTTGAATTCTCATTGAAAATGTTAGTGTTAAGTTTCTCTGACAGTTCAACATGGTCAACTTGGTGACAAGGCTCACTAAATATCTCCCTGATACACAGCAAAATTAAATCCATAGCTGTTTAGCTGCCAAATATAAATGAAGGGGGAGTATGTGTTTGTATGTTTAACCTGAGGAACTCATTCTTGGGGCTCTGGTGACAAACACTACAGTATATTGCTTTTTTTGGACTAAGTCTACAACAATATGATGAAACATGAACTCTTAAAGCATGTCTTAAATACAATAACAAATAATAATAATACCAAAAAATCAACATCGACCATAGAGTACAGGCTTGGGACAGCCAGACAATTTTTCTTAATATTTAATAAATTTATTTACCATCCACTTAGGCTGTTTCTTTTAATTGCATTTATTAATGCCACATAAAGAATGAAGACATCTGACCTGGCCATTAAGCCACCATCCTGGGCTATTCAGCACCCAATGATAAGTTGGCAAAAGTGAAGGTGCTTAGTTCCAGCCAGAAGGTCCTCCCTGGAATATCTGTGTCTGTGTGTATCCCATTGGTAAACACATAGTAAAGTGAATGTGTACATTTGTCAATCAGTTCCCTGATTTCACAACTTTTTGTGCTATGGATCATCTTTATCTCTGAAAATAAAATCAGTTTGAAATCATAAGGCTTAACATTCTAACATTCCTCAGGCCTCATTATGCTCACACAGACACTGTTTACCAAAACGTGCTTCCTCTGAAACAAAATGTCATTGAAAAATTTAAAATTTTAAAATAATTTTCAACCTTTCTTATTCTTTATACATTTTTTATTGATGAAGCCAGTATATCTCATAAATAAGTGGAATGAGATTAGTTTTCTGTTGATATTTTTATGGTTAAATGACACATTATGTGGTGATAATATGGTGGTAATTAAATTATTTGTCAATATCAAACACAAGTAAATCTAATAGCCTACAACATGAGTTCTTTTTTCTTTTAGAGTTTATAAAAAGTGTACGTTTGACTGCATTAATATTTCTTGTTTTATCAATGGAATTTATTTAAAAGCTGCTGTCATATGTAATACATTATTACTTTCATTGTTTATAATTAAAATAAAATAGTTGTCCGTGTTGAATTAAATCTGCTGGATTAGGACATCCAGATTAAGTTAAAAACGGTCAGCTAAATCTTTTATTGCACTGTAAAATGACTATATTTTCTCATATTTCATATTGCATATTTCTCATATCCACTGAAGAGCTCAGATTTCCCATATATGGGAAGTTCTAATTTATACATTTATTTATTTTATCACAATTAGCCAAAGGCATTATTATGAACTACTGCTGCAACTCTTCTGGGCCAGAATAGTCTCGACCTCCTGCACACTTAGTGTGTATCTTATGGTCAGAAGCTCTGCTGAAAGCATTTTCATAATCTTTTTTTAAAGTAGGGAACAATCCAATTCAAATACTATATCAATGCAGCTGCTTTTGTGTATGTGTACTTTTTATTTTCGGTAAGCCATGTAAGTCCGTTGTTGTATTGCTTTAATAAGACAAAAACAATTTCAAAAAGCAAGCCTCTATTTGTCAATTAAATGATAAGAATGATTTGAAGCTATCAGAATCCACTGAAAATATGACCTACATGTGTTCTTTCATCAGTTTTTGTTCAATTGTTGCTTTTTTTTTTTTTTTTTACCTAAAATCAAAAGAAATTGCTACTGCCATGGCCCTATGTCAGTGTCAACCCCAAGTGTAAATCCTGTATTTTTCAGTGTTTTCAGATTTTGAAAAATATTTATGATACAAAGCAAAGAACAATACTGCAGATGACAATGTATAATAAGTAGATTTACAACAGGATATATAAAAATTTAGCCATACTGCATGAACAGGCATTATATCCACTGTGATTAAGCATGTTGACTGTAATGGTAGATACACATAAATAAAATTATTTGCATTTAAAACATACAGTAGCATTAAATAAGATGCGAACAAAAGCATATTTGATTACATCAGAAAAAATAGAAACGCCAATGTGGATATGTGTAAAATATATTGATGCTGAATGGCATGATGCTGAATATTTTCTCAGTGTAATCCATCACAGCTGACAGGATCCACAAACCTGTCTAGGTTATCATAAAATTCCCTTGAACCTTCCATATGTAATAATGCATGCGTCTTATATCAAATGGCCACCCCCACAACTGTCACATTGCTTTGATTTTTATCCCTTTTATACCAATATAATTTTAAATGAGGAAAGAAATTGCAAATGGTATGTGACAGAACAATTTGACAAGTGCCCATTTCCAAACAAAAGAGTATTGAAATAAGGGAGTAGTTGACTAATGTATGAAGGGTGTTTTCTGTATAGGAAAAGAGGGATTGAGGTGGAAGTGCCTGACCCATAGTTACGATAGTACTCCTTTAGAGAATACTTTCTTATAGATGGTGTGTTTCCAGTTGAGTTGGGTGGAGATTCATAATGTTGACTCACTCCAGTTTTGAGGAGGCAGGATTGTTAAAGTGTCAAGTGTTTTTGGAAGAAAAAGTGAAGAGAGCATGAGGTCGTCTCCTACCCCAACTGTTACACCACAGTGTTCCGTTGTCGGTAGGGTGGTGGTGGCAACATTGGCCCAGGCTTGACGGGGAACTCTGTCAGGTATTCTGCATTCTCAGCTACTGCAGGCCTAATCTGGCCATTCTGTTTGTATAAGAACTTGGTGTTACATTCCTGCAGATACTCTGGGTTGTGCAGGCTGGCCTTGGGGGGAAGGCTGTGTTGCCAGTATTCAGGATTGTCAAAGGTCTTCTTAGGCTTCTTGTCCACCATTATGGTGCCAGTGTGGGTAGGGTGGGCGGTATAATTTGGCTGTAAGGTATATCCAAGGTGTTCTGGGTAGAAACCGTGACTTCGATGACTGGGGTTGCCATTGTGGATGGAATGGTTAGGCAGAGCTTTGTAACTGGGTTGGGTGGGGTGGTGAGCATGGCTTGACTGTGGTAGGAGATTGGGGTGAGTAGCCTGACCAGGCTGTGGTGCTTGGCTAATAGCCAAAGTGGATGCTGCAGTATGAGGAAGAACCCTACTTTTATTCACAGTCTCTTGACTCTGCTCTCCCAGGTTATGGAAAGTATTGAGGTAGAGGGGCTCATTGACATACTCGTCCTCTACATTAGTCTGCCCATTGGGGGCACCATGGTACCTAATGTTATCCAGTACATGTATATCTTCATTTTTACAGCGTGTCACAAAGGGATTCTCCTCAACTGGATTGATATAATCTGCTGTTTAGAAAGCAGAAAACAGAAAAACCGTTAGTGCGGACATTATCGATGTCTGCAGTACCTTGACAGTTATCAAACCCCTGCTCTGAATGCTAAGAAAGACTTTCATTTTCCGGGAATGATACAGAGTCACATAGCCCATTGATTGCTTCATTGTTCCACATGAAGTTCTATTAAATGTTATAGAAGAGTTGATATTTAGAATTTCATTATCAGTACAAAAAAGTGCTGATTAAAATGACTACTGCAGGACACAAAATGCTATTTATAGGCAGTAAAATTAAACTTGGCTAAAAGACAAAAGTCGTGTAAAACACAAAAAAAAAATGTTTTGTTGATTAATTTAGAGAACAGATGAAAGTGTGGCTGCTATGTATTTTTTTTTTTTTACCTGAGGAGACTTTGTCTTGCTTTGACGTCATGTAGCCATCCACATCTGCATCCCTCCCTGGCCTCCGTTCTGGCAGGAATACTGTGGGGTCAGCACTGTAGCGCTGGAGGCTGCTGTCTTCCCCAGGCTGAGGTGAAGTCTGTTTGAGTAAGGAACCATTACAGCGTGTGTCCTCCTGGATCAAGCTCTGGGCCCCTGGATGCTGCTGAGTAAAGACTCTGTATGGAGCAAGTCCCTCTTGAGGTTGACCTATCATCTCCTCAGTACCAAAGGTCCCATCTTGGTAGACAAACTGGTTCTACAAGAATGTAGAGACATATAATTAGTAAAAAATTGTATTTGAATTCCTGGTAAAGTAGGAATAAAACTGGAATTGAATGTCTCCATTTGTAAAACCATGCTGAAAAAGGAAAAGAATCCTTGTTAGTCGTTTGGGGAAGGAGGTATTTGATTTTGTTAAAATAGGTTAGTTGAGTCCCCTTTTTAGCGGAAGCGCTTGAGCTTTAGTCCAGGTAAGCATGTACAACAAAGCTCCCCTGACATATGCAGAAACACAGCAAAATACAATACTCAGACATGCACACACAAATACTGTTAACAAGGCTTGCAAAGTCTTTCATATAATAATATCTATCCATCCATCCATTTTCCAAACCGCTTATCCTACTGGGTCACAGGGGGTCCGGAGCCTATCCCGGAAGCAATGGGCACGAGGCAGGGAACAACCCTTCATAATGCTTTTATATTGCATTCATAAAACATTCAGTGCACCTTCATAATGTATTCATTAAGTATTCAGAAATCATTCATAAACATCATGCATGTATACCTTTACATCATAACATCCCTTAACAGCTGTAATATACATTAATATAAAAACATATATAATAATAACAAACATTATAATTGTATAATCATGTAATGTTTTTTATTAATATATATTAAAGCTGTTAAGGGATGTTAGGATGCTGAAGTGTACTTGCATACTGCTTATGAATGTTCTATGAATGCATTATGAAGGTGCACTGAATGTTCTATAAATGCATAATGAATGCATTATGAAGGTGCACGTAATAAAAAGTGTTACCATATAAACTGAAGCTTGCATGTGTAGCTTTTTAGCGTGGTTTGCGCTTTTAATAATCTTCGTTCTGGCGGTGGTGAATTGAGCTCACTGTGGTGCCGGTGGACATGCTGAAGCGTTGTGCAATTTATGTATGTTCGTATCAGTCTTTTACAATGTTTGCATGCAGTTTTTGTCTTGTCTGCTTTTTTTTCGCCGTTTTCGTTTGTGATTACCGGAAGGCTAATATGCTGCCACACTGCCAAATTAAGATCGGGCGGTGCGTCCTCACTCCTCAGTTTCAAATTCGCTCGCCATCTCGCATTCAGTCAAAACCGAAAACTAACGTACGACATCGGCGTGAATGCGCAGTGACATCTGACATCGAACTGACGTGAAATCAAATGTAATATTACACCAGTTTTTCTGTTAAAGTACCGTGAAGTACTCCTAAAGTAGCGATTCATTTTCTACATCAGCTGGTTTAAATCATCATACATTTACATCGATTTTAACCGATTCGCAATTCAGCGTTACATGCCTAATGATGTGTCTGGTGCTTTTTGTGACTTGGTGGACCTACCCGATTTGTGTCGGCTTGGGGTCGGGATGTACAAGATGGTGGGAGCACATTGAAGGTATGTGGTACCAAGTACTCATCAGCATCCATCAGGTCATCAAGCTCGCCTTCAACCAGTAGACTTTGGAAAAACTTGCTGTCATTGGGGCTAGGCAACTTCATTCGGTCATCACCCTAGGGGATTTAATCATTACTAGTTACAAACCTCCTATTAATGATTGAAATACAACAATATCACAGAGAGAGCACAATGCACAGGTTCTCACCTGAATAACCAGGTAGCGTTGTGGGTCTCGAGCCATTCTGCAAAATTCTGCTGCCAGTTCCTTGAACTTAGGTCTGCTGTCTGCATCAATCATCCAGCCTAGAGAATATGAATAAAAAGAAAAAAATTATATGTATTTTCACTCCCACTATAGCCTAAACATCTGGCCATTAAAAACAAATGTTCCTTCTTCAATCTACTGCCTTTCCGAAACTGACACTGACCAACTCTGCACTGTGAACCCCTAAACATTCTCCTACCTGTATATGTGTCTGTGTGTTACATGGAGAGCAAGATGGGACAGGTGAAACGCACAGTTGCTTCGTAAAGTATCACTGCTCCATTCTATTGTATTTTATATAATTTTCCATGTCCTCATGTTTTCACACAATAAGCAAATAATCAATCTAACATGCAAAGGCGCATAATCTAAATGAAGAGCAATTGTTCAAGTAATATATTTCACTTCAAGTAAATTAATAACAAGCACAAAGAAGGGCATAAATATACTGTTGTAGAATGATAAACAACAAGTACCAGAAAAGTAATTAGACTGAATTAAAATGTCAAGCTATTAAATTTAGTTAATACTCTTTTTTTATGCCAGGGAAAAAATGTGCCCATACAGCCAAAGACAAAATGCAAAAGTGGAGGAGATCATTAACGTATGTTAAGGCAAAAATGTCTCACATTTGACCATGACCATGTAGACATCAATGGTGCAGATTGGGGGTTGAGGTAGCCGCTCCCCTTTCTCTAGGATGTCTGGGATTTCACGGGTGGAAATCCCTTCGTAGGGCTTCCCCCCAAATGTCATCAGTTCCCATATGGTCACTCCTGTGAAACAGGACAAAGTACTGTTTACTGTAATACTATTTAGAAAACTGTCTCCAGGTAAATAATGTGATGTGACCTATAAACAGTTCCATAGATACACTACCAGTCAAACGTTTTTTGCACAGCACAGGTTTTTACCACTTTTCTATTTATTTCATAAACTGCAGGTTTTTTATTCAAGTTGAGTGAACCACTAACAACTAAATAAAAATATAAGTCGAATGAATTAAGTTTCCTTTATAGCATAGAAAGAGTATGTAACTGCATGTCCTATTAACTAGTTGAGGGGTGATGGCATAGTCAAATTACTGTACAGGCTGTCCTTTAACTTTAAATGCACTAGTTAGCTGTTTCATCCTATGAAACAGAGCAGTATTTAATGTCCCTTGTAGAAAAGAATGCCTCGAATTTTCTCTACTGTAATACCTCCTAGAGGAAATTACTTTGATTAATCAGAGATATGACATTTTCTTGCCAATAAAGGTACTCAAGTGGTGACCATACTGTGAATTTATTTGTTAGCAAAATATATTGAGTATAGTTTTAGTAAATGTTAAGTGAGTAACATGCAAATGTATAAAATCTCAGTATGCGCAAAAACTTTTGTCTGGTAGTGTATCTATGAATATTACAGGAGCTTTGAAAATAAACCATTGTCTTGTTGCCAGAAACCAAATGGCCTGACTGTATGTCTCACCATAGCTCCACACATCACTCTGGTGAGTGAACTTCCTATAGTGGATGCATTCCAAAGCCATCCACTTTATGGGCATCTGTAGAAGGAATAAATAAGGAGATAAGCAGTATTTGTAAGGCACTGTACTATAAATGTCCCTGAAACAAACATGAAATTTGTGACAGTTCTTTTGATCATTTCTGATCGTTTCCTCAAGAATCAAATTACTGGTTCCTAACTGGTTCAAAACACTGAGTTCCTAACGGTGAAAATTAGGATCACACAGCTGGATGTTTAAACAGTGTTCTAAAACTAAAATACGCAATTCTCCCTCTATTGCCCCACAAACCTTGCCCCCATCTGCGTTGTACTCCTTTTCATTAGCATCCAGAAGCCGAGCAAGCCCAAAGTCAGTTATCTTGATGTGGTTGGGCGACTTCACCAGCACATTGCGGGCAGCCAGGTCTCTGTGCACCAGCCTACGCTCTTCCAAGTACATCATTCCCTGCCAATCACAGCACCAGTGCTGTTAATAACCTCATCACTTACTTGCACACTGCTCTTCAAACAGTGGTCATCAAAAAATTTTCCACAAGTCCAGTTTTATGAACCTTACATCAAGTTTTCATAAAAACTGAGCAACACTTATATAAGCCATTAAACACTGGAGAGATAGTCTTGCCTCTGGGAGAGAAGGTTGAAATGGGAGCACTTTTGATGTTATCGTAAACCTGGTGGCCAATGCTGTTATAAAGAAAGTTAAATATAAACATTTGTTTGCAATGTTGGACTATTTAACTCGGTGAAGTGGAATCTAGGCTCACTTTCAATAATGACAGCTGTTCCAGCTGCCCACAGCATAGAGTTTGCAGCGTTCATTTTCATGAAATTGCTTCAGTTTTAATCTGGCAATTTAGATTTGCCCCAGTGCACACAAGTTGCTCTGGGCAAAGTGAATGAATGAAACACTCACAAATCATGTAGAACAAAAGAATGAGAAGCCAGGCTAATTTACGCTGTAACAAATTGAAATTGGATATAGAGTAAGTTATAAAAGAATAGATTACAATGGTTAAAACACAATAACATTGATTTGTTTCTCAGTTCCTCAGAAGGGTGCGCTGTTGGTCCAATACCAGAGGATGCAAATTACCCAAGTAATAACAGATATTGAAGGCATTGTTCTTACAAAAAAATTAGGAAATACAGATGCTCCTCAACTTACAAACTTTCAACTTACGAACTTTCAGACATACGAACGAAGAGGACTGTAAGTCCAAATTGTGTTCCTTGGGCTCCCGTTTCCTGTCCGCAACATCAATTTTTTTTTCTGCACGCCAATTCCGCTTAGTATGACTTCTGGGCGCTACTCTCACCGCGCAGCAGCATAGCGTGCGAACTCCCAGCATCCTAGTTCTTTGTACTTGCGTATGCCCTTAAAATGATGTTGAATAACAACTTACGAATATTTCAAGTTACAAATGGCCGTTCAGAATGTAACTCATTCGTAAGTAGAGGAGCGTCTGTAATTGGTATTGGAACTGTGAATCTGCGGCAATGAATGAATACATTTTCATTTCATTAATGTGACTTAATTGGACTCAGCAGGGTTTATATTTTGCATGTATTTCTTAGGAATCATGTATTTCATTGATTATATATTACCTGACTATTTTTGCTGTTATGATGAGACCCAGAAAAGTATAAGCATAAAAGAAACTGCCGAGTATTCCTCTGTGAACTGATGACATGGATTACAATGACACTCAATCTGCTTCTCAATTCTCTCATGTGTCAGAACTATACTACATGTACTTCTTGATTTTCATAACTATTAAAAATGGAGCAAATCAATGGCTAAAGTGTGACTGATGGTTGTGAAACAATGTGTAAGACAGGATGAATCATTGAACAGAATCATATGACACAGGAATGCGAAGTAATTAGGAATTTACTTGAGTATGGGAGTATATCATTGCTGTCAAATGGACATATATCAACTGCATGAAAAAACACAATTTTTTAGAAGCAGGATTTTTTTTTCCTGAAACTACTTTACAAAGTAAACCTAAAACAATGTAATGAGATACCCATAGCACCACAAATAGAAACCTATCTTTACACGGCTGCTACAGTTTAATGTTTTACATGCACTGACACAGATTGTTTAGTGAGGCAATTATGTCAGTGTCAATTATGTCAGTGTCAACAAGCTGCAAACTAACCTTCCTTTAGCTATCTGTCTAGCTATCAGTGTTAAGTAGTTAAAAATTAGCGACATGAAGTAATTCATACTATCAACCACCATAAATACAAACGTTAATCAGTACAAACATAAATACTTGTAAAACAGACTCCAGAGGAATGAAAACCAAATTTATTTTGACTTCAACACAAAGAAAAACATCGCAGGATTTGGGTCAGAGGATGGACTATAATCTGACTGTAATCGTCAGGATTCGAGTATGTATGCTAGGTTACAACAAAAACAAAGAGAAGCCAATTCTTAGCAATAAAGCACAGGAGAAAACGAATGAACGGAAACTACACTTGACTTTCCTACGACCATGGGAGGTACAAATAGGTACAGAAAACAGTTTTAAGCAGCCCAGGATTTTCAGAAATTTTTCATACAGTTACCATTTTGTTGACCAATCAGTTGAGCACAAAGTTAAGGCTTGATAACTTCAAATACATTCTGATACCTAATGGAACAGCTTCCCTCAAAGTGTTCATTTTCTGAATTATATCCCTGTTTGAAATTCTAAGTTAGCCATTTCAATTTGCACAAATTACATAAACAGTCAACACCTGAGTCAATTGGATGTGCTAATGTGTATTTAACCAAAAACAACTGGCAACTGTAAACCCGTACCATCGCACAGTGCCAGGGCATAATACTGGCTCTTCTGTGATTGTAGAACATGCCTTTTTTGAGTTGTACTTTCAACATGTAAGAAGCACTTATCTGTAGCTTTAGAGAGCAGTCTCTATGGGCCAGCAAACCCCAGCCAAGATCATCATTCATGCTTCTGGCTTCCCTCAAGCCCCCTCCTTCTGGGAGATGGCAAGCAGTATGTTTAGTGGATGTGTTTCGGTTTCCAACAGATTGGCTTTTTTTCCCATCCAAAATATTGCAAAGGGTAGTCACTGAGTATAAATGAGATATCTAGCATTTAACTGGATTAAAAAAAGATAGCATCATTGCACTTTCTGTATTCTGCAATAAGGGTGTGACTGGACTTCATACAGCACATGTCCTGTCACTGTCATGCTTTAGAATTTTTCCATGACTTTTTATTATCTGAGGTGCAAAACAGCAATGAAAATGGTGCACTGTGATACATGAAAGCCTTCACATTTTGGAATTATAATCATGAGAAAAAATTATCTTAGAATATCTCTGTAAATAAGTCCTCTGTTATACATGGGCCTTCCCTTCTGGGAAATGGAGCATGGACAGAAATATAGGAGGGCATTGGGAGACAGTTTTACCAATTACTTGCTAGTGGTAAACAAACTGAGAAGAGGAACATGGGTGACATAAGTGTCCAGCAAATCACGATTGCAGCCAGTAATACTGCCAAATTATAACATATTGCTTGCTATGCAGAACACTGTATTTCCTGATTCAACTTAAGAAATCATCTGAATAAGCTTTAAATTATATGCACAAGCATGTGCAAACCATTAGTGAGTTACAGCAAAAACCTTGTCAGCTCCCTGGGGTCAGTACCTGAGTGTGACTTTCTATATCCATTATTTAAATTCATACTGGAGGGTTTGGTTCCATATTTTCAAGCAATTTGTCAATTGTGTGCTTATGTCTATTTATGAAGAGTCTGATCACTGCATTACTGAAGGTTAAGGTAATGTTTCCATATGACTCTCTTGTGGGACAAAGTTGGCAAAAGACCAACTTCACTTGATATGGAAGCTGAATACTGAAACAGAAAAAGAGGAGCTATTTAAATATGCACCTTTAACAAACTACTTACAATAATAGCCATTTATTATTTATTATTATTCATTTATCTGAACTTTTCCAAGGTCACTTTTTAAGCAATTGGACCAAATAACAAGGATGCATACACATAATTGTAGAACTACAAAAAAGTCTGTAGTACTCAAGAAGTCTTAGAGGCAGATGAATATGTCATCTTTACCTAAGCTACAGAAACATCATCAATTAAATGCTTGCATGACTGCCACTCTAAGTATCCTCAATGACATCGGGAAATCAGTTCTGGTAATTTGTGTTGCCTGATGGGAAGATGTTATTGATAATTAAATAGCTCTTTTAATCACTTACAGCAAGGCTGTAAATTCTAATGTCTGACCTCCCGCCTCATGAACCTGCCACAGCACACTTTTGTATCTAGTTACCAGCTAGTACAGAAATCCATTGCAACTCCAGCTGTGGATAGTTTTCCAAGAAATATTTCAGATTTGTCAGCGTATGTCAACCTTTTAGTAAGTATATGAACTGACTACCCTACAATGCCCAAAATTTCTCAATCCAAAATTTACAAGTGAATTTATCTTCAAGCATCACTGTTTTACTAAGAAGGTTTTCCTAATGGAGAAGATAAAACACTTATGCCACTGTTCACCTGCGTGCACTTCCAGAAAAAAAACGTATCCCAGACATGCATTGTAAAAGTAGCTGAAATTGGTGAAGCAGCAGTCATTGATTTATGTCACAAATTCCGGGGCAGATAGCACATTTTTTTGGATTATATTACTGCTGCAGGCCTTTTGTTTGATATGACAGCCCTGCTGTAAGAAAACTGGCTTGACAGTCAACTAAACTGATACAAACAGGCCTATCAAGTACAAATATTCTGCAGGCTAGGTTTAGCTTGTCTGTAACATACCTTGACCAAATGGATGTGGGCACCATATTACTCATAGGTGATAAACTTATATCAGTATTAATAGGTCCTACTATTTTCCTTTCCAGCTCACTGGCATCCATCCAATACTGGTCCTAACTGATGTGGTGCTCCAGGTGAGCATCACCATCAGCACCCCCTGTCTGAAGCAGAGTGAAATTGGCTGGCAAGTCAGCCCCCCCCCCCCCCCAGACACTGGCATCCTAGACGGCCACTTATGTTGCCTGTGGGATTGACCGGCAACGCAGGGATCAGTCATTCAAAATGAATGTATGAACTGAAATCACTCTGAAACCACAAATGTTATTCTACACTGATACGTGGCTTGCCGTTGCTAATACAGCAGAACAATATACATATTTAATCACAACTATGCATTGAAAAATATCATTAGCTGTTCTACTTATAATTTTTATATGGATCTCTTTCATAATTATTAATATCTAATATAGTTTCTCGCCTAAGGTAAGCTGATGCTCAAATATTTTCATTTTAACTGGTTGTTGAGATAAAACATTAGCATGCCAGGCTGAATATATTGCTGCAGTCATTTATCTTTCTTGAAGCAGACCATTATTTCTTTTGAAGTCTATCAGTTGTGCCACCGGATAGCTACTTTAGCCAGCATGCTAATACAATTATTGAAAGATGTGCCGAAAACTCGACAAAGTAATTTAATACTTTTTACCAACAAACATTGCAGGTTTGAGCACCAGAAAAAAATTCTACCTTCAGCTCATTTTTCTCCTCAATTTGGTCCTCTTTGGCATATTGAAGACCTGTTCTTCTCAGATCCTTCATATGTGTGCACCCTACAATGGACATGTGTCCTGGAAAGAGTGTCTCTGACCTTGTGGCCTGTGCTTCCTGGGACATGCCCTAGGCTGACCACTGGAACGGTATAAAACAGGAGCGATGGGTGTCATCCATTTTCTAACTGTTTATTCCGTTCAGGGTCACAGGAGGGCCTGGAGCCAATTTCTGGCAGCAAAGGGCACAAGGAAGAGGTACAGTCCGGACGGGATGCCTGTCCACGAATCCACTCTCACCACAGGCAATTTAGAGCCCAATTAGCTCGACTGCGTGTCTCTGGACTGCAGGTGCAAACATACATGACACAGGAAAAATGTGGAAACTCCACAGAGAGCGGAAGCAGGATTCAAACCACCAGCGCCTGAGGTGCGATGCAAGATAGCCGCCCACTGTGCCACCGTCACCCATGATGGATGGGTAACCACACCATAATAACATGGGGATGTGGAAGGTCATGGCAGTTACAGAAAAATATTCTTCCTTCTTTTCACTAAATACATTTTTTAAATTAAATACACATTAAAACAGCATGTGCGTAAAAGAACAGATTTCCAAAAGGGACACAGTCAGCCAATAATATATACAAAGTGCCTACTGCAAGGGCCCAATATATCTTCATTTCCATACATGAATGACAAATGGAGGGTTAGGATAGCAAGTTAAATGAAAACATCATTTAGTAGATGCAACAAGAAATTTAGGAATTTTACCTCTTCTTTTTTATATTCATCTTCATTCCCCCAAAATGTACAAATAGGATATGACAAAGCACAGCACCTCAACTCACTCTTCATTGATCAATATACTAACTATAGCTATCTCATACCACCCATTTGTCTGATTCATCCCACCAAGCACATCTGACTGTGCAACAAGGGACTATCTAGGGGCTTGGGAACAGCTAATACAACATGATTGGAGTTTCTGCCCTCATTGTAGCACTTCTTTAATATTGAGAAGATGTTGGGACTGGTAACTCTTACAGAAAGGTGTCTCGTATTTTGTGATCATTCTGTGAACTCGGCTGCTACACAGCTGTGTGGACACATATTCATGGCAACATTTGACATAGACAAGTCATTACATTACATTCTGCATGACACCATTATAAAGCTGAGCAAAGAACTGCTCAGATCCCAAGTGCCACTTTTCAAAAAAATCATAGAAACCCAGAAGAGTAAAACTGTGCGACATGGGCATTTTGCACTTTCATCAGTATATATTTTTGGTGACACCATTCTGGGACACAATTTTAATGGAAACACTACAGGAAAATTGCAAGGACTCAAGAGAGTCATGCGCCTCATCTCTGCAGGTTGTACCACCTGCGAGATATTGCCATTTTTCTGTCTTTAATTCAGTGTTTCTCAACCTGGTCCTCAGGGGCTTTCATGTTTTTGCTCCCTCCCAGCTCCATGCCAGACAGTCCACATTTTTGCTTCCTCTCAACTCTCACAGAGCTGGGAGTAAGCAAAACCCAGATTGTCTGGGGGTCCTTGAGGATCGGTTTGATAAACATTGCTTTAATTTAAAATTTAAAAATGAAAAAAGTTTTTATTTTTTAACTGAATGAAATTGTGTAAGATGTGCAGGATAAAGAGACATTTCAGGAGTTTCAATTTCACACGAAGGGGCGTCCTGTTCTCGCCTTAAGGGTTTTTAAAGCCGATTCTCAGAAACCGAAAGTTGTGAAGAAAATACAAAAACCAAAGGAAAAAAGTAGGAAGGATGTAATGCTTTTTTGATTTACTGCCAAGTAGGTAAATCTGGTAAGAGATAAGTAGAACTGGACCTTTTTTTCATTATTTTTTCAGTTTTTAGAGATTTAAAAAAATGCTTCCTAAAGGCCAGCACTCTTCAAATTTGTCTCCTATTTGTGTCATTCTCTTTTGAATAGCAGTGAAGCAATGAGAGGTTGTATGAGTTTCAGATTGTTTGGGACAAAATTGTGGAAACCACAGTAGGGAGTGTCTTACCAAAATAGGTGTGATTACTCAATTGGTCTTTAAACAACACAAAACTGAATTTTATAAATAATGGTGGGGGAAAGTAATGCATTTTATGAACTTAAATATTTAAAATCTATTTTTAGATTATTTAGATTTCTAAGCATCCACAGTAACCCTAAAGGAGATCTATAGGTGCCCAATGACATTCGCTAAAATGATCCAGGAGACCCAAAGGTTCATATCAGGACCTGATCGTCAACATGTTAGGGGTATGGATACAGTAGTAGATTCAGAGAACACAGCACTTGACAAAGGCCTTTGAATTCTCAAAATTATATGTAACATTGGGCGGGGAGACACAAGGTTAAATTCTGTTGGTGTCCAGAATTTATAGGACACCACAGATTGCAACTTTAAATGATGGATGACAGGTATCATAAGCTTTTGCTGTCTTAAGCATGACAGCAAAAAATTTACTTCATAACTCATCATGACATTTATCATATGTATAATGACTGCTGTCATAGATCTCAGGATGTATTATTACATGCTTATGACAGTGTTATTAAGGATTTTTGGTTTGTCCTAGTACAACATTTAATGTTTTTTTTCCATATACATACAATAATCCTGCTAAGACTGTGACAGATGCCGTTGTAAGTATGCCACTGAAATTCATTCCAGGTAGCATCTGCAGCAGCAGACTACTAGGCAGCCCACCATCCTCAGAAACCAGAATATTGTTGCACTTTGCCTGCTGCATAGGAACGCATAATTCAAAACAATGAATATAACTGGGATCAAGTGTTCTGTCCTTTATTCTAAGGTTTGTCCCAGAAAGTCCAGATTACTCAGGATTTGAGTTTAATGCCGCTAGTTTCTTCATTTTTTTTTAAACATATGGCACCTGCAACAGCATGCTACATTCAGTTTAAGTAGGTTCTAATTTTTGGGCCGCTCTAGACTCGGCAGTCTACCATCAGGCAGTGTTTTATTATAGCTATTTCAAATTAAGTGGGCCATAGAAATGTGGCTTCTATTTGTTTTCATTTATCTAGGTGACAAAATAAAATGCTTCCAGAACTCATAATGGAATTGACTTTGACTGAACTCCTAGGGTAGAGGTAGACATGCAAGAGGCTTCAGTACTCCAGGTTTTATTTTATTTATTCATAATTTATCTTCCTACTAAGCGTGCTTCATTGGGTATACTGTGCTGTTTTCGGCTCATGGTTCAAATCCCAGCTCGACTCCGAGTTATATTGTTTCCATGGTCACATGACACCACCATGAAGTTGACCCCCATTTCACCCATTTTCAACGAAACCGGTCTCACTTGTCCGTGCTGCTTTTGTACGAGTTTGTACCATTGAAATTTTCACTTTTGCAACTTTGGTTTCTGAGATATAAATACTTGTTTACATGGTGACATCACTGCTGTGTGTCCCCATCCAAATTCCATCTTCTTGTAACGTGTTGCTCAGCTGTTTGGTTGATGATACAGTTTCAAGTTACCCCGTGAGTTTCAAGCTCACCCTTGCTGCTGCAAGGGTGCCCATCAATAAAATTGTTCATATTATAAAAAGCTGTGTTTATTTGAATTATAACAAAAATCATTTTACCTTGATAGTGTAGCTGACAGGTTTTATTACATTGTCAATGTATATGCAGCTCAATAGTAATATTTCATCAATTATAACTATATATTCAGATTGATAAGAATTGCTTCACTGACATCTCTTATTAATTATGTTTATTTAGTTACATAGTGACATCTATCCATTTTCTGAAGCTGCTTATCCTATTCAGGGTCACAGGGAGTCTGAAGCCTATCCCAGAGGCTACAGGCACAAGGCAGAGAACAATCCTGGATGGGACACCAGCCCATCGCAGGGCCCACTCACACACCACACACCCACGGGCTATTTGGTAATTCCAATTATCCCCAGCATGTTTCTGGACTGTGGGAGGCAAACAAGAGTGCACAGAGGAAACCTCATGATGACATGGAGAGAACATGCAAACTCCACACACATGGCAGAAACTTGAACCCAGGTCCTAGAGTGTGAGTTATCACTTGTAACACCGTGCCACCCCTTCATAGTAACGTTTACCGTATTTAAAATATATCTACAAATGTTTTTAAAACGCTTGTTTTAACAATTATTATAGAAAATCATTCGCTTTGTTAGTATGTCTGACATGTTTTATTAGATTATTAATGTATATTCAGCTCCATAGTATTATATATATAGTATGAAGTATAAAATATGTTTAGAAATTTTTGAAAAACGTGTGTCTGGATTATGTGTAACATAATTAGGTCTGCAATAAAATGTACATCTTTAAAGCAAAATCCCTAACATTATTGATTAATATTGATTAATAATTGTTCAAATCATACTGATTTAGGGAACATGTAGCTATGGAGTTGAATACATGGTAGTGATCAATAAAACATGTTGCCATGGAGCATAAACTAAAGCAGCACAAATGAAAATTTCAATGCCACAAATGCAGCATGAATGACAGATGGATTTGGTTCAAATTGTATGCAAATAGGGGGCCAACTTCATAATGGTGATATCACTATGTAAAAAGCATTTATATCTCAGAAACTAAAGCAGCTCAAATGAAACTTTCAGTGGCACAAATGCAGCACAAACAATTCAGATTGGGTTGGTTAAATTCTGAAATGTATGAGACCCCAACTTCATTCAGGTCCTAAAATAAGATTTGTGTACTTTTCCTGGCAAGTAATTCTTGAAGTTCAAGAAGAACTTATGTTATATTCACTTGCGGATGTATTATCACAAGTTACAGTATTTTATTGAGAATTCTATTTCTGTCTAGGTCCTTCTCAATACATGTTATTGCAGTGTTTGACAATATTTCCAGAACAATCTTTGGCAAACATCATTAAAAATTATTTGAAATTAGAACATTTGAAGTCAGAAGTCGTCAACATGTCTGTTCTTTTGTCTGGTGCTATTTTAGGTGTAGGGACAAAGTGCAAGAAACAACATCTCTGACGGCTTATGTAAAGGTATTTTTGAAGGGCATTAAAATTAAGTAAACTTGCTGTCAGGCACTGTGATTTTCATCACTCCCACTTCAATTCCTTGTTTGTGTAAGGGTGGGAGGGAGAGGATACAAATGTTATTCTTTCCACTATGCTTTCTTTAAAAGTAGGACAGCTTCTGAATAATGTTAGGTTTTGTATTAAGAACACATCATTACAGTTTAATTTCCTTTATTTTGCTTTAACTGGTAAAAATGTGCACATTATTATTATTATCTTTAAATATTAGCTTATATATGCATTATCTTTGCACTTTGCCTTTTTGACAATATATATACACACACACACACACACATACACACATACAGATATTTGTCTGTGCACTATTTTCTTGCTGACATACCCTTAGCGTTATACGGTGTGGATGGTTCTGAGGCCTACCTTGGCAATCTGGACACACCAGTTAAGTAGCAGCTGGGAGCCAATATGGTCCTTATGCTCATGCACATAGTCCAGTAGGCATCCATGGGGCATGAGCTGTGTTACCAGCTGGATTGTGGGACTCAGGCAGACACCCAGAAGTCGCACCAGGTGAGGATGGTCCATGCTGGCCATGATCAGGGCCTCCTGGGGGTGAGCAGAGACAAAATGATTTCATGTAAAACATGATGCTAACACTTTCCCAGCCAGTGCTGGTTGATGCTCATTTGGAGCCCTAGGCAGGCTTCACATCAGAATTTAGTTATCAGACCTGCTGAAAATGGACATTTTGACACCTAGTACCCTGTTCCTCGATCAGAACCACATTAAACAAATACAGGAAGCTCCAAAATATTTTTAACTGACATATCCTATTAGGTATGGGAAAAAAACACTATAAGGTACATTTAAGCAATATAATTAATTTCCCCTGGAACCAGCAAGATATATCTTATCTTATCTTACAAATCTATTTCTGTATTATTGCAATATTACAGTATAATGAACCAAAACACACTGTACTGTAAGCTGGTATATTCAACATCTACACTTAAACCTCATTTATGGCAAAACTGCACACAGCAGGTCATGTTTGCAAACTGACAAATGGTTCTGGGTTCTCCTTTCTGAAGTGGAGGGCCAAAATTCCTCCGCTGCCAGAGACTGATCAATATATACAGAAGGCATTTATTTGTAGTCATTACTTGTAAAGTTAGGCATTTTCCAAATATTAAATTCTGACTAAAGTCTGATAATCTGTTTAAAAAAATAAAACGAAGAAAAAAAACCCAACTTTTTTTGTATCCAAATGGAATACTTCCAGGACTGTTAAAGAGTGCCAGGGTTGATATTGCATACAACCTAAAGTAACCTCTTCTCGCAGAGTGTAATAACAATGATGCCTTATACTAAAAAAAATGTGAGCATTGCTCTAAATAGCAGTCCGGGATAGAAGCAGCTTCAGGAATCAGTGTCACAGCTACAGTAATAATCATGCCTGCCCTTAAACCACTCCTAATAAACAGCAATTAAATCTTCCTTTGTGGAGATAATTGCCTTGCATTGGCCAAATTCTAAATTAAACTGTTAATTTAATGATTTATTGGTCTATGTTTTGGTTTGTCTATCAAATCCATGGCCTCTTTCATACAAAATAGTTTTATGCTTGAGTTTTCTCTAATGCTGAGATAGAAGAGAGATCAATGGAGAGTATCGCTTGTGTGTCTTTGACAGATAGGCACAAACAAACTGGAAATCTGCCCATAAGGACTGAGATTTGGCTTTCTCCATGTATGCCTCTTTTGCTTGGGATACGGGGTGACACTTTATCTGATGGGGCACAAATTCTTAGTAATAACTCAGTTACTACTGAAGTACAAATTATGAACAAATCAAGAACAAACACATTTGTTACTTGAGATAAATGCGCCACGATTCATTAATGATGAACAAATATGAGATAAGTATTTATCTTGTGTTATTCATTACTTCTTCCTTTGGTAGTCCCTTGAGTAATTCACAAAGGTTTGCAGAATTAACAGATATAGTAACAAATATGGTAACTGCTTGAGACATGCATCACGATTCATTAGCATGAATTAGCATGTGATCAGTATGTAACCAAGACTTTGGTTTGTAGTTAATTAATTCGCAAGGATATTATTTGTGCCCTATCAAGTAAAGTGTTACCAGATATGTATTTGTGGGTGCCCTTGTGTGTGAGCCTATAGCAGGAGATGCTGATGCTTCCAGAATATACTGTGACTGTCAGCACTGAGATCATGTCTCCAGCAAAGAAGAGATATTTTAAGAGACTGCTACAGAAATAGATGAAGTACCTTTAAATTTAGATATAGAGAGGCAGGAACCTCACCAATGCTGTGTAATGTAGACGAATAAAGTCTTGTCAGAGATATTTCACAAATTACAAAAATGGTAAAAGTTAAGGAATCTTTATAAAAATAATTTAGAATTTGGTGATCAGTGGTTATTGCTGACACACCACAGCACACAGTGCATGACAACGAAATGTGTCCTCTGCATTTAACCCGCATGTGACATCGGTATGCAGCAGGTTTCCTCCGGGTACTCCGGTTTCCCTCCACAGTCCAAAGACATGCTGAGGCTAATTGGAGTTACTAAATTGCCCGTAGGAGTGCATGTGTGAGTGAATGGTGTGTGAGTGTGCCCTGCAATGGGCTGGTCCCCCATCCTGGGATGTTCCCTGCCTCGTGCCCATTGCTTCTTGGATAGGCTCCGGACCCCCCGCGACCCAGTAGGATAAGCGGTTTGGAAAATGGATGGATGGATGGTATGCAGCAAGTTAAACTACACTATTTAAGTAATGTTAAATTCATTGTGACTTTTATCGATTATGCAGAGAGTGGCAGTTAGGGTTAGGTTTTAGTGTGATATGCCAGCGTATAACACTATGGAAACAAAATATTGGCCACAAAAAAAGCTAAATACATGAACCAAAAATATCTGTTTTTATGCGCAGCCTATCGTGGCATAAAACAAGCAGGCTGTGTGTGGCTCTGTGGGTTAGGGCTCCTACGTCTGGCAGAACGATGCTACTGCAGGGCCATTGAGGGAGGCCTGTATCCAGTTTGTTGAGGGGGCCTGGATGACTCTGATCCACACTTGCATGTTGCTTTGGAGAAAATAAACTTTTCAGTTTTTTTGTAGCGGATACATTTCAAATGCGGTGGTTTAGATGTGTTTATATACATCTGTGTGTGTGCATGCACATAGAAAAGCAAGGACAAACTGTCAGTGTATGGTGTAGAGATTGTGTTACTGTATGCATGCTGATGATAATAGTCTCTCATATTACTTGAGATACCACAAAACCATCAAAAAACTAAGTACTGGCTGAAATATAAAAACTCTCAAAACAATTTTTCTAATGGGAGTAATGCGAGTGAAACGGTGCCTTGACTTTCATAGAAACACAATTATTTCAATAGCGATTTACGATAAAGGACATTTTTGTTCTATACTGAAATCTTCAACATGAACATCCCTTATATGTGGGGACATAAAACAGCGGCATGACTAGGAATGAGGAAACATTACATGCAATAAAAATGCAGATGACACTGCTGAAATGTATGTTAATGAGCACTAGGACCCTGTCCTTTGACAGGCACTACGAAGCCATCTGTGTCCAATTAGTGCAAGCCAACCTAGACGCCTCTGTTCTGAAATGGTAACACAGCATCACGGTACATTTTGATTTCACTAAACAGAGGACCAGTTACGGAGACCCTTCTTCCTCATCTGCATATAACCCTTCCCTTCACTAATTGTGGCTCAGAAAATCTGACAGGGAAATTGCTCATCAGGCCTGCTAGCTTCCTCTTCCTCCCCTACACAGGTACAATGACACAAACCTCTGCACTTGTGTGACGCAAAGATGAGCTAAAAATGGCTCAGTCGTAATTTCTGTACTGTCGTAAAAAGGAACACCAGACTGGAATGTCAGTGGTGTCTTTAATTGGAATCAGACACCTTGAGAAAAACGTATAAAGCCAATGAAAAGCCATATAAATTCATGCATATACCTTAAAATATACACTGTTTCACCCAATTTTCTGTTTATTAACCACTTTTTATAACTGAAAAAACTGTCCTTTCATGGTCATACTTACGTCCATGAACTCCACATTGGCCTTGGGTCCCGTCGTCTCATTCAGTATCTTTATTGCCACAGGAATCTTTACTGTTTCCCCCTCAGGCACCCAGATACCCTGTGTGTGACACAAGCAGTGAGCAAAAGCAAAACGTATGGCCTTAAACTTTATCACGAACAAACTTATGCATATACAGAATGTATCTGAGTGGAATGAAATTTTTTGAGTAATAAAGCAAAATATCGAAATGGTCAAGAAAAACAAGATGGTGTGTTTGAGGCTGCCCTTCCTTATCTATTCCTAGTCTGAAAAACATTTAGATTTACTTTGTTCACAAGACCAAGTGTCTTCTACACTCC
Organism: Brienomyrus brachyistius; assembly: GCF_023856365.1. Classification (NCBI taxonomy): domain Eukaryota; kingdom Metazoa; phylum Chordata; class Actinopteri; order Osteoglossiformes; family Mormyridae; genus Brienomyrus; species Brienomyrus brachyistius. The sequence continues at coordinate 34,200,466 of NC_064533.1, forward strand.
CCCTTTTAACTTTGCTACCACACTACACTGATGCTTCATTTCTGGGGCAATTTATCTCAAAATGAAATCATGTGTATATCTTCATCCGAGCTTATTACTTTGTGAAGCAGTAATAAAATCCATCAAATACTTTTTGACTTATTACATTCACAATGTCATCTGCTTTCACCCTTCCCATTGCTGCTACTAAGCAGTGTTGTTTCAGTTTTTTACTTTTTAGTTAAATGGGAAATCAGGCTACCTTATAGACAATTCCGAAGGCCCCTGACCCCAACACTTTCAGTCGCTTTAGCTCTGTCTCCTTCAGTATGCGTAGTTGAGCTTGGTTTGGGGCTGTTCCGCTGGGTGTGAGGGGCTCCACCAGCTGTGTGAGAAATTGGAAAACAATCCCATTGATGATTCACACAAATGACCCATAATGCATGCCATATCAAAATATATTGCAGAATTATTAAGCAAAGCATGGCAAAGTAATACAGCAGTACTACAAAACAATACTGCACAAACATATTTATATATTGAAGCTTCCTAGTACTCTTGAACGGCAAGTGAAGAGTTTTCCACAAAACTGTTCCTTTCCTCATGAAACAAAACTTTCCACATATTCTGTGCACCTATATTCAATGAATGAGTGAGGGGTATGGCGTGTAATTGAAAGCTTGTAAACACCACAGGTCCCGCCAGTGAATAACTGGGGATTCTCACGTAGCAGAACAGCCAGAGAGAAGATAATGGCAGCAGATTAAGTAAAGTACCAGCTCATTTTCTTTCATTATGAGTCAAGAGGTAATAAGCAGGACTAAAACACAAACTGGGACTGTGGCCACTTCACCATTTAACCGAAATTTTAAATGAGAAACTGTAAAAGATGAAACTGTAGATGAAACTGTAAAAGACACTGATTGTGGCTGATTGAGTAGCCAATCCTGACCGAGAGCTATCTCCAACTGAGGTGCTAAGTAACAGTCCAAGGACCGCAGATGGCACATTGTCAACAGAAAATTCTGAATGGCTATGCAATGAAGTGGATTGTGATTTTAATAGCAAATGACGACAGCAGGAGTATCACGGAAAACCATATCAATTATGCCTTGACATCTGCAATGTGTATGTGCTTGTGTATGTGTTGATATGCAGCTGCGTTTCTGGACCACAATGTCCCACAATAAGTTAAAAATACATTCAGACAGGCAGTTCAGCTACAATGCCAAACCCGCTGGCGCAGACAGGTCTGGAACAGAGATGAGGTCTCTCTGGCTAGTAGATGTGGGGGGTGCAGAAAGACAGACACAGTAATAGTGAAACGCCTGGCCTGCTAAACTGTATGCTGTTAGAAGCACAGGTTCACCTATGAGCTGTGACTCACACTTCACTTTTTCAATCTCATGAATAGATATAAATGCGAGGTTAAAACCATTTTCATTAAATGTATCCCAGAGTGGGGAAGTCAGAAGGGAGAAGTGAGAGCGTGTAAATTGTATTATGACAGATTGTCCGTTCTGATCGAACATGGTTGTTATATCAGGGTATGAGAATGAGGAGTGGAACAGAATGAGCCGCCCATTCTACCCATTTACGAACAGAAAAACAGATCGAACTAACCCAAGCAGCAATCCTTACAAATAGAATTTTATTCAGGAGATTTTAATTTTATGTTTTTATTGTTTCTCTTACCTCTACATGACTCTACATGCAGCAGATTAGGCTCAGAAAAGTATCAATTCCAAAAAATTATGGAATTTATTTCATTTACTTATTGCATTTTTATTTATGTACACGGCCTGCTATACTTACTCCCGGTATATTGTCTAAACTCTGTTTAGATTGCAATGGCGAGGAGTCTGTAACCTTAATATATGTCTACATGTGATCTACATGTGCATGCTGTTATCAGCCTCGGGCCCACACATGCATTTATTCACCCCTGGTAGAAACATCAATTTGCCTAATCGGCAAACTCCACATGCACAGGGCAGAGGTAGAACACCTTATAGCTGCAATGCAGTAATGCTAGTTACAGAGCCACTGGGCTATGTGAGATGTAGAATTTTGCCATAGAAAAACTGTTGGTGCTTTTCCAATGCCACCAAAAATGGAACCAAACCCCATTCGTACCTGTGGTGATATGGCCCTGCTTACTAGTATGTGTGAAAGCATGACTAAACAGAGCTGGTTGTGTCAACACCATCTGATTGGTTAAGATGCATGGAGATACCATTGATCTGCATTGATATGCATGGATTATCTGAGGGAAAACACAGCATATTCCATATAGTATTCATTTTTAGTAGTATCACACATTGCACACACACTTTTACTTGGTTCACGGTTGTAAAAAGCTAAGGATAGTTAGCCTTCCTGCTGAGATTGTGAATGACTGAGATAATTGTGAATGTCATGACATGACTACTCATTGATGATATGTAGAGTTATTCGTAGAAGATGGGAATGGGGGAGGGTATTATTGGATGCGATCTGACAGGGGAAGCTTGCTCATTGGTCAGATTACCCTGACTGCAAGTTTAACAACATGTTATTCACAGTCAAGGTAGGCATGTTATTGGTTGAATGAATAATTCATTTATATGGTACATTACATTTTCACAAAATATTCAACAGGTACATGCCTACCTAAATTGATTGGCACAACACCAGTGGTGGGTAGCACTATTTGCAGGGTCGAGGGTTTGAACCCTGGCTATCATGTGCTTGTGTAGTTTGCAAGTTGTGTCTGCATCATGTGGGTTTAGGTTTCTCTGAATTGCTTCCAATGTATGTCAGTACACCCTGGTATTACATTCTTGGTGTCCCCTTGCCTTGTGTCCTATGGTGTCTGGGATAGCCCCCCCCCCCCCCCCCATTTACCCTAACTAGGATAATTGCTTGGAAGATGGATAGCTGAAGTTCTTACTCATTTATGTTCTTATTAGAACTTTTTAAAACCAGTTCTTCACACAACGATACTACCTATCCCTTTGTAAAGCAATTCCTTCATTATCTTGGGTGAAGGATCACTTTTAATGCTCAGTCTAGCTTTCTGTTCCTAACCACTACACCCCATTAATAGAATGCTCTCTAATGATGTACTCCAGTAATAGGAGACCTTCTACTATAACACCCCAGCAACATGCTGCTCTCAAGTGTCACTCTCAAGCAATGTTACACCATCCACCTCCATGAAAACAGCATCCCAAGTAAAGCTGAAATGTATGTATATGTATTTCTTCCGCTACGACTTGCTAACAGTATGCTTCCATCACCTCCTCGGGCTAATGGTGTTCCCACCACTTTCCAGAACACATAATGAGTTCTTTCCATTGTTTTAATGAATACTCACAATGATACATTCGATAGAATTTATTGTGACAAGTGACTGAGAATGTACCTGTGTGATGATCAATTTTGATTCTAATCACATTCCCTATAGACAAGGCATTGTCCACTAAGCACCGGCATGAGTTTCTGACCTCTGTCTCCAGAAAGCGTCTCAGGGCCCTCTTCTTCTTGATGCTCTTGCGGCGAACGCAGACAGCCATACTCATGGCTAATATTACTACTACAAACAAACCCCCGATCACCCCAGCTGCAATAAGGGGGGTCCTGCAATGAAGAGAGGCAGTGTAAGACAGTAAAAGTACATATCCTCCTGAGATCCAGGGCAAAAAAAGGTTTTTCAGTTTTAATTTCAATTTTTACGCAAATTAAGTGTTGGGATGGTAAAAAGCATTACCCCCCTTATACAGTATGTGATGTCATCTCAAAGCCCTAACTGTCCTCTTTAAGGAACAACAGGACCTAAAAGAGTAGCATGTATAGTATGAAAGATATGAGTAAAAATTTAATGTCCTCTACAGAGGACAAAAATGAATTGCTGGATCTCAGGAGGATATTGTCTTTATATATATTACTAAACCAAAATAAAAACCAGGCAACATTTTGGACAGGGTTATAACTCAAATAAAAAAAATAGCAAAGGGAAATCATTTATCTTTAAGCACAATAGTCTTGCCCCAGAAGCCCAGAAAATAACAAACCGTACATTCATTTGTAAATACAGATGTCATCATAACAGGACAGGAAAAGATTATAGTTTGGACATAGAAAATACTATAAAAAGAGATGGGAAACGATGTATAACTTATGTATAAATGGCAGCTGGGACAAATCCGTATATGTTATCCATTTAAATTTATTCAGTTGTAGAATTTTGGGTAGAATCATGGGTGGAGTCTATGTTGATATTTCGACTGTCCTTGCATGCTGAATTGGGAGATTGCATAATTGTGTCTATGCCCATTAAGGTTTTGCAATCAGTCATCCAATAAATGTAGGCTGACACTTGCTACACCTTTGTACAAAGGGAAAATACCATCACTGCAAAATTGAGTTACTGTATGACAGAAATTGAATGTCTTAAGCTCTGTCTTATCTTGTGATAAAATATCTTCGCTCAGGCATACTAATTTTTTAAGAAAACACAATCATCTAGCTATGTACTAAACATATGGATGGACAGTCAAAAAATTTTAAGCAATTTTTCTCAAACTAGGCTTCGGGTGACTGCATAGTCATTGTGTTTTGCCTTTGTAGGACAGGACAGTACATTAATGTATCCATACCATAAAAACATTTGAGCTCAGTATTAAAAATATAAGCGAGCAGTTCAAAGTGTAATATTTGAGAGATTATATATTCTTCAACAATATATTCTTCTATTCAAATGCATTAGTATCAAACGCAGAAAAACTCTCACTCAGCTGGTTCCCTGCTATTTGTGGTAAGCATTACATTTTTTTGAGACAAAGGCAGATGCAGGCAAAAATTACCAGATATGCGGATAATGCAAAATTAGAAGATATACAGAAATAAATTATAGAGGGAGGCAGAATGAAAGTTAGTAAAGGAGATGCACAGACAAATGTCTATAATAAACTCCCCTTTGTCTCCATGAACATCTTTCAACTTAAACCATTGACTGAAACAATCATCTGGGCCCCTCATTACCTGTCTGGACCAATAATCTATTAAACACTGCAGGAAAAAAAGTCAGTGGCATGGTGTTACCCTTTGCCATGTTGGTTGGTCAGTAAGTAACGCTCAAGTGATTCCAGAACTGAGTTACAGGGAATTCATAATCTCAAGTTGTCTATGTGAGTTACTGCTAGTAGGAAAACAAGCACCCATTGTGAACAGCCCCTCAAGAATGCACAAAATGAAGTTCACTATTCCAGTCATGTTTATAGTCCATAAAACAAAATGTGAAGCAAAACAACAAAACAGAACAACGCAGAAACTGTTAAAAACCATCAATGACAGTAATGTACCAGGGGAGAGGATAACAAGATGGTCAAATAATGACAAGTACCTGTCCATCATCCCCACACAGTCTTGGATCCGTGGCCCAAGGCACCTGACAGTGAAAAAAAAAGAGACACGTTTCAATTGAAACCAACTGCATCTGTGTACCTTCTATCAACAAAGACATCAATAAGTTCACAGTTTGTGGAGAGACCCAGAAGGGCCACCAGAGGAAGTACAATGACAATGAGATTTAGATTGAAGTAGACTGAGCGCTAATGATCTCGCTGGGAGGTGACACTCTATCTTTATATTCATTAGAATTTGAGCATTTAGAGGGATAATCCTAAACAAAGAGAGAAAACCACAAAATATGTGTGAAGCAGATAAAAATGTAATGAAACACGAATCTAAGTGTATGATCTAATATTCAGTCCATATACAGTCGAGGCGTGGGGGGGGGGGGGGGGGGGGCATCCAGAAAATTCCAAAACGCGAATCGTTAATTTCCCACATGCCATACAGTATGCTAAATCCATGGGAAGTTATGATATGAAGATACGAAGTATATGGGAGGATGTGCGTAGGTTATATGAAAATATTATGACATTTTATATAAGGGACCTAAGCATCCATGGATTTTGGTATCTGTGGGGCTTCTTGGAACCAATCCCCCGCGGATACAGAAGGCCTGCTGTACTTGCAAAAACGTCCCACTGTTTCACATGTTCAGAAATGCAGCAACTGTTAAAATATCCCAATTGTTATGACATTACTAATAAGAATTAACAGCCTTAAAATGGTGTATGTGAAACATAAATTGCATGCATGACACAGTCATGTGTGATGGGGATGGGAAGATAGAATTATCTTTTTTTTTAATGGGCCTGAGATGGGACCAGTACAATAAGTACAATTGAGTGTAAAGGAGAAAATGAGACTCTGGGCATAACTTAGAAAAGCAAAAACTAGCATGTGGTTGGCAGAGCAGATGTCATGATAAGTTAACTTATGGGGGCATAGAGAAAAATGTTGTTTTAAAAAGTATGTTGCAATAATGACACACACCCAGTCACCTGACATCCCTGCAGCCGTGGGCCTAATACATAACTTCTTAGTTTATATAGCGAACCAACCCAAAATAAAGTCAACCTGCTTTTCACCTGAGTTGTAAAAGAATACAAATGGAAGAATAATATAGGGGGTGTTTTGCTCAGTTCCAAAAAAGAAAAAAAAAACAATTTCATTAAAATTACCTCAACATTATACAGCTTCAAAGTGTAATATAAGGTGTCCATCTACCCTTTTGTTGCTGACAGTTTGTCTACCTATATTTTGCACACATGCAACTCTCTACTCAATTGATTTATTAAGCGGGGATGAACAATATCAGTCTCCATTTTCTATGTAAAGCAATTGCTAAGACTCTTTTTGTATACTATTGATTTACCAAAAAACAATTCTGTCATTTTGAAAATGAATCGCAGTAAGATCCTTAGAACTGCATTATAAAATTGGTATTATTATCAATATTATCACATGCAAGAACATAAAACATATATACAGTAGAACTGCCAATATTAGTAGAGCAATTGTTTTAATTTGCCTGATCTGAGTCTGCCAGATATGAGCTATTTAAATTTTAATTTACTTTGAAATTGATTCATGCATCAAAGGATGTAATTAAATAGTATAGTTATAGTTGGGCTGTCAGCCGCAAATCTACATGGATTTTACTGTATCAATTTGTTATGCTGGCCTTTTGACAGAGTGACTAAATTAACAGAAGGCGAAGAGCAATTTTCTTGTAAATAGACTGGCTAAATAAAATTATTTAAATTTGTGATTGTGACCTAGGGGGCGGCATGGTGGTGCAGTGGTTAGCACTGTTGCCTCACACCTCTGGGACCCGGGTTCAAGTCTCCGCCTGGGTTACATGTGTGTGGAGTTTGCATGTTCTCCCCATGTCGTCGTGGGGTTTCCTCCGGGTACTCCGGTTTCCCCCCACAGTCCAAAAACATGCTGAGGCTAATTGGACTTGCTAAATTGCCCATAGGTGTGAATGTGCGCATGTGTAAGTGAAGGGTGTGTGAGTGTGCCCTGCGATGGGCTGGCCCCCCCATCCTGGGTTGTTCCCTGCCTCGTGCCCATTGCTTCCGGGATAGGCTCCAGACCCCCCATGACCCAGTAGGACAAGCGGATTGGAAAATGGATGGATGGATGGATGGATTGTGACCTATTTATCAGTTTCAGGATTAGAACCTGTTGGAAAAAGCTGTGAGAAAAACTGGTTATCACAATCCTCCATGAGTACATGCCTCCCCTCCAGGATACCTAGTCATCCTCCAACTCACAAATGAAGAAAGGATTCTCTCCTAGTCCAGTTATCAATTTCAGGTCATCAGATACAGATTTGCAATGCAGCACCCTGGATTGGTAGTCCAGCATGAGAGTAATCAGTCTTTAGATGGGGCTGATTAGAGGGCCACTTCACTCCAGTGATCAGATATAGTCACTGGCAAAGAGATGGATGCATCAAAGGTGAGTCCTGTGTCTCACTTTGATTTTGGCACAGATTTGGTTTAGGAGAGTGTGATGTCAGCAGTTTGATCTTGCACTTTGAGATTACTCTGCTCGACAGCAATGTCCCTGGCTTGTGCCTGTCTGAGGGTTTCAATGTAATATAACAAAACCAGTTCATTTTGTCTCCAGGATACAGGTTACCGAACTCTATTAAAATTGTGAATTAGACTGTGCTGGGTGTGAATAAAAGGCAGAACTTTGGTGATCCTCAATAATGAATACTTTGTATAATTAATTTCAAACTCAACAGTTCTTTTCAGTATGTGTCACCCACACATACACACACACACACACACATATATATATATGTATGTATATATATGTATATGTATATATATATATGTATATATATATATATATATATATATGTATATGTATATATATATGTATATGTATATATATATGTATATGTATATATGTATGTATGTATATATGTATGTATGTATATATGTATGTATATATATATGTATGTATATATGTATGTATGTATATATATATATATATATATATATATATATATATATATATATATATATATATATATACATATATATGTATGTGTGACCCAGTAGGATAAGCAGTTTGGAAAATGGATGGATGGATGGATATATATATATATATATATATACACAGTATAAACACATTCTTCATAATTCATGAGATCATGTACAAACCACGCATGGTCATGAAAGCCTGTGCCTTACCCCTGGGTACAGTTAGAGTGGCAGGGGCGGCACTCTTTGTTGACTTCAGCGTACTTGAAGATGAAGCTGCTTGCGCCTTGTAGACCATCTGGGCATTTCTCTACGCAGTTGGGACCATCTTTGAAGTGTGCACATTTTACACACTGGTCAGGGCCCTGTAACATGGGTGGGCAGAGAAAGCAGTAGGAAGTGAATGTAGAATAAAGGAAATGAGTTGCCACTTACTAAAAAAACATTTGATTTTTTTTCTGCGTAATATTATTGTGCAAGACTGAAGGGAGTCTAGATAAGCATTTTGAACAGTCAGCTGATATCACGAAAGCATTTTGCTATGTAAGGCCTTGAGATTTCAGAAGTAGGTTGATGTCTCTCACATGAATGCAGGAGAATCTATAGCCTGTTCTTGGAAAACTCCATAAAACCCTGAACTGTTGAGCTGCTGTAGTGGTTATTTATATAGGTGTCAGCTTCCACAGACAGGATTTTAACTGCCTCTCGAAATAAAAAAGTAAGAAGAAAAAAAAATGCCAGGCCAGGCCTGGCTGATGCATCACTGGCTTATTCAGAAATATACCACTGTCCCTACAGTTTTGTCATTTCTATTCGGTTTGGCATAACCTTGGAGCTCTCATGCCATAAAATGGAAAATGTATCTTTAAATGCATCCTATTTGTTTCTATTTTCCCAGACTGGGTGACTTTCAGGCTTACTTTGTAAACACATCACTAAAAGTCTAAAGATTTACATAAATGCAGTTCCAAATACAAATACAACAACAAATAAAAAACAATAACAAATAAAAATAAAATAATACAGAACAGAAATTTTAAAAAAGACTGAGAAAATTAATGTTTTTCTTTATTGATTTTGCTTTAACCGTTTTGCCATATTGCTTTGAACTATTGGGTCGCGGGGGGTCCGGAGCCTATCCCGGAATCAATGGGCACGAGGCAGGGAACAACCCAGGATGGGGGGCCAGCCCATCGCAGGGCACACTCACACACACATTCACTCACACATGCACACCTACGGGCAATTCAGCAACTCCAATTAGCCTCAGCATGTTTTTGGACTGTGGGGGGAAACCGGAGTACCCGGAGGAAACCCCACGACGACACGGGGAGAACATGCAAACTCCGCACACATGTGACCCAGGCGGAGACTCGAACCCGGGTCCCAGAGGTGTGAGGCGACAGTGCTAACCACTGCACCACCATGCCGCCCCCTGCTTTGAACATTTAGCTTTTAATTTTACCAGATTGCTTTTACTTTTACTTTCTTTTAGTTTTGTGGTATTGCTTTCAATAAAGCGGCAAGCTGTCAATCAACTGTCTTTAGGGATGCCTTCATGCCCAAGCTGAGTAGTCAATTCCATTCAGGGGCCTTGTTGAGATTTTGGGCCCCATGAAAGCATCATCATATTATTATTCATACTGGGCCCTCAGTCGAGGCCAATCCAATTATTTTCCAAATTTTTTAGGGTCTCTGTCACTCAGGTCCCTTGGAATTGTCCTAACCACCCCCTTATGAGGCCCCCTGATTCCAGCGCACATGAATCCTGCTTTTGACTTGTTTTCCAATTTCCAATTTTTTGCTCAAAACAAAAATAGAAAAAACGGATAACAAGCGCTCACATTCTGTTTTGTTTTTTTTTATTTTTCATCTGACACAAGGTGTTACCCTCGTATGTGACAAGAGACTTGCGAAAAATGCTTTAGTTAAATTGTGGTCACGTTTTATCAATTCCATCCCACGATATGTTGAAACCTGGGCATGTTTTTATTAAAGGCGCATTCACACCAATTTCTGGAACCAGAATCTTTTTCTGGAACCAGGGACTTTTGTCATGTTCACACTGTAGGAACTTGACACGATTGTAGTTCCTTGCCGGCAGTTCCAGAACCCTTTTAACTACCTACTCCAGACTAGGTAGTTTTCCTTCAAACACAAACTACTGCGGAGGTGCAAGGATAAACTTATTGAGTGGTTGACGACAAGCACCAGTGTTAACTTGACTAAACCTGGGCAGGGAGGCTTGCCCAAAGCCAGTTGATTGACAGCTTGTCCTTTTGGGGTATTGAAAAAGCAATAGCGAAAAACAAAAGCAATACGGTAAAAGTAAAAGCAATATGATAAAAGTAAAGTAAAAATAATATGGAAAAAGCAATTTGCTAAAATTAAAAGCAATATGGCAAAACCAATATGCCAAAATTAAAATACGGTAAATGTAAAAGCAATCCAGTAAAAGTAAAAGCAATACGGTAAAATTAAAAGCAATACGGCAAAAGCAATATGGTAAAATTAAAAGCAAAGAGAAAAAGCAAACACAATAAATTAAATCATTAATTTTCTTATTCCTTTATCTTTAATTGATTTTCCTTATTATTATAAAGCATGTAAGCCAAAAGAAATACTAGTGATATGTATTAACGAATGCATAATAAAAAAATGAAAATATAATGTCAAAATATATTTTCAATGTTTTGCTGCCTTTTTGTATTAGTACTTCCATAAACGCTCATGTATCTCAGATATGTCTTTCAGAAGTCCAGAATTACGTAAGTCAGTATTACAAGTCAAGAGCTGCCTGTATTATAAATTTGTGTATATTTTGCTGTTTTGTTTGTTTATTTGTATTTATTAAAGTGGGGCATCTATTCTGTGATGTGTTTTATATCCTTAATAGCCATATTTTACATCATAATCCAATGTGAGTATAGTACTACAGATTCAGAATAATCTGCAAATAATATTTATATCACAATGAGACTAAAGAAAAGATGTTTTTAATAGGACATTGAAATAATGACTATTTTCAACTAATGATGCATACATGATGACAAAGCAAGAGTGGTTCAGAAATGATACAGGGCTTTTCTCAGTGGCTCAGTAGTTAACATTGTAGCCTCACATCTGCTATGTTTCTGCAGGGATACCACTTGGTACATGTATGTAAGGTTCTGTGAACTGGTTTGACTAACTGTAGTGAATGTGTGTGCCTTGTGATGGACAGGAAACCCATCCTGGGTGTATTCTGGCTCACATCCTGTGTATTCTGGGATAGACTTCAAGCTGAACAGGACCCTGTACTGTACTGGATCAGAGATTATTGGAAATGGATGGTTTTTTGAAATAATGAACAATATATAAATAGGTATGGGCAGAATGATGCTTCATTAACCTAAAGCAGGATGTGATGGATAATTGATATGAATAATTTGAAATGGCAAGGAAAGACATGACCACCTTCAGTCAGGCTGAGATATTGGTTCAAATGTGGTGATTTTTACCGGGCCGTGGCAGGTCAATGCGTTGTCGTCAGCCTTTTCACACTGGCTGTCACACTCCACACACACAGAACCGTTGCCGAACTCGCGGATATCCCTGGTAACAGAGAGAATGAAATAGAATCGTACTGCTTTTTCTACTAAGGGATCCTATGCAGATTAATAATGATGACCTGAGTGGTGTATTATACTAAATCATGTAGGATCCGTTGCCCCTTAATTGGCCCTCTTTCTCAGTTGAAAGTGTTCTGACTGACTAACTTCATAAAATACATTTTTTGTTTCAGCAATCAGTGTGCTATAAATTAAACCAACCAGTTGAAGTAGTTTATTCAAGTGGCGTAAGTATTTAAATATTGCCTTATCATTCTATCTTCCCGTCTTCTCTGGGGTGTTACATTTTCTCTGATATTTTATAATAAGAAACATGGCCATTTGATTAAAATTAATTAAGCTATAAAAAGCTGAACAACAGCAGCGACAGGAAGATGTAAATAGATCCTGCACCCTGGTCAATACTGCAACCAAGACAAGTGCAAACTAAGTGCTATAATTAATTGCCAATTAAACTATAAATATGCTTGGTTTTGTAATGGATTGGGGATAAGAATAAAGGAATTATTGAAATGGATTATCCATCAAAATAAAGTGTAACAATTAAGGTAAAGTAGAAAAAATAGTTTATGCGTTGAATGGGTCCTATTGTTCGAGCTCAAAGAAGCCAACCGTCTTTGCCAGCAGGAAAATTTGAAACTTTTTCTGACTACGTACAGTACTGAGTGACAAAGGAAAAGATAATAACAATGAATAATTCCACATAATAGAATTAGTGTAGCACTCTTTTTATAGCAGTCTTTTATTTGTTTTTTATGCTGAAAGAAATTCAAATTGTTGAAACATTAGCTATTTGAAATAAATGAGATATTTTACTTTTTTGTAACTAAGATATTGTAGAAGCTACATTAAGGACATCCCGTGTTAAGGTTCATAGTAGGGCTATACATGTATGACCGTGTTTGCTGTGCTCCACCCCACCCCCCCCAAGCTCAGCTGGCTGGACTGTGATAACACCCCCACATGCCTGGCTCCAACATCACGATTATCATCCAAGCTCACACAAGGGCACACTGCGCTTGTGATGTTGTCCCCTTTTTAATTAAAAAGGATCACTTTGGAAGCCAAGAAATGAAATCATTTTTTTTTTGCCTTTTTTCCTGTTCTACTGGTTACCGTTCCTCCTCTTGAAGAGTATTAGAGCATTTTGAAAACAGCAAAAATAAAAATAAAAATTGCCACAGATACACAAGACTAGACTTGCTAAGTCCAATACAATACAATACATAATACCATTTCCTTTGAGCAGTATTTCACCTCTTAACAATATTACACTATTATGATCAGTTCTGTAATATTTACAGTAGATGACTTTATTTTCAGACCATATTAAATATATTTGCATGGCGTCTATTCTAAGGAGTACTTGCTGCCTTTGATTTGTGCTCCCCCTTTAACAGAATAAAAATTTTGATTTTTTTTTTTCCTAAGTAGCTACTCCTTCCAGATGTTCTCCACCCAAGCTGAGCCTGTTTGAGAGAGCTTATAGTTAATTAGTAATTTTATGACTATGCTACTACTCAATCAAAGGAGACTTCTGGTTAATTTGCTGTACATGCTTGTCTGTTTTATAGCATAAATCTTTTCTCTTCTGTTGTCCCAGTGTTTTGGTGTTGAAGGCTTAAATAAACCCAAGTATTTTTCTCTGCATTGTTCGTAGGACTTTGTACCTCATTGGCACATCTGTTTCAATTATGGTCGAAGCATTTTCATACTATTAATTTTACTTTTTAACAGGATTTATTGTCGTTAGTCAGCTGCCACTTTGACCAACATCACTTTTGCTCTAATATATGTTGTGCAACATTCAGAGAATGAATACACTGCTGATGTTTTTGCTCCTGACGGTTATGTGTTGTACTGTACAGTATAATGTGACATGCTCACCCCTCATACAGATTGCAGAATTCCACACATTGGCGACCCCTCTTGAAAAATCGGCAGGACAGGCACTGGGCTGGCCCAGGACCCCAGCAGCCGGCATCAGAGCACAGTGGGTCACACACCATCTGGTCCTGGGCTATAAGAAAAGACTGCTATAAAGACTGCCCTTCCAGTTAGAACACACCAAAAAGCAGAATTTATTAGTAGTTATGAAATTACAGTAGGCAAAAGCTGTTATACTTACTACATTCCTTTGGGTCACGGTTGTTGCGTATCAAGGCCTTCTGGCTGCTAGTTCGGAACAGGCGGGTCCAATTTACTGTGTTGTAATAGCAGAGCTGGCTGTTGTTGGTAATGTAGACATTTCCTGCACTGATCTCACTCAGGGACTGTAGCTGGAGGGAGGAGATCCACTGCTGCTTGAGGATCAATAGGGAGATTCCACTGAAGGGGGGCAAGAGGGCAACAAGAGCAAGATAAGGGTAGGGGAACATGGTAGGGGGTTGGAAAGGGAGTTTCGGGACAGAGCAGGGGAAAGGTGCATAAAATATGAGGGGAGTGAGAAGTAGGATGTAGGAAAATATGGGGAGAGTGGAATAATATGAGGGATAGTTTAAATGGGTTGGAATGGGTGAACAATGTAGAGGGAAGGAGAAAATAAGTGGGAACAGAGAGAGGGAAAGATAGAAAAGGGGACATGTAAATTGAGGAAGGTGATGCAGGGAAAAATCATAGAAAAGGGTAGGTTGTGTATTACAGTAGTGGAAAAATAGAATAAAAAGCAAAGGTGATAGGATGCGAGAAAGCAAGAGATGAGGTTATTCAGTCTGTCAGCAATCATGTTATACCAAATGATTTTTTTGCAAAAGGCACAATGAAGTCTGGGGTAGTAATGTGGGGAACAACTACATGAGGATCATGAGCGACGATAGATATCCTTCATAGAGAAATGGATATTAACTAAAGCTGCCAGCCATTCATTTGCTTCTAAGTATTCTTTATGGGAGAGAGGCAGTGTGAAGCAGAAAGTACCAAACTGTAGCTTAAATTCATAAACTTAATACCTTGACCTAACATTAAGTTATGGTTTTCTTATGTCTGAGGGCACATAATGATATTATGAACTGTAGTGTTTTTCCCCTGAGACCTTCCTTACAGTAGCTTTCTTTCATATGTCTCACAATGATTATGCCAATAGTTGTTGCATTCCTTGGCCTACTAATTGAGTGAATAAATGATGGAACATTTATGTTGTACCTATAGACAGCCCTTCCTCCTATGATGGCCAGGTTGGAGAACACACTGAGATCTGTCATGTTCTCTGGCCAGGACTGGATATTCAGAAAACCTGGGAAAGGGGACAGGTGGAAGCTCACTGGTTTGTTACTGCATTCCATCCAAGATCCATGGCAACCAAACCAAACACAATAAGTTATGGTTTCAATGTATTATGTACAGTCACATTTAATAACAACAGAAATATAATTAATATAAATGAACAGAAATTACTTTTGCCTTGTCATGTAAATGGAAGCTATTGATCATCTTTATACATGCCATTATACACCTGGGAAAAAAAGTAATTTACTTGAAATGACTGAGTGAGTCCCTTGAGCTGCAACCATGGTTACGATCATGAAAACCCTTTTCTAATCCATTTAACTTACATCTGTCATAGGGTATGTTGGACAGGGCAGGTCAGCCGTACAAGCCAAAGGACACTGAGCGCTGAGACTAACACGATTAATATGCTTGCAATAACTACAAAGATCAGTCATAGCAATGAATGATTAATACTACACAACTAAATCGTAAGTCATAATTACCGTCATAAGCTGAAAATCTAATTATTTCCTAATATGGTCATTCAGTACCAGGAGTTCCGTGTAATCCAGGCATTAAGAAAAAAAGGTCTGTAGCAGAATGACATACATTTCACAGCAAATGCAAGTCAAGGGTTATATTTGTCGCATGCAAGGTATACAGTCAGACTATCACCTGCAGTGAAATGCATGGTGGTCGACTGCCATGGATGCTGGTTCACTCAGAGTCATATACAACAATAACATTAGAACCACCATGAATAGAGCTTGTTAGGAAGTATAATGTAACTTAATGATGAAGGTTGGATTCAGTAATTTCTGTATACTCCACTGTCCACAAAACAAAGAAGGTTAAATGCAGTTTTGCCTCTCTGCCACAATTCCAAGTACGACTAGGGGGTCCATTTCCTTTTTCAAAGATGGCAAGAGAAAATTTTTGATCATCTCTCACCTGTGATCTCCCTGACTGTGCGGAACACATTGAGCTTTTCTGGATCCAGTGCCTGAATGCCATGATACACATCCCTGGGAATTAAAAAAAGAGGTGACGAATGGAAGATAACAACAGCATGTTCATGCACCGTTATTTCACTGCTATTGGTGCTGGGCCTCAATCGCAAAAATAGTGTACAGATTTAGTGTACAGAGTGGGGGTGGAGTAGCTAGTGGTCTGGTGCAAAATCCCTGAATGTGTGTGATATAGATGGTTGTCGATTTCAGGAAGTGCAATGCTAATGACTTTCCATAAATGGCTCCTCTGTACAGTGTTGCTGTCCCCCCATGTTTACATAGGTAGGTAAGTCGGAACAACAGTAATACAGTACATAATACTAATAATAATACAGTAATAATTAAAGTAATTATATATATATGGTACTGTATTGTGCATAGAGCCGAGTGAACGCTGCTTTGCTGTGCTTTACACTATATAATGAATACTATATACTACTACTGTATACTATATACTACTTGAACATGGAATGAAGTTCACTTTCGGAGCACAATTCATATAAGAATTTATATCATCTTTACAAGAACTCGTTACAGTTCTACTATTTAATGAGAGAGAGGCCTGGTTTTCTGCCTATACTGTACATCCAATTTTTCCATTTGACTGCCCCAAATACAAACTCAAGACTAAATAAATGCCACCATTAAAAGATCTATGAGCAAGTTAATTAAGGTCTACAGAGTGCATTGTGTCAAGCAACTGCAGCAACAGAGGGGTCAGAAGGTGAAATTCATTCTGATAATCTCACACATTTCAAACCCAACAAAAACCTACTATCCCCTGTGTGAAGACAATGCAGCTGGAAATGAGTCCCTCACCAGATTAACTGACTCTCATTGGGGCAAGATGCTGAAATCAACCAAGAGAAAAGGGTATGTGTGCATTGGGGCTGAGGAAACTGTGATATCCTGCTCACAGCAGTCAAGATTGTGTCTGGCATGATCTTGTGTGGCTCTATAACATCGCTGCCACAAATATTAATGTGGAAGCATTGTAATGAGAGTGGGGCTCCTCGAAAGCACAGAAGCTCCCATAAAGAGATGAGAAGGAAGGATTCTCACCCTTTGATGCCAGTGATGAGGAAGACTAGGTTGCCATTGATCTTAGTGCAGTTGAGAAACTTATCGATGTTGCTTGAATCCACGGTTTGTGCTGTCTGTAGGCTGGCAGTTCCTATGCCATCACATGCTAGAATACAGACAAAAATTATATTTTCATACAGTTTGATAGCTGTAAAGCATTATGGTCATGTAAGAAACCATTAAGCAATTTCCAATTAAGATTCATAAAAAAATTCTTACAATCAATCAAACATAGAAAAACAGTCTTTATTAATAAGTTCCCAACAAACATTTGAGGTGTGCTCAGCATTTGCCAACTATTTTCCAGTTCCAGTAACCTTTGTATGACCCCCTCAGCCAATTATAATTTAAAATGCAACCTAAATAGTTGTATAAATATCTCCACCTCTCTGAAAGCAGCACTCAAAAAACAGCACGATTCAGATAGTACATACTGAATGAAAACCACGCAGGCAGAGGCAGAATGATGAAAAAAAAAGCGGGTACCTTTTGGGCATATATCAGTGCAGGGAATGCACATTTTGATGCGGTTTTCTTCCACCTCCATTTTATTGCTGGGACAGGCGCGCACACAGGAACTGTGGTCTACAACAAAGTTATCTGTAACACAGCAAAAGCAGGATGCATCTATAGATTAACATGATGCATGTTAAATATAGAAAAACCCGGTTACTTTCATTTTAATACTTATTAATAGTGGATAAGCCACATTAATCTTCAGAAAGTAGTTGTTACTCCTGCTTTAATTTTTATTTTGCCAAAAAACAGTTCAGGCACGCTTTAAATGAAAAGCGCAGAAGATAGATAGCAGGCACTCAGGCCGTGTCAGCATTGTTCTGGTGTACTAAGTGCAAGAGGCATTTTGCAGTGTGTCCTCTAGTCACTGCTTGGCATGTGTGCCAGTAAGCCTTATCATCATTACCATGTTCATAACTGCAGGATAAACTGTTAAATTTAAAGTTAGACTTTAGACCAGGGGTCACCTACATGGTGCCCACGGGCACCAGGATGCCCCCAAGCACCACATTAGTCACCCGCAGACCTGTCCTAAAAATAGCACAACTCACCAGTGAGCAGCGTCTAAAATTTTATTTTATCCTGTTGCTATTCTTCTTTAATCAAATTTGCATTTATATAGATTTGAAAATGACAATATCTAAAAAAAAAAAAAAGCATTTAAAACATGTTTATAATAAATGATTTTAGAAGAGTGTATCAAACGGGTAGCCCTTCGTATGGCTCAGTACCCGTAAAATGTTGGTGGCCCCTGCTTTATACAATGCACTGAAAAAATGATAAAAATGCAGTTTTCCAGTTTGGATAGTGAAGTTCACTTTTCTCCATGACAGTAAAATTTGGAAGAGGAGTGGCAGCACTCACGCGGACATTTTTTGACACAGAATGCCCCGTAGGTGTATTTTGCCTTGGGGTTGTGCTCCAGTTGGAAGGTTGTGGGGTTGTAGACAAAAGGCTGGGGGCACTGGGTGACGCAGGCGCCGCTGTCATTGAAGTTTGTGCAGGCCTGTGGACATAGGATGATGGTGCTTAGAGGCAAACGGCAAATTGTGAAACACTCCTTTAAGGGATTTTAGCAAAGATAAATGGTGGAGGTGCTGTGGGTATATATATAGTAACTGTAACATTTATCACCAGCTGCATTGTGTATTTGCTATATCTCACTGCATGTGTATGATTAAAATGGGGATTCAAAAAATAAATGAAAAAAACGCCTAAATTCAGAAGATGCATTTGTAATGCTTCTAATATCAAATCCAGTAAGTTCAGTTAGGTTAATAAGAGAAAAAATATATACATGAAATGCACATAAGAACACCCATATCTAAACCAAAGAAGTTTTGAATATAACCAAAAATTTGAAGTGTGCTAATAAAGTGCCGTTTGTTGTACAACCTAATATTTTTGTGAAAAAATCCTTGCTGCACATATAATTGAGTTCTATGTTAACAAAGTATTATAAGAGACTATGTCAATCAGCAATACAGCAGTATGAATCTGGAGAGGACACTGACTGTGCATGGGCACTGAAGCTGCACTCATTGGCTGTACATGTTCTATTACTGGGAATCTGCTGACAGTGTGCTAACAGTGTGAGAGCTGTCACTTACCCAACAGTGAATAATCAGTCACTGTACTGACTGTTGGTGAGCTATAACTGAGTTGGCTTTGGATATGTCGGATGCAGTCTTTACTCACAAAGCAGTCAGTGTCTTTGGGGCCAGAACAGCCCCCAGCACACTCCCTGTGGCAGCAATCACTGACGTAAGGGCCAAAGCAGCGGCCATCACACTGCTCAGCGCATATCATCTTCGTCACTGTGGAGAGAGACTAGCTGTCAGGGTCTGCCATATACGACGGTGAAAATAAAACCTGAAACCTGATTTGTTGCCATTTTCTAATCTTTCCAGTGTATCATGTCTCATCACACCTGCTTCGCATGTCTGAGTCAAATGATAGGTGTGACTATGGAGAAGCAAAAGCCCTCTAACACACATAGACCTGGGGCCTGTATCACAAAGCTGGATGTCTTGCTTAGCCGATAATTTGTTTAAGGTAGTCTGGGCTAAATGTATGTCAGTGTGTCTCAAACTGGTCCTCAGGGAAATACTGGTAGGAAGCTGGGAGGGAGCAAAGATGTGGACTTTCTGGTGGTCCTTGAGGACTGGGCTGAGAAACAGTGATGTAAGTGAACGAAGATAAAATCCATTTAAACTGGGGTACCTTACATCCAACAAGTTTTCTGCATAAACAAGAAATCCTGCTTTGTGATACAGGCCACTGGCCTTTCATCTACAACTGTACCCAAAAGGAGCTTAGCAATGAACGGAAATGTTTCTTTGGGATCTCATCTTCCCAGTCAGCTCCCTTTTAAGAGTATAAAAGATACACTATATGGGCAAAAATATTGGGACGCCTGGTCATTACACCCACAGGAAGTTTTATGACATCAATATGGAGCTGGTTCCCCTTTGCAGCTGTAACAGCTGCCACTCTTCTGGGGAGGCTTTCCTCAAGATTTTTGGGTTAGTCTGTGGGAAATTTTGCCCATTCAACCAGAAGAGCATTTGTGAGGTCAGGCGGTGAAGGCTTGGCTTGCAATTTCCATTCTAGTCATGAAGGAACAGAAAAGGACCTTCCTCAAACTGTTCATACAAAGTTGGAACCATAGAATTGTCCAGAATGTCTTGGTATGCATTTTGTTCTGTTCCAGCATGACTGTGCCCAAGTGCGCAAAGCAAAGTGTGAAAGAACTTGACTGGCCCTCACAGAACCTTGACCTCAACCCCATCGAACACCTTTTGGATGAACTAGAATTCAAATTGCGAGCCAGGCCTTCACATCTATCATCAGTACCTGTATGTATGGGCAGTATTTTGGTTTGTTTTAGTCATTTGTTGTAATAAATAGAAAAACAGCAAGATGGATGGACCTATAGATTCATGTATGACCTGGGGAAAACCTGGGAAGCATTTCAGCTAGTTGGTTTTTGTCATTGTTTTCAAATCTACGCAGGGAGAAAATTCTGTTCTGCTAGCAGCAATAGGTCAGAACCATCAAGCGTGATCAATCACCACAGTGCTCAGACTGCAATGTGGGCCCGTCATCTCAGCTGACAGAACATCAATGAATTCCATCATTGTGCATAGAAATGAAATGGAGCACTTAAAAAGAAATGACATGTCATCACACAAATTACCAGCAAACTGCAGCAGTCAGATCTATTTACTATTTGACATTTACTTAAATATCCAAACTAGCAGGGTGGAAAAAAAATCTATGTCATAAAGTATGCTGGACACCTTACATTTGCATTGGAAAATTCATAACCAGATGCAGTTTAAAGATGATTGTAGTACACATTACAATGGAAAAGGAAAACATTCTTTGAAAAAGATTCTTTGAATTAAAAAAAAACATTCCATAAAGCAATTTATACTGTGTTAAAGCATCTGATTGTATTTGTTGATGCTTCATGGTCTGATTTAAATGTATGTAGGGTATAGGGATAGAGCCTTCAATCTGATCATTTTAGTAAATTATATAAAAGATCAGATCCATCTCTGCACAATGAGGCCTTTGTTAAAGCAGTGACGTGGATAAAAGTTAAAGAAAAAGTATAAAATTGTATAAATGTTTTGAAATAAGGGTAATGTAGAATACTAAGAAATAAGGCGTATAAAACAGCCCTACAGCCTCTAGAGAGACCACAGAAATACTTGTAGAAGCACTACTTAGGGAGCAACCTATTCCCTAGAAAATACAGAAATTCAAGCTGAGCGTGGATTAATCATATTTACAATCTAATTCACTATTTCAAAAATAAATTTGCTGGTCATTGGTTATACAGTGATGTGAATACATTGCTTTTGAGAGCGCACAATCATGTACCATTTAACAGACAATTTGGAAACAAGTAGCAAGCAGAGATAATTAAAAGCTAATCAAACCGAAAAGCCATAAAGGGCTGGAATTTAGATCAAATTAACTTGTTAACATGGGAAGAAAAAAACATCATTGTATTTTCTTATGAGGCTACAGGGTAAAGATTGTGTGTCCTTTGCATGTAACAGTGATGTCCCTTACGGGTGTAAAGACTTTTATAAGAGAAAATTATTTTTTTCTCTTCCTAAACTCCTGCAAGGAATCCTGGTCAGCACCACTACTGGGTGGATTTAAAGGGAAAGAACCTAAATAAATCAGAATAGCTTCCCACATGGTAACTGATCCATCGGTCCATATATTTTCAATATCCACAAATAGAGTCATCAAAGTAAATTGGATTGTGTGGATGTGTTTCTGTATACATGTATTATTTTTATATTATACATGTTTTATTTTTATAGCATGACATAGTGTCTTAACAGCGGCTTGGCAGCTACATACTGTGAAATCACATTTCCAGAGCTGCAGGCCATGGCTGCTCATGGCCGATGCATATTCTCCCAATGATCACATTGGCTTCCGCCAGATAAAGCTTCCCACAGTCAAAGGGCATGTGGTTTGGGTGAATTGGGTGTCTCTAAGTTGTCCAGTGTGTGTGGACGTGTGCCATGTTATGGGCGAATATCCTATCCAAGGTGCTTTCCTGGCTTGTGTGCTTTGTTTCCTTGGAAAGGCTGTAGGTCCATCCAGGATACGCAAGATGGATAAGTGGTTATGGAAGTAATTATTACTTATTGAAGTAAATATATCACGAAGGACAGGACTTATCCAGAAGAACATCATACATGCTCATTACAGTAATTCTTTTGGGAAGTAATATGACAAAATGGAAATGTCACAAAACAATGGAGTGTAATAAACAAAAACTATAATGATAGTTATAATAGAAAGCATGAATCTTTGATCGACGAAGGGTAACTATCTGCCAACCCCCCAAACTTGGGCATTATGCAACCTAATAAAAGTCATAAAAAATTGTGCAAGTGTTGTTATGACTCAATTGTCAAGGGAACAACAGCTCACCTTCCACTAAGGAGGTTCTGAACACAAGAGACTTGAGTTATACCTGCCTCTTCCTCGTTCTTGTACGTCTTCTTCTCTAAAATGTCCTTCCCAAGTGCTTTAAGTGTATTTAATGTCCATGCATGAGTAACTAGAGTGTAGTGTGTCAGTGTATTGCTGCTAAAGTGGAGTGTATGGATAGATTAGAAGCGGTATCCCATGCATAACACTCACAGGTCTGGCACTGGTCCTCCCGGGGGCCCCAGCAGCGACCGTTACATGTTCTGTGGCACCGTCCACCTATGAATACATCAAGCAGCTTGGTGAACTACATTATGTATTAGTCAGAGAATGGGAGCCTAAACATAATAATTCTCAAATATGAGTTAATAAAAGTCACAGATTATTTGCACACATATACATTTATAATCACTTGTTTTACCTACTTCAGCATTTGCTCTATACTGCAATGAGCGGATGCTGTTCGTCGATTATTCAACATAGTGCCCTCAAAGCTTGTGATGAAGATCAGGAAATTGGGACTGAACAATTCCATCTGCAAATGAATCTTGGACCTTTCCACCTGCCTGATCCTCAAGACAGGAACCCTTCAGAGGTGTGTGCTCATCATCACAACACTAACAATGATGAAACTCCCTACAGATCATAATCAATATTTGCAAAATTAAGTGGATGATCATGGAATACAGGAAGAAACTGGAGGCCACTAGTATCCAGGGAGCTGAGCTGGAGAAGGGTTAGCAAGTTCATCAGAGTGCATGCACACCACTGACAGATTGGACTGGTCACTATACACTGACATTTCGATAAAAAAGGGCACACTTCCCTTCCTCAAGAGGCTTAAGAAGTTTGTCATTGCTTCTGAGATTCTCACTAGCTTTCACAGGTACACTGACCATCTGGTATGGCAGCTGTACCACCAGGGACCGTAAGGTGGTGAAAGAATCTCAGATTATCACTGGGGGCAGGCTCCCAGCTCTAGAGGACATTTAAGAAAAGAGAATTCTTTGCAGAAAGCCCACAGAGTCATCAAAGACCCCAGTCAACCCAGGCATGGACTATTTACCTTCAAGACTGACAGCCAATATTGCCGCTTCCAGTCTACAACCAGAAAGCTGGATAGAAGCTTCTCTGCATGTGCTATCAGACTGGTAAAAAACCAAAAGTTCCAGATGGACTACAACCCTTAACACTGATCTACACCCCACTCACTCTCATTTGCATTTAACCTAGTATTGCTCAATTCCATTTTGCACCATTGGCAAATGTTTACTACACTGTTTATTTGCTATTTAGTATTATTTATTTAATAACTATTACTGTCTCTTTCCTTCCTTCCTCCTCTTCAGTACCTCACCAATAAAGCTACTGTTCATGCAAGGAAACACAAAAAAAGCTGGATCAGCTGTGTTTTCTAAAACAAGCCTTCCATCTGTCCTTCCATCCACCTATCTTAAGACTACTTCTTAGGCTAAGTGTCACAGTAGCAGCAAGACAAGAAAGTCAAACCTGACCTCTCTTTCCAAAGCCATAGATTCCGGGATCTTCTGGGCAATCCCCAGGCATTCCCAAGATAGCTAGGAGACATATTGTCCCTTCAGTATGTCCTGGGTCTGCCCTGGGGCCTGCCAGTGGGACATAGTCAGACCTGCTCCCTTGGAAGCTGACCAGGTGGAAATCCAGTGAAGATGAGCAGTATCATGGTCTAGAACTATCTATATTTACCAGAAGTGTTATTTACCAAATTCATCTCCACCCGGTTATCATAGCACATGTCAAAGGCTTGCCCAGCTGAAGACTGATTTGGAGCCTGGTGGCTCTTCATTCTTCAGCAAGATAACAACCCAAAACACACCTCAGGAGAGGAATCCAAGAGGGAATTTCCAGTTTTATTGAGCATTGCATATAATTTATGTTTCACCGTTTATACTTTAAAATGCATTTTTATTTTTTTTTCTAAGTAGGTACTGGAAAATATATAATGTAAAACATTATGAATCCTACTTTGCAACAAGTGTAACCAAGCCACTGACTGGTTCTGTATTTTAAATTTACATCTTCAGATTATTGTCTACAGATTGCAATATATGGGCATCTTTATTAGGGATACTTTTATGAGCTAACATACTAAGCTACTTAGGAGGAATATCGGATATTTAAGCCTTATTATTTTAGTTTTCATACATGAGGTATTTATAAAACACAGAAATTAAAACAATAGAAAACAAATTAATATGAATGTCTAGTATATAAACTGGCAACAATAATGTACCTTAATTACAATAGAAAAAATAGTTATTTTATGAACTTTCCATAAGTGTTTCAGGGTCATAGTAAGTTACCACAGTAATATCATTTGGACATGTCTTTACATCTAGATTGTGAGTGAGGAGACAGATCAAAGCTTTCCTGCTGACTGAAACACATCAAAGGACTTTCACTAACATCACTGAGGAACCTGTAATATGGTATCAGTTGACAGTTATCTGGACACCAAAGAAAATTCTGCAACCATCATAATGAACTGCAGAAAAAATCTATAACATTGGGAAAGAAAGATTAATATACACTAGACTATATATAAAGGATTATATGGTAAAGCTAGTTTGACCTTATATTGCCATGATAACTTTCTCAGCACTACATAGCTGTAATTCAGTCAGTAAACCTGTTTAATAATCTTATTTTGCTATTATTAACCTCCAAAGCAGTAATGCAGTAGGCATATTTTTTTCCATTTACAATAAGGGAGTGAAGTGGTTGTCTGGGTATTTTCATTGTTCTTATATAAAGATCAGTAAAGAGGCATCTGTCCTTGTCAATGGTTGCCCAATTAAATTTTAGTTCTCAGGTGCCAATAATTTTGGGAAAATATTTTTCATTTTATTTTTATGAAAAAATAATGAACTTTGCAATTTATTTAATGACCTTGTTTTTAAAATTAAACGAATAAAAATAAAATGCCACTGATAAAGTGCACATAACTTTCTTCTTTATCTGTTTACTGACTAATAAATACAAGATAATGTATTGGCTGTAACCTGAAGGTAATTAAATCATCCAAAGTGGCTAAATTGATGGGCAGCTCTTGAGTGAAGGACAAGGGTTACTCACATCCTGCACTGCTGTTTGTGGGCACCACCAGTAGCTCAGAGCGGTAGTTCTTGACGATGTCTTGCCAGTGAATTGTGTCAGCATGGCACAGGAACTTGTTTTGGTCCACATAGATGCCACCGTTAAGGATCTCTGTGGGATGAAAAAGGCCTTTTAGTACGTGAAACCAGGGAAGCGGCCGATATTACAATTTTTACAGTTTTCTTGTTCTCATGGCAAGGTGATATTGAATCCATCCAAGCATTAGTCATCTTGAATTTGATTCTTAGCCTGCATTTGTAGATATTTATCAGTGATAGGCTACAGAAAATTAATTACAGTAATATAGAACTGGCATTAATCTGACCCAAGTATTGGCTGGATAAAAGATAAAAACCAACACACAGACCTGTCATTCATTAGATTTTTGGCAGTAATTAATTTTTTTCTTCTTTAAGAGAAAAGAGCCCCCATCAGATGTTTAAATCCATCCATTTTCCAAACCACTTATCCTTCTGGGTCGCGGGGGGGGGGGGGGGGGGGGGGGCAAAGCCTATCCCGGAAGCAATGGGCACGAGGCAGGGAACAACCCAGGATGGGGAGCCAGCCCATCGCAGGGCACACTCACACCCCATTCACTCACACATGCATTCCTATGGGCAATTTAGCAACTCCAATTAGCCTCATCATGTTTTTGGACTGTGGGGGGAAACCGGAGTACCCGGAGGAAACCCCACAACGACATGGGGAGAACATGCAAAGTCCACACACGTGACCCAGGCGGAGACTCAAACCCGAGTCCCAGAGGTGTGAGGCAACAGTGCTAACTACTGTACCACCATGCCGCCCCAGATGTTTAAATCTATAAATATAAATAGCTTCCTAATTATAATCCTTGCTGCATTATTATCAATAATGAGATAATCCTTCTCTTTTAAATTTGTAAAATGTAAATGATTTACACTGCATAATTTAAATCAGTATTTCTTTATTCTTTCTATCTTAACTGTAGTAAGAAATATTACAATGTCTCGATCCTTTAAGTACAGCCCCTGTGATTATAACATCAATAAAAAAACAAGGAATTACAAATAATTCATTCATTTATTCAGATCTATACCACATGTCCCACACAGGGTCATGTGGTTCTGCGGCCAGTCCCCTGGAAACAACATTACAGTTTGCATGCTGGGGTCAGGTTTGCTGTTGTGCATATGGTATAAATGTTCTTAGAAAGTTGTACTGTATTACATCATGACAAAATCCAAATAGAAGCTTACAGTAGGTTTGAATAAATAACACGCCTGTCAGCTAAGATTGGCTCTATTTAAAAGTGTATATCCATGATCCTGCTACTAATTTTGAACAGTCATCCTAAGAGTCCACCCTATTGCTTTAGTTAGGGTTGCTGCCCTTATTGTGGGAGATCACAGAGTGCCCCTGGTGAGAATGGTACTGTATGCGTGTGAAAGCACTACTCCCACGCACCAAATATACAGACAATAATATTTACGAATATACAGTACTGTACAGGCTTAGACTGTCAAAGGCAATTGTTTAAACAATCTTTATGTGGGTGTTAAACTATGATTATATGTCTGCTATAGTGTGCAAGAGTAGCCATTTCAAAACCGCTTCTGAAGTCATACTAGAATTTGTAGTAACCATTCAATATACCTATGTATTTTTTGACTCGACCGTTAGCACACCTTGTTTGGCTGATCAATACCTCATTGAGTTATTTAACTAAATCAGTTAATTGATTAAATGAGCCTATTACATGGAGAGGAATTGGAATTAAAGTGGTATAATATTGAAGATATCTTTAGAGAATGGAAGAAATTCTTGTCACTTATTATTGTGTCATTGTTCAGATATTTTTCTTAACCAAATATATACAGTTACTACTTACTACCATAGGAACAACTACAGTCAACAATATTACATATGTGATTGACAGAATCCAATATACAGTAGATCCAGTTTTCTCTGTGCATTGCCAAAGAGACAATGGAAAAATTAATAATGGTTTTAGAGACATAATAAGCAGGTTGCTAAAGGTATGAATTATCCTTCTGTTTAAATTTGTGAAATGTTTGTGCAATGATTTATATTGTATATTTTGAATCCATATATTTATTATTTCTGTCTTAACTGTAGTAAAAAAAAAAAATATTTATGCTTCTTATCGTCTCAAACCGTAATTGACTTTATGAAAGTTCACTCTCAGATCTATTGGAAATTTTGAAAAAATCGCCCATGTCCCTGAAACCCTAAGCAATAAGCATGAGTAGGAACAAAGAGATGCAGTGTTTGCCTCTACACCTTTAATATGATTTTTTACAAGATTTTATTTATCACAGTAAATAAAGTGGAATGTGCGGTACAGAAAGTCTTCGGTGATGCTGTGGAAAGCAAAACTCAAGCAAACAGCTGCATTACGCTTTTTTAAAATTATAATTAAAATATGCAAAGACTCTAAATATCTGACAGGCCATTCTGTTTTCATTAACTTTTTGCACAATATATTATTGAAACAAAGGATTTTGGATAGGCCAATTTGGAATCTCTTACAGTGAAACCTGAACAGTTTGTAGAAAACAATGTATTTAGTTTCTTCTTCTAACAGAGAGAAATGAGTGGGATTACCACTCCCACACACCAGCAGGTGTCTGTCTGCCAGGTCTGTGTGCATGGTCCCTATCCCATAACTACTCTCTACATCAAGCTCAGCATGCTGGGATCTGGATCGGCATTTGGCACCACACAGGCAGCCTGACCCACTTCCCTACTAGCAGAATTGGCAGCCAGCATGCCAGTATCTGGAGCAGGTGTCGCATGTTGGCAAGAATGAGGAGTCAGGGGGGTGGGTGTGACCTTATCATTGGGGCTCCAGATGTGACCTGGGCAGCCACTGGTGGTGGGGGGGCACCGTTATCCTAATTCTTTCTACAGTCTTATCACTGACAAACATATGTGGGGGATCTAGTAAAATTTCACTTACTTTTACAGAAAAAGAATATTTAATAGTTGTTTAGTAGAACTTAAAACTAGTTAACTACCTGGATATTTTACTTTAGCAAGTCTGGCTAAGTAGTTTTCTTAAAGGGTACAAAATAGCAACATTCAAAGTTAAATGCTGGTTATTTTAAATCACTCTGATTATAAACAGAGATTGAACCTGCACCCTAACCACAGATGTTTGTCTCTTTTCCTAGTTCTTCTGGATCTCGCATTGCTACTAATTGCTAATTCAGGGTTTGTTTAGGTACTCTGGTTTCGATTGTTGTACTATCCCCTGTGTCTGAATATCCGTAAAACTCAATTTCCCATAACACACCTTGGACTTCTTACTTCAGAAAGAACCCCCACTTACAGTTACACTAATGCTTTCTATCACTTCCTCTATTTCATTCACTAGTTCTGCTCAAACCCAACCAGCCATGCCTGACTGGCATACAACATGTCAACAGGTTTCACTGCAGGAGTGTTGAAGAGGCAGCCTGGCATTGGAGAAGTAGATTGCTTTGCTTTAGGTTTTCATTTCCCTTCCTCAGAAATACTTCTCTGTGCCTAAAAAAGCATGTGCAGGATCTGACCTTAAAGATTATCCATTGTATTTTTCATTAAGGGCATTAAGCAGAATGGGACCATAGTTCAATTCACTTGACTAGAGGCGATGTATGATTCAGTTGTGCTTGCGATCAGATGGTCGCTAGTTCAAATCCTGGAGGCCTTTGAGCAACGCCCTTAATCACAATTGCTGCAGGGACTGGTTGACCACGATTTCTCAAAAAAGAGGAATTGAAGTAAAACATAAACGTAAGTAAAACATAAAATCAGGAAACATTAACAGGTGACTAATTGGTAATTGACAAATTAGTAAAGTACAGTCACATTCTCAGGAACATTCTGCAGGTTGACTTCTTACAGAAATAGATTGTTGGTTTTCTTACCAAAAAGTAACTTTAAGAATCACAAGAATTTTGGAATGCATGCTGTACTACTATTGTCTATGAGCTTCTAACAGTAGGTATACTAGCTTCTGTGATAGCAAAGTTTCTATAAGATGCCTCTCTTGGACCAGGCAAAATGTATTGGTTTGGTTACGGGGGATGTCCAGAAGGCTGAAGGCTACAGATTGTGCGCCACTCCTGTTCTTCCTGGTTCCTGCCAGCAGCTTTGGCAGTTCTAAGACCTTCAGCCCGACGGCTCTGGCACCTGTGGTGCTGTCGGCTCTAGCTGAGCACCTGCAGAGTGAGGCAAGGGCCCTGCCAGTAAGCTGCCACTTGCTAAATAAGAGCCGTCCTCTACCAAGTTATGAGGATGTGCTCAACTCCCCGGGTTTTATCACTGGGTTCCCAATAAGACAACATCTCTTCTCAAAGCTGGAAGAGTACAGTGCAAAAGAAGAGAGGAAAATGCATAAAGATCATATTTCCGTATAATGAGTTTAGACTTTTATAACTGAATATAATTACTAGACTGTGATCATGACCTATATGTTATAAATGTAATTATACAATCTCAGAATTGGCATTTCATTAAATGGCATTTGTCTCTGAATTCCCATTATTATGCAGAATTTCGATGGGATTATTGGAAGATCCAGGTCACCCAAGCACGTTCTCCCACAAAATATGACAAACATACGCGTGCTCTTACTAAAATTCAATGACTTACAATTTAAAAAAGAATTTAATTCTTTTAATTCTTTGTCATACAATGACAAATTAAGGGGGCGGCATGGTGGTGCAGTGGTAAGCACTGTTGCCTCATATTTCTGGGGCCAGGCATCAAGTGTCCGCCAGGGTTTCACGTGTGTGGAGTTTGCATGTTCTCGCCATGTCGTCGTGGGGTTTCCTCTGGATACTCCGGTTTTCCCCCCACCCCACAGTCCAAAGAGATGCTGATGCTAATTGGAGTTACTAAAAAAATAAGAATTGCCCATAGGTGTGCATGTGTGAGTGTGCCCTGCAATGGGCTGCCCCCCTGTCCTGGGTTGTTCCCCGCCTCGTGCCCATACGTTCCGCCAGACCCCCTGTGACCCAAAAGGATAAGCAGTTTAGAAAATAGATGGATGGACAATGACAAATTAGCTCATCAAGGAATCCAAGCGATCAATCACAGACAATAAGAAGCCATTACACACATTCAGCCTGTTAGATGATACATGTAATATAATACACAATGGATTGTGGTAGAGTTAGAAAGAACATAGAAAGTTACTATGATTCCTCATTGAAAGAAAAATCACAGATCCACATTTATTGCAGAATTTTTATTGGACAAGTACTATTTGACGTTTATACTGATTAAATTCACCATCAATGCATGTATGGGACACGCCAGGCAAAATTCCAGTCCATCCCAAGACACACACAACTTGTAGACACCAGATCAAACCAATGTTTGTATTTTACCCAGAACACCCACCAAGCAGGGATTGGGAATTTAACACATAAGTCTTAAGTTATGAGGTTATGCTTGTTCCCACTCAGCTACTTGCAGCCTTTAATATAACCATGAACTTAAACCAATAATTTTATTACTTTTATAACCATATCATAAACTTGTGTGTGTCACCAAGAGTACTGGCCTTGTTTGCTACCTTTGTTCCTTTAGAAAACAGGAATTTCTAAAACAACGGAAAGAACCATGACTAAACCCAAGGAACAGTCACAGCAGTGGGGCCTGTTGCTGACACGTCATGACCAATTTACCAGAAATATCATTATCAAGTCTATGATAGGTTGGCAGCTTTGTTCCCAAGCATTTGCTGTGAAATTTTTCAAAATAATTTGTAAACATGCAAGCTACATCCCTGGCAATAAAAAGATATTAGGTAACACAAATAGCATTATACTATTATAATTAATACTAAGTATTAATTAACTATAAACTAAGTATTAGTTTCATACTGATCGCATGTTAATTCATCAGTATTGAATTGTGATGCATCTTTCATTTCAGCAGTTACTATAGTTGTTACTATATCTATTAATTCTGTAAGGATGAAGTATTGAATAACACAAGTTAATTACTGATCTTATATTTGTTCATCATGATTCAAATAGCTAGATTTGTTCAAGATTTCTTTATAATTTGTACTTCAGTAGTAACTTAGTTATTACTAAGTATTGTGCCCGGTCAAGTAAAGTGCTACAAGATGGGATTATCTTTTAGATATTCAGTATATTTGCATATTATTATCAAAATAATATGTATATCAAAAATAGTAAATATCATTTTCAAAGCATGCAGAATGTGCCAGTTTTCTGCAGGTAACATTCGTTTTAAACTTCTACAGTTCTCCTGGATATCAACGTTAAGCTAAATGCCAACTAAATTTAAATTTAGGAATTTAGACATCAGACCTAGGTCTCAGGGTGAAATAAACAGTACCTCTTTAATATTTTTGTATGTTAACTGGTTAAATACCATATTTGGCCATATAAATGGATAAAGTGTAAAGGTGTGACTTATGTAAGTATTTGGTAAGAAAACATGCAAGTAAACAAATATGCCAAGCGCTGACATAATGCTATAATAATATAATAATAAGTTACAGGCACTTCCTTAAATGCAGTACCTCTGTAATGACACTGAGGTCTTTTTACAATGAACATCAGCTATGTTGCTTTGTGAAACAGATCCCTTTCAGTTGTGTCTTTTAACAGTATACCTTTGTTACCAAGCATAAAACTTAGATAAGAAGGCCATTCATTGAAAACTTTAGCTTTCAAATAGGAATATTGAGATTTTATAAATATTAAGTTTAGAAAATCTAAGAAACATTTCATATTAAATAAACAAATAATATTGCTGAAATAGATATTTAGTAAGTGCAAGTCTAAGACTATGCTTAATTTCATGCTTTTCAATGAGGAAGGTTCACAGGGCAGGTCAAGTTGTTATTTCATTTGTCTTATTTCATCCTTGACTGTCAAAAGTGTCTGAAAGGCTGATTTTATATACCCATGCAAAATGGTTACTGGGGGCACAAGAATTATGAAAGTGCGAAGGAAGGATCTCCACCATAAAGGCAATTGTGCTGAAGGCAAATTGCTTAAGTTCTTTATCTTCATGATGAAATTAGTTGCAATGAATGTTTATGAAAAATGGCCCAGATTAGAAGATTATGGGATTCTTTGAAACATAGAACATCTTCTTCACTAGGAATAAAATAAAATTAAATCAAAATTAAGCATTAAGAAGGGTATTTTATACAGTATATCTATTTTATCTTGTTTTTATCTAAAGCATGTTAATGTCTACCTCATGACTTTTATCATGGACTGTTAGAGGATATTAAAAAATCTGTAAGATAGAGAAGGACTAACGTGTAACCTCCTTATGCCTCTCTCTCTCTCTCTCTCTCTCTCAGACCATAAACAACTGGCACTTTTTACTTGGATACACACTGCAGCCCCATCACCTACGCCACGCCGCCTTACATACAGTCTGCCCAGATTGTGAATTACAGACTAAAGGTAACATTTAATTATGCAATTAACTGGTAAAAATATAATATATGCTTCTGCCCTATACTCTATGTCTGACAAAAGCCATATGATATGTAATTGTACATGGAAATCCATAATTTTGTCCCAACCTTCCCAACCAAGCTCTTGTTAGGTGAAACCCCATTATTTCCCAAGTTAAACCAAGGTAAGTTTTATTTGGTTTAACTCCAGAAGATACAGTTTTGGCACTCAACCTATGAAGCACCCTTAACAGCTCCAACCGTTACTTGTTTAGAGCCCATGGTGTATAACATGTCTTAAGATCCATCCATACATACATTTTCTATACCCTCTTGTCCAATGCAGGATTGCGAATGTCATACAGTAAGATATAACTAAATAATAAGCAAGATGAATAAGATGAATGCATTTCATGACAACAAACCCTTTAAATATATTGTACATTCATAGGCATTCCTTTTTGTCTGGCATTACAGTAAAAATATGGAAAAAATACATACCTTTTGGCCAAATCAAACTTTAAGAACATAAGAAATTTACAAATGAGAGGAGGCCATTCGGCCCATCAAGCTCGTTTGGTGAGAACTTAACTAATACTGTAGCTCAGAGCTGTTAAAATCTTATCTAGCTCTGATTTAAAGGAACCCAGGGTTTTAGCTTGTGCTACATTAGCAGGGAGACTATTCCATACTCTATCTACATGCTGTGTAAGGAAGTGCTTCCTCAAATTTGTTTCAAAATGTTCACCTGCTAATTTCCACTTATGGCTGCGAGTTCTAGTATTTAAACTAATATTGAAATAGCCATTTGGCTGAACCGCATCCAGACCTGTTAGAATCTTATATACCTTGATCATGTCCCCCCTTAGTCTCCTTTGCTCGAGGCTAAACAGATTCAGCTCAGCTAACCTCTCCTCATAAGACATTCCTCTAAGACCAGGAATCATTCTCGTAGCCCTACGGTGCACTTTTTCCAAGGCAGCAATGTCCTTCTTAAGGTATGGTGACCAAACCTGCACACAATATTCTAGGTGGGGTCTTACGAAGGAATTATATAATAGCATTACTTCTCTTGCCTTAAACTCCACACACCTAGAGATGTAACCCAACATTCTACATGCATGGATTACCTTATATTTATCTATGTTAAATTTCATCTGCCAGGTATCAGCCCAGTCGCTAATTAAATCCAGATCCCGTTGTAGCCTCTCCGCTTCTAGATCAGTATCTGCTACACCACCCACCTTGGTGTCGTCTGCAAATTTAACCAGCTTTTTGTATGTATTGGTGTCAATATCATTAATGTAAATTAGGAACAATAGTGGTCCTAAAATTGAACCCTGCGGTACCCCACGCAGGCCCACTGTGACATTGTGCCTCTAATGACTACTCGCTGCTTCCTGTCACATCCTGTGCTTTGTGTGAACACTGGTGGTCAAAAAAGGGCAATCAGGACCTATAAAAGGGGAGCACTTTCAATTGTTCAGACAAAAGGGGCAGGTGCACCCCCACAAGTCCCTGATGAAAGTGCTGAATAACAAATTGGATGGGACAATGACCTTTGCACTGTATAATCTATTCATCAAATTTAGTGGCAATATCTACTTATGTTCCTGTAATCCTCCAAGGCATTTTTGTGAAACAGTACAGGCTTTTCTTGGCATGTTGGCTCAGCTGTGTTAAAGAAATATAGATCACTTTATAAATTATAATCCAGGAGTCTGATAGCTTGACACCACAGTGTCATTTCAGGACAACAACACTACACTTAACAAGTGAAAAGTTCATCAGAAGCATGTTTAATACCACAATGAAGGTATGCATCACATGATATTGCCACAAAGCTAAAAAAAACTATATGTATTACGATAGATACATACTGTTGCTTCCATTTAGGGCACAATGGCCCAAGGTTTACAAGAATGGGATGGCTGAACTGACACTAGCCATATGGGAATCCAATTGACGTCAAGTAGCAAAGATGGTGGTTAGACTAAGTTCTGCAAGAGAGTGATAAGAAGCATTTACTTTATCACTAGATTATGGGATTTTTGACTCTTACAAAACAGAACATAGCTTATCTTTCATTAGGTGTATCATGGATACATAACAGTACATCAATAAGATAAATAAGAAGACAGATAAAACCAAAGACCAATAGAGGATATCAGGCAAGCCTGAAGTCGAAAGAAAGAAAAAAAAAACAATCAGCCACAACACTGCTGAAGGCACCTTCACCTTTTTTTGACCGACAACAATGCAGGTTACAGTTAATTGGCAGCGTCTCATATAATATCAGTAATGCTTGAATATTTAAATTGAATTAAAGCAACTAATGACAACAAAATGTTTCGATTATAAAATAATCATGTGCTGTTAATCATAAACAATAATCCAACACGGCACACAGTTGGAAAGCATGGTCTCTCAGATGGAAGCACTGTAACCTCAGATGTCCTGGTTTGTGAATTTAAGTCCTGTGCTGGTTCTTTGTGGGTAGAGTTTGTGTCTTTTCAGAAAATTAATTCTGGCAATTTGGAGTTAGCAATTCATGTGCTTGAGTTAGTAATTTGTTCCCTTGAATTAACCACCAATTGGACAGCAGGAATTACTAACTGGAGCGCACAAATGACTAACCTGAGAGCACAAATTAGTAACTTTAATAACTCAAGAGCACAAATTACTAATTCGATAGCACAAATTACTGAGATAATATTTTTTTTCTACCATGACACCTAAGGGGTACACCTCTGAATACCTACGGTGTACACCGCTGAATAGTTAAGAGTTAGGACAACCTTTTTTCCAACTTTCGCTGGCACTAATTTTTCAGGAGTCAAAAGAGCAAAATTGATTTGGACACACCCATAAATGTTAGTTTCGCCTTGTGCTTTGCATTAGATCGTCAAAATAGAGCCCTAGAGCTATTTCAGGTTTTGCAAAATACTTGAAAACTGAAGGGATGACATGCTCGGCTAAACTGTTTGGTTCGTCTTGCAATTTTACTGGTTTGTTTCTTTGATTGAAATACTCATCCAGCTTTTTCACATTAACATTAGTGACATGCAGTATGCATGATTAGAGGAGACTGACTGTTAAGCACACTGAGGTTATATCCTATATCCTACCACCATTTTATCAATTCCCTTTGCTCCTCAGTGCCTATCCCAGGAAGCATAGGCCATAGGTCAGGGGTACAGTACATTGGGACGCACAGGCACATCCACATACTATACAATATTTATAAATGCAGCTTAGTTAACCTCCCTGTCTCTGGGCTGTGTGAGAAAACCCAAGGGACTTGGAGAGCACATGCAAACTGCACACAGACAGAAACTATAGTAACTTGAAATCTCTAGCCAAGGAAATATGAAACATCAGTGCCACCAGCACCAAAATAACAATCACCAGAGGTGGCAATTTCATGTCCAGAAAGTGAAAATCCAGACCATGTTTTACTTTCAACCAAACAGATGAGTACTCTGTGACTCTTTATGCTCAACTGGTTGGTTGAAAGTAAATCCTGGTCTGGATTTTTACTTTCTGCACCCGAAATTGCCACCTCTCACAATCACAGTTCTAAATGCAGCAATTTTTACACTGTGCTGGCAAAGCTCATAGTTAAGGCTTATGCAAGGATTTGTTCTAATAAAACTCATAAAAATCTAATATTTTTTTGAAGAATTAACTGGTCCCGTCAGTGTGGTCAGGCAGTCATGTTACTTTTATATTTCCAGAACATGGGTAGCATGCATGATTACATTTAAATAATTTTTTTCTGCAAAATGAAAAAGAAAAGCAATGTTTGAAGCAGTAATACATGTTTTAATCATTTGGTCTCTTAATGATGGCACCCAGTGCATTATTAATGGGTATTACTCCTGTAAAAGTCTCTAGGCTCAAGCTAGAAAATAGGTATTAGCATTAATGAAAGTCTTTCCATTTGATCTTTGTGTTATTACAGCAATGTTTGAAATTGCATCAACCTGCTTTATGTTAAATATTCCATAAATGTAGCATATTTTTTACTTTTATATTCATTTCACCAAAAGCCTCATTTTTTATTTCTCTCCCTTTTAAATAAAATCAGTAAAAATACTATGATTAAATTCCTTTTGTCCCTATATATATATATATATATATATATATATATATATATATATATATATATATATATAGACAGGCAGACAGACAGACTGACTGACTGATCTTGAAACCTCCATGCACCATGCAAAAGCACTTCCAAAATGATGACATTAATGTTACTGGCTATATAGCTGGGGAGATTCTAGGTTAGACTGCCAGGGCAAGTTGGGGGTGTGGGGTGGCGTCCCTTATTTCTTTAGATTGCAAGTGGCAACCTAGTCCTTAATTCAGTTTAAGTTATATCATATCTATGACATATGTAGAGATTACAGAAATTTAAGAAAAATACATCCATACCTATATACTTCTGCGTTTGTGTCAAATAAACAACTGTGCTTTAATTATAAGTTTAATTTTCAGTGAGCACTATTGGAGGCTGCGCCATTGATGTCTGTGTGTAAGGTCCGGTTTGATATTAAGTCTGGGTTCTGTGGGATTAAATCCTCCAGGTTTCCGTCAGGGTTGCCAAAGTTTTGTCATCGCACGTGGTTTTCAGCAGTGGCTTCTCATTCCCAGTTTTGCGGTTTCATTTAACCAGCCACCTACTGAAGGTCTGAAGGTATTGCTTAACTTTAGCTGGGTCTTGCTTCAAGTTTTGTCAACTTGGTTAGCTGAAATTTCGGTGCTGCAGTCAGTGTCTCATTTTTACATTCCTGGTTTCCATGTCTGGGTTCCTGCATCTGGTTTCCCCGGTACTTCATACCTGAGACTGTTCCTCATACAGTATATCTCATACTAAAGCTGCCCATCTTTAGTCAGTTGCTTCAAGTCCTGACTGGTAGCCTTTTTCCTGTGACATACTATCCAGTGCTCTCAGGGACCATTGGACAGAAAATCTCTTTTATTGTGAAAGTGAATTAATGTGTTTTAACTGAGTGCTTTGAGACCTAGGCACATCACAATGTAATTTATTTAATGTCATAACAGAAGAGAAATAAACGGAGCAAACACCACATATACAGCAAACTTTCTTTCGAATATTACAGTGCAGGATCCATCATGCAGGGAAAACATTTCTCCAGTGTCAAGACTACTGCGAGAGCAAATGAAAAAGATCAGTGCAATCCAGATTTCATTCCCTTTCTTTTCATCCAAGCAAAAATGAAATAATCATTAATATGCAGGTCCTAAAACCTTTAACATGAATTTCTAGCGCAGTAATCATTAACCCTTGTTCTGAACAGCTCCGGTCCATTTGATTTTATAGCTCATTCAAGGAAGTGCTACAGTAGATCCTTCATACTGTTTAGATCAGTTTTCTCTTGATCTCCCTGTTTCCTTTCCGGCCACCCTTCTCTCTTTTAGTTGTATCATGTAAGTATTTAGGAGCATAAATGTCTCAAGTGTACCTGTGTGCCCTACATGTATTTCATACACAGTATTACAGTAAATTACCATGCTACTTCAACAGGAATAGTCTGAAAGTGCAATCAATATAAATCAGGGACACAAAAAATCAACACTATAGACAGCCATGGAAAAAATTAAGAGACCACTGTATATTTTTAAACAAATCTGGATTTTTAAATCCTGGTTTAATCATGTTTCTGCTGGCAGAAGGCTACGCTGATCAGCAGGTTGCTTCTAGATTAAAAATTTCTAAGACAGAAGTACACAATAATAAGGTGAAGCAGGACACACTGGGAATGACTAGAAACCAGTCAAGTAAAGGGCAGAAGTGACTTTCTAATGCCAGAGGTGACTGTTAACTTATCTGACAGTTTCTCATGAATCGGAGGATGACATCAAGCTACCTTCAAAAGGAATGGGAAACATTAAGTGCAAGTGTGACATGCTCTGCTAGGACAGTGCGTATTAGACTTCTAGAAGCAGGACTGAAGTCCCATAAAGCAAGGAAGAAGCCCTTCATTAATGAGAAACAGAGAATAACCAAGCTGTAGTTTGGAAAAAATATGCGTGTATTATTCACAGATGCACACCCGTAAATTGAGAAATGAGTGAAACAAAAAGTTGTGCTGTGGTCTCAATTTTTCTCATGGTTTTGTGTGTGTGTTGTGTGTATTCTGTATTTTGAAATAAGATTTCTCATTCTTTATACATTTTTGCAAAGAATAATTAAAATGAATTACCATTAAAGCAACTAGGTGCATGCCACATCAATTCCATTTATTTTTATATTGAAGAAAAAAAAATAAAACATATTTTTAAATTATTGTAAAAAGGCTATATCCTTTGTCACACCCTGCGTTTCTGCGACCTCGTTCTTTTCCCAGTGTCGCTCTGAGCCACACCAATTACTAATTTTGTCTAACTTCTCCTTCCATAAAACTATACCTCTCGTGTGCTGCACTACAGCTGTCCCTTGTCTGCTCCCTCATTAGTGATGTTTAAAGTGCCTCCCGGTCTTGAGCTTCCCCAGTCCAGTCATTAATGTTACTGCCTGCTTGTGCTCCTGAGTGTGTCTGTCCTGTGCCTTGGTCTCCTGGCTGATCTTCATTTCCCTGTGTTGAGCCCTTGTGCACTTTTTGATTTTGCCTCGTCTGTGTTGTGATTTCTTTTAATAAAGCGCGTTTTTGCTTTCCTCTGATGTCTATCTTTGCCTCTGTCTTTGCTCACAACGTATTTGAGTGACTGGACTCCCCAAAAACCCCAGCAGCCTGCACCCGCACTCTGGCTTATGCTCATCTATTCACTTGGCAGACCAAATACTCCAGGTGCCCTGGAGACTGAGGGGGTTGCAATGTCACAGGGAGAAGCCCTTTCTTCAGGTGAAGGATTTCTTCACCCTCCTTGACCCTGAACCTGAGGGGAAACCAAGTTGGATTTCTGAAGTGGCAGATTTTGTCCGGTTAGAGCTGTTCAGGCATCCATGCTCAACCCTGGTTAAGACCCCCAAGAGGTGATGGAGATCTGCTGGATGAGCCACAGAAAATAATTGAGCGCAGAGTGTCCATGTCCTGCTTGTCTCTTGAGGTGTCTGAAGATGTGCCCGCTGATTGTTCAC
Source organism: Brienomyrus brachyistius (assembly GCF_023856365.1). Classification (NCBI taxonomy): domain Eukaryota; kingdom Metazoa; phylum Chordata; class Actinopteri; order Osteoglossiformes; family Mormyridae; genus Brienomyrus; species Brienomyrus brachyistius. The sequence goes on from NC_064533.1 coordinate 34,240,926, forward strand.
AGCCAGTCACTGAGGTTTCTGCGGGGGGGGCTTGCATTTCTCTGCAGCTCTTTCTGCCGTAGCAGGGCCCAGAGCCACCATGCCCTGCCCAGGAGACGCCGCCACCGTGCCCAGTCTGTGTCCAGAAGCATTAGAGCTCCACCTGACTCCTGAAGTTCCCTGCCCATGTCCAGAGGAGACTTAGCCCCATCCATCTCCTGAGGTCCTGTCCGAGCCCCATCAGTCGTCCGAGATGGCCACCGTGCCTGGCTCACCACAACTTGCTACTGATCCGCCTGCTGGCTTCCCAAAGTCCCCCGTTAGCTCCCGCCGCATAAAGCGGAGGCTGAAGTCGACATCCTGCCCAGGACTCGCCACTCAGTCGTTGGCGTCCAGCCCAGAGGAGGCAGCTCAGTCGCAAGCTCCTGGTCCCGGTGAGGCCTTCGCCACTCCATGAGTACCTGGCCCCAGTACTTTTATTTACTGCCTGCTTGTCGTCCTGAGGCTCATGCCTGATCCTCATCTGCTCATGTTGACCCCTTGTGGTCCTTTTGATTTTGCCCTGTACTGTATGTTGTGTGGTTTCTTTTAATAAAGCCTTTTGCTTTCCCCTGATGCCTGTATTTGCCTCTGTCCTTGCCCACAACGTGACACTGCCTGTGTGAATATAGCCTTTGGAACAGGGACAATGCTAACCTTATTTGCTCCGATGCCCTTTAATCAATTGTAACAACATAGACTAAATAAGTAGTTCAGAAGGGGAATTATATTATGGAACATTATAGAAAAAAAAGTAATGTTTCCAAAATATACCATCAAAATTCATTCTCATAAAACACATTTACATTAATTTAACGGACACCATAAAAGTGACCAACAAGTATGAATCGGAAGGCATGGTCAATCAGTGTCCCAAGATCAATTGGGATTTTCTTTGGTTCTTATTTGGGTGTGCAACAGTAAGATCACCCTGTCAGCCATTTCACAGCAACTACACGGTCGGACACAAATCTGCTAACCTGCAGAGCCACGCACCGTCCAAGAAAATCTCAAATGTAACACCCAAGCTGAGCTGTCCCATCTGTCCTGCTACCATTCTGCTGGTCTTACTGTCCATTCAATCGGATAACACAGAAATCATGAAACTCAAGCTGAAGAAGTTGGTGGAGATCGGGGAGACAAAACTATAGTATGGAGTAACAAAAAGCTCACAATAACATAATTTCAAGTAACCACAACTGACTTTACAACCTTGTAGTTTATTAAAAAGAAATGCTATGTCACAATCTCCGGGATGCACACACATATGCTGCTTGGTGCAGCACATGGGATAGTAACCACCTGTCAAATTTCAGGATGCAGTGTTTCAGACAGCCGGCCAGCACATGTCTGCCAAGCCCCACCCACAATGATATGATCACACCAGCTGCTGCCACTCTCCTGGCATCACAGTCTCCCTGACCAGAACTGAGAGGGAGATCTGAAATCTACTGCCTGAATCATGTGCCATAATTGCTATAACTGGGGTGATTGTTTTTCATTATTGCTTGATCTTTCCGTTATGGTTTTCACCCCACCTGCTGTTTTCTGTTAGAGATCCCCACAGTTGGTGACTTACCCCCTCCCTCTGGGATTGTTTTCTAGTAAACATAGCCTCCCCAGGGCTAACATGCATTTACTTACTGTTGCCTACATTCTTTTAATTAGCTTGACCCTGCCACATTAGTCACTCTATCGACTTTGCTTCTATCACCATAATCGAATTCAGATCACCAAACTGATCTATAAAATTCACCACAAAAGCAAGACGTAAGGAGTGAGGAAGTGTAAAGTCTTGCTATTCTGTAGTGTAAAGGTCCCAGCAGCAATGCTCCATGTTGCATATGTAAGCATCTAGGAATATCAGACAGCAGAACTTTATCTCTTATGCCGTCATTACGATATTGTGTATTCTTGTTGACTAGAAGAGACCACACCTACCATAACAACATAACATACTGCAGTTCTCCTCTATCAAACCTTTATTGCAAGATTCTGATATTTTGCTATTTTGCAATATACTGTCAAAATGTATCTGCAGTTCTAAAACTGCAGTCCTTCTAATAAGTTGCTAATCTGTAGGTACCTCAGGGAAGATAATAGTAAACTGATGTACTGTATCAATTGTAAAGAACAGTCTGATGAGTGGTAGCATTAAACAAAATCAAATGTCATACCCTGGGGTATTCTTTGAAATCGGACTGGTTATACTTTACTGAATATTAATGATAATAGCCAGCCTGGCTAAGGTGTTCCCTTAGGTTGATTGATCAATGTTTTACTTTTGACTGTACCAGATTTTTTCTTAAAGTGCTACTTGTTGATAATCTAAAAAAGTTTGCATGAAAAACATTTACATTTTAAAATGTTACTGGTTGCATAAATGATTGCAGAGGCCTGGCTTCCCTTCCACAATATTCTCCTTCCTTGTGCCCTATGCCTCATGGGAGATGGTCATCCCAAGACCATTACCAAGGTATGCAGTGGAAAGGGTGATTAAACCAATACATTAGTCACAGACTCAACTCTTCAACTATCCATGTCTTCCTAGACTACACAGCCAGTATTCTTCTATCCATCTCTGCACATTATTTTTTTGTTTCTTAGCAAGTTCTCTGAAATTTTTTTTAAGTCTGTGAGTCTGTCTTTCCATAAAACTAACCAAACTGACAAAACCCAGGAGAAGGCAGACTCTGCTCTGTGCCCAGCAGGCTATTTTCCGAAAGACTTGTCACTTCAAAGTTTCCTTAGTGGTATTTTGTCACTCACACTGCAGGCACTGTGCTAAACATAGTGTTTCTAGTGTTGATTTTATTTAGGATGATCCATGGAGTGCTCAGTGCTCCTAAGCATAACATGAAATATTTGGTACATCAGGATCAACCAGGGGTTAAATCATCTGATTACAATCAATTGTTCATTTATTGCACTCTTCTGCATTCTCCTGGATGATCTTGTTTTAATCACCCTCAAGACAAGGAACACTAAAAGAAAAAAGTGCTTATCTCATACTTCCTGGTAAAAACAACCAGACATATACTGTGATTTGTTACATTACCCACATCATAGCTAGAGAAGATACTTAACACATAAAATTCATATATACCAATGTATATGTGTCATGTCCGATCCTGGTGTGTGTCACGCCCCCTGATTACCCACGTGTGCCTCCCCAATCATACCCAGCTGTGTCTTGTTATTTCGCCATGTCTGTCTTCTATTTCAGTCCACGTCTTGCCCTGCCGTTTGTCCGTCATTGATGTCAGCAATGTCCTGTACTCCCCATGGCCATCTCTCCCTCAATAAATCCCGTCTCCCCCGAATTCCAGCTGCCTGCCTCATCCTCACCCGCGAACCCTGACAATATGTATATTTTACTGAAATATTTTACAGAAACAAATAAGTTTTCATATCTACTGAGGCACAAAACATTAATAGTCTACTGATTGTATCGGCCGATACAGCAACAATCTGATGATTAAAAATGAGTCAATATTTACCGCTGATAATTCCCTTTCAAATGGTTACCCATATTACTTTTCACACCTGCACATTAAAGTTATAAAAAATGTCTGTTGTGTGGAATTATTTTAACGTCATTTGAATCCCATTTTGCAAACATTGCTCTTCTAAAATTTCATGATGAGGATCTAACTTACAAATATACAAATACAACACAACAAATTTGATTGCTCACCTGAGACAGTCAAGAATATAAAGAGGTTATGAAACACAAATCCATGCCAATAAAGAAGGCTGCAGTTCTGCCGATTAACACTAGTCTGTCAGTAATGCAAGCATTTGATAGCAAAACAAAATCAACACAGACAGTGCAAAATCAAAATATATTACTCAGAAAATTACAGTTTATCACACTTGATGATCAGCCCTTCTCTGTTATAAATGTTATATAAGATGTATTTGGTTATAAAATATAGTTCTCTGGGACTAGAGTTGGTATTTTCTTCGCAAAAAGTAAATACTTTTCCATATTGTTGTAATGTAATATATCTGTTTTTTTTATTTATTTGGGTGGAGTATCACTTTAAACTTATTTAAACAGAACCTCCAACCCACCAATCCATGTTCAATATCATTTCAATCTCATTCACAAAGTCCCCTGGGGCCCCTGGCACTTTAACTCCCAGAAAGAGATATTTAGGAAACTTTTTGGCCTTTTAAAGAACGTAAAATGCTGTTTCGACTTTCGTCAGTGAGTACTATATGGCAAAATCTTTGTTTCATTACCAAATCAACATCACTCGCAGGTATTGAATTTTAGTCCCGGATATGATGTGTAAAGATTGCACTTGTTCTAGGGATGGTGATATTAACTATTTATGCATAGTTAGAAACACCAAAACAGCAGCACTTTAATGGGGAAAATACCATGCGCCAATATTGGTTTCTAAAGCGAGTGAACATATCTGTATAATGACAAGATATTGCTTTATAATTAAAGCGGCAGCAGTGTCTGCAATTCACAGCAGCATTATCTTAGTCTCCAATGAAAAGACATGCAATTAAAGGGCTAGATGATAGCAAAGAAACATTCATTGATATTTCTGGAAAATATTAAACTACAGTTAATAATTGGAGAATGTGAAAACAAAGAATCTCCGGTCGGGGAGCAGTCCCTTTATTCCACATACCCTGCTGGAGGGGGTAGCATCCTTTCCACTGCATTACAGGCTTCACCTGCATTAGCACTGACTGCAAAACTGAAGCCATGATAGCATGTTATGTGTGCATAATACTTTCTGACACGCTACAAAGTTTTCATTTGTTTGTTGTACATATTCATAGTCGATTTTTAACTGCTTATCCAATACAGGATGGCAGGAGGTCTGAGATGTTCTCACTGATAGCAAAGAGCACAGTGCAGGGGGACACCTTGAATGGAATGCACACAATCAAGCCAAATACTCTGGAACTGAAGGCTATATTTCTAAGCCACCGAAAATCAGCCACTGCAATTCAAGCCAAAAAAGCAATGGGTCAATTGTAATAAGGCTCATGTGAATCATTTAATATCATGTGAGTCATTTAATATAATTGCAAGAGCAAACTGGCATGAGAAGAGAGGAAAGCAGCTGGCAGAGGCGACCCACCTGTGAGGTTCTTGAGACCCAGTTGTCTCAGGCCAAAGTTGCCATCTCGGCGATAATTGAGGAAGATGGCCAGGGAGTAACGGTCTTCATACAACTTGGTGCCCCGTATGATGCGCAGGTTCTCCAAAGGCAAGTACTCAAACTGGTTCAGTGCCACCAGAACATAGCCTGTCACCTCTCGGATGGACTATACAAAAAGAAAGAGCAGAATGTCATTGAACACCAATTACAATTTGTCTAAATTAGTACTCGCTTGACTCACATCACTGGTATATTCCTTCCAAGTGTACGTGAAAGGTGATCAACTTCAGTCAGCTCTTCAGTTGGGTTATTCCCTATAGTTTTATTACAAATTTTTATCTGCTGTACATTGATCATGTATTCAGTCTATTTGCACATTTACACTTTTTTCATTTGCACCACTGCACAATTGCACTTTACATATTCAACGGCAAAAATCCATGTTTAAATTTTTGAAGATTAATGTAGGCAACCAATAAACATGCATTTCCTCATTTTTGTTTTCCCCAATAACTTTGGTCACCATAGAATATGGGATCTACCACTGGGGACAGACTGCTGTAAATTAATTCACCTAAAATTAATTAATATAAAATGGCTGACACTAGCCTACACTAGCTAGTGACATAGCATGTGAGTTAGAAGAAGAATGTGGCAATACAGTAACTCCAAAAATCCTGAAAAGCGCAGTCTGGGATTTTGTTGGAAATTTTTATTGTGGGACCCCTACCCTACTTGGTAAATGGATAGCATTATACCATAGTGTAATGATTGGACAGTATTATGGTATGAAAAATTAAATACTGCCCAAGCATAGTTAGATTTGTCCCAAGGACAAACCAAAGGCAGCATTTGGTGATATGATGTCATTTGTTGAAGTTTTAAGCTACTTTATGCATGTAATCAATTGTTTGATATTTTAATTTCATGCTGCAATTTAGATGACTTTTATGTAGCTGCTGCTGACATTTCTGTCCAGTGGATAGCTACTGTAAGCAAATGAAAATGTGCTATTGTATGTTACTGCCTCGTCATTTTCCTCACTTGAGACACCTGAAGTGAGAGACAGAACTAACCATATTTATTCTGCTACAATATCATTTTAAGAGGCAGCAGAAGCAGCTTGAGCTCATTTCAGTCATCCTGAGGCAGGCTTATTCTCAGGCAGCAAACCGTGCTAAGGGGCACGGCTGAAAAACATTTTTTTTTCCTTGGGAAGGAATAGGCCACGACACAGGTGACCTATACAACAGTGTGCAGGCCTGGCACTCACGGTGGAGACTTAACACTGAAAAGCTGAACTTGTTGAAGCTATGGGCACATGTCAAGCAGAATGCCTGTCACCTCACAGCCTGTCCACTGGCAGAGAAGTCAATTAGGAGCAGTCAGAACCTCTATAGCATGTGAGTGGATGATATCACAGTATCTCTTCCTAAAGAAAGTGAGGTAACACTTTACTTAAGGCCATGTTTTTTGTAATTTATAAACACATTTATAGCAACTAATAATGCATTCATAAAGCATTATAAACATGGCTATAAATACTCATCAAAAGGCATAACACATTATAGGCATGTGTATTATCCATTATGAATGCTTTATGAAGCTGTCATCTATAATGTACTATAGATATCAATGCAATGCATTAAAATGGTCGGTATAAGCATTAAGGATGCGTTCATACTGATAATACATGATAAAGGTATCAAGTGCATTATAAATGAGAGCTTCATAAGGCAGTCATAATGCATAATAATAATGGCTATAATATAAGTCTTCTAATAGATATTTATAGCCATGTTTATAATTACAATGCATTATGAATGTGTTAATAAATTACCAAAAACATGGCCTTAAGTAAAGTGTTACCAAAAGTGCACATACCCACTCATCCCCACCATCTATTGGCAGGTATAAAGTGAAAATTAGTCCATCAATGTGGTGTATCACAAACATCAGTATATCAGTAGTGTGTCACCAATATAAATTCTCTATAGTTTGAAGATATATGTGAAATTCATGAATTGAGATTTTTGCACACTGTGGGTAATTTATTGCACTTGATTGAGTTACCAGTTAAAACCACATGTGGAGAATCTGCAAACAGACAGAAAGAGCTACTAACCATGACCCAATACCAAATATCAAGCTGACCAATTTTATAGTCAATTATAATCACAATATGGTAGCACTTGACATTAATATTAATATTTAACACTCTGGGTTACTTGTTGATCTCACCTCAGTCCCCATCGAGCAGGAATAAATTTAAAATGTTGCTGGAATATGGCATAAATTGTAAAGTTATTGAATTTGATTATTTGTGCATATAGAAGAGGACACAAACTGCCAAATATTACATTATATTCATCTTCTGCAGTGTTAATAATATTAGTATATTGGAAAATAGTGTACTGAACTGATGGGTTTATTTAATCTTAAAACAAGCTAATCTCAGGCACCGGTGCATTGACTAGCTGTTTTTTTACAGCCATTTATTATTCAAAGGCCTCTAGGCACCTTTTTCAGAAATTACTAGAGTATAATGAACACAGATTAAAACACAGAATGCTAATACCATTCAATGAAAAAGTAACCGAACTTATGATTCAATATGCAGAATAATTTCTACCTGAAGGCTATAATCCAGCCTAAACAAAAGCAAAAAGTATGAATAAGCATTATTTTAAAAGATAAAAATTATTTTACAACTGGAATCCAAGCTACTTGCATCAAGGCAAAACCGGCTATAGAACAGGAAGAGTCTCTTCTGGTTGGGCCACTGAAATGAGTTTTGTGTTTAGGTTCAATGTGTTTTCTAATCTACAGGGACAACAATATTTAACATATGGGTCAAATTCTCACGCTTTCCAATAAGGAAAAATTTCCCTAATCTTATTATGACTCACTGTTATAAGACTGAGATACAATCGTACCAATGGTACATTCAAATGAGACCAAACATGAGAGGGGAGGGAAGGATACTATTAGGGAGTCTGTGGCAGCCAACCCGTGGGCCACGGCTTCAGTGGGGCCTGAAGTGAAGTTACTACGTGTGGCAGTATGATCGTCTGAGCCTAGTCTCATTGGAGCGACCTTGACAATTCTCCTGTATGATGAAAACAGCATAGAGCCAAAGGAGTCCAGGGCTACAGAGACATGTGGGGGCAGCAGCTTTACTCCAGGTTAAGACCAGAGGTGGAAAGTTCCTTCTAATCCCGAACTTTCCACCTCTGGTTAATATATTTCTTCTGCTTTGATTAAATGTAATGTACATTTGTGGGGAAGCACAACTGAATGGACTATTTTCAGTAACCTATGAAAAAACATTTTAAATATTTTTCTAGTTACTGGGAAAAAAAATATGAGATTGAACAATATGCCTCGTATCCCCAATGAAATCAATATTAATCTTCATCATATAGATCTGCTGTACTTTAAAGTGAACTAAAATCAACTCCGATAATGTTCACATTATTTCACGGTGTTTCAGTTTCTTTAAATTGTGTTACTACCACCGTAACTGAACAGTTCTATGTAAAAAAAACATCCATTTAACAGTTTTAATTGAAATGTTGCAAATTGGTGTGTCTGCAAATTTCTGGTTCTCAGCCAAAAAAAATGGCTGCATTTTGGGAGTCATGGCTGTTCATGACTGTTCTTCAGCGTAACTTAGTGGTCACACTGTGGTACATCTGTTTAATGAAACAAAGGAGTCCACTGTCTTCCTAACGGGGTATTTTCACAATGACTCACTCAACTCTGATGTTGTCACCAGCACCTTTGTCTCTGACATTCATTTATTATGTGCCTGCTTTGATCCCCCCAAGCCTGTGAGTGGCACTGTGTCCTTCTGATGAAAAAGTGTGAGACTAACCAACAAAGGTTAATTGCCAATGACTGACTCCACACAGACACAGGCATTGACACCTACTTTGAGGTATATTATTTAGTCATATGCATAAATACAAATAAAAACATCTGTTCTGTGATAAGATTATGGAGGGCACTCTGATTATGACCCAACAATGGGGCAACATGCCATGTTAATTCACTGCCATACCCAATCTCTGGCAGTCCACAAGATAAATAAAAGCTAAGAAAAAACTGTTCACTGAAAATTGGAAAAAGCTGCTGAAAAACAAAGCCAGTATCAGTAATTAGTATAGTTTAATTTTTTAACAATATGTACATCCCTTTTCTAATTGTGATTCACAAACCACAATATCAATATTTCAAGTCATTTTCAAGCATAAAAATATGGACAGAAAACTGAGCTACAGTTAGAAATAACTAGTACCACTTTAAAAAAAATATATGGAAATGTGTCATTTATTCCTTGATTCATTGCAAAAGTTAAATACAAGTTAAACATTCTTGTAAGATACTATCTTCATCACATGTATTTCACTTTGGGAAAAAGTCTTAAATGTAAATGTGTTTGATTTCCCGGCACCTTTTACCTACATCAGGGGTCTCCAGACTTGGAGAACCCCAGCCCTGCAACATTTTGAGCTGAATCAGTTGTAGTGGAGCAGGGAAAGAACTAAGCTTTGCTGGGCTGGCACCCTCCAGGACTGGAACTGGAGACCCCTGACCTACACAGTCCATGATAAAAGCTTAAACAAAATGAACCGAAGCTTTGTATTCCAAGCACTCTAACTGTTTTGGAAATGTACTCAATGCATGGTAAGTATGAAGTAGTCATCCAGAAACGTTAACTCTATAGCAGTGAGTTATTGTTAAACATTGTTAAAACTGGCTGCCATTGCCTGTGTAATATCCACACAATTTCTTTGGGGAAACCAAGCTCCCCTCAATGAGCCAATAATGAATAAGCAGTTCGAAGATGAATGAATGCATTAATTATAACATAGATTTCATCCATCTATGCCGCTTTCTCTGGAGAGGGCCACAATGGGCCAGGAGCCTATCCTAGCCAGCACAGGGCACAAGACAGGGGAATAACCTGGCCAGGATGCCAGTCTATCTCTGGGCACACACACCCCCTGTGGGGAGTTTAGCCAATTCTCATAACCACATGATCTTAGAACTGTGGGAAGGAACTACAGTAAAAGAAACTTGAGGGAAACTTAGACCAAGTCTGTTCAGCTAGAGTATAACCAGAAAATAAAAAATGTTCAAAATGCAAATGCTGAAAGAGTGGAACAATTGAATCAATTCTTTATAAGTATTATGAGGAGACACATTCTGTGCAAATCCTGCTTTATCACTAATAATACAAAAGTAGGCTTTTGCCGTAACTGCCACACAATACTGTAGACAAATATAAATACAACCATTTCACACTCTCTCCCAAGGACATATGAAGGACAGAAGTAGAATGGATAAAAACTGGAGAAGGTAGCCTCAGAATGGTAGAAAAAATGTAAGCACAGTATAGAGGAAAGAAAAAGAAATGAGATAAGGGTTTTGGTCATGATATTATATTATATTGTTGTTTATCTGAACACAGGTAACAAACAACCCTGAAGTACAATTTGTTCAGTTTTGTCTTTTTGCCTAGCTCTACAAAGAATGGTAGCTCACAGCAGACAGCCCTCATGGGGCTTACTCAATTTTCTTTCTATTTCAATACAGATCAGAATCTAGGGAGGAGTTTCAATGTCTTACGATAATGCATAGAATGATTCTAAGAGCAGCTAATTCAAGTGTTTCAAGAGGTTTACTAAATCAGAGTTAAATTGCTTGAAAGAAATAGGCGCTTTGGGCTTAAATTTTTATAATTTATTCAGAGTACAACAGGTACACCTATCCCAGGGCAGGTTATTTAATCATCTGCGCTGGTTGTTGAATAATATATTGTTGTTGGAATATTGCTGCTCTATCTTAGGTTAGTCTAGCTACTCTGGTTCAGCAGGGATTGCTGTTGCCATGGACACCCTCCACAATCTTGTCCATAGGGTACCCACAGTACACAGCTTGGGGTGTCTTATGCCAGTCTAGAGTAATGTACAATGAAAAACAGAACTTATTTGGCTCACATGGCTTTGAACATCTTGCAAATTTGTGTAAGGGCAAATGATCAAAAATGATCTATTTTCATGAAATCTTTTTTTCAAAATAGTTAAGGACAATGAATAGGGTTGTAGAAATCAAAATTGGTTGTACAACACCGTTTACAAAAAGGCTGGAATGCTGTGTAAAATGTAAATAAATACAAAATGCAGTGATTTACAAATCATATAAACCCATATTTAATTGTCAATGCTGACACTGAGAAATTTTGTTTTATGAAAAATTTATGCCCAATTTCAATTTTATGCCAGCACCACATTTTAAAAACATGTGTACCACTGTGCTGCATCACCTCTTCTTTTATCAACACTCTGTAAACGTTTGGGAACTGAGGAGACCAGTTGCTGGAGTTCTGAAAGTGAAATGTTGTGCCATTCTTTAATGACATAGGATTTTAACTGGTCAACAGTTCAGGGTCTCCTTTGTGGTGTTTGTTATTTCATGACTTGCCAGATGTTTTCAGTGGGTGACAGGTCTAGACTGCAGGCAGGTCAGTCTAGCACCTGGCCTTTTCTACTACAGTCATGCTGTTGTAATATACTCAGAGTGCGGTTTCACATTGTGTTGCTGAAATACGCAAGGCTTTCTCTGAAAAAGACATTATGTAGATCACAGCATATGTTGCTCCAAAACTTGTACGGAGGACACGGCCTCCATGATTTCCAAAAAAGAATTTGAAATTTTGATTCATCAGACAACAGAACAGCTTTCCATTTTGCCTCAGTCCAACTTAAATGAGCTTGGGCTGTCATGGATCCGGACAGGTTTCGAGAGGGGATGAGGCATAGTGCAGGTTGGAGCAGAAATGGACAACCCACTGGTGGCTCACAGGACAAACGGGGATTTATTCTCAAAACAGAAAACACTAAGAACACTACAAAAAACTAAAAGGACCACAAGGGGTCAAAAAAACTAAAGGGGATAAACAAAGACTGCGGCTTCGGCATTGGCTTATCTTCCTTGCTCTCCTCTCTCTATTTGACTATCCCTGCCGGCCCCTGGAGGATGGGCTTCCCCTTTGAGTCTGGTCCCTCTCAAGGTTTCTTCCTTCTAGGGAGTTTTTCCTTGCCACTGTCGCCTATGGCTTACTCACTGGGGGCTTTGGGTGAGGATACTGTAAAGCGCTTTGAGACAATGTAATGTTGTGATAATGCGCTATATAAAAATAAATTTGTTGTTGTTGTTGTTGTTGACTAAATTTACAAAGGGGGAATCAGGCAAGTAGGCAACAAACCGCAACAAACCATCACAAACATACAAAACATCCACAATCAACAGAATCATACTAATCACAATCAGAACCTTCACAATCACAAACAATAAACCACTAGGGACTAAAACTCAGGCAGGAACTTAAATACAAAAACTGAACAGGGTGATGACACGCAGGAGTGAAACAGACAATTAACCAACAGGGGAAGGTACAGGACAACAAGCAATCAGGAAACACACAAGGGCAGGTACAAGAACGGGCAACAGGTGAAACTAATTAACTCAACTGAGCAGGGAAACTAAGAACTAACCAAGGAAACAGAGAAACAGAAACTAACACTGGGGAGTAAGAGACAGACAGAAACACAAGCATGGGCACAAAGAATTTAACCAAAACTAAATGCAATTCACAAGATACAGGAACTCATACAATGAAACACTAGGGAACAAAATACAAAAAGATGGGATTCAAACATGGGACAGAAGAGTTCACAGACAAGGGAGCAGGGGAAAACACAAAAACAGACAACACGAGGGACAGGATGACCAGCAACGCCTGCTGGCCAAACAGGGAAGGAACAGAGTGGGACAACAGGGGCTGATGCATTTGTAGGTCATTTTTAGATATGGTTTCATCTTTGAGTATCATCTTGCATTTGTGGATTCAGTGACAAACTGTGTTCACAGACAATAATTTTCGGAAGTGTTCCTGAGCCCATGCAGTGATTCCCACTATAGAATCATGTCCGTTTTTAATGCATCGGCACCTGAGGGCCTGAGGATCACGGCTATCCAGTACTGGTTTTCAGCCTTGTCCCTTGCGTACAGAGATTTCTCAGGATTCACTGAATCTTTTAATGATATTATGTACTTTACATGATGAAATTCCCATATTCTTTGCAATACTACATTGATGAACATTTTTAAACTGTTGCACTTTTTGCCCACGCAATCTTTGGCAGAATAGTCTTCACTGCACAGAGGCTCTTTTTATACCCAATCATGTTAATGACTTTTTGCCAATTAACCTAATTCATTGTGAAATATTCAACCAGGTGTTTTGTTTTAGCATTAAACAACTTTTCCAGTCTTTTGTTGCCACTGTCCCAACTTTTGTGAAATGTGTTGCTGCCATGAAATTCAAATTGAGCATATAAAGTGGGTATGAAAGGTATACACACCCCTGTTAAATTGCCAGGTCTTTTGATAGACCACACATTTCGAACCTTTCTCGCCTTTAATGTGACCTTTAACATTTTAACATGTAGAGTTCAATTGAAAAACAAACAAATCTGTTAGGGGGGAAATATAAAAAATAAAAATGTGAAATTAGCTAGTTGCATAAATGTTACACCCATAAACTAATACTTTGTTGAAGCACCTTTTGATTTACCTACAGCATTCAGTTATTTTGGGTTCACACCTGCCATCAATTAAAGTGACTCTGATTAACCACGCATACATTTCTGCTATCTAGTAGGATTTTCCTGATGTTTACTCAGTTGCATTCTACAGCAAAAGCCATAGTTCACAGAGAGCTCACAAAGCATCAAAAGGATCTCATTGTTGAAAGGTATATATCAGAAGAAGGGTACAAAAAAAATTCACGACATTAGATATACCAAGGCACACAGTGAAGAGTGTCATCAAGAAGTGGAGAAAATATGGGACAACACTGTCATTACCGAGAACTAGATGCCGCTCTGAACTTAATGAAAATCCAACAAAAGGCTGCCAAGAGGCCACAGCAACACTGAAGGAGCTGCAGAAATTTATGGCAAGTACTGGTTGTGTACTACATGTGACAACATTTTCCTGTATTCTCCATATGTCTGGACTAAGGGGTAGGATCACAAGAACACTTAATCTTAATCTTAAAACATCCAGGCTTTGCAAAAAATACCCAAAAGCACGTGGGAAAATGTGTTGTGGTCTGATGAAACCAAGGTTGAACTTTTGCCATGATTTGCACAAAAAGGTATATTTGGTACAAAAACACTGCACATCACTAAAAGAACACCACACCCACACTGAAGCATGGTGCTGGCAGCACCATCCTTTGGGGTTGTTTTTCTTAAGCTAGAAATGGGGCTTTAGTCAAGGTGGAAGGAATTATAAACAATTAATTTTTGCCATAAACCTTCAGGTGTCTGCTGGAAAGCTGCAGGTGAAGAGGACTTTCACCTTCCAGCATGACAATGACAATGACCTCAAGCACACTTCCAAATCAACAAAAGAATGTCTTCAGAAGAAGAAAATGAAGGGTTTGGAATGGCCCAGCCTGAGCCCAGACCTAAATCCAACTGAAAATTTGTGTGGTGACCTGAGGAGGGCTGTGCACAAGAGACACCTTCATAATCTGACAGATTTGGAGCGCTTTTGCAAGGAAGAGAGGACAAATATTTCCAAGTCAAGATGTGGCACACTGACAGACTCCTACCCAAAAAGTCTGACTGCTGTAATTAAGCCAAAAAGTATTAGTGCTTCAACAAAGTATTAGTTTATGGGTGTGCACACTTATGCAACCAGCTTATTGAACGCTTTTAATTTTTTACAAATATATTTTTCCCCCTAACAGATATGTTTGTTTTTCAATTGAACTGTGATCACATTAAAAGATGGGAAAATTTAAAGATGGGATTTATCCTAGTCTTATTTTTTTACATCACAAAAATATGGCATTTTTTACAGGGGTGTGTACAACTTTTTATATCTACTGCATTTGTCATAAAACAATACAATTTATCAGTCTCAGCATTTGGTATGCGGTCTTCATTCTATTTTCAATTAGATATGGGTTTATAAGATTTGCAAATAATTGCATTTATATACATTTTACACAGCATCCCAAATTTTATGGAAACAGTTGTATAAAAGAAATAAAATCTATATTAACAAAATATCAATTCTGAAAGCACAGACAGAGTACTCAAACAGGAGAGTTTAGGACAATGGCTTGCAAGGTTGAGTGTGGCTGCTTAAATCATACTTTCACTCAAAATTATTAATCAGTGCCCTGGAAAACAGGACAGTTGCCTGGTAATGTTTGATATGAAGGACTTAACTAGAGAGTACCAAGAGTGTCTGGCACTTAACAGACATAATAACAAAATGTAACTAATGTGTAAAATAATCAAATTATTATCCTTATAGCCTCAGCTACTTCTTCCCTGTGAAATTTTCTGAGGTACTGTGTCTCCATTGTCATTA
This sequence comes from Brienomyrus brachyistius, assembly GCF_023856365.1. Classification (NCBI taxonomy): domain Eukaryota; kingdom Metazoa; phylum Chordata; class Actinopteri; order Osteoglossiformes; family Mormyridae; genus Brienomyrus; species Brienomyrus brachyistius. The sequence continues at coordinate 34,256,537 of NC_064533.1, forward strand.
CTGAGACTCATCTGTTTTGCTTGCTTGTAGGGCTGAACGATTTGGGGAAAATATCTAATCATGATTATTTCTGACACGATTACGATTTGATTTGCAATATAATTTTTTATGTTAAGCTTCACTTCAATATTCAGTGTGTAGTAAATTTAACATATGACGCAGCATTACCACATGAGATACCATCAAAATATTAACTGGTCTATATTCTAATGAAAGGATGAGAATTTAAAGATGTGGTGTGTTAAATAAAGTAATAAGTAAAACACTTGCAGCAAAAAGAAAAACAATAGCGATCTTACACCTAACACTGATTAGCCCCCTAATAACATTAGAACCGCATTTTCCCACGCCAGCGAACAAGCAAGAACTACTTCGGTGTATGCAGCCTTTTTGTTTGCCCTAATGTGTTATTAGTGTTAATAACAGCAGCGAATCTAACACTCTCAACCAAAAAGCTGTCCTCCACTGCTGTGAGAATTGTTGTTTTGAAGGGTTAGCGGTATGCTAATGATATTGCCCATTACAAAAACAAAAGGCATTGCTAAAGGTATGTCGCTGCTGGTGGTTAAAAGGAGGTCGCCGGTTCTATTGATGATAGGACCTTTCTGAAACAATAACGGACCATGAAATAGGAAGGCAATTCACTTATAGCTCAGTTGCGGAATCAGTATTTTTTCCGCACCGTGAATGCAAGATTTCCTTTGGCTTTCATGTGTTTGTTGTTTGTGGGCCTCTGGGCCGTCTTATTAGGCCACTTCTGATTGGTCAGCATGACTGGCACGCGAGAAGCACGGCACTTGTGATTGGTAAGAATGACTGTCAAACAGGGAGCACGGCATGAATTTGTAAAACTATTCTCATAACAGTTGGATGTGCTGTACAATGTATATCCTAAATTGCAGCCTTTGCGATTTGCTAATCTTTTTGTTTAAAATTGCGATTTCGATTTAAAATCGTTAAATCGTCCAGCCCTACTTGTGTGTTGTCTGAACTTTTCCTGTTCTTATTCTGATTTTAGGTTACATGCAGTACTGTTTTTATATTTAGATTTTGCTTATCGGGTGAACTTGTTGGATTTAAGGTGGACTGGGCAAAATGTAAGTGAACGAATATGAAGTCCATTTAAACTGTGGTACCTTAAATGCTACAAGTTACCCCGATAAGCCACTAACCCCGCTTCGTAGTACAGGCTACTGAACGGTATCTTGAGATTCAATTTGTAATTGGTGATTTGTTTTAGTTATACTGTTACACCTAATATTAATTCCGAAGAGAACATTTTAAAAATGAATTTATAAATACACACCTTTCAAAGAATAGAAAAAAATATTCTTTAACTTGTTTACCTTCTCTGTTAACATTGTACAGTTTCCACTCTGCTGAGTAATTCTAGTGTGAAACCATTTTTATTCTGCTTTCATTACACTGTTACTCAGTCCCTATTCTTGTTTGTGTGCCAATAAAACAATCTATATACTAAATTGCAAGACACGGGTCCTACTGTATAGACCCTGCGTCTCAAAACACACACTGACACTAGCCTACACCTTGTAGAAGTCCCTTCAAAAACCAGATCTGTTCTGTTTCCAGTGTGTTTCCATTGTGCTGATGCTCAAACAGCTGTTTGCCCCTAGTTTTATTAAATTCATCTCCACTACAATTCTCAAATAAGGTTTTTATTACCTATTCTGTATGCAAAATGCTGCTATCGTAGAGTATAACTAGAGACAGCAATGGGAAATATAAAACCTTTCTAATTAGAATTGTGAATATTAGCTTGTTTGAAAACCAATGATATATGATTTTTTCATAGTCAACCATAACATTCTTAAAATGTGAGAAAGCATTTGTACTTTGTATGGACTTCTTGTTTCTGAGGAGATGCTACTAAATAATGGAAAGGCCCTAGATGCCTCACTAAGGGCCTTCACCTAGATAGAACAAGAGTTTGAGTCTTGCCACAAACTGCCCTTCTAGCAAAAGTGCTATACTGGTGTCAAAAATGGGATGAGCTCACATATCACAATCCTGCAGGTGGGAAGCAAGTCCAAAAGAGCATCACAACATTGTTGAGGGTTTGACATAAAACCATCACAAGGGCCTATGGTGGCTTCACCTAGAATGGGGCAGTATAGCCATCTTCAGTCTAACAAAGGGGGTTTAACTGAATAGTGATGCATTCATGTTTACTGTCTTAAGTGTAGAAGACTAGCTGTAATGTCTCCATATGAGCTAACCCTTAATGAAAATACTTTAATTACCGTCGTAAATTGTCATAGATTTGAATAATTGTTTTGTAAGGCGTTACAGAGAAAATGCAGATTTTTGGGTTTTGTAGTGTAGAATGAGGGAAGGTGTGAATGTTTTCTGCGAGGGGTGAAGTCTAGGCACGAGTCTGATATTCACCTGTGAGTAATTATTCAGGCGTGTAAGCAAGGCTGCTGTGCACTAATCAAGAGAGCAACTGGAAGAAATTCTCTTATTTCTTGGGGTTTTCTTCCTGTGATTGTATGCCGAAGGCATGATGGTGAGTTTTATGTATTTCAGTTGCCTGTTTGCTGCATTCCTAAGGTGCCAAATAAAATCTCCCTCTTCCTCCTATCAAACAGAGATACAGTATGTGCAGATAAGTTCTAGGAAAAATGTACAAAGTCACATCTGTAACATTAGGGGAGATTAAGATCTGAGGAGCTTGGGAAGCTCATGAAGTTGCTGTTGATGTGTCTAAATTCAAGGAGGGATGCAGAGCAAGTTTTTAGTATTGTGAGACACGTCAAAACTGACGCGTATGACCTGAAACATAAACCTTTTCACAGACAACAAATCCTATGATTATTTTTTTAAGCAAACAGGTTAATTCAGAAGTCAAACATTTGATACGCCAATACAACACAGGGCAAAAAACAAAGGCCTATTAATGCTCAAAGATGAAGAGCAATGACATCTTTATCAAGCTTTGCTCATGTTTCCCTGACGAATCTAATTAGGTTTTCACAATTTGAAATTCTTTCAGTGAAATTTTGGCTGTAAGTATAAATGTAGCATTTATGGGGTTATTACAGCACGTACCTTGGAGAAGCCAGCACCAATATCCCTAAGAAATAAATAATCATTGCACCATTTTTAAATTACACGATCTAACCATTAGCATGCTTAAATTCATCATATGAAAGTGCATGTAGTAGAGAAAAAGACAATTGATATTATGGTGTTTATGTTTATACTCAATGGGCATTTCAGCAAAGAAGTCAGATGATGATTTGCAACAGAATTTGAGTTTATTATCATATGTAAACATATTGCTATTATATGATCCTCCAAGTCTGGAACAGTATTAGCCTCTCCAGAATACAAAAAAAAAAATTGTGCAGTTCCATCTCAATATTTGAGATTATATCTATGTGGCCCTAATACACAAGAAAAAAGTAGATTGCTGTTTCCAAAAAAGTATAAAGATACCAGAGGAGTGTAAGCTTAAAGGTATGTGGGGCATTAGTGGGACAGCTGAAGGCAGAGACTATTGTCATCATTATCACAATAAGTGTGGAACTTGATAAGAGCAAAATTGCCACTGCATCTGAGACACTGAGCTGCACAGTCATATATCAGTTGTTTTTCTTTCAGTCCTACAGCTTCAGGGCAGAGGCAAGGAGGTCATGGTCTCACCTTCCCAACAGACAGCTTTCATTGTAGCTATACAGATTATTGCAAAGTTACAAAACAGATGATGATTATATCATTTCTCCGTCCTCTTTGCTTCAGGCACAATGTGAGGCCTGGTAGGCTGCTAATCTTGTTGAAAATCCTTTGTTATATTTTACAATAAACAAACACTGACCACAGGCCAAGAATGGCTGCAATATTAGCAATACAGTTCAACTGTCAATTCTCACCTACCCACAAGCAATGCCACATTTACTCGGTTTACAACCTACCTGCTTATTGTTTTAACGCAGCGCAATTTTAGGCTACAGATGAAGATCTCCAACTCTTAGGTGTAAGGTCACTCAATATGATAGACAAAAATACTTGATGGATCTGTTTAGGATCTGGGGACCCCTCTCCCCCCTCCCAAAAACTCATCTGAGAAACGCTACCAGTTTGTCAGAACCAAAACTACTTGTAAGGGACTTGTAAGTCACTTTTAACAAAATCATATACAAATATTATATAAGGTACATATGATATGCACATAGATGTTATGAATCGTGGTTTTTATAGAAATACCTTAGCACAAGTATTCAAAGAGATTATGGACTATCCGTGCCTTGTGCCTGTAGCTTCCAGGATAGGCTCTGCACACCTACGGTCTTGCATAGGAAAATGGTTATAGGTTATAGTGGAATGCTATAGGACAATAAAGATGAAGGACAAACATGAATAATTATTCAGGTTTTCCGGTATGGAAATACTAAACTGTAGGGTAAATGGTCAAATCAAGACACAAAAAAAAAAACATGCAGATACTTTAACATGGAATAATCAAATACTAGAAATACAGATAAATGCAAGAGAAAGAAAAGATTTTTAAAAATCAGCAATTTTTTTGGGAATTTGATGAACATGATTTATCAGGTTTTTCAAATGAAAACAATTTCTGTATCCTTGCAAAATAAAACGTGCCTCTGTTTCAGAAATGTTACGATGACGTCTTTCAATCTCAAGCTTCATAGCAAAAATAAAGAATCAAAGAAGGAAGAATGTCACATTGGGGGGCCTTTTGGGAGAAATGGGACGTGGAGGGCCGCCGTACATTTTAATGCATAATTAATACTCCACCTGTTTACCACGTGGGAGATGTGGCTAATGTTTTGATTTAATTATCATTCATCTGCATACACATGGAGGACCCTGGAGACTGGGGTTTTAAAGGCTTGCTTTAGCGTATTTTATGACACAGCATTAAATGTGTACTCTGTCTTTACTAAGTAATGACCCTTTTCATAAATCTAATCACTCAAAGTTAATTCTGCTGTTTTTAATTAAAAGCTAGCATTATTTTCCTCAAAATGTATCATGGTGCCATGATGCCTTAATAGTAAGTATTCCTCCAGGGGAAATCTCACCTCTGGCTAAATATGTGTGCGGTTTGCATGTCCTCTCTGCAATTGTGTAGGTTTCCTCCCATGATTCGAAAACATATGGCTAATGTTTAATTAATACAGTATGCCCTTAGTGTGTAATAGTGTGTGTGTGTGTGTGTGTGTGTGTGCTATGTCAGGCTGGCATCCCATTCAGAATTGCCCATTGCATGCTGGTTAAAGAAGATAGCTGCATACAGTAATTGACAGCAAAATGTAAGTTTTTTTGATCAAATATCCAACTGCTTCTTGCCGCTTCTCCATCATGAAAAGCATTTGAATTGGTATGTAAATAAACAGATGGAAAATAACCCCATGACTCTTGTGGAAGACACACATCCATACACACAGAGACTCTCTCAGATGACTTTGGAATGACACACTCAAGGGTACGGCATAAGGGAGAGTTGATTTTCATGGCACTAGACAGCAAGACCAGTCTTGGGTATGTGTAAGCCCTCAGGTGCATTTCCTGTGAGGGGACATTTATGAACAGCATGCCCAAAAATAGAGTATGCAACAATAGATGGAAGACATACAGTACAGTGTAGAGCAGACAATCCCTGCTGAAAACATATGGTATTTTATAATACTTGTGTCACGGAAAATATTTTTAAATGGTCTTAATTTTAGTAACAAATATACATCAAATGCTGTGTATATGTACTCATCAGCCACATTATTAGGAAGACAAGGTGGGACTTCTGCCTTGCTCTCCGATCAGTCTGAAATCTCCATAGCATGGACTCAGCAAGGTATTAAAAACAATCATTAAAGATTCCGGTCCATGTTGACATGATTGTATCGCTGATGCAGATTTGTTGGAACCTGATATGGTCTTCTGCTGTTGTAGTTATGATAGCTGTCCTGTCAACTCAAACTAGTCTGGTAATTCTCCTCTGACCTCTCTCATCAAGAAGAAGCTTCTACCTGCATAACTGCCACTCACTGAATGTTTTTATTTTTGTTTGTTTTTTTGCGCCATTCAGTACAAGCTCTAGAGATTGTTGTGTGTGAAAATCTCAGGGGATCAGTAGGTTCATAAATACTCAGATCACCCCTATCTGGCACAAACAGCCATACTACAGTCAAAGTCGCTTAAAGTTTTTCCCATTCTATTGCTTGATCTGACCATTAACTACAGCTCTTGACCCGTATCTGCATGCTTTTATGCACAGATCTACTGATTAGATATTTGCATGAAGGAGCATGTGTATCGGTGTTCCTTATAATGTGGCCAGTGTGTATATGTACGTTTTTGCAATAAATATTCATTCTTCAGCATTTCAGTTTAATGAACAGAGTGACAGATAACTTTGCAAATGTATTTAACCAAATATTCAATGAGTCACTTTAGGAGACAAATTTGACTCCCTCAGAGATACAAACATCTGCATGTAGACACATAAGACCCATACAATTGCAGCCCACCGCAAAGAAGAAAAGGACTACATCAAGAAGACTGATTATCCAGCTGTGTCACCCCTCCACATGCGCAGGTGCTGTCATGCTGAGAGAGACGAAGATGTATCACATCTAACACACCCCAAACTGAAGCATTGTTCCCGGCACTCCATTGAAATTTCTCACTCTTTAAGCAAGGAAGATAAAAGCCACTGGCAATGGATGCTTCCATTAAGCTTTAACAACATAGTGTGACAGGAAATGTCAAAGCTGGCAGAGCCTGTGGTGAATGGATGCAAGTGATTTCCATAGGTGACCACAAGGTAGCTGTCAAATCAGCATGTGAGAGGGCACTGACTGTTTACAACTAGGCTGGATCTGGATTGACATGGAAGAACGTCTCTGTTCTGAGATCCGTCTGCCCTTTGACTTGCTTTGAATATTTATTTAATCTTTATTTAATCTAATTTGCAAAGGGCTATGTTAATACAGACTAAGAAGTTGTTCGACTACAAAATCCACCTGCATATACCAGCATGTACATTCATAGCTTTGACTAGAGGAACGCTGAAGTTTGTTTATACCGTATTATTAAACATTAAGTGCATAAAAATAATGTGAAATATCTCTTTAGGGTTCTCAAGTACTCAACTGATTAGTTTACAATACTTTCTTTACAGGTGGCTTCAGCCATGTGATTTCTATCAGGGTGTTTTCATCTGTGATTATTCAGGTGCAGTTACAGTAAAAGAATAGAAAGCAAATTCCTGGGAACAGTCTGTATAGTCCTTTACCAGTATCTGCATAAGACACACAAAGGCAGATTCAGTTACAAAAAGTTTTAAAGCAAGGCGTGGCACAATTAAATTTAATAGTGAGTCAGTAGCTTAGTTTTTATTTTCTTTGCTGCACAGTAAATCTTCTCAGCTTGTGTTTTAAGCACCAGGTGCTAATTAAAATGTGTGCTTGAAATCTTCAGCAATTAAGGGCAAGGGCTTAGCCATACAATAAAAACAGCACTCTGTCCTCTCAAATTTGAGTGCAGCAGACTGCCAGAAAGGCCAAGCTCCCTTGCCCTACCTACCCAATTACCCAAAACATGCCCTGGCGTGTCCAGTATTAAAACTCTAAAGATGTCTGTGAGAAGAGAATCAAGTAAAGGTTTATGGTTCAGGAGATACACTGAAGGAAAATCTAATTCACAGCACAACTACTCAAACCTTGACAAAAGATAAAAGGTTACAGTATGCCCACTGCAATTCCCCGCTTAGAACTTTGGTAAGCAAGGATTAGTTATGTGTCATGAATTTCTTTCTGCACTAATAGGATTGTTCGAAGAAAGTAGGTTGTAAACCATCTGGCTTCAGCTAAACTGTAAATGTTTAATAATACTGCAATACTGTAAATACATAATATTTTAATACACTATTTCAGAATTGTTCCTAATACAGCAGGGGTGTGACCGCTGAGCAAATAATAACATAATGAAAGTGATGTATTCATATTGGACCTACACTGTATGGACAAAAGTATTGGGATACACCTCTTAATCATTAAATTCAGGTGGTTCATTCAGACTCATTGCCACAGGTATGAAAATAAAGCACCTAGCCATTCAGTCAGGTTTACAAACATTTGTGAAAGATTGGGTCATCCTGAGGAGCTTAGTGACTTAAAGTATGGTACTATCATAGGATGCCACCTTTGCAATAAGTCAATGAAATTTCTTCCCTGTTAGACAGTCCACGGTCAACTGTGAGTGGTATTATTGTCAATTGGAAGCATTTAGGAACAAGAGAATCTCAGCTACGAAGTGTCAGACCACATAAAGTAACAGAGCAAGGTCGCCGAGTGCTGAGGTGCATAGTGTGTAAAAGTCATCAACGCTCTGTTGACTCAATAACTGCACAGTTCCAAACTCCCTCTGGCATTTACCCCAGCAGAAGAACTGTGTGCTGGAAGCTTCACGGAATGAGTTTCCATGGCCAAGCAACTGCATTCAAGCCTCACAAGTACAATGCCAAGTGTCAGATGTAGTGAAAAGCACACCGCCTGTCATGCCCTGCTCGTCCGTTCCTCCCATGTGCCATGCCGCCTCATCTACCCCATGTGGATTCGCTCTGTTCACCAGCTGTTTCCTGTTGCTGTCATTAGTTCAATGTATTTAGTCAGCATTTCTGTTTGTTTCCCCAGTCCGGTCATTAACGTCGTTGTGTTGTTTTGCCTGTTCTCGTTCTTGATTAAACCCCGTGTTTCCTGATTGCTTAAGTCCTGTCCCTGCTTCTCTGGTCCTGGCTCGGCAGATTGTGACACTGCCACTGAACTTTGGAGCAGGAGAAACTCCACTCAGTGGAGTGACAAATCACGGTTTTCTGGCTGGCAGACTGATGGACGAGTCTGGGTTTGGCGAATGCTAGCAGTAAGTTACCTCCCTGGCTGTAAAGTTTGATGGAGGAGGGATAATGGTATGATGTTGTTTTTCAGGGGTTGGTTTAGGCCCCTCAGTTCCAGTGATGGGAACTCTTAATGCTTCAGCATACCAAGACATTTTGGACAATTCTATGCTTTCAAATTTGTGGGAACAGTTTGGGGAAGGTCTTTTTCTGTTTAGGCATGACTGTGCCCCAGTGCACAAAGCAAGGTCCATAAAGACATGGTTCGATGAGTTTTGTGTGGAGGAACTTGAGTGGACCACACAGAAACCTGACCTCAGTCCCAATCACCTGAGTGGAAACTGTGAGCCAGGCCTTCATGTCCAACATCAGTGCCTGACCTTACAAATACTCTGGATGAATGGGCAAAAAATCCTACAGGCACATTCCAAAATCTTGTGGAAAGCCTTCCCAGAAGAGTGGCAGCTGTTATAGCTGAAAAGAGAAGGGGGTAATTCAATAATGATGCCTATGGAGTTAGAATGGGATGTTATAAAAGTTCCTGTGGGTATAATTCCCAGGTGTCCCAATACTTTTGTCCATGTAGTATTTATGGGGTATATTTAAAGTGTCTTCTTTTGCTTTTGTAGAGCATTGTTAAACCACTTGCATCTTTGCTCATATTCCAGTAATGGACCGGTCTATCACCATATAAACTGGCACTAGCCTGCACTTGACTTTCCCTTAATGGCTGTTAATTAAGGATAAATGAGATTGGGTAATTACCAGCAGCTACACCCACACATACTCATGGGTGTTGAATGATGACAAATGTTTGCTCAGTTAAGTAGTTATATTCTCATTTTCAACCCCTCCATTCCCTCTAAATCAATCTCAGGGTATATTTTTGGCTTTCCTGTATTTTGGTATAACAGTTTGACTTCCTGGCTTAGTAATTCCTGTACTGTTTTTCAGTAGTATACTCTAGTTAATTCATTACATTCAATACATTTTACATACATTTTAAATTAGCCCATTTGTGAATATGCCAGCAAAAACTACCAGCTGTGAATTTCAAATAAGTTGTTACTAATTACATACCAATGAATCATTCTACCACATTTCATTTGCTTGTTTCAAGCCAACCAGCAGCACATCAGCAATCAGTCAATCAGCCCTTAGAAACAACACCTCACCTGTCTAGAGTGTGTAACTGCAAGCTCCCTGTACAGCAGTGCCAACAGTACCAGAGCTAAAGGGTAAATGTGGCTTTAGCTATTTAAACTCCAGCTAAATAACTGCCTGACTGCCTTTTGCACACATGTAAACTTAAACAGAAGCAGTGGCTGAGGGTGTTGCAAGCCTCTATCACCGTTATGCTATGATTGTTAACCAGGAGGCTCTGCACAACCTGTTTAATGGATGAAGTGGCACATTTACTTAATAAAATTTAATGGACCTGAAATTTCTCTAAATAGGAGTGTTGCATCCCATTCGAGAGCCATCACTGACTTTATTATTCCGTGAGAGCTCGTTCTGTATTAAAACACAGGAGGTCCCTACCTTCCCATATCCACTGAACTATTCATTAATGCATTCATTATTTTCATGAATCAAATGACCAGAGGGTGACAGTGGGTTATACACTTGCCAAATGTATATATCACAATCCTAGATTGCAGCCGTATAGGATCACATAATGGACTACCACATGGTGCCGATGCAAACGAAATATAAAATGTGATTGCACCTTGATTATTATTTATTTTATGGGGATGAAATATGTGCTTTGTATTTGTGACTATCTTGGAAAAACAAGATAAAGAATTTAGTTACCCACTCATACACTTTGGTGTTATAGTTCCAATGCCAGGGCAGGCTTCAGATGGTGCTACTGCTAACTGCTGTAATCTTAAAGCGAAGAACCATAATTACTCTATCAGATTCACGCCTTCTGCTATTCCTACCCCGAGACCATCTTTCCCTGTAATCTGTCATACTTCCAAGGTACACAATACTAACATTGTACAGCAGCATTAATAGCAAATTATTTTGCCTCATATGCTACATGCTCAAATGCTTTTAATTGCTTTACTTAATCTTAAAATACTTGAAAAGCATTTTTCAAGGAAGACATTTCCCAGACGAAATACACAGCATCGGCTGAACAGACTTCAGAAGCAAAGTCAAACAGAGAACATCCCATTTAATTGCTGTGAATGATAATGGGAGGCTGGTAGTTTATTTCTTGAAAGTAACGGATGGTTGAAACGGTTTCTTCTAAAGCAAGACGTGCATATTAAGCAAAAAGATGTCACTTGCATAAATGATGAATGCTGAGAGACAAGAAATGTAAAGAGAAAAATAAAAATGATGGCAGAAACTACATAAAAATGGGTGGAAATTAAACAGAAACTGGAGGAATACAATAAAAAAAATTGAACTTTAAAAGGTGGTGAAAGACAGGCAGCAGGTGACTTTGCAGGTGACCAGTTGTTGGGAAGATTCCCTGTCTGCTTCACCACCAATTTAAATATCACTGCACACATATATCAATGGCTATGATTAATGGCTCCCAGTCCAGGCAAAACTGTAATTAGCAGCAGGCAATTGGGTTTCAGGGGGGCCATTACGAAGGCAAATCTGTGGAAAAATGCAAACTTTACACAGAATTGTTAGCTTTAATGTATGAGCTTAGAAATGTGCTTTGAAACCAAATAAGGCAGAAATGTTCTAGTGGCAATACAAAATGCTGGACCATTCAAGCATTAATGTGTTTTCCAAAAGTAGGTCTTGCTTTCACAGGTCAATACCCTCACCGGCCGTTTCAGAGAACAGTTTCTCCTTGCCCTGCAGGTTCTCTATTATTATCATCTGGAGGTTAAATCAGCTAAAGACTAATCAACATTTAGCATCTCTGAATGTGTTATTATGCCAGAATTGATGAATGGCATAATTATGTCAAATGTCATTGAGCTAAATGGATTTGTAATTATAATGAGACCTTTTTCAGATTGCGACAAGTTATGACCAAATGGGAGGGGGTTGAAGAGTTGCATGGGATTGGGAAACAACAATGTGGCTTCTGGTAAAGAATGGCACAAATATGCCACATGGTGGGTCTGCAGATGCTGTGTTTTCCTTCATATCTGTGTTCATGATGATTTGGAGCTAGTTTCAGATGATATCCACAAAAGAAGACCGGCTAAAGTTTCCCATTAAAACAATCTACAACCTCCTCTTTTCAGAATAATTAGAGAAGACACTTACATTGCTATAATTACAGTCAGGTCTCACCAGCATGCTTTTACGACCCACAGAGAAATAGTTTCAGTAACTCTCACATACAAAACATTGACCAACAGGTAAAGCTTCTATCTTCGTTCTATATGAAATGATCTCAGCCCATCTAGGTTTTATTGCAGCCTTGTGCCCAGTGCTTGTGCCCATGTATGGATGGATGCTGAATGTTGAATAAAGATGTTTCCTAAATGAATTTTGCAGTCAGGATTGTTCATGTTAAATTATGATAAACTGTTGCAGGTACAGCAAGCGCTTGATGGTGGTTTCAAAAATTTGAATTTCATAGGACCTGGGACATAATTAATCAAAAAAATCTAAATACCCTGATCCATGGTTCTGGAACAATGCTTTGGAATGGTTGGAAGTCAAGAGTCTTCCGGCTTATGGGCAGGAGAGTGGAAATGAGGTGAAACTGATAGCGATCACGACATGGTTCAGATGTTGTGAAATACTGTGTAACAAGTTATTTTGTTTTTTATTTTCCTAAGTCCCTGAAACTGGCCCTGATCGATATATAAAGAGAAGGCTTTGGGTAAAAAGTGCAGGAAAGAAAAAGCGCATTAGTCTGTCAGGTCATATTAAGCCTTATAGACTCTCTTATCCACATAACCATTACACACACTCTCACACCTATTGTACACTGATCAGGTCCATTAATCATGTTTCCTTTAGAAAGAGATGTTAGTTGTAGAGAGTGCTGGGAGGAATTTTAACACTAGGGCACACAGATGAGCCACTGTCTGGCTAGAATTCCACTCAGACCTAACATCCTTCCTCTTTGCAAAACTCACTACATGCAGGTCATGCAAAGACGTGCTTTGAGTGCTCATCCGTTGGACTGGTTAATGCTGGCTATCTCGACTGTTCCCATACTGTTACATATCCGTTCTAAGATTTAGTTTTTTCATATGTGTATATATTTTGAATGATAAAATTTTCCAAAAGAAAGCTGCATTTTCATGCTAATTCTGAAAGTACTCTTAAAACTGGCTGAGCTGAATATGCATCAACTTTTTCTAAAGAAATTGAAACATGCTCTAGTATGTTCCAACATATGGACTTGTCTGTGGGTGCATTGATACTGATACAGTGCTCAAGTATCCTAATGAAAGTCCAGTTATGCTTATAACCACTGCCAATAACTGCCTATAACTCATTCATTGTAACCATTGACTGTAATTGGCTATAACTGTTCACTAATGGCCCATCCCAAAAATTCCCATAGAGCTGAGTGATGGTGATATTTGGTGGACTGGGCAAGCTTCACATTGTGCCTCATTTTGTCGGTAGATGACAAATGACTGTGCTGAAGCTAACACCACAAGGGCATTCCACAAAATGAGAACTAGAGACCTTGACATAATCCAATATCAATGCCATTGAACATGATAGCTGGATGCTGAGTCAGTAGCAGCAGCGTACAGAACTGCCGCACAAATGACCAGAGGGGCGACAGGACAAAGAAGGTGGCAACTGGCAAGTGAGTAAAAGATTTACATTCTAATAGCATGTTATTTTGTTTTATAACTGACTCCATATGCTGTTTCATATACCAGTATCCTATAGATACTTATCCACCAGTCTCTTTTCTAACCATTTACCCAACACAATTATTCCCATTTACATCTTTAGTGTAACATTCATGTTATTTTAACTTAGACTATATCTCCTGCCAGCATGGGTCTTCATTTGAATGCAGTTTGGCCACTTCAGTCTACACCTGCTGATTTATTTATTAAGTCCATGTGAGGAGCCGAGCAGTATTGTGAAAAATTGCTATCAGCTGGCAGGAGTGTCAATGAGGCCATTGGAATTCATATAAATCACTTCTTGGCCAGATTTCCAAATCCTGGTTTTAAACATCAGTCATGATGACAGAACTGAAAAAATAAAAATAACTTTTGTCAGAGCAGTCAAACCAAATTATAGTGAACCACCTAAGAATCAAAGGGTAGTAAACAAATGAGTTATAATTATATTTTAGTAGGGAACGTGAGAGAGAGGAAAGAGAGAATCTGCAATGTCATATCTGCAGCATTCCATCGACCTCCCCATTGCCTAATTGTTCAGCCAATGACGTGATGCCTAGTGGAAATGTTTATAGTTTATGTTTGCAAATAATAGGAAGGTAATTAACAGCACATTAGTCCATTACACATTAAAGGAATAAAGTAGAAGATGGGAATCAGAGCAATGGCTTGTAACGTTCAGAGGACATAGGCTTTTCAGAGTGTGGTGTGTGAATTACGTCCATGTATGCTTGTCTATGAAGCTCTCATTCATGTAGTGGTCAGACTAAGGCGACCACTCATCTGCATTTCGTCTGGACAGTCCGATGCTCCAGCCCTCCGGAGGGAGTCCTCCATGTAGCCCCCTTCTTCTCCTTCTTCCCTCACTCCTACCCACCTCCCCATCAACAACTGGTGCTGCTCTTTCCAATCTTTGATCGCGCAAATAAAAAATTACATGAAACCCATGCAGAAACAGACTAAGGAATCCAAGGTAATTATTGTAATAGGTTTACCGTTCCCAACTTCCCTAGCATATGTATGACATAGCACCCCCCCCCCCCCCCCCCCAAACACGCAACGCTTCATGGGTACCCTCCTTTTTGAGCTTCAGTCCTCTTCTTTGCACACAGGTGTGATCCTATTCAGAGTCATGCTGGCGGTCACCCTAGCTCGAACAGGCAATTACCCTAGCAATTTATTTCTCTTTCGGGTAAAATTCACTGAAACTAGTCTTGGAGAACTGTTTTATAGTTACATTTACCCTGGAAATGTTATCAAATTTATTTTATGATATTTCTAAACTGCTCTGCTTGAGGATGTTTAGCTAAGCCTCAAAATTCCAAAAGCAGGTGGGTCAGTGGCTCTAAATTGGCATTAGAATGTGAGTATTTAAAAATACTTGAAAACTGACTGATATCACATCCGTGGGATTCATTGCTTACCTTTCAGAATAGACTCATATTTAATCTGACAGACGTTTTTAAATCACCACTATATAATACGGGGAGGCAACACTTCATGCACCCAGAGCAGACATGGGATTCAAACCCAAGCCCAGGAGGTGTCAGGTGGCAGTGCTACCCACAGGGCCACCCACAATGAGGTTGGTGCCAGTTTACATAGCATCTGAAAAGCACATTACATACCCTCCAATTAACATGAACAGTACTGAAAAACAGCTGAGAAAAAATAACTGAATTTTCACATTTTGTTAAAATTTTCCTGCATTCCTTCTTCGAAGATTCTTAATATCACTTAATGGGGGTACTTTAGGAGGGTGGGATTAATATTATAGATATGATTATTGAACGTGTTCAGTTCTAACCAATTTGTTAGCTATTATAGGAGGAACCATTTTAGAAAAACATAAAACAGGGGTGTCTAATATTATCATTAATAATAAGAGGCGGGTGGGGGCTGAAACATGTGTTTCCATCTGTTTTAGAGCATAGCTCATCCCGGCTGCAGAAGATATGTAAAAGTAGCATAGCATGGCAAGCCAAGAAATTGTCTCATCTTTTGCTGAGATGCAGTAGAGTGCAGAGAATGTCATGTAAGGTGGGAGGATTTGAGGATGACTAAATCTCACCGTTAGGAAGGAGAGGTCACGCTTTCGATCGATGCTAGTGATCTCCAGGTTACCCATTACAACTTCGCAGTTCTCGTAATACTTGCGCAGGGTGCGGTACTGCTGCTCCAGATCCGACAGTGTGCTCAGCTTGTTTTCAGTACCAGTGCAAACTGTAAGAACAGCACAATGAGTGACACTGTTAATGACAGTCTGCAGGGAAACCAGCACTGATTATTCAGGTATTACACCTTCCCTTTTTCTGTTAATCAGTATACTAGCATTACAGACATACTATTACCTGTCAAATGGAAAAGAAACAACTGTTCTGTGTTAAAGGAATAACACTGAAGAATACATAACTAAAGAATACATACATAAACAAACATTAACCAAATGAAATGTAACAAGTACAATAATAATAATTTAATACATATGGTATGTCAGTTTTGGAGTTCATAAACATTAATAATCTGATTCATCCCAACTTCACACAACCATAATGCTCTATACAGACTCAGAGTTGTTAGGATCATGTTGCTCTGATACCAGTTGCACCCAGTGTCTGTATGATCTACGCTATTCTCAAATATGGCTTGCAGGAACAGGACAGCGTGAGTGAACATGTCAGTCAATGCCCTGTGAATTGTAAAAGGTGGGTACACTGCATGGCGCCATCTGGCAGATGTGCAGAGGTCTGGTGCCCCTGCTGTGGGAAAAGACAAACCCCCTTTTAGCACAAACCCAGGCAGCCAACGTGACGAGTAATTAAAACACAGACATTGCCTGCAATTCGTACACTTACGGCAGCCCAGACACAAACCATATGCTCCAACCAACCTGCCATGACCACAGGACCTTGTATTCAAATATAGAGCAATGGAAACTTTTCAGTACCTACTTTAAGTGACGTGTTTGATATGTACTCCATAGATGTGTCTATATGTGTTTATATATTACAGCTGGCTGTGCTCAAGTAATTGTTTCACAGCAGTAGGTGTATGTGGTATTAGCTCACACTCACAATTCAACGCATAAGCAAATTTGCCTTCAAGAAATACAAGCCATTATAATGACAACTCAAATTGCAGATGATCTTGTTTGTATTCACAAAACTACAGTATTAATGGCTGCCAATAACAAGCATTACCAGATCTTCACTGTCATTATCACACTGACATTCTGTATCTCACTCTGTTGGTCTTTTTCTACATCCCTGCAGAAAATGAAAAATATGCTGGTGGGTAACTTGGACAATAAAGGCCCATGATATATTGTTTTCATACATTTCTCTGTGAGCAGGAAAGTTAGTACAAATAAAACACTGAGACACATATGCTCCATGTCAGTAATGCATAGCATGTACTGGTTGGGCAGATATTAAGTTAATAAAGTGTAGCTAGTACCAATATCGGTTTATTAGGTTAGAATGCTGTTTGTACAAAATATAGAGCAGTCTTGTGAAAAGACAACTTTATAATATAATGCTGCCTATAGCAAACACTGCATTCCAGTAGCCCTTCTTCCCATGGACGCAAGAAAACCATGGAAGCACCTTTCGTGATTGGAACAGGCAGCCATCCAAAGCAACAAGACATTGTACATTTAGAGTAAAAGCCCCAAAAGCATCACCACTCAATGTCAGCTAGAAGCTAAGCTGATGTTCTTTGGATTCCAATATGGGAAGGCTTGTTCATCAGACTTGTGACTTGTGAGTAGGCCGTGAGGGAAGTCTGGCAAGGGAATCAAGAAGAAATTCTTCCACAACCATAATAATGCAGTAGTCTTGTAAAAGCCCTTATGCTGTAGGGGTGCCAGAGCACTATAAGGGAATCCCTGTACTAGCAGCTCTAAACAGCTGCAGTTAAACTGCTCTATTGCAACAATGTGTCTGCCTGATCATGGGGGATTCCTTTGAGAAGCTTTGGCCAAGGGGGACAAGAAGCAGACTATATACTGTGCTGTCACTTTAAAATAGGAGCCTGGTGCTTGGTAGAACTCATTTATATTGCAGGAAGCACTGTCAGCTTACTCATACAAAGGAATTCTCTGGCCTCAGTGATCAGTCTTACGTTGTGGAGGATGTGTCACAGGGAGTGATATGTTCATGTTTTGGGCTTAGGTTACTTGTCAATGGCAATGTGATCAAATAATTCTTTCAATATTTAATTCAAACATAATGGGTTGAAGGAAAAAAAGTTTAAACATAACATTGAGTTTAATCAGGGAATGCAATTTCTACTAATATTTGTACTGGTATCCGTTTGCCTGTCTAATTGTGACTAAAAAGATGAGTGTTTCTTTAAAGACATTTCAGCATTTATATACTGATGTAAAGCACTATAACATGATTAGTAGCCACTAGTTATAGAGGTTCTGGTAGGTGAATTTGTAAAACTTATGACTAAAAAGGGAAAATGCGAAAAAAAAATCAGGTTTGTTAAAGCTCCTTCTTGAAAATATTTTTTCAGTAATACTCTTGATGAATGCCATGTCTATAAAAGTATCTGAAAACATCAATAACACATTATAATTCATTCAAAAAGCATTATAAATATGACTATATATATTTTTAATAGTTATAGCCATATTCATTATACATTATGAGTGCATTATACTGTAATGTGTTATTGATGCTTTCATGGATTCTTGTAGACATGGCATTCATTGAGCTTATGAAGTATTAAACTCATCATTATAATGCCTTATGACTGTCAAAAAAATTATGCTATAATGCTTTATTCATTCTAATTCCAACCATTACAAAGCAGTATGAAGGTATCTATAATGCATTATACATGACAGAAGTGTTACCTATTTTCTTATAGTTTCATAAAAGTGAGTCCTTACAATACATTTTTCTACATATTACAGGCATATACTAATATTACAAAAAAAAATCTATTTTATTTTATGCATGTGACAGAAACTCATTTTCTATGTTTTTCCAAATGAAGTTCACAAGTTGGAAAAATACTGAAATTTCCCGACAATGTTTGCAATTTCATATTATTGTTAATATCCCCTGTCTGCATTTGTCAGAGTGACATATTTCTTGCATATCAGGCTCCTTTAACCGCTTTATTACATAACTAGTAGAAAAAATTTTTATTTGACCTCATACAGAGCCCTTCTTTTACATAAGATACACCAGAAGGTCAGTGTGTTATTTGAGTTAATCCCAGAGGATAATTCTTTATCTCAACTATGAAAATCTCATTCATTTACATTCATATTTGTCATAAAGAGCATTTCGCATACCTATGAGAGAATAAGACTGATCTGGCTGAGGATCAGATGTGGTACAGTGCAGGATATACTGTATATGCAGCAACTTTGCTATCCCTTTCCACCAGAGATGAAAATGGTTGCACTAGTCCTAACACTGGGGCAGCTCAGCAGAGCCTAGTTACAAACAGGTGAAAAACATACACCAAAAAATAAGAGTTTAATAAACGTTTCTGCTCTAAAAAGCTTACACTCATATAAGGTGACAGCAAAATTCATCTGAGGCAAAGCTTGAGAAGAACATGACATTCAGTTAGACCGTTTAGACTGAATAACTCACAGAAGCAACTGAGTTCCTGTCTTAAAGGCTAAATGATGTGCATGTTTGATGTGGATCTGGGCATTTTGATTCTCTAAATTGAGTTGTCAAAGATAAAGATGCTCACATTTGACAGAGTGGTCTTGAGAAAAACTCTTCAAACAATATATGTGCCCCATGTGCTCTATTCCACATCACCGTACACCTAGGTCAATGCTCAGCTGGTTATCAAGAGTATCATAATAAATAAAATAATCAAATAAAGCGTATCATCCTCTGAAGGTTGGGATGATTATGTTAGTTTCTGACGCTTGCTGATACTCCTGGCTACTAAAATGCTCTGGGCATAATATGCATTGGGGTGTGAAGAAGACCGCATGCCCCATTCTCACGGCCCATTAGCTATAATCCTCCCACTCTCTGTCCATTTACCACACCACCTTGTTTTTGCCATCAACCTAATTGAAAGCCTTTTCATGAGAAGAAAGAAGAAGATGGGTGGTGACAGAATTCACTTATGGACACATACATCAAATATTAACGGTAATCTGTTAGAGTTTATATGCTTGACATTGTACCAGGAAAAGAACAGTATTAGGTAAATACATGCAGGAATGTATGGATAATCAACAAACTACAATCTATATACTAGAAAAATATGTTTACTTACTAGACACTTTGATTCAAAATGACTTGCATAGCTTCAGTCTCCCTCTATACACCAGAAATTTATACAGTATAGCATAGTGGTTTACAATGACACAAATGCTACAATCCACCTGGTCCTTAAACTTGCAACAGAATCATGAAATGGCTGCAGAAGAAGTCGAGAAGAGTCAAGAATCAAATCCACAGCCGGTGTGCAGTGAGCCCATAAGGCTATACATTAACACCATGCTCACAGAATATATATTTAATTTTCTTAGTATTTATCTTTTAATTCTAATAGGGGGTCTTACATCCCCTGTTATAAGTGTCATTACACAAAAAAACCCATGGCATGCAAAGGCATTCTAATAAGATCTTTAAAAAAGAGATCTCAACTTCAGCATCCTCAGCTATGAATCTAGAATTAAATGTTAATTTGTTTACACATCTATGAAACAAACAAAAACCCCACATTATTTGAGTAGTTTGCCTAGTCTAGAAGCAAATTCTAAATAACATTTAAATTTATATATTTGTAGTTACATAATTCATATACAGACAGTAGTATGTTCCTTTTTTTTGCTCAGTGTTGTGAACTGCTGACAGGAAAATGCAAGTGGTTGGCATTTTACTGTTCTTCTTGCAAAGTGTCCTCTCTGTGTTTTTCTCCATACACATGCTCTTGCATACCACCCCGGAACCCCAACGTTCTTTTCTTTCAACATGTTGCCTTAAAAATAAGTGAGTTTTGGGAATGAATAGCTGCAGTGTGGACTGTGCAAGCAGTAGCTCAATTTGCCCTGCAAGATATCGGCACCAACAACGCCATGTATTCTGATGATTTTTCTTCACTCGGTAGCTAATCAAAAATCTGCCAGATAATAATAAATATGTCACTCTAAAAATGTAATTAGAAAGTTTTGGACAGTCTGAATCTAAATGTACCTGCCAGTTGGTCTCCTTGCCCAGCTTCAGAAATCCTCTGAATTGATAAATCACATGTGGACACTTTTGAGGACTCATTAACATTGCTTAATTTTTAAAGAACAATACAGCGGATAGCAGAGCAAATGCACACTAGCGAACATGCCCATTAAAGGGTTCCAGACATTATAAGAGCAGACAGGCCACACCAAGCCAGAGTGCCATCACCTTTAGCTGCCATTACCCCAATCAGCAAAGTCACTATGCATCCAATGCCTATAGCAGACAGTCAAAAAATGACAAGGCTTTTTATAATGCACACATAAAAAAGACAACCCAGGGCAACAGTGGTCTATAAATGCCATAGCTGTGGCTACACAACTGGCTTCCCCCCTGCACAGGTTGCTTAAGCCTTATGATGCCAGCTGAATACTGCTGCCTTAATGATGCTGCCACTGCCAACTGTTACCTAATGGTATACATACGAAACTTTTCAACCTGACTGGCCTGAAAGGTTTAAAAGGGATCTTCAGCAATTCAACAACCTTTAACAATTCAGAAATTTGCCTTCTTCAGAAATATATTTTTTTGTAATGTTATTACAAATTTGAAACACTAAAGCCAGCAATGTGTGACCATGTAGCATGACATTGGACATATAGTATTAGTGTTGTAGTATCCCAGTTCTCCTCATATTTTTCCTCAGATTCACCAATAAACTAAATGTGACATATTCATAGCCAAGCTAGTCTCGCTAAATATAGAGAAACTCAGTTTGAAACATGTCTCTCTGTGTTCAGTTGTGCAAAAACCTGTTGCTTATGTAGGCAAAGTAAAATTGTAATTAGTCAAGAAACAGCTGAGGATAAGCCAGGCAGAAGATGAGGCTGAAATACACATGTACAGTATGTGAAAGGCAATAAGCAGGTGTGCAAATGCTTGAAGTCAAGGAGAGCAGTCATAAGTTTGTTAGTGTTGTTAAAGCAAGTTCAAATATTTTATGATGGCTTTAGAAAATGGCTTTAGAAAATGTATAGGAAAACTTGACATTCTACCCAGCTACCATAAGAAATAAGAACTAGAGGATTAAACAAAGTAAATGCTGAGAGTACCGGCATGGTATTTGAGAAACAGTTACTACGCAAAGTGGCTTGTGAGTGATGCCCCTATAAAACAGTTCTTTCTTTACATTTCACATTTTTTCCCCAGGCCTTCCATTTGTAAACTAACCATTATAAAGTAACTAACGTGCCAGTGGACCGATCAGGACAAGATTAACCATTCCCTCTTTTGCTAAGGTTAGTCTTGAATTTTTGCATATGCTTGTTTAATTGTGTTCTTGCCATGTCTGTTTACAATTTGTGTACCAATCTAGTGGGATAGTATCAAAGACACGGGACATGTGATGTTACTCTTGTGTCTTTGCACCATTTTATTCTTCTGTTAGGCTACTTTGGCCCATTTCACTTGGCAGTGAAATAACCGGTAGACCGGTAGTGTTAAAAGAAAGCGGGAAAACACAAAGTCGGAATCATCCATTACAGCCGGGATGGGGGTCAGCTTCGTCTATTCTGAACACTGTCACTTAAAATGCAAATAACAGACATGTTGATATAATTTAAGTGATCATATTATGTTATATTCTTTAATGCATCTTGTGGAAATTTTGTCTTCATGTGCCCCTGGTTTTTGGAGGCCCCAGGTGGTTGCCTGCTCTTGCCTTAATGTAAGTTTTCCCCCTGACAATGCCCATGTCTTTTCCACTGTAATTTTCAGCAAGTGGCTGACAATTGACTGAGGCTTAGTCTTCAGCAGAAGCAGGGCGCCCCCTACTCCTGGGTAAGTGTAAGGATGGAAGACTTAGGTCGGGCTGGCTGCCATATATTCGCTGATATCCTCTCACTCCTGGGGACAAATGTTAAGTTACTCGAGATTGGTGAACCATGAAAGACAGAAAATGCATCACAGGGGATAGATAGCAATCTAAAGAACATTAAAGCTCAACTTTGTGTGTGTTGTGTATTAACGACCAATAAAACCTTATCTGATTAATGGCACGCAAATTCTGGAATGATGTGACATGGGAAAGGGGAGTTCCAGGTCACAACACGAAGGAAGTGGTCAGGTCAACTTACCAGTCCTGATAAGTGGTGTGCCTCATATTTTCCTGGGAGAAGTTACCCAGTAAGCATTTGGCCCACTTCTTAAATTATTTTACATAAATAAAAAGTTTATCCTTTGTGTTTTTTCTAAAACTGGGAACAAATAAATAGAAATGCTTCCAAAATTGTTTTGTTAAACCAAGCAAAAGCAAAGTCACCATGCATACAGGAGTCCAAAAATCCTTCAGTGAGCTTTTTTATATTTGGGGTCTATGATGCTCTGGTATCATGTTGACGATCCATTGCAAGCATAGAAGTACAAAAAAGTTCACCAGCTAACTTTAGAGCTTGTGTCTCAAGGCATCTTTGTCATTCTCCACATGAACACTGAAGTCTCCCAGTAGGACTGCAAAGTTGGTAGATGTTCCTTATCAAACATCTAACCTCAGTTGTACTCATACTGTATAGAGATAGCCCTCTTGCCTGCCGAGCAAAACTCAAGCTGCCCCACTCTCGGCCTGGGACTTATGAGTATCCCTACATCCACCAGAGATCTTTCACTATGACCAATTGCAGCGAAGGAGAGACTAATTACAAAGTTTGGCTCTAGAATCCAGACAATCCATAGAGGTCAGTTATATCTAGCTGATACCACGATATCTCATAATAAATACTGCAGGTATCCTTTCCCACTGGAGAGGTAACATGTTGGCTAAGTCAGTGTTCATTACCAAATGCACACAACACAGCAAAGATATAGAATTTTGAAGGAAATATTGCATTTTCATTGCATGATGTATGATAATTTAAAGGTGTATTCTTTCAATGTTGCTAAGTTATAAATGACTAGAGAATGGTGATGTCCTAAGTAAGGGTTATAATCTAGCCAAGGCACTACTCTACTACGAATCTACTACTATGAATGGAAAAACAAACCAGCTGAAAACTATTAGATTTTGATTTACTTTGAGTATGATCTGGCTTGAAATAAATGCAAGTTTTATCAAAGGCAGTGGTGATAATCTAGAGAGCTCACAGAGAAAATGCTATCCAGTTTGGATGAGGATACTGTAGCTAGGCTAATAAAATTATAATTTGATGTCTTTGTTCCATGGATTTTCTTCCTATTTGAAGAGAGACTCTTTCTCCTGTTTTGAAGAGGTCTAGAAAGAAGACCTTGCTTAGCAAATTACATTCTCTGGATTCATTATTTATTAATTTAGTGCTTCATCAATGGCAGCTTCTGAATTTTAGAATGCAAATAAGAAAAATTATTTATTTAATTTTACAGGATAGGATGTCTGATTTTTTTCTAGGCAAGAGCTTCAGTAATCTGGTACATAAGTGATCCAGCATCTAGATGTTCTCCACTGATTTGAAATGAGATTGAATTAGTCGTGATAGACCAATAATAAGCTGACCTAAATTACACAGTATGCAGCAGATCTCGTGTGTATGTGTATATGATTGATTGTGGTGATGAATGTTGTTTTTGTGTGAAAATTCCTTGGAAGGGTCTTGGTTATTATGTAAAAAGTCACGTGCTCTGAGAGACCTTCAGTCAATAATGGCCCCATTGTATCCATTACATTGAGGCCCATGTCTATTCCAGTTCACTGCTCATTCAATACAGTCAGCTAGGGAAATTACTTTTTTGGTTAATTTCAACATACAGTAGATAAATACATGACAGAAAACTGCATATCCTAAAACTGCAGATTATTAAATGACATCATTTTAAATTAATATAATCTATCTACCTGTTAACTACATATCCAATATGTGGTCATGGGGAAACTGAAGAGTATCCTGGGAATCATAGGGTTAAATCATGTTAAAACAAGTATTGTGAAAAAGGAGATATAGTGAGTAACAAATGTTGCAATATACTATATAACCGAAAGACATGTTTTTCCAGTTCTCATTACACTGCTAATAGGTAATAAAGTAAACTAAATTGGTTCAGTCAAGATAGCATGTTGAATCTGGTGGTTCAGTGAGTGTCTAGAACAATGCAGCGTTAAGAAACCTGGCCCAGTACTGTAATCAACCTGGACAACAATCTGGATTCTTTTCAAACATAAACCAATAAGGAGACTCATGATGAACCACAGCTTTCTGTATATTACACACACACACAAACCCATCCACACTAGCATTTAAAATGGGGATTAAAATATCTCGATGAGACATTCAAGCAGTGGATTATATAGTAAACATGTTCTACACACCCACTGTATTAATTTTTTGTTTAGTGAAAATGTGCTTTTAAATGAATTCAAGCACAAATACTTCCCCAACAGCCCATAGTTTGGTGTTATCTGAGTGCTTGAATGCTTCAGTTGAATATCAGCATGCCTACTCGTACTGAAAGTGCCATCGGAACTCCCTTCTCTGCCTGCTTAAATTCTAATAAAAGCAGATCCTGAGAATATTGGGGTGGTGTTGGGGGGTGGGGGTGACTAAGGTGCACAATTTGACCAGTGCCTCTGTAACCATGGACAGTGGAAAAAAAATAGAGGTAGCCCTGTTCAAAAGGACGGAGAATAAAAACCACCCCCATTCATCCCAACTTTGGGGAGACTGACACAGTGAATATGTCAGTTTCTAAAATGTACAGTGGAATCTGAGAGTGTGGGGTGGAACCTTCAGGACTCTCATTCTGCCGAGTAAAAAAGAAAAATTCTCAGCAGAATAGCTGGATATGGGTGCTGGCATCAGGGCTATCTTTTATTCAACACGAGGCTTTAGTAATTAATTCCTTCAGTGAATCTCTGTGTTTAGATTAGAAGAGCTGTTGTGGACTTTCTATGGTCTGTCTGATATGCAAAAGTTTGGCAAAGACTCTTCTTCTGTTCAGTCCAGGAAACGTCCAAAAAAAATCTGATGAGCATCACTATATAATTATCGTAACATACGTTTATACACAAAGATACACAAATGGAAGCTGGTCTCTGTGATGATGTGATCTAAAGATGGCTGACAGGTCGGTTCACTGGGGGCACTCAGCATCATTTCATCAGATCGTCTCTGTCTCCTGCGGTTCTGTAGCAGCTGACCTTGACCTACATCAGTCATTAATCCCTCCCTTATCCTTCATGGAAATCCAACACAGATAAAACCGTTGGCATCGGCTGCGTGTCAGAGAAAGTGATTCCGTGTAATGGCACTGACCAGAGACAATTCTAAGGAAGAACTTGGGGCAGACAGCATTCAAAGACTGCTGCAGCTTTATCCACTGTGGCTTCTAAAGCATAGTCCCTGTCATTAATCAGTTTATTCAAGGGTACTGTGATACAGCCACTTGATGGTTTTTAACTGAGTATGAGGTTGATTATCCTTTATTCCCCCTGAGCTAAGAAGCTGTTCTCATAAAGCCCATCTATCATCAGCGCCACATTAACCACCGTGGTTGCTCCTTGGGCTATTACCATAAGACTCACCACAATCCATCTCTAAACCTAGTCAATGTAAGATGAAAAAAATGTTACTTAAAGCCAGCACAGTGCAGCCCGATACTACTCAGATTACACATAATATTCCCTTCATTTATACAATTAATTTCAATTATGAAATGTTCACATATTCACTGAAATAATAATAATAATAATAACTTTCCTGCAGCTTCATTACAGTCGCAAATTTTATGTTACACAATAGTTACAAGCTAATACTAATGGAATGCTGATGAAGACATTAATATGGAAAACGCAAAAAGGTTTTATTCTGATAATGAATACTGTTATGTCATTTTTCCAGCTGACCTCCGAAACAATGCCAACGGCAGTTTTGAGACAAGAAAACACAGCAGTGACAATTACTTCCACCGCTTGCTGCACATGCTAGAGGGAAGAAGTGGCATTGGATGTGTGAATGAAAGAATAAGGTAGGAGTGAATTAGGAGCTGAGAGCAAAGGCAGCTGGTGTTCACGAGGTGACCTCTTGGGCACCGTAAGGGGTGTAGGGCATCCATGGTGAGGCAGACAGGCAGCCAGCTTGGCAGTGCTGCTCTGGGAGCCTGCAGCTCTCTACATCATATGGAGAGAGGGGTGGTGGGCAGCAGGCATAGCTGCCAGAACTGGACCAGATTCATGGACAATTGACAGCTGCATGTAGACCAACCAGAGAACAGCTATGCAAATCCCATGATAATTTAACCCCCCCTTTACGCTACCTACACCTGTCCAGCTACAACAGCACAACAAAGCCTTGGCTTTCAGTAATGTGATGGCATTTCTAAAGTTCCTGTTCCTTAAGATCTTGTGTTTATTGTCATGTCTATTCTTCCTTTATTTATTTATAGTTGTCTTTCATGTCTTTCGTCCCTTTATTTTACATATTTTGAATGAGGGCGGCAGTAGCGGTTGATATCGGTTTTGTGTAAAGCACTTCGTGTTGCATTGAGTTTTCAGGAGAAGTGCTATTTAAATAAAGTCTGATTAATTGATTGATTGATGCTAGAGAGCAGCAGTCAATAATGGATTCAGTAATGACCCATTGCAGGCTTCCTGTTTGTAAGTCATATAACAATCCTCATATAAACACCATAGCTGTCTTACTAATTATCTGAACGCAGACCAAAGGCTGCATCTTTTTTCTACATATTTTCAGGTAACTAAATGAAGCAATATACATGAACAGTTAACGGGTGTGCTTAATTTACTAAAAATATTTAAAAAATTACAAAAAAAACAGAATCTTGATAGTGTGGTCTACAGGGAAAATATCTGGAGCCAGAAAACTGACTAGTAACAAATCATACACTATGGACAAAAGTATTGGGATACACGTCTTAATCATTCAATTCAGGTCTTTCATTCAGACCCATTGTCACAGACATAAAAAATCAATCACCTAGACATGCAATTAAGTTTCAAATATTTGTGAAAGAATGGGTCATTCTGATTAACTCAGTGAATCCAAGCATGGTACTGTCATCGGATGCTACCTTTGCAATACGTCATTTTGTGAAATTTCTTTACTATTGACTATTACAAGTATAATTGCAAGTGGAACCATTTAGAAACAACAGAAACTCAGGCATGGAGTGGCCGACCACAGAAAGTCACAGAGCGAGGTTGTGAATGCTGAGGCACATAGGGCATAAAGGTCGCGAACGCTCTATTGTCTCAAGAACTACAGAGGTCCAAACTATGTCTAACCCCAGCACAAAAACTGTTCACCGGGAGCTTCATGGAATGGGCTTCCATGGCCGAGCAGCTGCATGCAAGCTTCACATCACCAAGTGCAATGCTAAGCGTCATATGGAGTGATGTAAACCACGCCGTCACTGGACTCTGGAGCGCTGGAAATGCAGATGCCAGGAGAACATTACCTGCCTCACTGCATTGTGATAACTGTGAAGTTTGGTGGAGGAGGGATAATGGTATGGGGCTGTTTTTCAGGGGCTGGGCTAGGCCCCTTAGTTCCAGTAAAAGGAACTGAATACGTCAGCCTACGAAGACATTTTGAACAATTCTGTTTCAGACTTTGTGGGAACAGTTTGGGGAAGACCCTTTTCTGTTCCAGCATTACTGTGCCCAAGTGCGCAAAGCAAGGTCCATAAAGACATGGTTCGGTGAGTTTGGTGTGGAAGAACTTTAGTGGACTGCACAGAACCTTGACCTCAACCCCATGAAACACCTTGGGATGAACTAGAACGGAGATTGTGAGCCAGACCTTCACGTCCAACATTAGTACCTAACCTCAGAAATGCTATTCTGGATAAATGGGCAAAAATGACCATGGACACACTCCAGAATCTTGTGGAAAGCTTCCCAGAAGAGTGACAGCTGTGTACAGCTGCAAAGAGTGGACCAACTCCATATCAATGTGCCTATGGATTTAGAATGGGATGTCAAAAGTTCCTGTAGGTATAATGGGCAGGTATCCCAATACTTTTGTCCATATAGTGTACAAATCACTCTTGATACCAATAACAAGATGATTGAGTGCTACTACTTACTAAAATTTCTAATCCATTTACTGCCCAGACTTTTCAATATATAGTGTATTTTTCTTATTTTTGAACAGTAATAAGTCTTCAGGGACAAGGCAGTTTTCAAAGCCCCCCAAGCAGCATTGCACAAAATAAATGGAGCATTTAAACACAAATCAACGGTGTTGGGAAACAGTGACTGCATTCCTTGCTATGTCTCAGTAAAACAGACCTAATGTTTTCTAAGGCACGATAGCCATAATTGTGATTACACTTTACATTTAAAAACACACACAGAGGTTTATTTAACATTCTATAGAGACTACACAGTATTGTTTAAAACACAACTTATAGAACACGCTGTGTCAGTACAATAATCAATGTCCTTCCACTTGCCTATAATAGTGGCTGGTGCCGAGTTTTTCATTAAAACCAAGCTAAACAGCATATGCATGTATACAAATGCACCTTTGTATCGCAGTGAGTAATATAGGAGAGATTTGCCCTTGAGTTTTCTTTCTGCAGTGCATAGTGGTGGATTTCATGTTTAATTTGGAAACCAGCTAAGCAGCTCAGGGAAAGGAAAACACTCCTACGGTATAAACAAACATCTGTATAAATAACTTTATTCAAAGTAACACTGCATTACTGTTATAACCTAAATTAATTGACTCATATACTCACTTTGCATTAATGCATTATACATATCCCGATTTTAGAACCTCAGATTTTTAAGTTTATATTTTTGCCAAGCACCTTTAAACCAGTCAGACTAAGTTCACTCAGTTTCATTTAGGTAATTTTCCAGACATCGAGGTAAACACATAAAATACATTAAAACCTTGTACTGTGGCCCTGTGAACCTGGAACAAGCCATTTCAATGCTGTAGTCATCTGAACTATATTGTACATACAGTCATGCTAACCTGCTCCTTAAAGCCCAAGGTAACAAATAAATATGACTGATGAAAACAGCATTTTGGTAATTGCATGAAATAAGATGACTCAGAATGTATATCCTCTCCATTTATGCATGTATGTCATGAGCTGTAGATTAAAAATTAAAAGCAGATCTGGATACAGACAAATAATGGAGGACATGAACAAATAGACATTTTTCTGTCATGTTTTCATTTGTTTGGTATTTATTTTTGTTTGCCTTCCAGCAAACAGCGCTAATTGTGAGCTTCTATTTAGGCCTGCACTGTAATTCTGTAGAGAATTGTAATTGTAGAATTGTAGAGAGATGTAATTCTGACAGAGCTTCTATACTCAGTTATCAAGGCTTGTACCACAGTATCACCCTACAAAAGCGGAGACATAAGAAGTTTCTAGTGGAGATGCTGCAGGCTAGTAGGCAGAGTTCAAATATCAGGCAATCTGCCAGGACTACTGCTGGCAAGCAGCCAGCTACTGCAGAATCAGTCCAATGTAAAAACAGTCAGTGAGACAAATGTGCTCGGAAACGAGACCCCCGTAAAGTACTGAGTGCAACAGTGCTTTTTTTTTCCTCTGGGCAGTGGGGAAAGTCTCAGTGTACAAAGAGAGAGAAATCCCTCCATTGCAGAAATGTGAAAGAAGGCAGAGAAAAGAGGTGAAAGGGGGACATCTTCAAGGGTTTATTCTCCTAAGTAATGGGAACTGTACTCTAGAAAACAAAGCAAGTTTACAATGCAAAGTTAGTTTCTGTCTGTTTCAGCCAGCAACTTGCATAAATTTTGGTAACTGTGGTGTTAACCTTGATTCAAATATAGAGTCAGTAGGTCCTCCTACTGCAGTCACTCCTAGAAAGTGGTATTCCTAGAAATCTTCAATCTATTTCCTTTCACCATAAATTGCCTATCAGGACAGCATCACATCTCCGGGGCTGGGGGTCCTGCTGCAGCCCTGCACTGGATATGCAGTTCTATAAATGGCTGCATGGAATACATGAGTGCAGCCATCAATTGCATTTAAGACTAGCATCTTCATTTGGTTGTGCATGATATATTCAGACCATTTCGTCATACTGGCATGCAGAAACACTAAATAGAAACACTATAAAAATAGCTGTCATGTAGCACAACTGGCTCCTTTTAAAGTTATAGTGATAGTTGCCAGTGATTTGTATTCTTGGACTTCCAGGAATGTCCATTTCACCAGAAACTTAAACCATGGGCTTCCCATCTAAACCTCACTTGGTTCACATTGATAGTCTCATGCAAAGGGGCAAATTAGCCAAGTCTAAAGGGAAAAATTAACTGAGTGGCAAGAGTCAAAATGGAGCACAAAATTAAAATATTCAACACTAGAGGCACAGAGAAAAAGGCCCACAATCACAGTGTTTAAAGTAAAAATGATGAACTGGTGCGACTGACGATACCAGCAAAAATAATGTATCTGGACACATTTAATGTACATGCACAATGATAGAGGTTCCTGAAAAATAATAGACAGCCTCTCCTTGAATCCTGGATCTTTGTGTAAAATTGAATCTCAGTGAGAAACAACAGAAGGCAATAAAAAGCAGTGTTGCCAGGTCCAGCAAAAATCTCCAGCCCAAGGTCTGCTTAATATCCACCCAACGGAAGATGAAACTAGCCCAATATTTGAAATCCCAGTATACTGTATCTCAAAGAAATAAACCAGTATTTTGGATGCTGATCACATTCAAATGTTCAACATTTTACAACCAAAGTTAAACACAATCACGTCACATGAATGGACGCACTCTCTTTTCCCTGGGTTGCCAACGTGGTCAGCTGCCTGGAATGTGATTTTCAATTCTTGACTAGTCTGCATATGCATTTACATGTATGTAGCAGTTTTATTACCTTGTAAATAATCTGTACAGTTTGCAAACTACCCCAACGCTTCTCATGTAGCGAATTTTAGGTTTATAATGGAATAATTTCTTGCGTGAGTCTGAAAACGTGAGTGTCATGCCAGATGCGAGGGAGTTAGCAATCCTGCTTTCCTAGTGTGTCTCGCTGACTTTCAGTGGCTTTACACAATGCTAACTGGCTTTGGTTACGGTGTCAAACTGAGATCAGTGCTGGATCTACTACTGTTCATTTTATGTATGCTACCACTTGGTAACATTATTAGAAATCATGGTACTGTATTAGATTCCACTGTTATGCTGATAATACACAGTTCTATATATCTGTTGAAACAGATTATGCACTCCAGCTCTCTGGGTTAGAAGACATCCTGTGTTGTACTGCAAAAAATGTTCTTATGTTAAAAACAGAGAAAAAGATAGTACTGTTAATTTAAGTTTGACTGCCTCAACCTTGGTGGTCTTCCTATTCAGCCTAACAGAGATCTTTACTGATTCAAATCTATGTTTGCTCATATAAGTGATCTACCCTCTATGGAACATAGCCAAGCTTCAGATGATGCTCTCCTTCCATGACACAGAAAAACTAATACATGCCATTAAGTTCCAGGCTGGAATAGTGTAATGCTCTCATTTTTGGTTGGCCATATGCATCCTTAAATAATCTAATCTGGCTAATTTTGCAGCCAGAGTACCTACAAAAGCTACATTTTCTATAATATTAGCCCTGTTCTATGCTTCCATTCAAGTCTCAGATTGATTACGAAATACCGCTATTAACTTATAAAGCACTGAATGGTCTCGCATCAGAATATCTTAAATATCTATTGGTCTTTTACAACCCTCCTTGACCGCTTTGATTTCAAGGAGTAGGATACTGTATCTAGGACATAGAGTAATGCTGGCGGTATGACTAAATATTTGTATCACGGTATTTTTTAAGGTTCTGGGGTATTAAATTTATATTACAGTATTTTTTCCCCCAAGTTCACCCTTACCACTGCAGCAACTCCTTACATCAATAAAATGCTTGCTAATGTTTTTAGAAAGGTGTGTTTTTATTAGTTATAAAAAAAATCATTTGCATTTATCGTGACAGTATCACCGACATGTTTTATTAGATTATCACTGCATATCCAGCTTGATAGTGAGATGCTTTACTGATTATACTTGTGTACTTAGCTCAACGTGATTTGCTTCACTTACCTGTTTTACTAGATTAATGATGTGCTTTTACCTAGATAGGCAGGCTGCAGAGCCTTCTCCTACAGACCACCCTAGATGTGGAATAGTCTCCCAGCAGAATATGAGAGGAGAATATGACTCTGTTACCCTCATCTCCAGCTGATTTACATATTAAAATATGTCCAGTTATTCAAGGACCCCCTGCCCCCCACGTATGTCTCTCATTGTTACAGATCAAGGATCCTACAGCATTTAAAGCTCAAGGTACTGGCCTTTATAAAGGTTTTACTGTAGATAGAAGAATCCAAGTATCAAGAGAAGGAAAAAGCAGTGGAATATCTTGTCCTACCCAGCCTCCTAATGAACCCATCTGTGGTATGGCTGCCAGTTTCCAAAATAAAAAAATTCCATAAGAAACTGTAAGGTGAAAACTATGTCCGAAAACTACTTAATTACATTGATGCACAAGTTTCCAACCTGTACAAAGATTATCCAGATGTAGAGTCAACTGAATGGAAATATTAATAACATTTGTTAGCATTTAAATATGGCCGTTAGTGGCAGTGTGCACTTCCTGCTTGTTTACATGAATAAAATAACATTCATTCATGAATAAAATCTGAGCATTTGCATCTCCGTAAGGATTGATATCCACCACGGCCCATTAGTCTAAAGGGAAGCTAAAATGTTCAAAAATGGAGGAGAAAAAAACTCCATCTGTAACTATGGCGTCAGTGACGTTTTTACCTAAGGATTTCAGCAAGTGAACTGCACTTACACATGATTCACAGTGTTCAATACGTAGCATTTGGCCTATTAAACAAAATGGGCCCACATATTGATTGTTGCATAGGGGCAGAGCTTTCAATATAATATGTTTTAATGAGGGCAGAAGTCTTCAAAATGCTTATAATACTAAGGGAAGCCCACATTAGTGTGTATGTGAGCTTCTGTTTGTTTACAATTAAAATTTGTTTATCCATGTAAGTAAAAGTATTAGAAATCGACATGCGTTTGGTTCGCTTCTCGTACATGTCAGGATTAAACCTGGAACATGTTTGAGCATATTAGTGCAAGTTATTTGGGTGTTTTGCATGTTTTCATTTCAGGAAGGTCTTATCGTTTTTACCGCTAATACTATTTGTAAAAAGGGGGTGCAGGCTATAGGGTGACAAATCATACATACTGACTTTTAAAAACATATAATTATGAAATTATATATAGAAAACGCAGCACACTTTGCTATGCAGCAGTAACAGTGCAGAAAAAAACTAATGTTAAAATCAAAAAACAAATCACATGCAACAACATAAAGTCAGTCAAAAAAATCTAATCTGTAGTATGCTTAATGTGGATAACTGTTTAATGTAAATGTACACTACAGGCCGTAAGTTTGGGCCCACCCTCGGATTTTGTAAAAAATAAACACGCTGCTTTGTCAAACTTTTTCTACAAGAAAATTAGAAATACTAAAAATAAATGTAACTGACTGATTTTCAGTATTTTATAGCTTATTATGTTATTTAGCCACAAATCTGAAACAATTGATTTAGAAGAAGACATATCAGGTCTGTTTTTAATGCACATATATCCACTCTGAGTTGGAATTGTATTTAATGTCAGAACTTTGCTCATAGCCTCTCTCGACTGTCTCTTAATAAAGTAAATGACTTGTCTGCCTTGTCTTGAATTTGAGAGGTTTAATGCACTGTCTGCTCCTTGTTTCAATCCTCTGTTGTACTGTATCACAACCGATGTCAGAATTTTTGATCAATATTTGTTATTTTTATGCTTGTAATGGCTAGAAAGCTAGCAATCGAAATTTTGAGTGAAAAAGGGTTCTTTCATCACCAAACAGCCAAAAGGTTGAATGTTTATAAGCATGGAGTGACATACTGTTTACAGAGAAAAGGTTGACAGGAAGCAACAGTGACCGGAAACAGTCTGGGGCAAGGAAAGTGACATCAAAGGATGAAAATCAACAGTTAGTTGAGACGTGTAAAGTAAATTGGAAGATGACTGTAATGGTCTGAGGGCTGATTACTGTGAACAGAGGGAAACTGGTATCTCTTAATACAGTGCAACAAAGATGGAGAGCAGCTGGACTGCAGGGTCGAGTTTCTGCCAGAAACCCTTTACTTTATGGCGTTAACAAGAAAAAGAGACTACTACAGGCAAAATGACGCAAAGACTGGAGCATTCAGGACTGGTAGCAGGGCTTGCGGATGGACGAAAGTCCATCCTTGGGACACGTTGTACCAACAAGTTTAAAATGAGCGTCTAGAAAACGTGACAGAACTGTTTGCATGCTTGAAAGGAGGGTTTGGACATAAGTTATTTTCAAAAATTGCTGGAAAGGATGCGGTGAATCTGTGCTGCTGTGATAAAGGCAAGGCGTGGTTATTTAGATGAAACTCGTACTTACACTCGCATTCATAAAATTTTACTTACAATGCACAGTAAAGTGTTAACATTACACTACAGAACCAATCAGTTACATTTGTTTTAAGTAATTCTAAAATTCTCTTGCAATAAAACTTTTCAAAAACAGTGTATCTTTACTTTTTTTTTTTTTTTTTTTTAACTCCGAGAACTTCTGCCCTATATTTTACATGTAGCCCTGTACCTTTAAAATCACAGCGGATCTTAATGTTTTTCCCATTTCTGTCCCAGCTTCCTCATGTCATTTCTGATTAGGAGGCAGACAGCTTACAAAGTGCAATATACTTCAGTTGGCATCAGGATCACCAAGGTAGCATATCTGGTTTATGAACAAGTTCATTAACTTGCAAATGCAATTTGCAGGCCCTGTGCTCACACAGCCAATTCTGCTTCTGTACTTGTCTGTCTAGTGGCCCTTCAAAAGACCCCAGATTGCTGAGTCAGAATGCCCATCTGGTCCCACAATTACATTACATTTAAGTAGGTGCAATGGGAGATGTATAGTGAATTTAAGGATGAGGAATGGTACAAATGAAGAGGCATGGTATAAATACTGTTGATTTGCATACAACTGTCGTTTCAAGCATTGGTTACTGATACAAATCGGAAACTTCATTTAAAAAAAAAAAAAAAAAACAGAGCAATTCATACCAAAGACATACCTGAAGCGAAGTATAACAAAGGCCCAAATATATTAAAGAAGCTTAAAAGAATTGAAAAATTGAAGGGATGCTGTGAATAAAGTTCAGATATGAATGAACAATTGTGTCTATTGTGGGTTGTGGAGTGGTGAGATATACTGTACTGTCCAACAAAATGTCATGGTTGCTGGTGGGAGATCCTTATTAATAAAATGTGATACTAACACTAATACTTCCTGAATTCCTATACAGTACATCAGTTCAGCTGTCCATTTTTTGGTTGTAGAACAGAAAATCTTTGTGGATGGAGTGTTCCAGCTTTTCTTGGCTCTTCTCTGCTGTCATTGTAACCTTCAAAAGCAATTGTACCCAAAAGCAGCCTTGGCTCACTGCCACACAATTTACTGTGATCGTGCATGAGGCGGACTACTTAAAGAGCTAAGCTGAGAGGGAGGTGAAGGCAAACACCAGAAAACTGGAAGAGACAAAAAATAGGGAAGAAGGACGTGTAAACTGTGTCTTTCTTAGTGATATATGCATGAGGGTGGGGGGTGGGGTGGTGACTAGAGCTGCTATCCTGCTGCCTACCACAAACCCAGAATGACCTCCCCCCCTCATTTTGGTATCTGTCTGTCCTGATACACCTCCATGTGAATGTCCATCATTACCCCACTGCAAATGTTCCCTAAATGAAGCAACAGAATATACCGGCAAATAACAAGTGTCCTCCATGTCAGAAGGGCCTCGGAAATGCCGGCGATCTTACGTGTCGTTTGTGCTGAAGCTTGGCAGACAAGTGTTTTTGCTCACATCGAGCTCAGCCATCTGTTTTCTAACGACAATTAGGACAGCCAACGGTTTTCCTGAAATGCTATTCAGTATGACCCAACTGTGTCAGCCCACAAGTAGGAAGGTTAGGCTCCTTCAGCTGGTATGGTAATCCAGTCATAGTACCTGTCACTCCAGGGTGCTACACCTGTACTGCTACGTTGGTAATTAAGAGACTGAACACGGTCCATGTGTTGTGCCTCTCAAATGAAAGTTGGGGGCTCCAAATATTATGAGCACAAGGCTCATAGACTGTTTCAGTTCTGCTTGGAGTCCTGTTTCCAGGGCTGTTTTTTCTTGCCTGAAGTATTGCCTCTCAGTTTGTGCCTTTTGTGTGCACGCATTTCACCTACAGGTATGCAATTCTGTCTGCCTATGTCTTGTTGCCGTCTTTGCTGTTCTGTACTGGTGAGCCTAGCTGGCATATTGCCTCTGGGCTCCTAGTCTTACTTGTTTCCAAGTCTGCGGTTTTAGTTAGTCGCAGTTCCATAGAAGTTTGGTCAGCTTGTCAGTTCTGTACATTTTGGTATTTTTGGTGTAATCTCATTTGATCACCTGTCAGACCAGCAGTTTGGGAGCAGCGAGTACCAATGAGTACCTTTTTCTCTGCTGCCCAACGGACTCAGCGACTTTTGGGCAGATCACCTGGCACTGAGATGGGACTGGGTGGGTCTGGTTTGGAGTATTCTTTGTAGTTATGGGTTCATGTATGGTGTGTTTTGTCATTTGAGGTAAGCGGTAAGCGAAATAAATAAAATGAGTTTTCCTGTGTGTGGCTCAGAGAGAATTTCATTCAGATATGATGTGTTAATTTGACCCTTTTCTGAATGAAAATAACTCCCTTGTTCCACATTAATTTTTGTTTATATACAGTGCTTTTATTCAATACTAATTAAAATAATAGACACAAATATATTTCAATAAGCCATGGAATTATTCTCATTTTGCAAAATAGTGGTACAAAATTAGATAGTAGGAAGTACAATAGTACGTTTTGGCCTGACTGTTTTCTACATGTATTTCCATAAAGGTGTGCATTTATTTGTGGGTGGTTTCGAGGAACATCAATAACTTCGGCTGCAAGCAGGACCATCGCTCTCATGTTTATGTCCGATGGATGCTTGGGTCCAAGAGGACCAGCTTGGGTGACAGCAGGAGCTGCTATGTTCTGGCCATGCCAAAATTTGGGCATGCTGGCACCCACTGCGGCCCACCTGGCAGTCAGCTCAAATGTGTTTCAGTCACCTTGCTACCCAGGGAGCACTCTGAATTTGTGTTAAGGGCAGTTGTGTGCCCTGCTGGCAAAGTAATGCACCTCTACCAAATTAAATAATTAGGAATATTTATGTATATATAAGAAAAAAGCACTGTTTGTGCGACTTATTTTAATTGGCAGGGCTGTGTCACACAGGGGTGGGGCGAGATTTAATCATAATGTGCCACTTTGTTTTGCCTTGTACTATAATACTTGTTATTTTACTGACTTATTCATCCTATGCTATAGGGCTACAGTACTGTACCTATTGACAAGCTACCCAGATGACCGATGTGCTTCTTTTGATCAGGCCAAGGTGTCAAGTACCTCCAGCTCCTTATTTTCACACATTCAGCAAAATTGCAAAACATCTATAAACCAAAAGTAAATCAAATGAGAAATATCACTTAGCTTTTACAGTGAAATTAGATGGAAAAAATAACTCCCTTGTATGCTGTGTATTTACTAATACTATTGAGCTAATGATACTTATGAACTCAAAACAGGTGTGATAATGCTTAGACCTGTATCATTAGAATTTATTTTTATTGCTGGACTTTTGAGGTCATACTATCTTTTATTGCTGTTGCATTAATGTCTATTTTAATAAAAAGTTTAGAATTGGCTTTGAGAGTGTCTATTTCACTTTGGATTTCAAAACAGATCATTCAATTTTTTTGTGAAATTATATTTTTTAAAACTAAATATGCAAAATTTTCTACTAATATTCTGATATGAATCATGTCAAAGGATGTGCAAATTTTTGCTGAATTCTACCAGGTAAAGAGCTTCCTTTCAGCATTTATCTTGTTTGTACAGAGAAATTATTCAATATCCATTATTGCTTGTCCTCTCAGGCATCTCCTTTTGTTTTTAAAAAACCCACCCCTAGTTTTAAAACTAAAGCTTCTTCTACATTGTCTAGAAGCTTGCAAAACTGATTATAAAACCCCAATGTTCTTATAAGCTTAAGTGGTTTGGCTTTTGTTATACAATTTCATTCCCTAGCACAAAACAGCCATAATTATCTGTTTTTATATCTCTCTGCTGTACACAATACCGCCGTGTTCACAGTAACGTCTAAGAAATGCAGAACAACCAGGAACTGTAAAAGTCCATTGCAGTTGGAGCCCTATTACTGTCCAGAATTTTTGAACCAAAACAACTGTGACCAGTTGCACACAGAAATTTGAACGGACTTTTCTGTGGTCCTTCCCAAGCTGGCTAATATATTTGCGAACTAGTGACATGCTATACAGTACAAGCCTGCAAAGAAACCTTAGTACAGGCATACTCAATAAGTGGAGGCACGAGGAGGACTGCCTGAACCATAGATCTGAATAGGTGGGTCTACACAGCATTATCTCAGATCATTCCCACATTAGGAAGGGATAACAACAAGCACACTATGGGGAACCGCAAAAACAGAGGAAAACATATGTTGTGCATGTAAAAAAAAAAAAGCATCAAGGCAACACACCCGAAAGCCAAGGTGAAGAGACTGACCTCTTGATAGCCTACAGATTCAGTCATTACAGACCTACTAAAAGCCAGGCATGAACTCAAAAATGTAATCATAATAATAAAAAACAGAATGCAAACTTCTCAGGCTATAAAAGCAGCACAATGAATTTGGACATCCTTAGCAAATCAATTAAAACAACAAACAGAATAATTTCCTCCTTGCAGACCTCTCTGTTAATGTTGCTGACATCCAACTCCATTACATCTTTCTATTAAACACTTCCTTTGGAAATCAAAACATATTTCTGAGGAAAATCCTCCTATCAAACTAACCAAATCTCAATAAAAAAAAAAAAATCTGAAAAAAACCTCCCTAGAAGAAATTTTTAAAGATCTTTTTTTATTTGTCTGCATCTTTGTCATGACTTTCTTGGCTTTTAACTATGTATAGAGTCCATGTTCTCTCCTCTCCTCTGGGTATGTAGGTTTCCTCTCATAATCCAAAGACATTCAATTAGGTAAACTGGTTCATCTAAATTTACAATGGTGTGTCTGTGTGTGTGTGTGTGTATGTGGATTAGGTCTGCATTACATTGTCGGCACCATTTTCCAGGTCCCCACAAATATCTGTGACCGTAATCAAATCAAAAAAAAAATTCCAAAAGTATCGCATTTTCCTTGGGTATTTATGGTTAAGGTTAGGGCTGGGTGGGGGTTAAGGTCATCATGTTTGGATTAGAGTTTTCCCCATAGAAAAACATGAAGAGTCCACACAAATATAGAATTACAAACCTGTGTGTGCTCGCGCGCATGTATGTGTGTGTGTGTGTGTGTGTGTGTGTGTGAGCGGGTATACCTATCTATATGTCCCCATAACGTGATAAATGTCTGTTTTTATTAATTTTTAATAAATATCCGAAAACTCTATTTTATTAAAATCAGTGACTGCTATGAAAAAACTAAAAATACAAAAACTCTTGTATTTTGCTTGGTTACTTATGGTTATGGTTAGGGCAGGGTGGAGGTTAAGGTTGTTATAATTAACGGTAGCATTTTTCCCATAGAAGTGAATGAGCGGGCCCCATAAGGATAGGTATACTCTACATGTGCGTGCGTGCGTGTGTGTGTGTGTGTGTGTTTGTGGGTCACAATCCTGTTCCTGGAGGACCCCTGCCAGAATGTTTTCATTCCAACCCACACTGTTTTGAACTTGCCACATTCATTATGAGCCTATTAAGGACCATGTGAACGAGATTAAGGTAGAGTTGGAATGAGAACATTTTGGCAGGAGGTCCTCCAGGAACAGGACGGAGAACCACTGGCATATGACCTGTCGTCTTATCCAAGACATCACCATTCCTTGCCTTGTACCCTTTGATGTCTGAATAGGCTCCAGGCTTCTCTGTGATCCTGCACTGGATAAGCAGCTGATGGATGGATTATCTTACATTCATTTTTTATATTATTCAGCAAAACATTTATAGCCACAACAAAGTGGGCAAGCCAGAGTAACCCTATGTTCTGTATCGAACGCATTTTCACACATACAACAGCCTTGTCAAATTACAATAACAAGTCTGAAATTAAACGAGTAAGCTAATGCTTAGTCCTCTGTCAAAGTTTGGTGTACAGTATGTCATGACAACTCTGTCACATGATTGGATGTGAAGCCATTGTTTTGTCATGGGAGTGTTTAAGGTTGCATTAATTATCATACAAAACTCTATTCAACATCACAGGGATTATCTTACTACAACTATTAGAGCACAATATACCTTACTTCTGTCTAATCATACAGCTACAGTCCTATATATACTGCCGCTGTCTAATCTGCAAATAGCATGTGCCAGTCGATGTGTGAATACCGTACGCTGTGATGGTACCGCATTCCACCAGCACCTTCTATCATACATGTATTGGATAAAAGCTCATGAAAACATTGGATTTATCTGATTGTAGGATTACGTGAAATGTGGTGTTTTCCATAGTAATAGGTAAACAGGTGTCACACCGAATAATCTGATTAAACTAATAACATTGAAAAAAATACACTTTCTAATATCAATATACTTTCCTCCGGGTACTCCGGTTTCCCCCCACAGTCCAAAAATATGCTGAGGCTAATTGGAGTTGCTAAATTGCCCGTAGTTGTGCATGTGTGAGTGAATGGTGTGTGAGTGTGTCCTGTGATGGGCTGGCCCCCCATCCTGGGTTGTTCCCTGCCTCGTGCCCATTGCTTCCGGGATAGGCTCCGGACCCCCCGCGACCCAGTAGGATAAGCGGTTTGGAAAATGGATGGATGGATATCAATATACCTTTTAGTTCCACAAAATACAGAAGATAAATGCATAAAGCCAGATAATTCAAGCCCTGATTAAATGATGATCTTAACAATTAAATGCAGCTTCAGTTAGATATTATGTCATTAAATGAGTCTGCTGTTTGATATAAACAACATATCCAATATCCATTGGCAAGACTGGATATAAAACAAAAGTAAATGAACTACTGTACATCCGACTGGACATGTTGTGATGTAGCAGTCCACCAGGAATCCTCCTCACATCAGCAGGGGGGAATTAGCTTCATGCAAGAGGATGTTAATTGTGGTAGCCAATAACTGCCCCGACTAAGGGGCAGAACATTGTTCCCCAGATTTAAGGACCATGTTGGGAAGAAGGATCAGGTAGAAAATAAGTTATGTGAGCAAGTTCTGCATGTTTCCGCTGGCTCCTGCAAAAATACAACTTGGAGAAGGACCACTCTGAAGGGACTGTTACCTTCAAACTAACCCCATCTGTGCCAAAGGACCCTTAGCCTGTCTGTTTGGGGGAAGAGGTGTTTCCCCCTGAATTGGTGACCACAGCCCATCTGTTGCCATAACCTATTTTCCCTAAGTAAACCTTGCTTCTCAGGTGGTACCTGCCATCAATCTTGTCACTCATTCCAACCAATTCCTACCTGTGATTTGTGGTACACAGATGTAAATCTGTACACAGATCAGCCTTTCCATTAAAACCAGCTGCATAATTTTGTGTAGGCATCCGCCTGGCCGCCAGAACAGCTCAGACCTGTTGAGGGATGGACTTCACAAGATCACTTAAGTCCTATAAGTTGCAAGGTGGGGCCTCCATAGATTGGACTAGTTTGTCCAGCACATTGCACAGTTGCTCGATCAGATTGAGATCTGGGGAATTTGGTGACCAAGTCAACACCTTGAACCCTTTCTCAGTGTTCCTCCCTCCATTCTACAATTTTTTGCAGTTTGGCAGGGCACATTATCCTGAAAGAAACTGCTGCCACTGGGGAATACCGTGGCCATTAAGGCGTGTACTTGATCTGCAAAAATGTTTAGGTAGGTTGTAAGTGTCAAAGTAATGTCCACATGAATGGCAGAACCAAAGGCTTCCAGGCAGAACATTGCCCAGAGCTTCACACTGCCTCTAATAACTTGCTTTCTCCCCATAGTGCATCCTGGTGCCTCTTCCCAGGGTAAATGAGGCATATGCAGATCATACAATGAGTGAAGCTGGACTGTGGAAAATTAAGATCTGAAGGCACATATAAAGGGATTGACAGAACAAGATCTGAAGATGGGAGCAAGGTTACATATGGATAAAACAGAAGATTTAATTATAGGAACAGTAGCTGAATTTAATGATGACAACATAGAGGTTATAGATTAAATGTATGGGTGATCAAAATATAGAGACTGGCTTAGCAGAGTTGTGCTGGGATGAAAATTAGACGAAAAAGAAAATGACCGGTAGCAAGATGCATGGACTTTACCCCCAAGTCTCTGAACACTGGGAAGCCTGAATACCCAGACAGAAGACGTTGTTCTGGAGAAATGGTGTCAATATGTTTAGCAGGCTTTATATTTTTCATCTAAATATTTCTCACAAGCAGTGGACTTTACGCCTTTAAAGACAATGTTAATAACAAACTGACAGTTCATGTACATGCATCGTCATGACAGCACCAATGGGAATCCTGCTTGTGTAGCCCACTGGCCGTCTGACAGGTGGCCCTGTTTGAGCTGCAGCACCAGGGACAGCGACCACCTGTCAAAATTCAGCACCAGTGCTGTGGACAGCTGGCCCCACATTTCTGCTGATAACCATTGATGGCTGCCTGCAACTGATGTAGCCAAGGATCACGCGGGAGAGGACTACCAGACGTAAAAGGCGGTGGTCGTGCAAGGAGGAACAGACCAGCAGCCATCTGGGCAACATGGTTATCTACTAGCTGCTAATCAGAAGGGCAGCACAAGGGCTTGGGACTAGGGCATGGATTTGTCCCTCCTCCCCAATTTCTCTGTTCCTACTACTTCTGGTGAACTTTCTTGCCATGGACAAGCCTGACACCAACTAAAGCACCCCCAGCCCCATCCGCAGCCCAGGACACCCCCACAGAACCCCAGCAGCTTCTAAGCCCTTATGTTTTAATATATCTAGTCGTTCCCAGCTGTCAAGAATATCATAAACTTTCAGTTGTGTTTATCTTCATACTCCATCACAGAATATCAACTCAAAACAGGACGTAAAAGAAGCAGTGCTGAGTCACAAGCAATTTACCATTTCAAAAACTTTGTTTTGCAACAGAACGTATAGGCAAAACACAGCTAAACACTGTGAAGTAATATTTCATTTTGTATAATAATTCTCATGAAAAGAATCTTTCTCTAGTAACATATGGTAATTGTGCAAATATTTCTTTAATAAAAAATTCTTCGCTATGCATGTGTAGCTTTTGTAGACTGTAGGAGTACACATAAATTTTCTTAAATGTAAAATATTGCCATTGACTTATTAAAAACATCCATCCATCCCTCCCTCCTTTTCTAACTCCTTATCTCTGTCTGGGTTGGCGAGTCATAAAAGCAGTGACATGTATATTTTATTTTTTCAAGCAAAATTACTTTTTTAGTATTTTATTGAGAGAACCATAGTGATATTTTCAATTACCAGTGTTTTCAATATGTTTTCAACATCGCGTCCACCCTAAAAGGTGTATGCATTTTTTCTTAACTTAATTCATTCACCTTGCTTTTCTCACAAACACAGTTGTACAAATTGCTGGAGAAAAATTAAGTAAT
Source organism: Brienomyrus brachyistius (assembly GCF_023856365.1). Classification (NCBI taxonomy): domain Eukaryota; kingdom Metazoa; phylum Chordata; class Actinopteri; order Osteoglossiformes; family Mormyridae; genus Brienomyrus; species Brienomyrus brachyistius. Next base: position 34,301,169 of record NC_064533.1, read on the forward strand.
TCATTAAGCAATTATGGAATTAAATGCAAGGATGAATTATTTAAAGTAAATAGTGTTTTTGCCTCATCATGTTATTTCCGTGGTTATGAATTATTTATACAAAACTTTATTGGAATGAAATAAAAACCACTAAACAAAAATCTGGAAATAAACACTTTCAGTTCCACAAGTTAAGCCAACTATCCACAAATGTTCTATAATCACTCATCCAGTACAGGGTTACGGTAAGCCTGGAATAACGTCAAGAAGTACAGGGCATGAAACAACAGGACCCTGGAGGAATGCAAATTCACCACATGGAACATACTAACACACAATGGTCAGCTTAGAGATACCAAGTCACCGATTTCAAGATCAAGGTTCAAGTTTTTTAGTCACATGTGTTCAGGGGAAGACAAGGGCTGGGAGAGGGGGTGGCAGTCAGACAAACAGCAGTGCAATACAGGAAAAACAGCAGGGCAATAAGAGACAAAGTAACAATAAAAATGCAATAAACAGGTGTTGCAATGGGAAAGGGTGTGTACACAGCCACAGCAGTAGATCAGTACTGATAAAGTGCATCTGCATCCCACTTGGACTGTGGGAGTAAACCAGGCCAGAGAATCCAGAAAAAAATCTTACTTTGGGAAAACATGTAAACTTCATATACACAAAGCCAGGGGCAGGAACCAAACCCCAAACTGCAGAGTCATACAGTTACAGTCCTATATATACTGCCGCTGTCTAATCTGCAAATAGCATGTGCCAGTCGATGTGTGAATACAATACGCTGTGATGGTATCGCATTCCACCAGCACCTTCTATCATACATGTATTGGATAAAAGCTCATGAAAACATTGGATTTATCTGATTGTAGGATAACCTGAAATGTGGTGTTTTCCATAGTAATAGGCAAACAGGTGTCACACCGAATAATCTGATTAAACTAATAACACTGAAAAAAATATACTTTCTGTTATCAATTTGAAGCTCATTGTTTTAAAATTCAAGGTATGTGAACCTCTAGGATAATGAATTTTATACAAGAGTGTAATTGGAGCCCGAGGCATAAGATTTGGGTCATGCCCCATACAAATTTTGTCATTTATTTATTTGTTTATTTAACTAAGTCAGCTCTTTACAGTAGAGAGACACCGAACTGAAATTTCAGAGGATATCAAAAGAGTTGTTTCATTTCACACTCTTATGGTAAGAAAGGGCCAAAGCGACACTGAAAAGGTAGACTTGACAAAAGTAGCAAAGTGCCATTGTTACATTTACTCTCCAAAAATACCATTGCCTATCTCAAGTTTGACTAAGTGCTTCATGATTCTGGAACACTGCTTGTAAGATAGATGAGTTGAGGACAAGAAAATCATGTTGTTTATTTGTTAAATTAGGCTGTGTTCACTTATTTTGACTTGGAGACCAGATCACAGTATAAAAGTGAAGTGTAGTAAATCGGATTATTCCAGAGAGTTCACAATCGTTTAACCACAAATCAGTGTTACAGCTTCCAAGTAATGCTAAAAGCATCCAGTCACTGAAAAAGGATGAAAAGTATCCCTCAACTTCCTGTCATTTATTTTTCTTTTTCATGCAACACGTCAACTTCTGCTAATCGTTAACATTAAATGTCAACAAGGTTTTGTAATTTCGTCTTGTGGTTGATCATTAACGTGTTTACTATTGTGATGTGTTTTGAAGTGTCTAAAAATAATTCTGTAACAGCAGCACCAAACCAAACAACCAGCCAGCCACACCCACCCTCCCCTGAATACCAGACACACCTGTAACGTATCAAACTAATCAATTATCACTCTTTGTGAGGTATTCAATATCTTGTGATTCTGGGCATTTGTTTCATCACTGGATTTCTGAACATGATTCCTGTTTGCTTTCCTGATTTTCGTTCTCTAGCCCATTGTATCTGATTATTTGCCCTGTATTGCCATATGTTGACTTTTTCCTGTGATTCAATGATTATTTAGATTACGATTCAGATTACAGTTTGGATTTGTTTGCTTTTCCTCCCTTCTACCTGGTTTCTGACCATCTCTCTGCCCTTAGCTAACAAGCCTTGAAATAAACATGAAGTTCCAACCCTTGGATCCTCTCCCTGTTTAATCAGTACAATTTTATTATGACTAAGCCCTGCAACCTCCCCAATTACTACAGTTTCTTATCTTAAATCAGAAAATGTGATTTTTGTTATTTAAGCCATTTCCCATATTGTTGTGATTAATCCATTTAAAATAAAAGAGAAACAACTAATATGTATTTTTTCATTGTTAAATCTGTTTAATTTTTGTATTCCGTAAATTCAAATACAACCATTGGCTTGAGGTAGGGAAGACTATGTACATTAACATTTCTAACTAATAAGAATTGGTTGGTCAATGTTGACACACCACAGCACACAACAACAAAATGTGTCCTCTGCATTTAACGTCGTGGCAAAGCAGGGGGCAGCTAATTCGGTGCCTGGGAACAGCACCTTGCTCAGGGTACCTCAGTGGTGCTTTGTTGGTCGGGGATTTGAACCAGCAGTCTTTCAATTACAAGTGCACTTCCCTAACCATTAAGCTACCATTGCCCACAAGCTTGAGGGGTCTACATAGCTGTCTCAAAAAAATGCAAATATTCTTGTTCCAAATATACATACATCACTTTTAAACCTTTTCTTTAATTAAATATTAATCATCAACATTTGAATGACCTCTTTACCCCTCAATCAGCTTCCTTCACTGTCAGTCAAAAGTCCAAGGCAGCCAGCAGGGGGCGATGTGCATGAGAAATCTAAACTCGTCTTTGCTTTTCGGGTTTTTACAAGCAACCACAAACACTCTTACACCTCTGTCAGTCACAGGCAGATTTTGCTACCAATCCTGCAGGATTCATTTATATTGGAAAATATTCCCTTTTTCAAATCATCATTGCCCCCTCCCTGCCCTCAATGGATTTTAAACATCCATTGGATTTTCTCTACACCTTATTTTTATCTTACGCTCAATGCAAAGATTTTTATACATATGTCGTAAATGTGGGTGTGAATATATGCATACTGTACATACATTTCACTTTAGACTTGGTATTTATTGCTCTGGAGTACAGAAATCAATCACAAACCATGATTTAAAAGTAGTTTGCTAGAAGCAAAAATAACAAAGTCTTCAATGCAAAAGCGCAAACGGCTTGAAATACACTCAGCTGATTTGTTTTTCTTAAACCCTGAAGCTGGCTGCACCACTTGTTGGTTTTGTTTTGCTTTGCTTTCCAAATACCTGTGCACTTGTTGAAATTTACAACGTTTTTTGGGAGGTTGCCTGGTAGCTTTAGCAACACACTACAATGCTTTGCTGCTGCACTGACACATTTATGGCACTCAGCAATGAACTGATAGCCCTGCTCTAATGTTGAACTTGTGTAACAGGTCCTTAACAAGCTGGGTTGTCTGCCAACAAAACACTTAGACTGGAGCCAGAGAATTATACAGATCCTAGGTCAGTGTTTCGGTAGAGCTGATAGTAATTAGATTAAATTGCCATCATCTTACTAGCAAACACTGTTGAACACATCCAAATATTATAAATGACAATGAATTGAGATTGATCTACTACCATGGTTCTGCCTTTTGTGGCACATAGCAACATTTACATTTATAGTGTAAATGAGTGTGAGTGTGTGCACTATCGTATGTTATCAAATGCCGGCAAAACTGGAGCTGCATGTCTAGACTGACAAGGATACACCAAAATTCTATGGCTCGCTTGGATCAAATAATTTTTCAGTATAACAATAACCAATGATGCACAACACACATAAAACATTTTTATATGTGGTGCAGCTTGGGGGGTTCAGTAGGTAGCACTGATGTTTACTGCCTCAAGCGTTGGGAGTTAATATCTTGCCTCCACTCACTATTTGTTGAGTTTGCATCTCTCCATGTCATGTGGGTGGCTATGAGTATCTGCATTTATGTGTGATGCAATGGACAGCCATTTCAACCAGGATGTATCCCAACACCGTGTTCTGTACTGTGTGAACCCTCACAATCCTGACCAGGATAAATGCTTGGAAGACTGATGGATGGAAGTTTGTGTGACACCGGTAAGTGCCACATAATCAGTCCCTCTACATTACAAGTTGCCAGATATGATACAAGGTTTGTAATGGGAAAGTATATTAAGACTGATGACTGTGTAAAACTATCTTTAAATATGGATAGCAGTTTCTCACTGCTGGGATTTGAGGCTCTTTATTCAAGCTTTAGTGACCTGTGTACCCAAAGGTTTTCATAAGCCTGCAGCATAAAGAGAAATGTAAAAACCGATTATCAACAAGCTGTGTTTGTGTGCGGTCTTGTGTGCGCAGTCTTATCTCTCTGGCAGAGGTAGGTGTGAGGGCAGGTGTGTGCATGAGTTGACCTGCAGGTCAGGTAAGCCCTTTTAGCAGGAATTAAGTGAACCAACAAGGCCAACTGTTGAACTCTGAGTATTACATAATAATACTGTGCAGTCAAAGTGTCATTTAAGAACCAAAACTTAATTAAAACTTGGGTGAGACAAAAACATGTCAATCATTTGCACGTTTCTGTCTAGGATTAGCCCTTTGCTTTTTTTTTGCAGGTTACAAATTCTTAGTTAGACTGTCACAAACTGTTATCTGGGGGTGAAACAAAACATGGCACCTTCACTTCCTTCTCAATGCTCAGGGAGTCACATCTACCTCCCATGCGATGCAATCTGCTGACATACCTGTGCAAACATGTTCAGGTATCCCCTGAAAATCGTAGCGATTACTCCATGGCTCACATAGCTGGGAAGAGGGTATCCTATTGGCTAATTGTAGCGATTACTCCATGGCTCACATAGCTGGGAAGAGGGTATCCTATTGGCTAATTGTAGCGATTACTCCATGGCTCACCTAGTTGGGAAGAGGGTATCCTATTGGCTAATTGTAGCGATTACTCCATGGCTCACATAGCTGGGAAGAGGGTATCCTATTGGCTAATTGTAGCGATTACTCCATGGCTCACATAGCTGGGAAGAGGGTATCCTACTGGCTATTGAACAGCAGCAGTTTGGAGTCTGCAGGTGAGTTCTTCAAAACAGAAAACCATTGTCTTTTTATGCAAACATATATTTTAATTAATCACTGGCAGCTATGCTACTGGTAGGGGCCATGTTTTACTTATCAGTTCATCAGACATGTTCACGGGACAGTGACAACTGAGGTGAAGGAGACGATGATAGGATATATAATGTTATGCTCATGATTTCTATCCAAAACGTTTGTAACAAATTATGATTTCCTGCCATGCTAATGGTTTACAGTGTTTATAATGTGAACTTTTCAGGAAGACATAACTAAATAGTGGCGATGTCAACAATGCAAAAGCTTGAAAATGACATTGGGGTGTCTATGGTCTGAAGGGGTTAAAGTCCTGACTACAGTTGAACAGAAGCCGATCCGCCAGGGAGGGCCTGTCATTTTAACTTTCTTTACCAGACAGACAGGTTGCATATCTGAGTTGGCAATGAGGACTAATTACAATCTTACTATTTACAGCTATGCGGGCTTGGCTGGAGATTTTAACTCTTCGATGGGAGGCAAGTAAATTGATTCAAAAGGCAATAAATCATTCAAACTTATCAAAAACTTGAAAACACCCTAACAAGGTGACTGAAGTGTACGCAAATAGCTGTGCTCAGTGCAAACTATGGTTGGACCAGTATATATGGTGGACGATATAACTGAACAGTAATAAGGTTCCACAAATGTATGGTGAGAAAAGGCACTCTCTCCCTGGCAGAAATGGTGAGAAATTATACTACCTGCATCCTAATTTATCGCTGTCAGAGATTACTAGTAAGTGTCATGATACAGTCTAGGTTTGAGCCACAACAGAATGCTTGTGTAGTTATATATGGTAAGGCCTAAGGGGAATTCTGTTCACCATGAGTTTTATTTACATTAGTCAGACATATGCAACACGAGAGACAGATAAATAGTGTTGGGCGTGGATTTCACTAATACAATAAACAAAGAAATCTAACTAACGTACAAACTGTCTAGTGTTATTACCAAATAAGACAATACATTACAACTAACTCCCCTAAGTAAAAAGCAGGTCCCACAAGAGTGAAAAGCAAAAAAGGCGACAAATTGAATGAGTAATGTAAAAGAGTGGAAATATTGTATTACACCACACAAAGTTATGAATGCAAGTCATTTTTTATATGTAAACACACATCATTTGTAAGGTTCTTTTGTGAAGACAATGTACAGACAATGTGCTTTAAATGTGGTCATGTTTGACAGTCGTAAGAGATCATGTTATTTACTTGTTTCTGCCGTTTGAGTTTGACGGATTGTCAGTGGCTGATGTGCCAATCAGTGCTGAGGTAAATAAATGGGCTGATACTGAAAGTAATTTTCCTTTAACTGTTTTATAAATAATATGTGTCAGTAGCAAAAATCATGACCTTGACACACAAACTGCACATTAGATAATTGTTTCAGATTATATTCAGATTATGTACTGTTAATCTTACTGATATATACTAACACGGCACCACAACACATTGCAATATGCCCATGAGGGCATTTATAATCTACCTTAAGCAGCTATGTACATGTTATATTTTAGAACCACAGTGTCCATAGAAACAATGAGAAGATTCCACATCGGGAAGTTTTTTTATGGTAGCTTATTGACACCTCCACTCACCATGACCATAGAAACAGGGATCCCAAGACTACGGCAGTCTGACACCTTGTGTCCTGCATACTCATCACTGGACCTTAAAACACTGCATGCCACGTGACTTTTCCACAGTGTTTTAATTGCTTGATTTAATAAGCTGACATATTGCATATATAACACAACATATTCCAGCACTGCAGTCAATTAGAATAAAATAAAATCTGCTTAAACTAACCACAGTGAACTGATTGAGTTTGAGCCCTTGGTGCTAGTTGCAGTCCATCCCGAAAGCACTGTCCTAAAAGCACAAATCCCAACAATGTTTTTGCCTTGTTTCTGTGTTTGTTGGCACTTAGAAAGCAAAAACTTGAACAGACTATGAACAAGTTATTATAATATATTTTTTTTTGGAGTGGGGGGGGCTGTTTAGATTTAGCTGTTTCTTCTGCATCTTTGACATGATTCCAACACTACTGTTGTGGAGAATGGACATGGCCAAGGCGGCTTTCAGTCCATCTGGATGTTCTGAGCAGCACATTTAACAGAACAGTATATTTTTGCATCCCAGCAGGAGCAAAGACGTACCAGCAGGTAGCAGCTTAGAAGCAAGAGCTATAGGCTCAAACACCCTGTGGATCTTGGGAATTACAGCCCAGGACGTGATGCTTTCCTTCAATTGCTGTTAACAAACACATTTTATCTGTACTGCAACACAACAGATGCAACAGGCATCTTGCAACAGGCACACACAGTGTGGGTAGAATGCTCTTGACAAAAATATTTCTAATAATAAAAAAATATTTTTTAAATATTTCAAAAATGTTTACCCCATGCATCACATGTTTTCTAATGTTTTCTGTTGTCAGCTGTACTGATTTGTTTTAAGGTAATATGACTGATTTTAAATGGTACAAATATTTATCATTAAAAGTCCTTCACAGCAAGCTTATTCCAGAATTCTGTTAACAGGATATTGTTACCACTTAAGGAACGCTGTCAATGCCATTCCTGAAAAGCTGATATAATTCTCTCCAGTTCACCCATTCACAGTGCCTATTGGTCAGGTTTGGATGCCCCTTCACTGTGGTGGAAGTAAAATTTGTTGTAGAGATCCAAAGGTTCACAGAAAAGAAAAGGACTATGCTGAATGTGCAGCAGAAACAGCTCCAGTGACCCAGTGATGGCATAAAGTTAATTCTGTTACTGGAATTTACGGGGGCGGCATGTGCCCTGAAGCAGTGTGTACCAGTGTGGGTTAGGTCTCTGTGCCTGTGATCAGGTCACTGGTTCAAATCTGGCAGTCAGCTGAGTAGTTGCATCACTGTTGGGCCCTCAACCAAGCCCTTAACCCCAAGGAAATGCCCCTGGATGATGCTGGATGAATGACTGTTTCTGTGCTCTATCTGCAAGCTCTGCACTGACTTATACATCTCTCAAAGGAGAGCAAGAAAGGGTATGCAAAAATGTAAGACCTCTCATGTACCCCTACAAATTGCAAATAATGTGTCATTTTATTTCAGAATAACAGAAAAAGTGGGGAGGAGGTTAAATGAAGGTGAAGCTGCCATGTAAATGTTTAACAACACACTACTCAAAGGCTTGACTTCCAGGCTAGTCCTACTGTACCAAAACAGTGACAGCAGCTGTACTGCTCTCTGACATATGCTTAACACAGCCAGCAACATATTACTGGGGATTCAGTTTGAATCATGTCACAAAAATAGAAGTATACAAGACTCATAACATGCATCTTTTATAATAGTCTCGAGGTATTTTTTAGTCAGGCACAGTGGTTATCAATCATAAATACAAGATGAGTACCAGTCTCCTGGAGCTAATGGAGTTTGGAAGTTTACAGTCTGTGATTCTCACCACACTTTTTCTGGAGATCTGAATTGTTACTGAGCCATAACACTGGGCATGCTGTACAGAAATTGCTAAATTCCTTTTTGGAATTTGTCTGAAGGTGCCACAGCGTGGTGATGTGCCAGCTCAGTCACCAAAAGCACAAAGAATGGAGGGTCCATTCTCACACCAAAAATACTGCAGCTTTCAAAAGGTTTTCAGCCAAAATAATAACTCATTTGAATACCTTAACAACTAAACGCTGTGAGCTGAAAGATATTGCCTAATAGGCGGGGTAGTCACGATGTACTTTACCGGGCTTGTATGTCATGCCCTTTCTCTTTAACACAATTTTTGATGACCTGCCATAGAAGCAAAGGGAAAAAAAAAGCAAACCAACCAGCCTTGTCTGCTAATTGAGTTGGGATTATGCCTGGGATGCAATGCTTTCCCTCATCGCCTCATCTTTGTGTGACTGTGACTCAAAAATATAAAAAAGGATAAACATGATGAAGACGCCTGCTGGCTTTATTCTTCACCATAACAATACATGAATGAGAGGTGCCTAGCAATTCAAAAAGACTGTGAGGATAACCCCCACCACCCAGTATAATAGATTTACAACAGCCAATAGTCCTTCTGGATTTGCTAAATTACTTGTGCCCTTAATCAAAGCACAAGAAGTCTTGGCACTGACATGTAACAGACTCACAACTGAAAATATTTCATTTGAATAATTTGTAATTTGTAACAGACTCATAATTAAGCTTTAAATGGTACAAGTGTCAGCAACATGTAAATCTATGACCAATTTACATTAATACATTGATTAATGTAATGCTTAGATCTCTCAGTTGGTCTGTGTATTATTAGCAATGACAGCTAGCGAGTGAGTTTAATAAGATATCATTAGGGAAGTTTAAGGCAGATTGTACCAGGCGTAAGAGGCCCTGTCCTCTGACACCACTGAGCATGCTGGGATCCAGTGCTTGCAGGAATTAGTAGTGAAAATACACTCCATTTATGCTTTATTATGCACATTTTTTGTGGTGTGTTGGCACCTGCTCAGGGTTGGTTCCTGCCTGCGCCCATTGTTCCCGGGATGGGCTGAGGTCCCCCCTGCAACCCCGGTTGGGATTAAGCAGTTACGGTGATGGCTGGATGGATGGATGTTTGCTAATGATCCATTGTGCTTTACCAAGTAAACAGAGGAAACATGCAAACAAGTGGCTGCAGGCACATCCTTTCCTGCTTTTTGACCTTGTTACTTTTGTCTCTCATTATTTAATAGCACCATATGCCATTATTAAGTTATTGTTGTTTATGTTGGCATCGGCATTTAAAGTGCACTGCAGAAAGTCAGAAAGTGAAAGAAATATTTCCCTAACTGAGTGGTCATCTGTAGGCATCTGTGCTCTTTGGTCTCTTCATCGAGTTGGTAAGTGTTCACCTAATAGCTGTTTTTACATTGTGTCTGGGGATGTGTATTAACTTAGTGAGAGGAATTCGGGAGTTTCTGTTTCAGGAAGGGCAGTTAGCGCCTGTATTCAGGTATAATTTGTGTGTAGTTTCTGGTACTCGGAGGCCACACCCTCTGCCTTTGTCTTGGTAATCGAGCTGCTGCCCTCAGCTCTGAGCATTTAGCGAGGCACATTATCAGAACCACAGACATGCTATTGTAGGGGCTCCTACCAATTAGGCAGAATTCACATTCTCCCTTACCTATGCTCACGCACGCAGGGGGAGGTGTTCACGCATGCCCAATGTGGGGACTCTTGGGGGCGTGGGCTTTGCGGTGTTGTAGGCATGCAAAAATAAAGACACCTTTTTTTGGCACCCGACTTCTGGTGACTGCCCCTTCGCCTTTTTCTGCCGCACCGCAGCTCCACAGTGGTGACCCCTACGTTTCGGTGCGTCTCATGCTCGCGAGCGCAGGTGCGCTGAAGCTCCCAGAGTCCTGGTGCGGCCAGGCGGCAGTTTGGTTCGTGCAGGCGGAGGTTCAGTTCACCTTGCGCATTATTACCATTATTAATACATTATTATCACTACATCATTGCGGCGCTGCACGCTCCACGGTGGTTAGAGTGGTGAGTCTGCTGCAGAACCATCCGGAGGCAGACAAACACGGAGCTTTACAGTTTCTGTTGCTGAGCGGTTACGAGCTTTCCGAGACAGAGCGCGTGCGCTGTTCACTCACGCTGCCCAGGCTGGGCGATTCACGGCCCTCGAAGCTGATGGATCACATAAAGCCCTGCTTCATTTTTAGGGAAATTTTCTGACAACAGCTGCCCGCAAAGGTACAGGGAGCGTTAGCTAATCTTCCGCTTAAAGACTGTAGGTAGCTTGGTAGGGAAGCTGAGAACGTGCACACTGCAAGGCTGGCAGCTTGTTCAGCCGTGTGTACTCTGAGCTCGGACAGCTCCCTGCCGCGTGCGGATGCTACGGTCTCGGCCGCGCAGCGGAGTGCTACTGTATACCAGGCGTCTGCTTTTACCATGAGCGAAAAAGCAAAAAAATGCACTGCCCCTTGCCGTTTTAAGGGGACGGGAAACGCACAGGCCAGTGCTCGTTAGCGGCAGTGAGCGTCGGCCGTTCCGACACCATGCTCTTTGTCACGGATGCTGTGTCCGGCCGCCGTTTCCTCTGCGACACAGGCGCATAGGTCAGGGTTTTACCTGTGTCGGTAGCGGATATGTGCTCCGGCAAGGAAGGCCAGTCTTTGGAGGTAATATTCTCACGTATGGTGCTCGTGTCAAGGCAGTCTGTGTTGAAGGCCAGCAGTTCCGGTGGCGTTTTGTGGTGGTGAAGGTGTCCACCCCCCTGCTGGGCGCTGACTTTTTGTGCGCTAACAACCTGCTGGTGAACATAAAACACCAACGCCTAGTTGATGTCAGGACTTTCTATTCCGTGTCATGCTCACGCAGCAGAGCTGGTTCATCTCAGCTGTCTAGTGCCTTGGGGGCAACTGACACCAGACCTCACACGGCCCACCTTTACATCTGTCATGGCCAAGTACGGCATTGAACACCACATTGCCACGATAGGGTTGCCAGTCCATGCCCGAGCTAGGATGCTTCCTTGCGGGTAAATTGGCCATTGGCAGGGCAGAGTTTGCTGCACTGGAGAGCCTCGATATTGTTTGGCGTTCCAGCAGCACCTGGACATCCCCTCTGCATACGGTGCCCAAGCCAGGTGGGGGATGGCGCCTGTGTGGCGATTACCGCTGGCTTAATGATGCCACAACCCCAGATTGCTACCCAATCCCACACATCCAAGACTTTTCTCCCTGGTTGGCAGGGGCATCCATTTTTTCAAACGTTGCCCTGGTGTGTCCCAGTACATGGAGGGGACATTGCAAAGACTGCGGTCATCACCCCGTTTGGACTTTTTGAGTTTCTTCGGATGCCCTTCGGGCTTTGAGATGCTGACCAGTCTTTCCAGCGGCTCATGGATAGTGTCCTGAGGGACCTTCCGTTCTTGTTTGTCTACCTGGACAACATTTTGGTGGCCAGTAACTCCAACGGACCACATAGCTCACCTTCGGACCCTTTTGAGCATCTGAGCAACCATGGGTTAATTATCAACCCACAAAAATGCCTTCCTCGGCCACCGCATCACGGGCGATGGGGCAGTTCCTCTGCCTGCCAAATTGGAGGCCATTTCTGCATTTCTGCAGCCTGCTACAGCCAGGGCCCTGCAGGAGTTCCTGGGCATGGTTACCTTCTACCATCGCTTTATCCCACAGGCCGTCCAGCTGTTGCAGTCGCTATATGAGGCTCTCAGGGGTAGGATGGCCAAGCAGGTTCTAGAGTGGACAGCTGAGCAGACCCAGGCTTTTGTAGCTACCAAGTCTGCTTTGGCAAACGCGGCCATGCTGGCCCACCCGTTGTCTGGTGCTCCGGTCACGCTTACCACTGATGCCTCAGACTACGCTGTGGGGGCTGTGCACGAGCAGTTCGTGGAGAGTGCCTGGCAGCCACTGGCCTTTTTCAGCCAACAGCTCAGGCCACACGCGCGGACGTACAGCACTTTTAACCATTAGATTCTTGGCCTGTACTTGGCTGTGCGTCACTTCTGGTTCCTCATAGAGAGCCACCCAATCACGGTTTTTGTTGCTCCTACTTCAATACTGCATACACTTGTACCAAGGCATTCATTGTTATCGCACCATGAATCTTTGCAATGTACTATTCTCCTCATGTGTACATCACTTTGGACAAAAGCATTTTCTAAATACGTACTGTAAATGTAATACAAAGGTTTAGGCTGAAACAAATACAAGCTACTCAAATTTGATACTGAATTATTATTAAAACACCATGGGTGGTGAGGCTTTCTGTTCTGCCACCCCTTGGCTAAGGAACACCCTCCTGGACCATCTGTGTGCTCCACAGACTATTGAGAATCTGTGGGACTTAAAAAAAAATTGCAGAACTTGACTAAAGTTGGCATTGAATGAATTCTGCGTGCTGCGGCAATTTTTATAGGGGTTTTTATGTCATTTTATTATGACGTTTTTATTTTGTAGCACTTTGAGTTTACCTTCAAATGTAAAGAGAATCACAAATAAAATGTATTATTATTATTAGTAAAGTAGTATTATATCACCCTCATATCCAGTTATCCAGTGTAGGGTCACAGGGAACTGGAAGGGAAGTGGAGAAACGTGTGTGACATGAAGAGAGCATCCAAACTACACACATGGAAGACAGATGGGATTCAATCCAACAAACTCCTGCAGTTCAAAGACATGGAGTTCAATGCATTGGTGTCTCTAAATTTCTTATATACTTCATTCATGTTTGTAGGAGTCCTGCAGTGAACTGGAATCCCATTTATTTTATTCTTTTGTCCTGCGCCCTATGCCTCAGGGAATGGCCTTTAGACCCTACACAATGTAAGGAATAAGGAATTGGATGGATGGATGGATGGATGGATGGATGGATGGATGGATGGGATTCTAGCATGTTACATGTAGCTACTTGTTAAATGGAGATGGAGATGCTAGTATGAATCTATCATATCAAATGTGATACAATATTCAAACTAAAAATATTTTTTATCTATTTGCCAATAAAGCAATAAACCTGTAACTACTTTCTAAAATGTATTTAATCAATAGTAGATGCCATTGTTGGGAACATGAAAAAACATTGGTGCGAATATTAAACATTTAAGACTGAACATGTATTGAACGTATTGAAGATAATTAGCATGTAACACTTTCCATAGATCACAACCAATATTTATCATTCGTTAAAATTTTCAAATTTTCAAATACTTGAAAATCTGCACTCCCACAACTTCCCCCAAAAACAGTATTTCAGTTTCCTGAAATTATTTAATGAATAAATTAGATCACTCATTAGACATTTAACCAAGTAATTACTTAGTAAGATGCTTAGCTTCCTTCCTGCTGGATGGCACTAGGAAGGTTAAAATCTAAATGCGACATATTCAATTCAATTCAATTTTATTTATATAGCGCTTTTAACAACAGTCATTGTCACAAAGCACTTTACATAGGTGCTGCAGCATTCACAAACTGAACAGCACACCTCTGAGGGGCCAAACTACCCCAAACCCTACGACTCTCAGATACAACAGCCATCAGGCTCGGCAGGGGCAGTCATACATTCTCCGGGTTTCAGGGCCTGCACCACGGAGAGAACAATGGGAGTGACGAGAAGATGAACCAACTATGCACGTTACTGTTGTCTCACAGAAAATATCGTTTAAGTCACACACCTATCGATTACTCTGATTGCTACTATACTGAAGGTCACGAATCACATAATGAAAACAACATACTTAAAAGACTTTCAGATATACTCTGTACTGTAAAATTAAAACACATGAAAGCATTTATTTGTCTTCGCAGATGCCTTTGGCCAAAACAACAAATATTTATGTTAGACCAGAGTTTGACAATCCCTGGAGCAGCTGGGGTTACGGGCTTTGCTCAGGAGCCCAACAATGGCCATAAGATTTGAACCAGCAGCCTTCCACTCATAAGCACAGCAGCTTAATTCACTGAACCACACGACACCCTCCAATGAAAATCTACATTCTTTTAATCATAAATTAAATACATTTTGAACTGGACAGCTCACAGCAGCAAGAACATTAAACTCAGCTGTAGAATATCATCATACTTAAAGATTTGTTCAAAATGAAAAACATGAAGTAAAGAAACGACTGGGCTGGTGCGAAGGTGAGTTAACCAGTCTCCTTAGTTATACTTTGGTGAGGTTTCTACGTGTGTGATAATGAGCCATATTAAGAAACCCCTGACTGAAGTTGAAAGACAAGTTCTGTCTTCTTGCCGTGTGTTTTATCTTTCAGCAAGAATGCATTCACCCGCCCAAAGCCCTCGCTCACCGTGGCCTCACACACCCACTGCCTGTTCAGGACAGACCTGTTTGGGAACACCAACGGTTATGCAACCTGCGCATGGTGGGGAGGTGGCACGCTCATCTTCTGCATCAGCAATTCCAATCCTGTTAAAAGGTAAGTGTACTAGCCAGGATCCTTGGGGTGCCAAGGGTTAGGGGGTAAAGCCTTTGTAGAACATGTTCCTAAATGCCTCTGAATCCCTGCCTGTGAACACTGCATCCTTCTGCATTGTGGCCTAGGAGTACTTGTATGTTATACATGCATAGTAAAAGTTATTCATATTGGGCAACGTCAATATTTAAATAGTTATTTAGTGATGGAAAAGGGGGGATGCTCAGTTAAAATTCCATGTGTTACTTGCAAGAGGTGAGATTACTGTTTAGGTATATCAAAAAAATAGCAGTGTAGTTTATGGCTATATGATGATCTGTAAGAATTCATACTAGCATTTTATATGTAACTGCTTATTAGATTAATACCATCATATCCATATTTAATATCAAATGTGATATAATATCACAGAATTCATGGAGTTTTTTTTACTGAATTGACAGCAAAAGTAAGCATGCAAGAAAAGTAAAGGGTCTAGTGATGCCATGCGATGCTTTATGACACAGAGCCTTCATTATTGATGTGCCCCCAAGACTGTAGCTATGCAATCAGTTTGCAGGGCACTGCCACTCAGTGTACATTGATGACTGATTTACAGCTCTTAAGAAACGTATTATCAGAAGTAGGGTGAAAAGAAACCTTAGGGGTCTAAGGTCAACTGACAGCCCAACCCCCCTGGGCATGCTAACACTGCAGAATACTAGGAAGAAGAGCGTGCTTTAATTAAAACAAGGGGTAACCTGTGATCTTAACCAGAGTCCATCAGTAAGCTAGTTCTGCATGCAGGTCTGTCTCAGGCAGCAGATCATAGGCCACACTCATGATCAGCTCTAAACACAAGAAAATTATTTAGTATTTCAATCAATTAGTCTCTATTTGTACAGCACTGTTTTAACCATAGGGTTTCCAAAGTGCTTTACAGACATTTAAAAGTATGGAATTGTCCAAAATAAGCATATACAGATCAGCTAAAAACCAATAATTATTATTTATATATTATTTATCTGGGGGTATTTTTCGTAGGTGTATTACTCGTTTAGCTGGATGTAAGTATTATTGAAGTATAATGAACGTCCGCGTTTAATTTGTCGGCTGTTTTTTGCCAGCCGTCTCTTCTGCTTTGGGCTGCTTTTGCCGTGTTCTTGAAATATTAGTTCTTGAACTTCTTCATATCCTTCTAATATAAGGTCCTGCTCCGCTTGTGTGAAAAGGTCCTTTCGTCATTTCACTGCAGCATATCAAACAGTTGCTGATCATGTTTTCTAGACTCGATATATATGGGCTTTTCAATCAGCTCAATCATCTCGGATGAATGGATCCAGCTAGACTAATCTACTACACAGCTGCCTTTGAGAAACCAACTTATCCCGGATGAGTTTCACCGGCATTAACTCATCCAAGATGAGGCATCTGAACTCTGATTTAAGCGACGTATGAAAAATACCCCCCTGGTCTCTGTAGAGGAGCACCCTCTCAGATCCTTGTGCAAGAGGACACAAACCCCTGCCACACTGGGACCCAAACCCGGTGTCCTCTGGGGGCCTGAAGCCCCAGAGTATTCAGGAGAGCCACTCCCAGTTGACATCAACAAATGGTACATAACGCTAACCCCTACCACGCTGGTGACCTTCTCCAAAATAAAAGAATAGAATAACAGATTATAATACATACATAAAGTAAAATAACTGATTATTTTAGGTTATTATAGCGATATGGATAAGATACGTTTTTAGCCTAGTTTTCAAAGTACCAAGACATTCCGTAGCTCAGTTGACTATTCTGTATTTTGTACATATTTTTAAACATTATGTGTTTTTTTTTCCTATGTTGTGTTTTGATTGTACGACTTGTGTTGTTGGAATAGAACCCTGGGAGTTGCTATCCCAGTCTTGTTGTACTGTCATGTACAATGACAATGAAGAATTTATTCTTGAATCTTGAATAAATGACTGTAAAAAATACAAATATTATTAGCAACAATGAACATTTTTACTAAATTTTAAAACATTTCTTCTTCATTTCTGTCCCCAGGAAATAGTTTTCTGTGTGCCTTTTTTCTAACGAGGTCTACGTGCTGTCATGTAACATTTGGACATAAGGCACTTCACAGCTAAGAATATCTAGAAGCTACAATGGATTTTGTTTAACTAACATGACAGGCAGCTTTATGAGCAAAACCTCTTCCTCAGACGCCCTTTCAATACTGGTATACAGGATTCAGAGCATCTACATGACAATAACACCCACGACATACATCTGACTCAACGGTCTTTATGAACCTGATGCAGAAAAAGATGAGGGGAGGAGAATTAAGCCCAGATACCTCAGTCTACCCCCTCCCCCTTCAGCATTTTGACTTTACCTAAAATGAGGCTTCATTTGCCATTTACACAAGTATGAAAACTGGATGCGTTTTTTTTTTCTCCATATCGCACCTTGCACTCCTTTTTAAGACATACACATAGAGATGAGAGCAATGGTGGAGGTCTGAGCTCAGGGTCAGCCATTCATTCAGTGCCCTAGAAGAATTTTTCAGGTGATTAAGAACCTCGCTGAAGGATCCAACAGAGATGTGACTACTCTGCTGATAACAGGATTTGAACCGACAACCTTCCAATCGCAGGCACTGAGGCGCACATGCACCCCCCCCCCCACAACATCAGTATGGTTAGAGAAGATTTCAGATTTCAGATCCAGATTATAGACCCTTTATCATAACTTCACAAACAAGTGCCTTATGTAATACACACCTGTCTTAAGTGAAGCTGTTGCCTCTCATAAATACAGATGAAAATAGAGTATTAGCAGTAGCAGGTGGCACACACAATGTCATGATCCAATATGCATTTTAATATATTTCTCAAAACTGTGAAGTGCTACATTTTAAAGTCTCTCCTCTTTCAAAAGTCAAAGATTTTTTTTCCATAGTGTATCTGTTGTGTAACTGTCAGTAAACTGAGTGCAGTACATCCAGGCATTGTCACCAATATAGAATCTTACCCACCCCCTCTGTTCCCTCTGTCACCCTGTCAAGACTGCATGTAATCATACTTTTTGTATCTTGCTCCCAATGCATCCAGTGCTGATTCATAACTCTGGCAGAACCAGCACCAGTTCACTGCTAGGACTTTCCCTCACTTCCTTCACACCTACAAAATGTAATATATACAAGACATATCTACAACACACAAATATAGACAATTCCAACAGTCATATAAAGTCGAGTCACACATATACATGTACATGCAACAGTTTTATATGTGTTGTCTCCAGCATGTACATGAGATAATCCAGGACTTTGCATTAAAATACTCCTCATTAATATTGCATATGGATTATACTCAATAAACACTCACACACGGTCAAATCCAGCCTCAAACTATATGTGATGAGTCACAGGTGCATTTTATTAAAACTCTGGCATTCTTTGTCTAAAAGTGTGTTATGACCTTGCTGTCCTCCAGGTATTCATTGTTTGTCCAACATTTTTTTTTAACTTAAAAGGAAAGGTGAAAAAGAATGGAAGCCGAGAAAGGAGATGAAATATCTTTTTTGAAACCGATCTCTCATGATAACAGAATAATTTTCTCACGATCTCTGCAAAAACGAATGTAGTTTTCTTTTGTGATAATGGACTCATTTTTTGTGGTGGCACAGCGGTAGACACTACTGCCTCACACCTCTGAGACCAGGGTTTAAGTCTCTGCTGTAGCTCTACATGTGTGGAATTTGCATGTTTTTCCCATTAACTGGAGTTGTCAAATTGTCCATACAGACAAACAGTGCATGCGCCGCATATGACGCCCCATCTTGGGTTATACCCTTCCATGCACCCGTAGCTTCCTACATGTTTTATTCATTAAGTTGCACCATGGATCCCCTCATTACTGCTTTGAAAGATGGAGGGATAGCAGAGGAAACCCTAAATGAAATGTTACAAGACAAGTAATGCACAATTAATTAGGTTCACTGACACTACTGCACATATAAAGTTGAAGCCTTGCTAACCTTCTTAATGGTAACATTTTCTAAAGCAAGGCATTAGTTATTTTAGCCTGCATCAAGCCTTAATTAAACAACAAATGTAATTCTCTGATCAGTATATTGCCATTTAGAAACAGGATAACTCCGACAATAGCATGCCATGGCATTTATCCTATGACACATTTTATGTTTATCCTTATAATTATTCTGGACGATCCTCAGTTTGGGAAACCGTGCTCTGAATCAGTCTATCATCAAAGAGGGTGCAGTAGGGGCACTAAGGCCCTTATCAGGGAGGATTCTAGGAAAATAAATCAAATCGCTAGATGAGGCTTCAGCTGGAATATCAGAGATCTACAGTTTTGCTACCTGCTGCTTGAAGTAATACAGCCAGTAATTTACTGCATATAACTAAATGCATAAGTATCCCACAAGTTTTCTGAAAGTTTCGGAAAGCAGCCGAACAAGTTCTGTGTTTGTTGCATCCACCACATCTTCCAAATTACAGGAGCAGTTCAGAGAAAAATGAATAGACATTTTGTTAGGTAGACTGTAGACCATGACATAACCATAACAGTAAGTCTGTATAGCTAAGTCAGCTTCATTAGAAGCACTTTTAATGAAAACCCCTGCAGGAGAACTTTCTAAACCCTCATTAGATGCACTATTTATAAAAGGATACTGAATGCCTATGAAGTAAGACTTCAAAGGATTATTAGACTTCATGATAGGGCTTTCATAAAAAGTGAGACCTTATATATGAATATGGCTGCTTATATATGGATTTATGAATGTTTATGTATATGGTATTTAAATACAATGTTTATAAAAGGCTTATGAATGTTTTATTTTCCCGATTACATTAGGAAATCTTAGATTAGATCATGGGAGTGATCCAGTAGTGATAACCAGTGCATGTATCTGTTTCTGTCATTCACCATAAATCTATACTAGTCAAATAATACACAGATATTTCTGCCATTGCCCACTGACTCTCTATGCAGTGAAGAGGAACCTTGTTAGTCAGGTGATTGTGGGCTATAAGATCTAAAACCACTGCAACTCCTGGACACCGTTGATGCCAGGAATAGCATATCACTGACTGTGAAGTGATTAAATAAAAATCTGATTAATTTCCAGGTCACATATGGTACTTGAAGATAATTGGTCTGGGCTTAGAATGAGACTCCCTTTCTACTTGGGGGGGGGGGGGGGAGGTAGATAACTACTAATTTTCTGTGTGGCAAGTGGGACCAGCTTACGATTATATTCAAGACTAATTATTATTACATGTTTAGCAGAATTATTCAGAAAATAATCATATTATAGATGTTGGGGTGATTTGATTATGAAACCAGATAAAGAGTTCAAAACAAATGTAAACACACTTACTGATATACAAAAGGATCTCTCACATGCTGGCATCATATTGCAGACAATAAAACACTTTATGTGCCTCTGGCAGAAATGGTTTAAGTTTTACCAGCTGATTGAACAGAAGTATAAATGTGTCTGTCAGAAAAAAGAAAAGTAGAACATACAATGCTGTTCTACCTAAACTGTAAGTTAACAAAGGTTCTCATTAACTAAGCTGAGATCCTGTTTAGGTTGAAAAACAAACAAATCAAGGGTAGTACAGAAAACTTGCAGGCTTTTTTCTAACATGAGATGTCATTGTTGCTCTATTGTGTGACTTTCTCACCTGGCAGTATCAATTGGGAAGTCTAGAGCAAATCAAGCAAATCAATGGACTATCAAGTGGTAGGGCTCCAAGGCAATGCGTTAATGAGTTATCCTGTGGCATCTCTTTTGTATATTAGTGAATGAAGAGAACACATGCATTTTTTTATGTGCTGACAGTATATCCATAGCAATAAATCTCAGGTGTTTATTTCAAAAAGTAAAAGGAATTGTTTTTCATGGCTATATATTTTCATTTCTTTATTTACTTTGGGTGGTTCATTCCATTAGTGTCTAAGAGCCGCCCTACCAAGAAAATTGATGATCATTTCAGTTCCTCCACAATGCAAGTAATTCGAGGCTTATAAGCAACTACCTATTCTGCCTATAGTTGGATTCAGTGTATGGGGAGGAGGCCAGACAACCCAGAACAGCAGTCAGGCTTTGCTTGGAACTGTAAATTCAACTCACAGCTCCGGAAATACTTTTCCTATTTGTGTGAGGCCTGGGACACTGAGTCTGAATAAACCATGTTCAAGGCCTCAATCATTCGTGCGGCAGCAAAGAGCTGTGGGCAGAAGGCAGCTGACATCTGTCATAGCAGCAACCTGCTGGTGGACACCAGTGGTCAGAGAAACTGTGAAGCTAAAGAAGGAGGCCTTCAGGGAAATGCCTGCTCAAGGGTCTCCTAAGACAGGTTAACAGTACAGATAGACCAGGCACAGTGAACGATAGTGAAGGCAATCATGAATCATGCTCCCGCATAGCAGACTCCAGAAAGGCTCCAAGAGGAGGAGATAGGACTTTGCCCAGGCTAGGTTCAGCTGGAGTGCAGATGGTCTGATCAACTCCATGCACATTGTCGAGGAGCGAAAAGATCACTTTGAGGAACTCATCAACCCAATAAATACGCCCTCTCATCTGGAGGCATTGTTAGAAACTTCTGGCATAGCATATTACTGCAACTGGATCTGTTATGATCGTTAAATGCTTCCACGGTAGAAAGGCCAGCAGGGGCACTTAAATTCTGTTCAGAGATGGTGAAAGCAGTGGATTTCGTTTGAGTGACTTGGTTGATGCACCTTTTTAGTGTTGCATGGAAGGCAGGAACCTCTGAACTAGTAAATGGGGGGTCATACCCTCTATTTTTACAAAGAGAGATGAGGAAAACTACACACTCACTAGGAAAAGCAGTGAAGGCTAAGTAAGTCCCTGTAATGTTTACCTTTTCATTTGGGTTTAAAAGCAAGATGTATAAATGCATGCATATTATAAGAAAGGAACATATACTGTAGATGTGTTAGCAGTAAAAGTAAAGGTAATTTTCCATTACATGAAGCTGCTTCCACATTCTGAAATAACACCACATAATTCATTCCTTCAAGTCGTTTTACTTTATAAAAGAGTATGATTAGGAAAAATTAGTGGATGCGATGGCCCTCATTTGTGGCCATCAAAAAGCACTGAAAAAGAATTTTTGAAAATCCATTTTCAGCAGTATTTCGCTCAATTTACATGTCTGATTGTAGATGACAATATTTTGCCACAATTTAGTATAAGCACTTTTTTCTACACTTCTTTGACATAATTCGTACATCCACAAGAGGCATTAAGTACAAACAGACACTGAAAGAAATCTTGTTAACACTTTACTTAAGGCCATGTTTTTAGTAATTTATAAATACATTCATAACAAAAAATAATGCATTCACAAAGTATTTTAAACTTGGTTATAAATATTTATTAAAAGGCATAACACATTATTGTCATGCTTTATCATGCATTATGAATGCTTTATCAAGCTCACCTATAGCATTAAGCATTAAAGGTCGTTTGTACTGCATTCTATAGTGCATTATAGATGAGAGCTTCTTAAGGCAGTCTTAATGTATAATGAATGAGGCTATAATCTGTTATGCCTTTTTATAAATATGTATAGCCATGTTTATAATGCTCTATGAATGCATTATAATGCATTATGAATGTTTATAAATTATTAAAACATGACCTTAAGTAAAGTGTTACCCAAATAGGTGAACAATTTGGAGAATTTAGTTTAGTAAAACAACACCTAAAGAACAAGCAACTCAAGTAGGCTGAGGGAGATTGAGGAACAAGACTGTGGAACAGCCGGGTGGGGACCCCAGTGAATCAGGACACATATGCATGAAATTCTAAGACACCTATTTGCTTAAGTACACATCTCTGGACTACAAACCTTCAAGGATAATTCAGTGGCAAAATGAAAAATAAAATATTATCTACCATGTAGCAGTTACACTGGATGGAGAAGCTGGGCATTGTGCTCTGCCACCCTCTTGGATCTTGGTCATCCTCCCCCAACTGTGACAGGTGGTACAAGGAGGGGGACCAGAAATGCAGCAAACAGGAAGAGCAGACACTGCCAGTTTAATATGTAGCCCTGTGTAGTCTTTGGTGCTCTGAAGACAATTCATCAAGTATGTTAAGATTCCAAATCATTTGTTGGAGGATAAACACCAATATGAAATGATATCAGTGTGGCTCATTAAACTGTAACTCACTGTAGCTCATGCAATAGTAGCCTATCATATTTCTACTACTGGTCAGGTAACAAAACAGCTTTATTAGAATGTAGTTTCAAGGTTCTGTTTTCCGATCAATCTATCTTCCGGCCCTACAATACGAATCAAGAGGTTATATGCATAAATTATTGCTTTGTACTTTTGCTTTACAAATTTTAACCTCTGTGACTTAAATGATTAAAGTACTACAGAAAAAAGAAAATTCTGATTAAGTACTAAACTCATCCTTTTCCTTATATATATAAAAAGATTGATCAAAAGTAACTCACAACATGACTTCACATCATACAGAAAACCACCTGAATGATCATTGTGACTCAGATATTTAAAGCTTCTGCGGACATCTGCCATTCCATGCCATTGTCGGTAAGAGGCCTTCTTGATTGGCACAGCATGATCTAAGGTAATCTTTCCTCAATATGGCAAAGGCATAATATTTTGACAACACATGCAGCATGAAAGCCAGGCATATTCGTGGGAGACAGAACATACCATGTTTCTGGACATGAGGTGCACCAACCCAATCATGGAGGGGATGGAGACATGCTATCTATGAAACAGATTGCAGAGCTGCTTGAAGCCACGGGGGCTACCTCCTCCCTTCTCTGTCTACCTGACTATGGGCTTAGTCACCAGCGCTCTTCTCCTATATTCAAAGGGAACATCTTCTTGGCTGGGGGAAGGCACGTTAATTGGTATCTCTGCTATAGTCTTTGCAAATGAACAGATTACATAATGGCTAATAATTTCTTATGGGCACAACATGAATAAAGATACATAAATATTCACCTATAAATTTCAATATAGCAAATCAATTATCACACGCAGCCTAGATGTACACGCTAGAGGGCAAGACAGGTCCCTTCAATGCCACTCCCTTCAGTGTTCTAAACCCAGTCTCCATGGTAACTCCCTTTGAAAAATGAGGGGAAAAGGACACTTTGGCCCCATTGATGGAATCCCTTTCTTCCTTCATATGCGTTCAACTTTTTGTACATCACTAGAACAAG
The DNA here is from genome assembly GCF_023856365.1 of Brienomyrus brachyistius. Lineage (NCBI taxonomy): Eukaryota > Metazoa > Chordata > Actinopteri > Osteoglossiformes > Mormyridae > Brienomyrus > Brienomyrus brachyistius. The sequence continues at coordinate 34,325,448 of NC_064533.1, forward strand.
TGGAATCTGCTGGCTAACTCATCTCCCCCTGACATTTCTCAGTCCGTCACAATCAGGATATAAAACCCTGTGCAGGGTCAACAACTAGTTCCTGCGTTATATTTGCATGTGTTCTTAATAGTCCCAAAAGCTTACTAAACATTTTATAAGTAAAGAAGGTGTGTGTTCGTAAAAACTGCAGGCCAGTTGTAAGGACACAGGCAAAAAGGCGTGGTAATGCAAAGAACAAAAAACAAATACAGACGTTAGTCTACTTACGGCTGAGATATGTCCGTAACTTAAAATGTTCGTAAGTCGTTATTCAACATAATTTTAAGGGTATACGCCAGTACAAAGAACTAGGATGCTGGGAGTTCACATGCTACGCTGCTGCACAGCGGGAGTAGCCACCAGAAGTCGTACTAGGCGGAAATGGCATGCAAAAAAAAATTTATGTTGCGGACAGGAAACGGGAGCCCAAGGAACACAATTTGGACTCTTCGTTCGTATGTATGAAAGTTCGTAAGTTGAAAGTTCGTAAGTAAAGAAGCGTCTGTATCCGATTTGTCTTCTTCAGCATTGTTTGTTCTGTTATAGGTGGTTTTCATAAATTAATCATACACTAAAATCAGCAGTTAAGGGGAATGGATAGGAATTTTATGGAAACAGGGAATGATTGCTTTGGATACCACAGATTCACGCACTTTAAACTTTGAAAATCTAAAAGTTAATTCCACAAGAGCCACAGTTATTGACATGTTCAGTGAAGGCAGCGAAACCATTTATTGATAAATTATAATAATCCAGATTAATTGTATTTTCTCTGTCCAGTCAAATTTCTTTGTGTTCTCTTCCTGTGGTAATCAAGTGCAAATATTTTATGAAAAGTAGACTGTCTAATAAAATGACAAAATGGTTCTAGAAGCCTACCAGCCAAGAATGCGTCATGAGTCTCATGCTGTGTCAGAATTGCTATTTTAGGTCCTGTTCATGCTATGTTCAACAGGAGGCTGCTGCTATTTTGAACAGCTTGGCTTCCACAGCTCATTTAACTGAGAAGCCATGTTGTTGTTTTTGTTATGTGTATGTGTTAGTATGTCACTCACATAATTTGAACAGTTGAGAAAGAGGGACTGAACGTTTCTTACTTCATTTTTTGATGCTTGTCTGGTCATGAAACACACATAGAGCCATGTGTTTTTGCCGTCTTTGAGAGTTACAATTTATCATAATTGCTTAAAGCAAAATAATTGAGTCATTGTTCTTTAAATACTATGCTTAAAACTCAGTATAAAAATTTATTATTATCTATTCACAATATTACAAGCATTTCTCATTGTGTTCACACAAAAATCAACTATTGACGCAATTTATGCAGCACAGTAATAAATTGATATGGTGACTACACTTAAAGTTTTGGAAATGTTAACAATGTTTCAGAAAATGTGTTTAAACAATTAAGAAAAGCAGCAATATCTTCTTATTCCTATAGGCAATATGGGTGTAAAAGCATGCTTTTTTTCCTGAACAAAATATAATTTGGATTTCATAGAAAGAAAATATTTCTGTAAAAATATTTTGCCCATAAAAACACTAGATTTATATTTAAAAACTGCTAAAATGCATTTCAACAAAACAAATGTCGAGCATTATTTGCCGTCAGATAGCTGTAAAGTCTGTGTTTTCTCTGTTTCTCCCATTTACTTAAACAGTTTTATCCATTCAGAAGTCACAGTTTCAAAACAATGAATGCAAAGTCCAAAACAGAAGTCAGATTGCCAAACTGCTCTAAAATGCTCTAAACCTTACAAAACATTACATGCCACAAAAGCAAATTTTGCTATCAAACAATAGGTGTAATACAATTTGTGATAAAGTAAATTTCACTCCATCACTAAACAATTGCTGCATTTCAGTTTGAACCTGTTCAGCCATTACATGCTTCAGTGTTACATGCTTTCTATGTGCACTGAAACATACAGCTTGGATTATAAACTCCTTCGGTGGGTATACTAGAGATAACCAATCCCACTGCACTAGAGATATCCAACCCCACTGCAATAGAGATAACCAACCCCACTGCACTAGAGATAACCAACCCCACTGCACTTTTGCATTCTGCAATCCTGCAATTCTTTTCGTGAATACCATTCTGTATTTTTTACAATGCAGTAAGGAAGTTTCCAAACATTTTCTCTTGTATTCAAGTCGATCTGTTCCCATTATGCAACAGCTCTAATGTGTACCCCCCCCCCCCCGACTTAAAAAAAGCTTTTCACACCCAAAACTAAAATATTTATTTAGTTTTTTTCCATTGTCTTAAGCAAATACTGACTGAATTTGTATTTGATCCTTACAACGAGGCATCTTATTCTCATCAGCGTCACACTGGATGTCTTCCCTTACAATTCCTTTAGGGAAATATCATCTTGCATGGCATATTCATTCCTGGCAGTCTTCTGTGCAGAGACATTTGATTATAGGGCTGGTGATAATACCCTTTTCATCATGCACTTTCCAAGCGGATATGAATTCCTCAACTGGATTCAAAAGAGGAGAATGGGCAGGGAGAAACTGCACCAAAATATGCAAATGCACTAAAAACCACTAATTGACAAAGTTGAGCCTAATAGAGAGCAACACTGTCCATAGTTATGACCAACTGAGACATGCAAGACCTGAACAGCCCACTCTCTACTGCTAGGACTGATGTTTTATACAGTTCACCATTGGCCTGTGTCACAAGGGCCAGTGGTTTGTGTATGACAATGGACACCAGCCACATCTTAGCACCGCTGGCATTGTAACAGCAGTCATCTGACCACTTTAGATAGCAACCAATGCTGTTTTATATCTTTTATGGATGGATAAGACTGATGCACATGCCGTTTCTCCCATGAACCTTTTGGGATTTATATTTATGAGAAAACAACTATAGCTTCCAACAAGTAGAACATTATGCTAAGGTTAAAATCCCTGAGAGCACATAAAATTCTAACTCTTCCCTGTACTGTAAGTTGGATAAGAGTGTTGGTTAAATGTACTATAATTGATTTTCCCAGAGTGATTCCATTATGCCTGGTCCAGTTTTCCAGTGTATTTTTTAAGTTTTGTATTTTTCTGTGACATATTTGTTAATTGTTTTTAAACTGCATGTAAAAATGAGTAAAAGCAATAAGTTAACACATCTGCAAGAAAAGATTTTCTGTTGTGCTAAGATTAAGTGGATCGCGCAATTCATTAAATGGTTTATCAGTCGAGGAAAACTGTAAACGTTATTGTGTGAGACAATAACTGAATTACAAGAACCAATCCCATTGCCCTTGAAAAATAATTACATAGCATTGAATGGAACCATATCTATCTATCTATCTATCTATCTATCTATCTATCTATCTATCTATCTATCAGTAAAAGCAAAAAGTTATACAAAGTGTTTCATAAATTTGCAAACCGAGAAGATACAAGACACAACATAAGATGGCATAAGATGAGGTAGGATAAGATGACTCGGGAATGAAGGTTCTCCTCATTTTCAATCAGCTCTCTTTAGACAGGATGGGCTTCTTTTTTCAGATATAGGGTACAGTTTAAACACCATTCCCCCTCCACCATCACTTCTAAGGAGTCTAGACTTTGTCCTATAACACATCTAGCCTTCCTCTAAAGCTTGTTCAGTCTATCAGCCATCTTTGCCTAGACATTATCCCCCATCCCCCCAGTATACAACAGTGAAGAACTTGCCAAACTTATCAAAATCAGCTACAAGCTCTATATGGTCATGAAGTTCGGTCACCATACTCTATTTTCAATATTTAATTAACAGTGAATTTGATTCAATAGTGTAATGTAATTTGAAGGCTCATTAAATAATACTTCCTCCTGAGAGGCATAAAAGTATTTCACATAACCTGTCTAGAGCAACGAGCGAATACCAGGATAGTTATGCAGGCTAATTAAAATAAACTTCTTTTGATAAAAGAAATAAGTTCACTTCAAAACTCAATCCAAAGGATAAATCCCCCAGCTCTAAAGCTCAGACGTGTTTTGGGAGAAATAGTGAAAAAGTTATACTGGCATAGCTGTCTATTTGACTAATTCCAGACAACTTCTTTCAAATGATTTTTTTAAACACAGCTCCCATCATTTTGTAGTTAATTAAATAGTGACACTGTTTACTAAAAGTGGACAGAAGGTAAAAACAAATTTATTGAATAAATAATTATGAATTATGCCTGTACTTCAATACTAATAGTGCCAGTCAATACAAAACATTTAGACTACTGAGATCTAAATCTTGCTTTTTAATATTTAATTGCAGAGAATAATTTGCTATACTGGCAACACTTTGATCAAGCCAATCACTGCATCTAGTGTTTTCTATTTAGTTACTAAAAAACTAAACTAATTTTCAGAGGAAAACGTACATGCAGAACTGTATAGTAAGCCTGTAGCAGGGTACAAGGGAATTCTGATAACTTGTAAAAATGTGTAAAAACCATGGGTTTATATTTTGACACATTTACTAAACCCCTGAATCACTCCCCCCCCCCCCCCCCCCCCACACATTAAGCTAGATACCATGAGGAAATTGGAGCCTTAATGTTCTTAATGTTTGAGCCTGCTTATAGGGAAGACGGTAAGACAGTTATGAAGGGGCGAGTCCATGAAGGGCTTTGTAGTCAAGTGTTACTTTATATTTGATTTTGAAAGTAACTGTCAGTCAATGTAAATCATGAAGAACAGGGTAATGTGGGTGGATTTTTAGTACGTCAGCTATCTGGCAGCAGAATTTTTAACGTATTGTATCTGCGGAGATACTTAGAAGTGAGGTCAATCATCAGTGATGAAAGCATGGACTAATGTTTCAGTATCAGCAACTGAGGAAGAGGCGGTAAGCAATGCCACAGAGACGGAAAGATACCTCTATACCTTGGGACTTATCTGTCCTTAGTGTATCAAAGCTAACTTTACTTAACTGTAACAGCTAAATATTAGGGGTGGAACTCCATCCATCCATCCATTTTCCAAACCGCTTATCCTACTGCATCGCGGGGGGTCCGGAGCCTATCCCGGAAGCAATGGGCATGAGGCAGGGAACAACCCAGGATGGGGGGCCAGCCCATCGCAGGGCACACTCACACACCATTCACTCACACATACACACCTATGGGCAATTTAGCAACTCCAATCAGCCTCAGCATGTTTAATATTTAAGTTTGGTTGATGAATTAATCAATATACATAAGCTTAAGCTTAAAATCTTGTTTGCTTTCCCATCAGTCTACTACACAGACCAATAGATGACTGCAGAAAACACAGTGCAAACTGTTTTCAGAACACTGGAAATTCTGATAAAAAATGCCAAAGTACTGATTGACAACTGCTCCCATATTTCAAACATCGTGTACGGAAAACAAGAAAAACCAAACAATCCCATTTCATTAAAAATTCAGTATTCCAAAGTATTCCTGGCCAAAAATAAACAGACCAACAGTTCAAAATAAAGTACTAAGTCTACTATCTAATATGGCATAATTACTTACCTTAAATACTTACCTGATAAGATGTTAATTGGTTAATCTGTGAAAAGGGTAATATAAACACTAGAAGTGCTAATCCAATGCGATTTACAATGTTATATTAGCATCCCGCTAGTCGCTAGCTAATTTAACCGCTTGTAAGTGCTAAGTATTTATTGTGTATTGTTTGAGTTGTAATATATGTATTATGTGTTCAGTTTCACAATACCACTTTTAGCAAACATCTCAAACTGCAAGATTTGCTTCCCGGATTTTTATTGGAGGAGCCTAGCTGTTGGCTATCTGTCAAGCTAAAAACTGCGCGCTCACATTAGCATAGTACAAATAAAATACGTTTTTTTTTTAATTAGTTATTTTTTCCGTAATTAATTAATCAAAATTAACGCGATAAAGTCCGAGCCCTATTAAATATACAACTGCAGTTAATTGTACAAAAAACAAGGGTACCCAATACACGTCATGCTCAGTTCATGATTTTTGTTTTGAACACCAAAACAGAAGAGGGAAATTACCATATCCAATAGAAAGAACTAAATGGTAGGTAAATGAGCTTTTGCATCTAAAAATCTGCCATGTTAGAACCTCCTGGGCCCCGTCTTGTTTAAACCAAAATACATTCCTGGTGTTTAAAACTATGTTTAGTAGACTAATTTTGCTGTGTATTTGATATGAACTTGCTGCACGATGTCAGCAAGGATTATATAAAAACAACTATGCTCAACATGCTTCATCTATGTTTCAGAAGATCACTGCAATGAGTCCGGCTGTCAGCAATCCCACTAAAGTCTTCTTTGTTATCAAGGGCAGAGTATTGGTAGGCTGCAAGAATGTTGCCAGGGCATGCACGTAGGGCTTGTTCAAGCTTGAATCTAAGTCGCCTGTGTCCTTTTGAAGTATTCTGAACTTTTAATTTAATTTTAAAAAACTTCATTTTTTCCTTGAGCTAGACTCAACGAAGATGATGCTGAAAATGCCAGCTTTGCAGAATAAACTGCATACTTCTATAGGTAGGGTGGTGCCTCAGCATGTAGCACTGTGGCCTTATGCCCCCAAGACCATTGGCCTGAATCTTGCCCCTGGCTCTGAGCAAGCTTCTGTTCGTACAGTTTGTATTTTAGAGCAGACTGTGGTTCTTTGGGTTAGGAGTCTGTGCCCTTGTCCTGACAGTTCCCGGTTCATATCCCTTGGCCAGCACAGTAATCATATCACTTTAGGGCCCTTGAGCAAGGTCCTTAACCCCACGAACTGCTCCAGGTGCTCCAGAAAAAAGCCTGACCCTGCACTTTGTCCACAAGCTTTTCTCTCATGCCTGTGTACGTGTGTGTGTTTGTCTGTCTCTCTCTCTCTGCGTGCATGCATGTGATTAGGTTTATCACATTGTGGGAACCAAATATCCCCCACAATGTCATAAAAACCTGTTTTTGATGTTGGGAACATTTTTCAGGTACCCACAAAGATCTGTGAATGTAATCAAAAAACTAAAAATAAAGGTCTCTTGTTTGGTTATTTAATGTTAAGGTTAGGGCTGAGTAGGGGTTAAGGTATTCATGTTGGGATTAGAGTTTTCCGCAAAGAAATTAATGTAGAGTCCCCCCAAAGATATAATTACAAACCTGTGTGTGTGTGTGTGTGTGCACGCTCATGTATGCATCTCATAGGAAAACAAGACAGAATATGTGACAGCTACAGAATTTTTAAGCACCTGTGCTTTTACAATCGTTAATAAAGTTAACTGTAAGATGCTATTATCACCTGTCTATCAACACCATTTTGGTATTACTGTTGATGATTTTACAGAAAAAAACATGACTATTTTTGGACAATATATATATTTTGAAGACAGAAACATTTAAAGTTTGTACTATTTTCTTGAAGCATTTCTTTCAAGATGTCATAAGTGCTCTACATTGTACAGTAGGTGTAGTATTTGTGACTGAGAAAAGGTGAATGCTGCTATATTTGTGCAGAATGTTCAGCCAAAAGGACATTTCCTTGTTAGTTTAAATTATTAAATTAAATAAAAAAAAATGTATTTCCATTAGATAGTTTTCTGTTTGAGCTAAGATATATTTTGTAAAAATATGAGCTTAATAAATAAATACAAATCTTTTTGTATAGTAAATGAAAAGAACATCAATATAGGTTTAACTGGCTTGTTTCATCTTGCACTTAATTCTTACACTAATACATTTTACTTAAAATTACAGCAAATTAATTTTACAAATACAAAATTTTGCAAAAGTAAATCCTATTTATTTATTTTTTTTGTGTATCACAATTAGAATATTGCCAAGGCCTGTGAACATGTTTGGTGGCATAGCTTGCACAGAATGACAGCACAAAAGCGTCTCTTTTCTCAATGAGACTGTACAAATTCTGTTTACTAACAAAACAAAATTTATGTTTCAAATCTACACAACAAATCTTTCCAAAGCAGCTTACAATTACAACCATTTACCTTAGAGGTGTACGGTCATACTCTTTGCTGCCGCACAAAACTAAACCCTAGAACAACAAATCTTGGCTTTCAGCGTAAAATTCTAAAGTATTTAAGAGTTGTTGCCACAGTGGACCTCCCACCATTAGTTCACTTTTCATCATTTGACAGAGGGGATCCTTCACTGAAGGAAGATGTGTGGTTTTCCCTGACCACACAGCAAATCACAATGCCATTAATAAACAATTCCGAATGCAACGGCTTCAAGGGTTGACTGAGCATTATGCTCAATAAACAAGCCACTATAGATTTAATTAAATGACATTCAAAGGCATGGATTACGACCAAGGGAATTAATTGATTCACTGACATCAAAGTAACAGAGGGTAAAGCATTAGGTGGTCATAACAGGTGGACAGCAAACCTAGTCCCCTATACCAAAATGTGCCAAAACACTAGACTGTGCGGAAACTTACCAGGGTTTTTAGCGAGCTGGAAATTTAATAGCATCTTCACAGTAAAATGGGACAGAATCACCACGAAGTTTACCAATTTAAAACACTGAGCTATACAACACAGCAGGTTAATGGATGACATGTATTACATATGACTTAGCCGATTTCAAAGACATCTTGACAGATATTTCCCAGATACCTGTCACGTGTTCTCTAGTGGTTTACTGACAAGTAAAGTCATTGCATGAGTACTGTACTTAGCAAAGCATTCTCTTCAGAGAAACATATGTACCTTCCAAATATATGGATACTATGAGAACAACACTCATCTCTGTTCCAACATTTAGCTCAATAATCTAAGCTATAGCCTACATGTTGGACTGTGATAAAATTGACTGGCATAAACAAACAAAACATGAAGCATTGAAAGGTCTAGGTATTATTTAAAAGGTAAATTTATTTGAAAAAAAAAATAAAGAAGATTATTGCGTCTTAAGGACTATACCCTTTTGTCTAGGTACAGTGCTTTGAGTCAAATTGCTTTGAGTAAATCTGTGTGACCAGCCTTTTAAAGATAAGAATAACAATAAAAAAAGTCTTCACAGATTTATTTTTGTAATGAGGAATTTAAGTAATAAAAAACAGGAAAGAAAAATACCTTGGGAATATCCTGGAAGTATAAGAATGCAAGGACAAGTTAATGGCAGGATAAAAGGAGTTAGGAAGAGGAAAAAATTAAGTGGACAGAGTGCAAGAAACGAAACTAGTTCTTAAAGTAATTAAAGTGATTGCTGTAGCGAGGCTGTATTGAACAGAAAGTCAGTAAAGGTTACAGTTAATCCCTGTTTAAAAGTGCTTTTTTTTCTTTTTTTTAATTTTCATCCTGAAATAGCGAGTCTCATCTACTGGGCACCTGGACATTAAGAGACGAACAAGGTTTTAATAGGAACAGCCTATGATTACCATCAAAATTGTCACTATCTTTCAAAATCACATTCATGTATACATGTATACTTGATCCACCGACCATCCACCACATCCACTGATCTGGGATATCCTTGTCGTGTTGGGTCACATTGCAGAAGGCAGCAAAGACACAGAGCAATGACAAATGAAATACAGGCCACAGTTGTAGACTTTGCAATCTACATTGCCTTAAGTGTAATGGCAGATAAAGAGTCATCAATCAGTGTCATCAATAATCTAAGCATATAATTGTATATAATTAAGTGGTATTTCTTAATTGATTTATGGTATTAACCAGTTCAGCTTTTTCTGTACTGAATTGTATTTAGTACATAAGGTTTAGTGACAGCAGTTTTGCAATATGGTGATAGCAAACAGTGCCATCGGACTAAAAGAGATCCACAGTACATCAACTCTGTCACACAGTAAATAAGGTTTTGAAGAGAAATATTCTAAAAATAAAATAATGTTACGAAGTAGATTTTGAGAGGAATCGTGTTAAAGTGAAGGAGTGGTATCAGGCCTCATAAATGTATACAATGCTTTAACTTCCATATTTCTATCTTTCTAACAAAATAGCCAGTGAAGTCTATCATATTGTAGTATAACAAAATTCATATGACTTTGGTGCAATGTTTCATTACCAACTGCAATGGATTTTATTACTCTCCAGGGTTGCTAATATCTGTCCAATATTACCATACCCTGATACTTTGATTTTTTATTTATAAAGCTGGAGAATTAAGTTCTCGGTCTTTTCATTTCATCATAAGAAATCTGGTCAATGAAGTCCATCACACTGTACTGCCATCTTGTTAAGAAGCACTGCTGCCATTTATCCTCAAGCAAACGGTGCCCCTGTTTCAAATGAACCCCCCCCCCCCCCCCCACACACACACACACACACACACACACACACACACCGGCACTTTTGGATGGGGTCCTTGTTTTATGAAAAGCAGAATCCCCTTGCTCTAAAAGACACACTTTCAAAGGACTAGTTTTATTTACTTTCACTAGGGTAAGTGAAACAGAGGAAATTCACACAACTGTGAGGGATCGCTGGGGATCCCCTTAACTGAATATGATTATGTGCAGACTGTGAATCAAAAAAGAAGGGAAAACACTTGAACATAAAAACTCCTGAAAGCAGAATGATTTTACAAAGACATCAAAGACAAAGACAGTTACACAAATCCACCCTCCCACCCACCCATCCATCCATCCATCCATCCATCCATCCATCCATCCAAGCTCAAATAATTTATCCTGTATAGGGTCACAGGGGGACCTGGGGCCTATCCCCTATCCCAGGAAGTTTAGGGAAAGGATGCCAGATGTACATTTTTTGAAAATACTTTTATCAATTTAAATGTATGTGCATCAAAACATGTACAAGCATATGGCTTTATTTTAACTGTAATGATTCACACAACCCACTTCTTTGATATCTGCTCACTGTGACTGGAATGGATGCTCCTTAAAGGCAGCAGTTGATATAGGGAGACCGGAGTATTATGACCATAAATAACAACCCGAAAGAAGAGCATCTGCGTACCCCACACCTCTGATTAGGCCAAGAAACACAGGGCACTCAAGCAAATTAAACAAAGTGTAATGCCTTAACCAAAAACAAATTCCGACCGCTTTGCATGCTGGTAGCTAAGTGCCTATTCGTTCAGGTTCCCTGGAATCAGTATAAATCCCTGCAATAAAGTTCTAAAGATATCCTTGAGGCAATCAAACAACCACAGCTAGAATTAAAACCCCAGACTCAAGCTGACGTGAATTACAGCTGTCACAAACCACAGGAAAAAAATGAAGACCTTTTAGTCAGAACTCCTGTCAATGAGTTAAAACAGCACAGTGGGTTAGGGTGAGAGGAGGGCTCTGTAAAATGTGAGCAATACAGTCAACTTGGTATTTCTCACTTTTATTGTTCAATATATTAGCCTGCTCCATATTAACCAGTACCAATGGTACGCATGTATCTCGCATTTTAATGATCCTTGCCCTAAGAATGACTATTTTAAGCCTATATTCACTTATTCAGTCTGTACCTTTTTGTTTCTGTATTATAAGGGTAACTCTTCTTCAACCTTTTGAAGTGGCCTTCCATGGGTCAACACAGCGGGTCTAACAAATATCTACCTAGAAAATTTACATGTTCGTTCAAACAGCCATGCTACAGGGTTGCTAATTCTCACGTATCTGGTATGACACACACGCTTTCAGATGCTCATGCAAGGAATCTTATGAGAAATGTATTTTAATCCATTATAAACCTTAAATTAGCTACATCAAAGCACTGAGGTAGTTTGCAAACTCTACTGGCTATTTACAAGGTAATAAGACGGTTACATACATGTAAATGCATGTTTATGTGTGTGCAGACTTGTGTCAGATTGAAAATCTCATTCCAGTTGACCAAAACTAGCAATCCTGCTACCATGACTATGAACATTAGAGTAGCATCTATATGAACCCATTTTTCTAAATACCAGATAATTGTCTGATTTTATACTATCCCCTGGTGACTTCATTTATTACTCTGCAATTGTGGGATATGAATTTCACTGTGTTCACAAGTGTCAGCAACAATTTGACACGTGAAATATTATCATAGGTACTGCATGTCCACTGCAGTATATTAACAGAATATTAAATAACTGCAAGCAGCATCTGACAATAAGGACAAACGGAACAATAAGGAAAGCGGAGAATAGCACAAAACAATAACACATAACGGTAAATATAACAAAGATCATATAGTACCACAGAAATAGTATTGCAAAAACAAACAGCAAAAAAGTGTGCAATTGACTATTAGTTTGATCCACAGTAGGTTATGCTTAGCAGCCTTTGGGGAGCCTTATATAAAATGTATTGTTAAAAATGTGTGTCAGACCTCAGAGAAGGGTAAACTGGCACTTTGGCACTGGCACCCCCCAAGAAAGGATGAGTGCAGCTTTATGTCAGATTGCAGCCCCTCCCACCCCCAAAATTCCCTACTAGCATCCAGCCTCTGTCCACTTCGTATAATGGCGATAGAATTACAGCCCTAATGAGCAGTTCTGTCAAGTTTGCTACTCTAGTTAAATCTATTAGGGAAAGGAGAGGCAGATGGTGGGCGAACGCAGACGGTTACACGTGTGTAGCTCCCCCACCCCACTGAAATTTGATTCATTAACACTCCAGTGCTTGGCAGCACAGATGTGAGGACAGGAGGCGGAGACACCCTCAATTCACCTGTGTGCACACAACCCACAGAATTTTTCATTTTGAAAGAATTCAGAAATATTAAATTGTCTCCGCATTTAGTACAACTGTAAAACCCACCAAATGCTAATGGTGCAAACTAACTCTTAATGAAACAAATTTAAAATACATTACATTTTTTACATACTCTAGATACAATAAGATAAAAATAAAAAGGAAAAACCATTATACATTTTTGGACAGAAAACACATAGGGACTTTCCCCGTCACTATGGGAAATCCTCTATTTGGCATGGAAACACAGAGGTTTACAAGGCCAGGCAATCACTTTCAGATGCCTGTGCGGGGATTAGTCATGCACTGAACTCCAAGGTCCTACCAAGTCCCCAGCAGGAACCTTACTCACACACGCATCAACACTACATTAATATTTACTCACTTCTATGGATGAGATGAGATCAGAATACATTCATTGAAAACAAACAGGATAGGCAACAAATTAATGACCAAAATATTGCTGATCAGACTCCATGAGTTTCCATCCTGTTGGATGCATTTCAGTTTCATTCATTTTGTGATATATACACACAAACAATATACCATACAGATGCTCCTCTACTTACGAACTTTCAACCTACGAACTTTCGGACATATGAACGACGAGGACTGTAAGTTCAAATTGTGTTCTTTGGGCTCCATGTCCGCAGCATAATTTTTTTTCCTGCACGCCAATCCCACCTACGACTTCTGGCCGCTACTCCCACCACGCAGCAGCGTAGCGTGCGTACTCCCAGTGTCCTAGTTCTTTGTACTTGCGTATACCCTTAAAATGATGTTGAATAACAATTTAGGAACATTTCAAGTTACGAATGGCCGTTCGGAACGCATGTCGTTCGTAAGTAGAGGAGCGTCTGTGCATATAAATATGTACACTCAAGCAAATTGGTAAAAATAAAGTTGTCCTTCTAATGGTTATAACTGACCTAAGCACTACCCTCTGAAAAGACATCATTTATTATTAAATGAACCAAAAAACATGATATAACAAATAATAATTTCATGAAAGAAAATGACCTTTTAATCCTAACCAGATGTGCTTTATACAAAAATTTAACTACAGAAACAAAGCTATTGTACTCCAAATAGATAAATCAAAAAGGAATAAGTTAAATAAGCATCAGGAAACTTTCCGATGAGGGGAAATTACAATAGAACAATGTCATGCATGATAAATGTGCAATACTATCTTAAAACCACATTGCGATACCTGTCTTTTCAGTATGATGGCATACTGGGTAATTGGAAAAAAGAAAATGGTGTGACCCAGTGTTGTTCCTTCCAAAAGTAATCAATATTAAACATAAACAATCATTCAATATTAAACATAAATGAAATAAAAATGTGAATCACAGCTTTAGTGATCCGTTGTACGTGTCTCCTGACTCATATTATATAGGGCTGCAACAACTTGATCAGGTGCATCTATCAACACAACTACAGCAACATCAAGAACTACTGGAACTAGGTAAAAGTGCAGGACCATCAGACCTTAGCCCTTTGAGTGCCTGATTTTCCAGGTTCAGCTGTCTACCTCCATGCTTGCCTCCATCAAAGTGGTGAGAGTAAATTGCAATAAATACGCAAAATAAGAATTGAGTCCATTGTGCATTTGTATTCTTATTATAATGTTTATAGTAGAATTTACAGCATGAGGAATCTTCAGTTATTGAGAAACATTGAATAAAGGGTATATAGAAAAAGCAACTCTGACTAAGACAATGTGGAATGATAAAAATGTATACACAGATATGACCCAAGTACAGACAAGCAGTAAAACTGCCTGCCTTATATAAATATATGATCAATAATTATTCGACATGACAAAGCAAGCAAAGCTACATTACCAGCTTCAAAAGGTTTTTAGTTAATATTATTACAAATGACAATAAGGTCTATGGTATTAATCATATCGACATACGCAAACACTCAGGCTTGTAATTATATCTTTGGGGGAACTTTCCATTCATTTCTATATGCAAAACTCTAATCCCAACATGACGACCTTATTCCCTACCCAGCCCTAACCTTAACCATAAGTAACCAAACAAAATACAAGACAATGTAATATACACTTTATCCACACACACACACATATGCATGATTGAATATGATAAATTAAATGACTACATACAATGAATACAATTACCTGCAATAATAAAATTATTTTATAGACTGCAGCAAAACTGATAAGTAAATGTTTTTGGTTTTTACTATATTATTCATTTGTGGTATTATTCATTTTACTATATTATTCATTTGTGGTAGAATGATGGTTAACTTCTGTCATTCATATACATAAATCAATGCCATACGATATATTCCTGTAATCTTAGCACAGAGCCATACAGAGATGCAAACTGTTTGTATTACACAGGCATTGGTACAAGCACACACACACCACACTGGCTTGTCAGAGCACCAGTGCAACCTGCACTGCCGTGGAGGTTTGCCTTGTGTGCTGCCATTAGGCTGATAGAAACTGGAATCTGTGCCCAGATCAGTTAGCACCATGTTACACTAATTAAAAGAATTCCAACATCTGCAATTGAAGAACCTGGGTAATTGAATGCTAATGAAAGGGGACCAGCAACGGTCTGCATTTCAGAAAAGGTTGAGGGAGCAGCCAGGCTTTTACCTGCCACCAATATGGCTATAACTGGTCACAGTGGAAATCTGCCATCATGAAGAAAAACATTAAAATGAAATGAGACAGTGTTATAATTAAATGTGAGATGGAATGTGCCCTTAATACAATGTCTACAAATGGGAAGACATGTACCTTATAGGAGTTTGGGGAGAGTTTCCAAGTTTCCAGGATTCAATCATTAATGCATATTTAGATACAAAATCACTGAGACGCTGCGTCATCCAGTAAATGACACTGACATTCTGGGCACCTAAAAATGGCTGATCATAAAACATTTTATTCCAGGGTCAAATTGTGAGCGCAAATGAAATATGAGCCATAAATAAAAATCCTCAAGGTTGGCAGGCTGCACGACATTTTAGTGGAAATTGAAGAGTGTTTATTTTAAATTAGGAGTATGTTATGCTGAACTTCACGGGGCACCAATACTGAGTAACTACAGACAAAAGATGCGCCACGATTCATTAATGATAAACAAACAAGTCATCACTATTTCCATCCATCCATTTTCCAAACCACTTACCTTTCTGGGTCATGGGGGGGGGGGGGGGGGGGGGGGGGCAGCCCATCACAGGGCACACACACACCCTTCACTCACACATGCAATTTAGTAACTCCAAGTAGCCTCTGCATGTCTTTGGACTGTGGGAGGAAACCAGAGTATGCAGAAGAAACCCCACAACAGTGAGGCAACAGTGCTAACCACTGCACCACCATGCCACCCCAGAGGCCAGTATTTCACTTGTGTTATCCATTATGTCCCTTCAGTAGTTCATAAAGGTGTCATGCTCCGCGTGTCCGATCCTCACGTGTGCCACGCCCCCTCATCTACCCCATGTGGAATCCCCGTGTTTACCAGCTGTTTCTTGTTGCTGTCATTAGTCCAATGTATTTAAGTCTGTGTTAGGCATGCTTTCCCCAGCATGGTTATTGATGTTGCTAATGTAATTGTGTGTTTTGGAGTGTGTCAGCCCGGCATAGACCCCGTTTAAAGAATTAACATTCTTGTCACATACAGTGACGAATATAATAACAGACTGATAAAACACATCATGATTCATAAATCATTCATTAGCATGAGAATGGTATGTACCTAAACTTTAAGTTTATGGTTAATTAATATATGAGCAATAGCATAATACTAAATTATGTGTTACCTGTCAAGTAACATAGAACCACTGAACTCTATGTAAGCACTTAAAAACAATTCTCCAAAACACAGAGTGCACATCCTCAAGCCATGTTCCCAATCAAGGATTTGGCAGGGGTAAAAGTCAGGGGTAAAAGTCAGGGGTAAAAGTCACTCAAGCATAGTTGTTTTTCTTGAATTCTACAAGTTTGGTCTGTTACGAAGTAGGGTGGCACTTAAAACAGTTACTGTACTGTATGCAGCTAGGCATTATTTGAGGCGCAGTTCAATCAAAGTCCCTTTGTCTAAGGGACTTTCTTATAACCAGCAAAGAGCCATTGTTGAACTCAACAGTTTGTACAGTAACAAGGCAGGGAGTATTGCTTGGCACTGAAAGGACATTGAACCCACTCTATCTTCTTACCCAGTGGAGCCAGGGGCGCCTGGAACATACTACATCATGGTAATAGGCCAAGTTAAAATCCCTACATAAAAACAAAAAACCAAACTTTACACATGTTCTGCTCTGTCTTGTAAGGTATCAGAATTCAGGGTGAAGTGAAGCCCAATGATTTTTAACATGCTTACCAAGATACTGCTCATCTTGTAGTTAGTTGTAACTCTGCTGGTGATACTTTCTTTGTTCAACATTCTAGAATCACTTCCAGTTCTTATGGTGAGGGAAATATTTTCATTCAACAGTGTGGGTGGTCCATATCTGCGAAAAGGTTCATTCTGCTGTCATAATATATGGACAGAAGTCTGGGTGCCCAGTTAACAGTCATAGCCATTTAAAATCAAGACTTCCTTGAGGCAAGGGGGAGGCACACCTCCTCCTCAATTTTGAAAATGAGGACATTCTCAGCGTCATGTTGCACGGTCTTGTAAAATGTCCCTGTCACTGACACTAGTTCTGGGGGTGTGGGGAAGTAATAAATTGGGTTTGCAAGTGGAATGTACTATTGGCACTCGCACCCACACTATAGAACCTCTTCCTGTCCCTTCCTGCCCACCGATTCCACATGCCAAGTAAAACCTCCCAGTTACCGTTGAGTTATCCCCAGAAATGTCTGCCTTTCTCTCTCTCCACTTGCCCCTTGTGTATATTACCAACCATCATGCAGCAGCAACAATGTCTCACCTTGCCAGGGGAAATATTGTGTCTATACAAAGAGGCACAACATGAAGGATTAGAGCTGGAGAGTGCAGTGTTAAGGGAACAGCAGGCTCTGTGCTTGTGGCCCTTGTCTTCCTCCCAGCAGTAGTGGTCATTAAACCCTTAGTAGAGCATTGTGTTTCAGTTCATTTTTCTCCCTGAGTGGTGGTGGCAGCACTTTTTCACTGGAGTTTGTTCCCCCACATACTCACAGCGAGTGAGTAGGTGATGCGTCACTGTCAAATGTAAACTCCTGCTACAGCACTATACTCATCAGCAGCATACTGGTGCAAATTCTAAATGTATAGTCAAGAAAATGTTGCCATTTTGAGATAGCAGTGTGTGTCGATAAACTTAAGATGGTGTATGGCTCTTCCTTGAATGGAAAGTTCAATCCGTTGACTGGCATAGTACGGCCGACCATAACACCAATTGCTCCAGTGGTTCTGGATGCTGACTGACCATGCTCTGCGAACCCCAAACGTGCTCTCATCTGTGTGTGAATCTCATGAATATCAAGATGCAATAGGCAAGGACACAGTTACCTCATGGGGATGAATAAAGTACCACTGTTCCACACTGATAAGTATTAACATACAGCATGATGCCAACAGTATTCAATACTTTATTTCCTTCTCTGTGTATGTCACACAGTGTTTCTGGTTCTACCTAGTCTGGCCATTAAATGCCGAGGGTATACACCCTGATAAGCGAGCACTTTAAGTCACCTTAAAGCTGTATTACTCTTTCTTGTATTTTTTGTATTACCCAGCTGCAAGGTGACCTCAGACACTGCAAGTTACTCTGATGGCCCCCTACCACTGGGAAGCTGAAAGCCACATCATATGGCAGCCCATTAATGAGACTCTCCATGCAACAGTCGCACGTGCAAACGTACAGGCAGGCAGAGTGCACCTTTCCTTCTTCACACACAGAACTTGTATTCCCACCTTCGCTGCCCTCACTTCACAGCTGGCACTATTCAGTGCAGGGTCCTTTATTACAGGTCAACAGTGCAAAAGGAGCATTAAAGGACAAAATATCTCAACGTCGCTGAGTTCTGCATTGTGCTGTGTGGGGCACCAAGGTCCACAACTAAGCATCTGTAACAACAGCTGCTAATGTCAATGTGACACATTGAAAATCTTTTGCACCATACTTATTGATCCTGTTTGCAATTGCCTAAAGACCCTCTGTAAAAGATCGCTTATGTGCGTGTGACATAATGTAATGCAGGAAACTAATGCTGTTAAAGCCTATTTCACAAACTCTATCCATATGACAATGCATTGAACATTTTTATTGTAGCACAATTTGTAACATAGAACATCAGGGCTGGAATAAGTCCATTGCACATTGCAACTGCAGATTAGCTATGAATATTTTAAAAAGGGATCTAATGCCATAAGCAAAATTAAATCAAATCACCAACTAGTACAAAGCATGTTATGATGTGACAGGATGCCTGTCTTCCCGAGTTGCCAAGCCATGATTATTCTTTCATTTGTTCATTCATTTACTCTGCATGGAGAAGGAAAGTAAAACAAATCACTTAGACTTGTCAGTGGCTGACACAATTATCTTGCATTTAATTCTTTATATTTCAGTGATGAATGAGCCATTGTGGAGGTTAGACAAATTTCATTGTCATAGTACAGCATTCCTTTGTTGCTCCCTCAAAGAAAAATAAGAACTTTGACAAGGAAAAAAGTTCAAGTATTCAAAGCAGATGAATCAGTAAACTGGTGTGTTCACAGTTATGGGAATGATGCTGTCAATCACAGGAAAGCTTGACTCTGCTCACATTTTGATGCTGGTTGCCACTCCAATATTAATAAATTATCTTACAGTACAGATACTATTCTCCCCAAAAGAACAACAACAACAAAAGACAACAGATGGTGTGGTCTTGAGTATTTACAGGTATACCTAATTTAGATTTTGGCTGACATCTAAATATGCCACATGACATTTAACAACTCCAATAAGTTCAAATCTATGAATCAAAGTGTTAAACAAACAATGCAAACCCACAATAAGATATAAAATGTACGATTTAAAGAAAGCTTTCACAATGAGCCATGTGCATGTAACGAAGATGATAAAGGTTCTTGCCCCAGAACAAGAAGAGTATTTATACTAAATGCTTACAGAGCTGGCTTCTTCCCAAAACATAGAGTTATATCCTAAAAATGCATATAAGCATTTCTGGATATAGAATTACGTCTTCATTAATTTACAGACACTATGTTCCTTATGTGAAATCCAAAGACAGAATACAGCACATTTAACAGAAGATCTCCATATGCCATTAACAAGTTTCAGTATGGCTGTGATTGTTTTTTTTTTTTTTGGTAAAGCTCTGAATGCTTATAAGCTGTTTAAATGCTAGTAACTGGGAGACTGCCTCTCTGCATAAATCTCGCTTTATGAAATGAATCCCACATTCACAATGGGAACTTACAAGTAATTTTTAAGTAACTGTTAAGTAATTTAGTTTCCAGCTCTATTAATAAGTCTAAGTGTAAAACTGTAAGCTGGGCGACTAAAATCATCTGCTACTAAACAGCTACATTTTATTACTAAGCTAAAGCAGAGTGTAGTGTCAGGCCCAGACAAGCATTTGCAGGGTACAGATACCAAGCTGCTCTTTGCTTTCACTACAACATAGAGGCTTTTCAGATTAGTGTGAGCCCTTTATGTGTGTCTGTGGTATTGACAGTTTCAGATCACACAGTGCCAGGACTATATTTTTAGCGTGACTTTTATAATAAGGTTACTTATATGTGTGTTATTCATACAAACATAACTGTACACTGAATGTTCAGATACACAAACACATTCTACACATATAGAGAGGCATGTAAAGGTACCACACATGCAAGGAGCAGTTCTCAGGCAAGTAACCTGTTTCATGAGATAATCTAGTTAAGACATACAAGCCTCTTGCAGGCACACAGCCACACAGTAAAACAATGGGTTTGAACCGCACCCCATAAAAACAACTTCAGCTCCCTGGTGAGTAATATCTACCAAATCAAAATTTACCAAGAAGGGATCTATCAAACCTGGACTCTTGTTCCTATTTTGTACCATAATAAGAAATATTTACTTATAATTAACACTGCAGTTTATACCTGCCAGATTTGCATATACTGTACCTAGGCCACAATTGCATACAGTGCCTTCCTTCCACATACACACAATAAGGGTAGAAAGGACCTGAATTCTAACTTTTTTAACACTTATCGTAGGTGATTTGTTAAAAGGTAAACATCCCAGTGGCACAAATCAAGAGCCATAGTCTTTTTTCCAGACAGGGAGGTCAGAATGAAGCCCAGAACAGGGCAGAAGGAGTCCCTCAGAGGCAGTAGAATACCCTTATTAATTTGAACCTTGCAGAGAAAACAGTTTTATCAGAGACAGTATTGTGAAAAACTCGTACTCTAAACACCAACAGTAAGATTTATGTTGCATTTAAACAGCAAATGGCTTTGGTAATTCATGCACATACTGGGCGGTTCAATGTAATTATTAAATATTTCATAATTATAAGACTGTTAAAGAGCTAAAAAATGAAAGAAACCGTTACCAAAGCATACCTACAACTAGAAAAACTTTTAATTAATTTAAAATTTAAGCTATAGGAATAAGTTTGCGTTTTTTGTTTTAGAAATAATTTCATTCACATTAATTGACTTTAAAAATGTACAGAAATGCCAATACACATGAACTGTATTGTAGTTAAAGTCCAAAACAATATATGCAAAAAATTAGCATTTATATTTTCGTCCCAGTTATCTAAAGGGGAGCAAGGATAGAGGATGCAATAATTGCAAATAGAAGCATGTAAGAATCTGAAATGGTTGTGTGGAATACACATGGGACATAGCCCTACCTCAGCACAGAACAGCTGTAATGAGGCAAACAGCTGCAGAACAGCCATATTTAACTGCCCATACGAAATCCCAACAGCAGGGATAGTAGTGCTGTACACGCATCTCCGCTGGCTTTTTCAAACTGGCACCAGAAAACATGTGCAAACAGACACACGCATGAAAGCGGACATGCAGATATTCCAGTAGCATAAATTCCAAGCTTTTCAGCAGCAAGACAGCTATCACAGCAATCAAAATACAGACAATACTATATAAACATCCCGATTCGGCAGTAAAAGGGTAAAAAACTGTGGCAAACTGGTTGTCACTACAAAAGGAGGATAACCCAGCTGAAAATATAAGATATTAAACATTAACTCAATATTGTACTATTATTTAAACTAGTTATAGAATATGGCTGACAAAATTGAACCTTTTTTGTGATTAACCATTTTTGTGATTAACCATTTTTGTAATTAATACAATACTTAGCTGCTGATAAATTCAAATGAGTTTAGTTTGACTAAAGTGGCAGCAGTCATCTCAAGTTGAAAGAAAATATTGCAGAACCTAATGAGAACTGAAAGAGTATTTAGCCCTTCTAGGTTGTCCCTTCCTCATACTTTGGATTCCAGTTTCATGTACAAAACAAAAAAGCCATCAAGGATACATCCCACCTCACGAAATGTTAATAAAACATATACCATGGTACATGACAAATTAACCCAAAAATTGCACACGTGTTGTTTGACTTAGTCAAACTCCTTGTCCCTTAGTCAAACAACACTTTTGAGTAAATGACAACCAATAATGAAGAGTTAACATAAATGATGATTTTAGACAACATTTTACCTTGTGCCAAGGCCGCAAAAAGACATGGTTGGGCCCCTGAAATATTCTACCAAATGACCCCCAAAAGCGAAGGTACCATTATCCGAGCTCAAACACTCAAGGGTCCCACCTAGTTTGCGGGCCCTGTATGTCTCCCCCCATGCTGAAATTCCCATATGTGTTTCATACATTTGACATATATTATATAGTTGACTGACAACTGTGGTGTTGTACTTCTGGCCAATTTTAAATTACAATAAGTAAAAATAAATGTGATTTACTCTTTTTGAGGGTGGCATGGTGGTCAGCACTGTTGCCTCACATCTCTAGGAACAGGGTTTCAGTCTCCACCATGGCACTGTGTGTGTAGAGATATCATGTTCTCTCCGTGTCATCATAGGGTGTCATTCCCTTGGGTACTCTGGTTTTGCCTCACAGTCCAAGAACATGCTGAGTTTATCTGAAGTTACCAAATCAGCCATAGGTGTGTGCTGATATGCCAATATTTTATTTAAAAACACATGATCCTTAGTTCAACTTGCATTTTCTCCTCCAATGTAAAGAAAAACATCCAGTAAAGCCTGTTTGTGACAGTACTTCTCCCTGCTAAGAAAGAAACTTCATATCTTAGAACATGGTAATGATATAAATAAGTCACATGTCAAAGACAAACCTGTGTGCTTACTTTCTCTTGCCCATTGTGCAAACACTTCTTGCATGTTTAACTAGGATGACCAGATACTGAGCTAGGACAGGGTTTGTAAACTACCATTTCAATTAAAAGGACCTGGATGTTACTTAAGCACTGCGCTCTTGCTGCCTGCTGATTGGTCTCCTGTAATCATGTATGCGTCATATGTTAATATGAAACAACTGTATGAGTCTTTCGATCAAGGAAACAAACCAGTCGAAGCACAAGAAGAACCTAAAAACAAGAGCCTTTCAATTTTAAAGTAGTTTGTAAAACCTTAAGTAGCTCAAAGTATCCTCCCTCACATTGATTTTCTAGTCACCCTATATTTAATCAGAAGTCAAGTTACTAAAATGCCCTCTGGCGTTTCAAGATTTATTTTGGCATACGACAGTTACCAGGGAGGTAGACGTACCCTGGAAGGCCAGCATCGTTAATCCCTTAATCGTTTATCAACAGAGATAATGTAGTAGCAACACGCATTTAAATTCTCTCACTTGATATGTAATACAATTTCTGTATTTAATACAAATACAACTTAAACTATCTAACACGATCAGCCTTATATAGTAATGTGGCTGGCAATTGTTAAAAAATAAGTGTTAACGATTGCCATGTTAAATTGTGAAGGAATTTGTATGGGTCAATTTAAAAGTCTAAATTCATATTCATACAATTATAAAAAAAAACTCCTAAGATAACATGTTTAAAATATAAATTACATCAGCCTATTATGCGTATCAAATGCATGTGACGTATGTTGCAATTTGTATGTGAGCCTGCGTGTATAATTCCATCTCTGAACATGTGTCCGGCTCGTATCACCACCAAGTGGAGAACCTCTTACCTCTTAAATACAGCTTCAACGCGTTGCTAAAGCGGGCATATAAACGCAGTGCAAACCAGCAATACATGGAAACAAGCATGAACTACAAAGAAAAGGTAGCATATTTACCCCTGTATGCTGTGATCTGGATGAGTACAACTGCACATTTAGATATTCATTAATTTCTCGAAACTGCAAGATCACTAAGCTAAAATGCAGTTTTGACATAAAAGTATTAACAACGTATATGCAGGAGAAAGGTGAAGAAACACTATTGTTCGCGGTTAAAAAGTTCTCTCTTTTTAAGAAACGGAACAATGGAATTGACGAATCATGGTAATTGGCTTAAACACTATGAAATACAATAAACGATACAGAAAAAACAGTTAAAGCAGTTAACAGTTAAGGTAACCTTAAAACCAATCACATAAAGATGGAACTGAAAATGACAATTTCGATAAACATTACTGGTTTTTGTATATGCATCAGCATATCTATTAAACCGAACTCGATTTGCACGTTTGTGTTAGGGATGCTATGATCGGCATCTTTTGTGTTCCAAGTTTATGTTTTATACTACTGCCACAGAGTTATACCTTACTGGTGAGTAGAGCAGGCAACATTTTTTATAATTGACGTAATAAATAAGGTCGAAGAGATAAAATAACATTTTCAGAAAGAAAGGAAAAGGGAACATTATAGTGACAGTCGGTGTCCGCATAACACAAGTAAAGACAATCTTTATTTTTTTGCATCTCAGTAGTCCCACTCTGTGCTGACCTGACAGCGATAAAACACCGTCCCAATTAATCTGTTCGTAATCAGTCAACACACGCATACGAATTGAAACGCGTATTAATACACGTGGAAAGATCAAAACCATTTAAACATGTAGTAAATAAAATATGTAAATACTTGGGATGGCTGCAACTTTGTAACAATAATTACTCTGCATATAAAGTGTTGAAATTGGAGTTTAACTGGAGAATATTATACTTTCAAATTGGAAACTCAATGACTCTGGACCTTTGTTGACACAAGACCGTCATAAATAAGGAAATGTGGCCAGTAAATATGTATTTCGCGTAATGACAGTTGAATACCTGTCACTCACCTGACTGTGAAGATCTCACACGAAGCACCATTAAAGTCGAAAGAAAGCCGAAGCAAGACAGGGAAACGGCTAGCTTCATTTTGGTGAGGGGCTAACTCCTTTAATTTACATGTCCAGTAAAAATTGCCTTTCCCGACTGGAAAGAAGAAATATGTCCTTATGACAATTTAAAATTAGAATTTCAGAACACTGCTTATTTTTCTCCACGTGTCTTTCTCCCAGTTTGCCTTTCGAAGAGCTACAGAAGTTAAGCCAAGACTACGATAATTTCCACAGCGTATGAAGGTTTGTGAAGATCTCAGCACTACACACATGCCATTACTCTCCACAGTTACGCGGCTGTGAAGCCGCCTCGACCCTGGATGCCACATCCCACGCCTCTGTTGATTGGTCTAGCTCAAAGTAAGTACATTCTAGCCACGCCTTCCACTCCTCCTTGCCCGCGTTCATTGGCTCCTTGATGCTGCCAAAAATCTCTTGCTTTCACTGCACTGTTCGAGCACCTGTCCCATAAAATAGCAATATGCTTAATTTCTGATTGGGTTTGTTACGCTGAATTACCACCCCATGTTAAAATACGTATACAACACAATCATATTTTAGTATTTATGAATGTTCAGAAAACAATTTTGATATCTGTATTATTACCCATCATCATCATCATCATAATAATAATCATCAAGAACAACAACAACAATAATAATAATAATAATAATACATCAAGTAGCAGTTAAATAGCAATAAAAATACTCATCTAAAAACTGCCAGCCGAGTTGCCATAGCCATCGTGTTGTGTTGCACGGTTTTTCAGGAGGAACAAACAAACAAACAAATGATGCCTAATTATACATAACCATGAACGGTTTTTAAATTCTTTTCATACTTAATTCATATTCTTGCAATTCTTAACTTTCACCAACAGAGGGGGTCTTCCAAACCACGCAGGTAATTTCAGATGAACATTAAAGCTTTTATGCAAGAACTATAAATAACTATATAGCCTAATTTGACATATATTTAATATTGGCAATATGTAAGTTATTAAAAAAATAAAATTGAAAGAATATTAACAGTGCATTTGTTATAAGATATAAGCCTAATAAAATAAAGGTGATTTTGCAATTAATTTTTAAAATTATTTTTGATAGATTGCTCCTCTGAAAGTATCTTTAGCCTATTACATTTGTGATATTTATGCTTGCGATTTAGAAGATGAAGTAGGCCGAAATGTTCCAGAGTTCAGCAAGGCTTCCCAAATGGCAGGTCATTTGTAATTTTTGGGTAGACGAAGATTAAGACAGTTTGTTTAATGGATATGATTTACCTGCATGGAGAGCGTAATAAAACGAGACCTGAATATCTGGCCCATTATAATATATCAAAATGCAGAATTCATACTCTGATGGAGGTTTATTGCATCCTGTAGAGTGTTTTTCTAATCTATCTCGGGGTTTCTGCAACATGCCATTATCTTTAACTTTTCATTCAAGGGACTATTACAGGGAACCTCGGCAATGCGGGAGAGGATTCAAATACAGCACATGGTATTCTGGGTTAAGTAATAACATCTGTTCAAACTGATCAAACCATAAAAGTAAAACTAGCTTATGTGCTTCCATATTTTTCGTGTCGTAACAGCGATAGTTAATGTTTTATTGATTATAAAATGACCAAATAGACTATATTGAAAATGTTCGTTCCGCTTTATTATAGACCTCCAGTAACACGTTTTAGGGTTTCCTGGTTACATTGTTTTGATTTCTTTTCAGCAAAGATATATGAAGTAAATGGTTTTCCTGATCTGCAAACAGAACTTAGTGGATTTTGAAGATTCATCCATCCATCCATCCATTTTCCAAACCTCTTATCCTACTGGGTCGCGGGGGGTCCGGAGCCTATCCCGGAAGCTATGGACACGAGGCAGGGAACAACCCAGGACAGGGGGCCAGCCCATCGCAAGGCACACTTACACACCATTTACTCACACATGCACTCCTACGCGCAATTTTAGTAACTCCAATTAGCCGCAGCCTGTTTTTGTACTACCCAGTATGATAAGCAGTTTGGAAAATGGATGAATGGATGGATGTCTTTGGACTGTGGGGGGAAACCGGAATACCCGGAAGAAACGCCACTACGACATGGGGACAGCATGCAAACTCCGCACACATGTGACCCAGGCAGCAGTGCTGGGTAGTAAATCACTCATAACATTCTGTTATTTAGCTTAATATTTCTATTCACAAACCAAGTAAAGTAAAGAAATTACACAAGCGCATCTTAAATATCACCCTGATGTTAAGATTTGGCTCAATGTCAGTTTTCTAACAGTTCAGTTAATCCCATACGCAATACTACTATGAGTACTGTAACGTATAGGATTTATATCATATTACATATGTACTAAACTGAGATAACTGCAATTTGTAAATAACTGGCCTTTTTCTGCTGTCCTGCTGTCAAAAACGGTTATTGTCATCAGCTGAGCGTTCTTCCAAGGGCGTACAATGTATGCAAGACATAACTGCCAAACACCAGCATTCAGATAGATAGATAGATAGATAGATAGATAGATAGATAGATAGATAGATAGATAGATAGATAGATAGATGAGTGAATGAATGAATGAATGAAATAACGGTGCTAATTAGTTTCCTGGACGGTGGACAGTCTCCACCGAAGTATTTCGTCATAACTCATTTATTTAGATGATTATCTCCAACTGATAACAGTCGAATAATAATTTCATATAGGCTGTTACATACAGAATTTCATTTATAACCACTAATACTGATCCTGGAATCGAAGGGATGCCCTGGATAGGAAGCCATAGCAGGTCACGTACATACGCAGACAATCACACGATATGCGTAAAAGAAGTTCCCAAAAGATCTGCAACTACTACTACTACCCTGACCAGGATAAGCGCTTGGAGGATGGATGGATTATTATTATTAATCTACAATGCACAAACACACACACACACCCACACACACACATCCAAGACCACGTCTTCCCAACTATGACAACCTTAACCCCTACCCAGCCCTAACCTTAGCCATACGTAACCACACAAAATTCCTTTGGCATTTTTAGTTCTTTGATTGCAGTCACAGATTTGTATAAAATTGAGTTTCCCTTTGTAGGGCCCGGAAAAAATGCTCCGTATAATTTCAAAATATCACATTGTGGGAACCAAATGTCCCCATAATATCAGTAATATCAGCAATACATATTGTTATAAATCTAATTATAATATTTAGTTATTGACATACACATTAAGACTGTTTGTGTTTCCATAAATTAGGGGATGCATTGGATTACGTATAGTTTGGAAAATGTATAATAATGGCTATAAATATCATGAACGCTAGATGTCAGTATAGAACTATGAATTTAATAGTCTTGGCCGTGTATCTTATCGTATCATGTTACATAAACGGCCTCTCATCATTCCATAATAACTTTTTTTGAGATATTCTCTACAGTCATGAAGGTAACATTTTGGATGCTAAAATGAATTAATACCTCTTCTTTGGAGTCTTCAGTGTAGCCTTTAGATAACATATTCAAAGAAAGATTGTGAGAATTTTTCCTGGGGGTGGAGCTTTGCATAAAAATAAAATGAAAAAAAAATATGTCTAAGTATTTGTTAAATGGTGGAAAGGGATAGTGAAAATGCATAAAAAGAGAGAATGAAATCTTTAAGTATACCAGTGAACATTTATGTACTTATCCTGTAAATGTGTTCTGCTTGTGTATGAGTATATATCTTGGTATTCTACTTGGTATTCTAGCTATACTTGGTATTCTTGCTTGTTTGAAATTATACAGTGTGCATATGAGTTTCTTCTAACATATATGTGCAGATGGGTAAATCTGAAATGGTTTTAGAACTTAAGTGGAGATTCCTCTGATTGCCTACAACATTGTACCATGTGGGAGTTTTTTAGTTTCAAGATGACAGGACGCATTCCACTCCAAATGACTATTTCCACTACAACAGTGTCTGTCAAACTGCTTCTAACCTACATTGTACTGTATTTCTCTTTCTTTTAAACCCACTTCCATTGTGATGTAAGATCACCTCTCGGAAAAATCGCCCAAGGTTTGACTGATGAGTGCACGTCTCACGATATTTACATAAAGGTGGGAATACACCCACATTTTATGTTAATGTCAGCCTGCACAAAGAATGTATGAGATTAGGAAAGGAAAAACAGGAGTGTTTATAAGACTGCCTCTTCATAGATTATGCTGGGAAAATGTACAATTACACCCAGCATTTACAGTTAGACTGGTGGTAGGAAGATGTACAATCTTTAGTAAAATGTTGTGGTCACACTGTGTCATTGTCAATGTGATATAATCTGTTTTAGGTTGGCAGGCAAAAAGAAAACATCTGAACAGGTTACTCAAAGCAAAAAGGTGCCATTTGTTTTTCTAATTGAATTTGAATCTAATTTGAACCTCTATTGCTAATATAAAATGTACAAAATCTACACAATATTTGCCCGCTTTAGATATTTCAGTTTTCATTTCATTATACTGGGCAACATACATACAGAACATAAACAATGGGTTACAAAGAAACAAAAGCCTTTTTCCATGTTGGTGTTTAGTTTGTGGTTTCCAATTGCATTATATGAACAAAAAGTATTGGAGCAAACCTCTCAATCATTGAATTCAAGTGGCTCATTCAGACCCATCGGCACCAGTGTATTATATCAAGCACTTAGCTATGTAGTAAGGTTTAAAGACATTTGGGAAATAATGGGTCTTTCTGAAGAGATCAGTAAATTAAAGTGTCATACTGTCAAAGGATGCCACCTTTGCAATAAGTCAGTTTGTTAATTTTCATTCCCTGCTAGATATTTCATGGTCAACTGTACAGTAAGTGCTATTATAGTACAGTGGAAACATTTAGGAACAACAGAAACTCAGTCACAAAGTGTCAGACCACATAAAGTAACATAGCGGGGTCACCGATTGCTGAGGCTCATAGTGCGTAAAAGTCGCCAACACTCTGCTGACTCAATAACTGCAGAGTTTCAAACTTCCTCTGGCATTAACCCCAGCACATAAACTGCGCTGGGAGCTTCATGCTGGCCGAGCAGCTGCATGCAAGTTTCACATACACAATGGTTGTTTAAGTGGTTTAAAGCACGCCACCACAGAACTCTGGAGCAGTGGAAATGTGTTCTGTGGAATCACAAAATCACGCTTCTCTGTCTGGTAGTCTGATGGAGAAGTCTGGGTTTGGCCAGGAGAACATTACCTGCCTGACTGCATTTTTCTAGCAGTAAAGTTTGGTGGCGGAGGGACAATACTATGGGATTGTTTTTCGGGCGCTGGGCTAGACCTGTTAGTTCTAATGAAGGGAACTCTTAATGCTTCAACATGCTAAGACATTTTGGACACTTCTATGTTTCCAACATTGTGGGAACTGTTTGGGGAAGGCCCCTTTCTGTTCCAGCATGATTGTTCCCCAGTGCACAAAGCATGGTCCTTAAAGACGTGGTTGGGTGAGTTTGCTGTGAAAGAGCTTGACTGGCCTGCACAGAATCCTGACCTCAACCCCATGAAACACCTTTGGGATGGACTAGAATGGAGATTGTGAGCTAGGTCTTTATGTCCAACATCAGTATCTGACTTGATCTATTGAAAACTTTGATAGTCATTTAGTTTAATTATACTTTTAATTAATTATAATAAGTACTGGGGTGATTAATGGGTGGCATGGGGGCCCCTTGGGTTGTCTCACACCACTGCCTTGTCTGTGGAGATCTCCTCGCACTACATAAGCTTCCTTCCGAAGGCTAACTGGTGTTTGTAAATTACTTATAGCAAATGTATGTGCTCTGTTATGGAATGGAATCCCAACCAGCATGAACCCCAGTCGTCTGCTGCCCGGGACAGGTTTCCATTCATTCAGAGATTTGACGGATGGATGGAATGATTGTCATTCTGTGATAAAGATCTTTTCTAAATCTTGAAGTGATCAAGGGTAACAAAAAAAGCATTCAGCTTTGCTAATTAATTTTTTTTTTGTTTGAAGACTTAATTGCATGATATCATCATCCATCCATCCATTTTCCAAACCGCTTATCCTACTGGGTCGCGGGGGGTCCGGAGCCTATCCCGGAAGCAATGGGCACGAGGCAGGGAACAACCCAGGATGGGGGGCCAGCCCATCGCAGGGCACACTCACACACCATTCACTCTCACATGCATTCCTACGGGCAATTTAGCAAGTCCAATTAGCCTCAGCATGTTTTTGGACTGTGGGGGGAAACCAGAGTACCCGGAGGAAAATTGATATCATCATATTATAACTTTTTCATTTGCATGTAATGCATTTCCATAAAAACCACTGGGTTAAACATTGATGACAAAGATGTTGCAGTATTACAGGTATCTAATTCATAATGCAGCTATTCACAATGTCATTTGTGTTCTTTGCTAAAATTAACAAAGCATGGAACCTAGTGAAGTCTTCTAGCCGTGACAAGTGTATGCATGCCTAATTAGACATAAGATTTGTAATAGATTTTATTTTTTTTACTTTCTAGGTATTTTGGACCAGAATACATACTTTATTAGGATGTAGTAAATTTATTTAACAAAACATATGCACAGGACTGGAAAGAGGCGAGTAATTTAGACAAAGGGCAAGTACTAAAAGCTGAACAACAGTCTGCTGGCTAGTAAATAAAACTACATTTCTGACATTTTTTTTTTGTTGAACTACTCAGTTGGCTAGTAGTAAAAATTTGGATGTTCCACCCCTGCATATGATTGTTAACGTTTTTAATGCTGGGATATCAATCAACAGCAAAGTGGAAGAGTGTAGCAAAGCGGCTAAGGAAAATGAAACTGCTGACATTTACATGGGGAGGAACAGGGCTGACGCTCTAACATAAGCAGAAAACCAGACAGATAGAGAGACCACAAGTTGCCTCATTTTTTTCCCTCTTTATCTGTTTCTGTCGCATGTCATGTAATTTTAAGCTTCAGTCATCCAGAAAGTGATCAAAGTTGACTAATATATGAGAACTGTTGATAAGTCCTGCATACCTAAGACAATTGGGGTATTGGTTTGCTCTTCTGTTGACAAAAGGATTTTGTTCCCATTAATCTCATGCTTAAGAACAAAAAAACTTAAATTTAAAAAACTAAATTTAAAGATGGTATATAAACACTACATGAAAAGACTGACAATAACAAATTACATTATTATTATTGCAATTATTAAAGTCAGTGAGTTATAGCCAAGGGGTGGCATGGTGGTGCAGTAGTTAGCACTGTTGCCTCACACCTCTAGGACCCGGGTTCGAGTCTCTGCCTGGGTCACACGTGTGCGGAGTTTGCATGTTCTCCCCATGTCATCGTGGGGTTTCCTCCGGGTACTCCTGTTTCCCCCTACAGTCCAAAAACATGCTGAGGCTAATTGGAGTTGCTAAAATTGCCCGTAATTGTGCATGTGTGAGTGAATGGTGTGTGTGTGCCCTGCGATGGGCTGGCCCCCCATCCTGGGTTGTTCCCTGCCTCGTGCCCATTGATTCCGGGATAGGCTCCGGACTCCCCGCGACCCAGTAGGATAAGTGGTTTGGAAAATGGATGGATGGATGGAGTTATGGCCAAAAAGTAGAAGGCACAGCAGTTAACAATTAGCGTACCCCAAGGTTCAGTTCTTGGGACCATCCTCTTCAATCTGAACGCCACCTCTCTGGATTCCGATCACCCAATCACATGACTTCTCCTATCATTGCTGTCTTGATGACATCCAGCTATACCTGACCTTCCCTCCTCTGGATACCAGTCTCTTCTCCAATCTCTGCATTACTTGCTAACATTGCAGTCTGAACATCTCTAAAACAAAGCTTTTCCCCTGCCTCTATCAAAGTTTGCATAATGATAAGTTGTCGGCTATTCTTTCCTGTATAAATAGCAGCTTGAGGTCTTCTACTATTCTATAACATCAGGAAAATCAGGCCTTATATGTCAGAATATGCAGTTCAAGTTCCAGTCAAAGCATGCGTCATTTTGTGACAAGACTACTACAGCTCCAGCTCGTGCTGTCAAAACAGTGCAGATTATTTAAAATCTGGCAGTATAGTATTCAGTTGGCTAAAATGCTGTTATGTTACAACCCTTCTTGTCTTTCTTCATTAACTTCCTAAAGGCACTCACATGAAGTCTTTGGTGCTGTCTTTCAGAGACATTTACTGTATCTAACTGTACCTGTCTCCATAAAGTTGCACATTGAAACCTAAATCTCCTCTTGCCTTTTACATTCAGTAAAACCAGCACTGCCAGCAGATTCTTCCACCATGATAGAAGGTCTCTCCCTAGACATTCCTTGCGTGTAGTTCCTCGATGGTGGAATAAGCTACCTACGCACTTCTGGTCACTTTCTAATGCACTGTATGCTATTGCTTTGATGGTAACTATATATGGACATTTTTCTGCTGAAGTAACGTGTGTAGTTTCTTTATTATGTTTGTTCTACATTTTAACTTTTCCCTAAATGTACGATGTGTATGTTATGTGATGTTTTATATCTCTCCAGCTCTGGAGCATTAGATCTAAGCTCCTAAGATTTAAGTTCTTGAGGATCAGTCAATTCACAGTTGAATGTTGTTTCAGTACAAAAACAAACTTATGAAATTACGATTATTTGTAATAGTTACTGCATTTTGAGAAGTTAACATAAATCACAAAATAATTTATGTGAATTAATTCAACTAAGACCAAACTAAATGTAATAATAAGAACTATTTTCAATAAGTGTTTTTTTTTTCCCTCAACCCCGCTAACTTTGTTTTCTCAGGGCCAGATGTAGAGAATGGTGGTTGTGGCTGCCGTTGGGGGAGGGGTGTTTTCTAACAGAGCCTGACTTTATGTTATGGAAGAAAGGGGCATCTGGATAAGATACAACGGAAGCTTCCTCACTCACACGTCTGAATGACACTCTGGCAGTGCAGATACCACAGTGCGGCACATGCAGCGTGAGTCACCCGCCCACAAACGCACACAGACACAGACTTGCTCATTTCAAACAACCGGCGGGATTCTGACAGTCATCAGACCAGTTAAGCAGCTTCTACTGTTTGGAAGGAGTTGTAAAATCTATATATGTATCTCTATATATGTAATTTAATACACATTAATGCCTATATATATAGTACATAATTATATAATATAGCCTAAAGAATTGTGGGCAATATGCAATAGCATAATATATATATATATATATATATATATATATATATATATATATACACACACAGTACTGTGCAAAAGTCTTAGGCAGAAATTATTCTCATGTTGGTGTAAAACTATGATATATGCCTGTCAAAGTATGTCAGCTTAGTCATGTCAGAACTTCTGCTAAAATCATCCTAGTATTCGCAGGGACTGTCCAGTGCAGCCATGTATTTTTTGACTTGGGCACTAGCACATCTCATACAGCTAGTCAATCCGTCATTGACTTTTTAAACCAATATATTTAATTATTTCATTAAGCTGTTGGTGAAATTTAACAAAATCATGAAACGGTTGAGGTGCCCCTGAGGAGAGGTTTGGGAACTGAAGTTCATCTAGCCATCCAACTAGATATCAGTAACTTTTTAGAAAACAGAAGAAATAATTACTAGTTTTTATTGTGTTACTCTTAATTTGCACATGCTCTAATGTTAAATTGTGTTTTTTGTTCTAAGCCAAAGTACACTTGCTACCCAGATAAACAGCTTTAAACATTTCTTTAGATTGCCTAAGACTTTTGCACAGTTCTGTGTATATATATATATATATATATATATATATATATATATATATATACATATATATATATTTTTTTTTTTCCCCACTTATTTCCCAATTTAGGAGCATGTGCTTGTGTAAGTGTATCTCCAGCCTGGCTCTCCCCTGTGTCTCATTGATGAAGGGCTTGTTCTCTATTTTATGGGTCTTCAGTCCTGCTTCTTGGAACCTGTTTTGAATTGTCCTAGCAGTGCACTTCACACCACTTAATGTTAAGGTCACTTGAAGTCATCTTCCAATTTATGAGCCGGTCATCTCTGCCATTCCAAAGTTGCTTCTGCTCTTTACCTGCTTCTTTTTTGCTCATTGCCAGTGTCTCCTGCTTCACCGTATTCTTGTGTACTGCCAGGGACGGATTATGGGTTGTGTGGGCCCCTGGGCAAAACGTTCGCGAGCCCCCCCCACCACCACAACCACCACAATTCAAGGGCCCTTGGCAGCCAAACGCCCTCCCTATAGGGTCAGGGGCCCTTGTAGGCAGAGGATCAAAGAATGTAGGCCCTCTAAAATAGACAAACGAAAATACATTGTTGATAAGCGTTGCAAATTGTTTTGGGCTAAGGGCCCCACGGGCCCCCTGCACCCCAAGGGCCCCTGGGCAGCGGCCCCGCTGGCCCGGTCTGTAATCCGTCCCTGTGTACTGCTGTCTTAGAACTTTGGCCTGGAAGCAGCCTGCCTCATAGTTTAGTCTTCTCCCCCCTTCTGCATACGTATTCAACCATGACACTGGTTGGAAATGAACTTAATCAGAAATTATCATAAAATGGCTTCATCTGAGAACGAAAGAGAATATTATTTTGCATTTTACGATTGTTTGGAAAGAAAAATGTGTTACATGATTCATGTAAAAGGTACAACTTGTGCCACAGACACCAGTTCAAGTACATTTTCTTCTACTTTTTCCATTATGTTCAGCAATCGGCAATGAATTCATTTTAAGAAGGTTTACTGTAAAGGGATGTACATTTTTAAAAGAAAACAACCATATTCAGTATTCAGTCATACAACTGCGGCACAGCGACAGGCAAATAAACTTCAGCAGGTTCACAGATTATTAGCAACATGTAAATTATACAGTACAGAATCCATGCAATGCTTACAAAATGTCCCCCATTTCATTAACTTTACTGAAATTTTATAGTTTTTCCTAAGTAAAAAATCAATATGAAAAGAAAAATTTATATTACTGTACGTAACCGCATTGCATAATCTTGCTATAAATGCAATAGGACATACATATCACTACAGTTTGTCATGTTTAAACAAAATCAGTTAAGGAATTTTTTTGCGATTGATAGTTTTACATTTATGTATCAATATATGACTGTGAAAATTAAATAATACAAGAAATAAAAAGAATGTCATGTATGTAAATAAAATATACACATTCAATGCTCAAAACTGAACAACTAATGAAATTGAAATCATAATTATATAATTACATAATATAGCCTAAAGAATTGTGGGCAATATGCAATAGCATAATTATATGGCACTACCGGTAAGCCCCAGAACCAAAAATGTGTGCCAACACAAGTTTTTATTTTGATTTCAACTATCAAGTAAACCTTACTTACATACACACAATGTGATAAAAATAGAAGCTAATGCATCTTTCACAGACTGATCACACAGAGCATCAGAAAAGTAAATATAGAGAGTGCTAGCTGTCTTTTGATAACAGTTATAAAGCCTAATTCCAAACCTCACACATTCTAAATGCTTATGCAGACCAGGGCCATTGGAGCCTGCAGTCTATCCCAAGTAGCACCAGTGTGAGACTTGTGGGTAAATTGTGGGTAGGATGCCAGTCAATCACAGGGCACACACACACACAAGCAATGCTATGGGCAATTCTGCGATACCAGTTCACGCTATTGCATGTCTTTCGTCTGCAGTAAGAAACACACTTGATACGGACAGGACATGCAAATTTCTTACACATAGGATGGGAGTATAATTCTGATTCTTTCTTAACAAAATAAAAAGAAGAATGAATAAAATCTAGAAACATTTGTCATACAACTTAAACATTAGACCACTGAGAGTTGTTTTATATAGTATAGTAGTTTTATAAATAATTACCATACAATTAAATGATGAAAAGACATTTAAAACTTAAATATTGAGGCTTGCTCAAAAACCAATGCCAATGAAAATGGAGGTAGCCATGTTTGGC
This sequence comes from Brienomyrus brachyistius, assembly GCF_023856365.1. NCBI lineage: Eukaryota > Metazoa > Chordata > Actinopteri > Osteoglossiformes > Mormyridae > Brienomyrus > Brienomyrus brachyistius. The sequence continues at coordinate 34,362,383 of NC_064533.1, forward strand.
TCCAACTTACTAGTTCCATAAGTGCAAAGTCTCAGTTAAAGTGACAATACTTTTTATCATTGTCAATATATGCAAATTTACGTTATCTTAAAACCATTTATGTGGATGCTCTATGAAAGTTTCAACAGTATACCATTCTAGAGAAAGAAGCATCAGACTAATAACCATCCAGAAATGAATGGTAGTCATGACATTTAAGCCTTCATACAGCTGATGAAATAAATATCATTCTACTCTATGCATTCCAATAAAACAGAATCTTTGATTCCAAGAGGTGTTATCTTTGTTACAGTAGATTTAAATGGGCTTAATAAGCATTGCTATAAATGCACATGCAGTATGTCTTCATCGGCAGCATTTACTTGGATGTCCTCCAGGAAGACTTCTCAAACAGTACGTGGAAATTCACTTCTCTAGTGAAAAACATGCTCTCCACGAACAATGTGCGAGGAAAATTCATAACGATCTTGGCTGCAGCGACCACATATGTTGCACTCCAAAGGGTTTTGGTATCCATGGCAGCCCATGTGGATAGTGTACATGACATGGTCAAGGAATAGCACATGGCAATGCTCACACTTAAAGCTTCTCATCTCCTTGCCTTCCCTGCTAAAGACGTGGTAAACATTTCTGGTGACACAGTGGTCAAAAGAGGAATCCATGCAACCTGACCCCATCTCCCGCACCTCTTCTTTACCAACTGTCGTGCTATACCTGAGGCAGGGAACATGATTAGAGGAGCTCCCAGGCTTGTCCTGTAGACTGCTGCAATCAAAGCTAGCAGATTCAGTGCCACTGTTACAGGGGGAGTCCTCCTGGGTAGTCAGACTATTCTTAGGACGAATGAGGGACAAAGAGCTGTTGATGGAGGAAGGGGAATCTAATTGAATGGATGGATGAGGTAAAAAAGTCTGCCTGTTAGCCTGCTCCATTTGCGGCCCTAGTTGATACATATGTGTATAGAGAGGGTTGACTATAGGCCCAATGTCTGTCACTGAAAGTGTTGGGTGATGGACAAGAGGCCTTAACGCATTGGTGCCCAAATAAGAGATAGCATTGTTAATAGCATGGTCCATTATGTGAGCTTGCAGTAGCTCTGCCTCCTTCTCATATTTAAGGCCGGCTTGGTACCTGTAGTACGCCAGTTTTTCATCTGTGGAGAGAACAAACACACCATAGCTTAAATCCCTAACTGAGAGAGCCTGCAAAGGCAATGAGGTCACGAGTTCATTCTATGCCAGCAGCTACTGTACAGCCATATTCATGACAAAAGTAAATGGATATTAAAACAGATTGTACTATCAGAAAGGTAATTATTAATAATATTAATAATTATTACATTATGCAATCAGTTTAAACAATCAATCAAAATCACCAGAAAGAACATTGCATTATGAAGATGCCGATTGGAAATGGTATCAGTTTATTTGCCAACAGTCTTCTAACATACTTAATGGGCACAGGCATTTTAATGGGCATATAATGCTGGAAAGCACCATTGAAATATTACAGTGACATTCATATAAGGCATTGTGTGGGCTGAGTTTTTTTGCTTTCAATGACATCAACAGCAATGCAACAAACCACAATGCAAAAACCAGATTTGCTGTGTCTGCAGCCCAATCCTACCCATCCATCCAGTTCCCAAACTGCTTATCCTACTGGGTTGTGGGGGGTCCAGAGCCTATCCTGGAAGCAATGGGCACAAGGCAGGGAACAACCCAGGATGGGGGGCCAGCCCATTGCAGGGCACACTCACACACCATTCACACCTATGGGCAATTTAGCAACTCCAATTAGCCTCAGCATTGGACTGTGGGGGGGAAACTGGAGTACCTAGAGGAAACCCCACGACGACATGGGGAGAGCATGCAAACTCCACACACATGTGACCCAGGCGGAGACTCGAACCCGGGTCCCAGAGGTGTGAGGCAACAGTGCTAACCACTGCACCACCATGCCACCCCCCAAACCTACCCAAGTTCTTTTAAATATTGACTGAATACACACAAATTAAACATAGAGAAAACAATTATATTTTATTTCAAACTGATGCTAATTCACATGCTCATTAAGAATCTTCATTTAGTAATTTTGTACTCAATGCAAGCTTCCATTTTCAAGTACTACTGCACTTACCTACAAATTTCTGAGGTGCAGTGCTTTTCCTTTTCCCTACAGTGCTCGGTAGTCGTTCAGTTACTGGTGGCTGGTTGAAAGGCACCAAGGAAACAGCTTCCAACAAAGATGTCTTCTCTGTGCTACCTTCCACTGTGTTAAGAACATGCAATAAAAGAGAGGTAAGTGGGACAAAGTGTCCAAGAGTCTAATTTGGTTACACACGGTTACAAGAATCAATTTTTACTCATACAAGTATTTCCCATACTTACCAATTCAAATAGATCAATATTTAGACATGCAGATCACTGCTATGTCTGCTAAGGTATAACATTCCATTTTTAGGAACAGCCTGACATATACAGATATAGGGTGTCATTTATCTTTAACTTCATCAAATTTCATCATTAAAAAAAATTAAGAAAAAAAAGGATTTATCAGACCGGGTATATGCACATATGTATGCAATTTCCCTTTGATAAATTAGAACTGTCTTTGTGTACATACACCAACGTCTGATCCTGCCTAGTTGCCGCTCACAAATCATAATCACTCATGCAAATGAACTGCAAGTTCATATAATATGCAAATAAAATCTTTATGATTGCCAAGTCCTATGATAGCGACTGTAAATAAAAAACCAAGAAGAGGACTTTTGAACAGTCATAAGCAGAGGCATCTACTTCTGTATTCTGTACTGCTGTGCATTCGATAAACCAACTTTCGACTTTTGAACATTATCACAATGCAGTGGCAGATGGTGATTTTTAAAATGGGGGAAGCACGCTGGGGACAGTTGGCCATATGATAAAAAAACACCTTTTTTTCTTTTTTTAGTAAGTCAGCTACTTCTTTGTTAACTCTGCTCTCCTTCATCAAAGGACGTCTTTAGAATGAAGTCAACATTAGCTGCAGTGTCTGCCATTTCGAAGCATCTATCTCAGCTTTAACACACACACAACTGAGTTAGCAATCTAACTACCGAACTAGTATAATAAAAAGGAAAGAAACTGAAAATTAAACACTCAAACTCAAAACTCATGACTTAACTATATTTACAAATGCCAATGGCTAAAGATGACAAATGAAATGATAAAGTGCTACTTCGGGTTTCAACAAAATGCTTCTCCACACCCGCAGGCAGCAGAATGAAAGAATACTGCAAGCCAATACTGCTGACACCATGTGAAAGTCATGATCATTAATGTTAATGGTAGTTAATCCTGTCTTGTGCAGAGAATCCAGACAGATCTAAAATACCCCATTGTAAGTCTATGTGTTCAATAAGCATTACCTAAGCACAAACTATGCATGAAACTCTCTTTAGCTGCGTCGCAGCGAATGTGTCACAGTGGCACAATAAGACTGCTTTGAAAATCTCCTTCAAATGTGGCTAGAAATGTGTCCTTCCTTTCCCTGGCTACAAATGATCCATCAGATGGGTCCATCACTGCCCACATACACAAAGATTCATTGTGCTACGAAGGCTATGCTGACCATGTCCTTCAAAGGGGCCTGCATTGAGACAAAGCCATAGACTCCCAGTGAAGCCTGGTGTCCAGGCAGGGTCTGAAAACACATAATCAAAGCATATTTACGAATAAACACTCTGTCTTAATGAGCGCCTGTGGGCTGTATTTTTCCTGGTTGCAAAGGGAAAATTTACGCATATGTTGTTGAAAGCAAATTCTGTAAAATGATCAGTGCTGCGGTTCAATCAGCAAGGTTAAACTTTTAATTGAAAATAAAATCAATTTACACTAATACATATGCTAATTAATTTCTATTTGTAATTTATGTTGGAAGCCAGGCTACTCGTGTGGTCTTAGAGCACTTGTGTCACAATGTCAGGGCACTCAAGTACACTGATTAGAAAGAGTAAACAAATAAGTGAAAAATAATAATTAGTGCTTCTTGAAAACTCATTCACTTCTCATCCTTCCATTATGTAGTTGAGAAATCCATTATGCCATAAAGCATTCTTTTGACTATAGGCTATACCTGGATCTATGAGTTGAATGTTTGATGCCTAATTTACACTTAGTGTAACTCTTTTTGTACATATGCAACCCTGGGAAAACTAGGCAGGATCTCAAGCTTGTGAACATATGCATATTTCTTAGATAGTCCTGATTTATTAAGGGGAAATTGTGTACATATGTGCATATGCCATGTTTTTATAAATGCAAAGTCTTTATACACATGCAATTTTTCATTTTTCTGTGTACACATTCATTCACAACGAAATTTACCAGGGATACAATAACAATGTTTCATCACCCATTATCACATATTCTGTAAGGTCACAATAACCCTGGAGCTAATCTTAGAAAGCACACGGCACAATGCAAGGGGATACCTGGAACAGGACTTCCCAGTTTCCATAGAGGAAAACATGCACAGACTCCACACATACAGAGCCAGAGGTGGAACTTAAACCACCAACTGTAGAGATGAGAGGCATCAGTGTTATACATTGCCATCTTATAACCCTAAAAATAACATGCTATTATATTTGGTCTTTAATTGTTACCTTCCTCTGTGGCCAAGATGTTTGTGTTGATGGTTTCCACATAGTTATGACAGCGCTCCTTGTGCTCCTCCAATGATGAACGCTGCTTATAGCTTTTCCCACAGAAGTTGCAGTTATATGGTTTTCCCACTAAAAAAATACAACAATGGAAATGGAGTAAAACAAATTAACTGTAACCTTTATTTATGTATTGGATTACACTAGGGTTTCTTAACCTTTCTAAGGTTGGGGGGGGGGGGGGTTGCAGGATATTATTTTTCATATCAGGTGCTGTGAGGACTGTCAATTGATTTAAAAAGAATAACTAATACATTACACAATTTGCAGTGAATTAATTGCAATTGATGACTTTCTTTGCTTGTTATAATGCACATTTGAATGGAAAATCAATCACCAAATTAATGTAGAATAATCACAAATGATATATATTTCAGATACAACAACAGTATAAAAAATTGCTCCTTGCAATCACTTATGTAGTTTATATGGTTGCCCTATAATGCACTGTGTGATGAGATTGTTATTCTTGTTAACTGCATTAATCTTAACACGTTAAGTATTTGAAATTGATAGCAACAATCACTGCGTTACTTTTCACTCAGCTAGTTGCTATTGATCATTATCACAATACAGCTACTTGATATCCTTACTTCTTCAAGGCTCCACTTTTGTTGAAATTTCCATTAGAATTGCACTTACGCAAATTCAGTACTTGGAAAAAGTTGACAAACTGAATAAACTGCAAACTGAAAACTAATTTGAGCAAATAAATCATACACAAATAAATTTTATTGTTGTAAAGTTTCTTCCTTCTAGGGAGGGTTTCTAGGTTGTAAGGTTTCTTCCTTCTAGGGAGTTTTTCCTTGCCACTGTCGCCTATGACTTACTCACTGGGGGCTTTGGGTGAGGATGCTGTAAAGCGCTTTGAGACAATGTAATGTTGTGATAATGCGCTATATAAAAATAAATTTGTTGTTGTTGTTGTTGTAAAGTAGATGAATTTTATTGTTGTAAAGTGTAATACTAGAAAACACTGACGCTATGGTTTGCTCCTAGGTTTTTGTCTCTGACTGCCTCACTGCTTGTTCCAGGGAATGGGTTCTGTAGAGCTGTCACCTGTCTTGTAGTGAAAAATAAAATGCTGTGTCCCATTAGTAACCAATATGAGACACAATTTACAGATGTGGACAAATTTTTAGGTACCCTTACAGCTCATTGAAACAATGCTTTATTTATCCTGAAAAGTGATTCAATTAAAAGCAAATGTCTAATGTATACCTACATGCCTTTACTATGTGATAGAGTAAACCAATAAAATTCCAAAAAAATATTTCTGGATTATTTTACAAAGGTATGCTAAAATAATACAGACAGATTTGTTGGCACCCGTAAAGAGACTATTTATCCTTACATTATAGTCATGTTTCAAACTAAGTGTTTAACCTTAATTAGTATCACAGGTGCCTTCAAGCTTTTCATCAGCCATTCAAAGAACATGCTACCGTGTTGTTTGGTATCATTGTGTGCACCACACTGAACATGGACCAGAGAAAGCAAAGGAGACAGCTGTCTGAGGAACTCAGAAAGAAGATTATCGATAACCATGTTAAAGGTAAAGGCTATAAGACCATCTCCAAGCAGCTTCATGTTCCTGTGACCACAGCTGTCAATATTATTAAAAAGTATAAGGTTCATGGGACTGTAGCCAACCTCCCAGGATGTGGATGGAAGAGGAAATGCAAGCCCGGGTTGATCAGAAGGATAGTGCGGATGGTAGAAATAGTGCCAAGGAACAGTGGACACAGATAGGATTTTTGAATTGGGGGGGACCAAGCTTAGCCAGGCAAGTGCCGCTCAATTTCATTCACCTCTAGGAACTGCGTCAGGGAGTTGGGCCAATCAGCAGAGGGAGGGCTGAAAGCAGTAACGCTGAATTCTAAAGATGCATTCCAGCACGTATCATGTGTCACAACCACTGTAGTGAAACCTTTCATTTGTTAGTGTGCCAATCAATCACCAACCAAATCCTTATGCCTTATGCATAACATGTTTTATTTAAACATTAACTGATTTTCAGCATACTAATTCTTTGAGAAAATAGAATGTACAAAAAACAACTAAATAATAAAACGGAAATAATTCACTCTCCATTTAGTGTGCCTTGCGAACACATTAACAACATATGCAAATTTATGTATTTTCATATATCTATGTAGTCTATTTATATTTGAAAATGAAATACGTATGTACACACTGTTAGGCCTAATTTAGCCACGCTTGAGTATTCTATTCGAAAGAAATACTGTTGATGCTGTAAAAGCGCACTACTATAACAAGAAGAAGGCCAATCTAAGATAGGCTATGCGAACGTCCTGTCTGTGTGTGAACGGCAGTCCTGAGCAGACGTCTCTTCGCTCATTTTCGTAACGAAACATTGCTATGCTCGCTCGATTATGCACGGAGAGTCAGATCTGCGTCAAAACTGCCTTAACACATTAACGCTGACGGCACTAATTTTAACATTAGCATAATATCGATACCCTAGAAAGGCATTCATATTTAGCATGTTGTAAATTAAACAGGCAACAAGTAAGGGATAGCCTACTTACATAATTTGGTTTTTGAAAAAACGCTGTAATTGTTTTTTTGCCTGTTGTTAGTTAAACAGGCAACAAGTAAGGGATAGCCTACTTACATCGTCTGGTTTTTCAGAAAACGCCGTAATTGTTTTTTGCCGTTTTGTTGGCTTCAGCCTTCTATTCAATCCATCAGATCGGCCTAGTGGTCACTATGGTTACCACTACAAGTTTGACAGGCACCGATGAGGCAGCTCGTACGATTCAGGACCTCTTAACAATAACAAAATACAGGCTTCTCAGTAAACGCTAATGCCAACTGTCTGTGCTGCAACTCGATAAACGCAGTATTGACGGGATACTTTTTCCTTGTGCAAAGACTGCAGATGCTGTTTTTTTTTTTTTTGTCCTGTAAGTGGCGGGGACGGATCGAGGTCACTCTGAAACTGATGGGGACCCCACTATGGAAGAAGACCCTGGAGGACCCCACTATTGACAGAGTGGAATTCGTAAAAACGCATGTTGACAAGACAAAGTTTCTGAGAAAATGTCCTTTGGACTGATGAGACTTGTGTTCCGTCCAGGGCACAATGGAGTCTCAAGACTAACAAGGCATCCTGGAGCAATATACTGGAACATACTGCCCAGTGTTGGGTAACTTCTCACTGGGATTTCCCACTGCTAACCCTTGCAAATGTGACAGTATATTGTTTACATCACCCAGCCCTATCCCCTCAGAATGAACTGTGCTTGGTTCCTCCATGTCCACCATGACCCTTTGCTGAATAATTGTCTGGAAGAAGAATGGGTGGTTGGGTTTAGCAGAGATTAGTTGTTTGGATGTGGATGGGACACAGAGTGAACAACTCTGGATTTCCAGGGCTGCAGTCTGTTGTTTTTCACTCAGCCTTCATTGTCTAGGACACCAGATATAATGTTCATGCGGTTTAAAATAGATTCCTCTATTGTTACAGTCAGCAGGTACCACCACCTGTTCTATATACATTAATAGCAGCTGCTTTGCAATATTCACTGTGGTCAGAAGGTGCAATTACAGTTAAGAGGGGGGTAAAGTGTTGCATGTGGGGTTTTGGTAACTCTGTTGAATGCGCTACTAGCTGGAGGGTCCATCCCATGAGCGAAAGCCTCACATTATTTACTGATACAATCATGAGAACCTGCGGAGGAGTGTTTATAACTGTCACTCTCACTATTACTTCAAGAATGTCATGCATCTTCAGGCTGATGGTCTGATTTACTTTAGAACTTCAGGTACTTTCCAGTTTTAGGCTGAAATTATGTTCAATTGTTGAATAATCTTTTTTTTTTATCTGAATCAAGCATATATTTAATTACAATACATGATTTTACATATCTTATGTTTTCATATGATTTAGTTGCATACAAGTTGGTTGTAGTTTACAACTTTTTTCATGACTGAAACCCTAAAAATAGTTTCATTACTTGTGAGTTGTGGGTAGCTTGCGATTTGAGTGTTAATGGTGAGGCAATCTTCGATGAATAAAATAGTGATATAAATTGTGAGCCTAGCACCAATTTTGTTATAGCTACCACATAAATCCAACAAATTAGAACATTTTGTCTGCTAACTGCATTGCATCCCAATTCAATATTATATCGATACTTGTTTGCTGATTTAATATGTATCGCAATTTATTTTTCAGTTTTTGCTGCAGCAGTTCATGTCTATATTTAAAGTAAACACAAGGGTTGTAATGGTATACATATTCACCATGTGCCATTCAGTTACATCATTTTCAGTTCCAATGGCAAAATGAAAGTAATTCATACATAAACTATATTAATGTAATTAAGACCATTCCATAATTATTAAGACTACAACTGTCTGTCAGCTCTGTTATACTGTACCTGGGAATGGCATATGTTGGATATGTTGCTGGAAACACATCTAACATGCTAACTCTTTTGAAACAACATCATGTGTATGATCGTGGCAAGGCAGAATCAGCATCTGTGAGTTAGTCTCCCAGTGGAATTTGTGGTATTTTTACCAGAAAATTCCTACTGAGCTAAAAAAGGGGGGGAGTGGGGGGCTGTTTATGACTACAGATATGCGTCCCTACTTCCTACACTCAATTTATTTATTATGATTGTTATGATGCAGTTTGAGTTTTGATGTTTTAGTTATTTTATGTATTTTATTTTTAGTGTGCAAATGGGTTTCTCTTCAGTTTTGTTATTCAGACACATTGACAAACATATTGCCTTATTTTGGTTTACAACTGTTCCTAATTGTGTTTGCAGTTTTAATATTAAACAATTAAAAAAAAATCTTTTTCTCAAAATTGCATTGAACTGTGATTCCAAGCAGAAGCCACGCAATGCTTTCATGAGCATCACAAAGTTCATTATTATGAACCATTGTATTTGACTCACTTTTCTAAAATAATAGGCTTTATGGCAGTCTGTTCTTAAGAATGAGTTTCCCGTAAGCATGATGTTCTTAATCAGGGGACATATCTGTCCTCATGTCTAGGTGTCCATTTACATTATGGAATCCAAAGTTTACCCAAACTGAAGTCTTTGCACATTCTTGTTCATTCATGATAGCACCATAGTACCATAACTAACACATGTCAGTCCGTTAACAACACTTCACAATATGCAATTGGGCAAATATTTTATAATATTATATTCTGTAGTGTAAAGCCAGAAACCAAGTTAAATCATGTCATGTTATCAGACATTTTCTGTTAATGAGACCTTAGTAGTAGTAGTGATAATTTCCTATCAATTGTCCCCAATTAAGCTATGGAGTCCTAATTCTGCAAAAACTTAAAGTTCCTACAAAGTGCCCTTTAGGTCATCCCACCAATTTTCAATGGGATTGTCAATCTCTCTCCATTTCTCTCCAGCTTTATTTCTGATGATGAGTATTGAGTTTTTTTCTATGTATTAAAGTTTACTTTCCTTAATGTAGTTCAGGATCAAATATTCAGTGTGCTGCTCTCTGGGTTTAAAAAATGCTTTTGGTATTTTTTTAAAGATTAATACTTATGAAAACATACAATAGTAAAGAAAACATATCACTTGTAAATGATCTAAATTCTCTATATAAAACCATTTTAATCATTAAAATTCAGCAAACAAACATTTCTTAACCAAGATGACAACATGGAAATAAATATGAATGTATAGAATGAGGTCTGATGTAACAGGAAACCGAGAACAAAAAAAGGTCAACAGAAAGAGAGAGAAGAGTAGCCTGCGTGCCATTATGGGGTTATCACTGCATATTTAAATTTGGTTTCTAGTAGTGCAATTCCCCGAACTGGCCAAGGCAGCAGATGTGGGGCCAAGCAGACACCAGCCAAGGAATCAAGCCCTTAGTCTGACTGCTAGGGAGTCATTACTGTATGAGTATGCAATACTTAGTACATTGATAAAAAGCAATGCAACCTACTGGGGAGATTTTGATGTAGAACATGGTGATAATCAGTGCAGAAATGTTCAAATCCAGTATGCAACAAAAGTACTTGGCAGCAGTACCATCTATATGGTTTCTTCACTGCTACATTGCTTGTTAACAACTACTCGACTGTGCGACTTACCGGAGTGTGTGCGGAGGTGGCCTGCCAGTGCATCGCGGCGGCGGCAGGCATAGCTGCAGCAGGGGCACTTGAAGGGCTTCTCCCCGCTGTGCAGCTTGATATGCCGCAAGAGGTTGCCTTTCTGCGTGAAAGAAACTCCACACTGGCTGCACTGGAAGGGCCTGTCACCTGCGGGTACACAGTAACAACCACACATCACTCCAAGCTCTGTCCCCCATACAGTGACCGTGCACCAAGACACTGAGCTCTCCACTGACCCTGCAGTTTAAGAACACTGGAGAGATAAATAAACCAGTGCATTACACACTTTACCTATCAAAGTCTGTGTGTGATCCTTCATTGTGTCTCTAGTGGATATACGGTGAAGGACTTAACGTGGAGTATGAAACATCCAACTTGAGGGAACGTAATGTTCTGCCAGACAAGCCCAAGAACAAAACACTGTATGCCTCAGATGGTAAGATATGCTGCAGATGGTAATCGGTGTCTTTGCAGCGTGGTAAGGAGAAGTTTCAGATCCACCCTAAAGATGCACTTTACCCTCGTCTTTTAATCTGCCGGCGGCTGCTTGCAGGGTCTAACTTACCACAGAGCAGACAGGCCCAAGGTTTCCAATGCAATGTGGAACGTGAGGCGGAGCTGTGGGTAAAGGGTGTCTAAAAACCCAGCAACACTTACTGTTGGAGTTTCCATTAAATGACAGATAAGCATTTAAGCAAAATAGGCCGATATAATCATCCGGACTTTTAGTAATGTCTCACTTCATTTTTAAATATATTTCTATTCTGAATTCTAGAATTTGAAAACCAGTAAAGAAAAACAGGACCAACACTGGTTCAGTATCACATACTCTAGCTGAGTCGAAATTATTTGCCAACCTTCAATTAGCTAGTCATACTAGGTAATAATTGTAGTGGTTCCACCTAGTTTAAATTCAGTTGACATTAGGCCAAAGTATGTGTTATTTCAGGGCAAACTGGTAGTTTGAGAGTCAAGAAATTGTCATGCATGTTTTTGCTTAATGACAGGAAAAGGCTCCCCAGAGTAAAATGCAGTTTATAATGAGGAACAGATTCATATGAAATATGTTAACTGAGGCATTGTTTTCCACAGTAAAAAACACTCCCTGTACTCCATTAATCCCTAATATGTAAGAGATTCCACATTACATACAAAAACAAGACACACATTAAGCAGCAAAATATTATACATTAGCATTAGTAATTATGTTCCTGAGGAAATACATGCTGCATAAAATGATATGGTGTAGTAGTATAAATTTAAATGTTAATTCCTGATTTAAAGATATAGTAAATGGCTGAAATATTTCAAGTGATACCATAATGAACTTACAACTGGGTAATCGAAATGCAGTGACGGCTGGCCTTAATCCTCCTTCTTCTTGGTTGTTGGGACTGCCAATCAGCCGTGTCTCCAATATCTCCACCTTATTTTGGGCTGTTTCTTCTTTGCCTAAATCCATTCTCAGGCCCTCTTCACCAATCTCTTCCTCTACTTTAATCAAATCAGCTGCAAAATGAAATAAACCCTTTAGATGATTTTGAATATGATGCATTATTTTTTTAGAAAACTAATCATATCTGACCATCACACAGCTGGGAGGTGGTAGTTCCTTAAGCTGGGAACATATTGTCAGTAAATGAAATTCATCAATGCATTCAGTGGTCCTGTTAGAGATGTAGCATTTCATACTAGGTCCCCAACCAAGACCAATGTTTTAAATTTACATCGCCGCTGAATGCATTGAATTGCTTTTTTTATACTTTTGCTTAATATTGTTGCTATTGAAATGCAGACTTGTTTGAACTACAGTGGTAAATTAACTATTTCAGCATTAGATATCCATTGTAGATTCTTGCCCATAGTCATTTGGTGAATGTGTACAATTGCCACTATCACACCTCTTTCTGCAAAGATGACCACAACATTCTGTGCCTTAAACCATCTGTGGACTGGTTAAAGTAAGAAGAAATGAGGTCCCCGTGCAGTTATTAGGAGCCACACTGCTCTATCTGGGACAAGCCACCCCTGAAGCTCCCTTTTATACGTAGCAGGCAGCCAAAAACCCCAGGCAGGCTGCATAAACACATGGTACAGATACTCCCCAGAGATCTCCGAGGCTCGTGGTCAACACATACACACCATGTCAATGAAAGGTACTTAGCCAGGGTGCTAAACTATTTAATAAAAAAAAAACACCATAAAATATGGTCCCAACAATGTCAAAACAGCAAGTTTTTATCACATTATGTGGACATTTGGTCCCCAGAATGTAATGTATAACTTGACCACACAAGCACACCCACACACACACACACACACACGCACACACACACACACAGACATTCACACCAGGAGCATCACTAGAGATTTATGAAAGGGGGGCTATGGGGTGAATTGTAGCATGTCACTCCATGTGCTTCAGGTTAAACCAGTCATTTTCTGTTTGTGATACAGAGATAAAATCTGTGCTATTTACTAGAAGACTCAAGCAGACAGGTTGTAACAAATTTTGAATGTGATTCCTTTGAAAAGCCACAAGGTGCAGGCCAAAATGTAAAAAAATGTTACAACTATCCACACTCTCCCCTATTGGGACACACCTCTCAATCACTGAATTCAGGTGTTTCAGTCAGACCCATTGCCACAGGTGTATGAAATCAATCACCTAGCCATGCAGTCAGGTTTGCAAACATTTGTGAAAGAATGGGTCGTTCTGAAGAGCTCCGTGAATTCAAGCATGGTACTATCATACAGTAGGATGCTATCTTTGTAATAAATCAGTTTTTTGAAATTTCTTCCTTTCTTGCTAGATATTCCATGAAGTGGCAAACCATATAAAGTAACAGTGTGGGGTCGCCAAGTGCAGAAGCACACAGTGCTTAAATGTCGGCAACACTGTTGACTGAATAACTGCAAAGTTCCAAACTTCATCGGGCACGATGAAGCACAAAACCTGTGCACTTGGAGCTTCATGGAATGGGCTTCCATGGCTGAGGAGCTGCACGCAAATATCACATCATCAAGCACAATGCTAAGTATTGGATGGAGTGGCGTAAAGCACAGCGCCACTGGACTCTGGGACAGTGGAAACATGTTCGGCGGAGTGACGAATCACACTTCTCTGTCTGGTAGTCTGATGGACGAATCTGAGTTTGGCAGAAGGCAAGGGAACATTACCTGCCTGACAACATTGTGCCAACTGTAAAGTTTGGTGGAGGAGGGATAATAGTATGGGGCTGTTTTTCAGGGGTTGGGCCAGGCCCCTTAGTTCCAGTGAAGGGAACTGAATTCTTCAGTCTACCAAGACATTTTGGACAACCCTTCCATGCTTCCAACTTTGTGAGAACAGTTTGGGGAAGGCGTTAAAAGTAAAAAAACCCGAACAGCATTGTTTTAAAATAAATAAATAATTTAATATGTTTTACAGAAATAAAATTTTTTGCATTGTCAAAAATTTGAAAAAATGTTATTGAAAACATTTACCATACAATGTATCATACCTTTTCAGTTAATACTTTATCATGTAATGATGGCAACAAATTTGGTTGGTCTTGTTTGGGGCCATAAGTACGATGCCTCAGGTAGAAGAGTTAATGTGGCAATTAAAAATTCAAGTCCATACTGGGATATAGTCTGAACTTACTTACATTGTACCAGGCATGAATTAGGAAATAAACACTCAGCATCCATGCATGTGTTAGTCCACCCCCCCCCCCCCCCCCCCAATCTCAAAAAATGAGACCACATCCCTTTTTTTTCTTTTCATATCTTTTGCATGTTGTGGGCATGTCTGTGTAAAATCTATAGGTTGCTATTCATTATAGGCACTGAAGAAAGATATTACATAATATTGCCATAAAAAGACAACTTTCCTCATGTCTGTTGCACCCCACCTGTCTGGTCTCTTACCCACTAGTGCTGTCCACCCCACCCTTTGAGAGGCAAGAAGCTGTAAACATTATGCATCTGGCTGGCACAGCATTTGGCAGAAAAATAGGAAGAATATCAATGGCTGATCTATGTAGTTAAGTGTAATTCATATGGCGTTTATGGTGTGTATGGTTACTTTGCAGTGCAAAGGGGAAAATGTCAGTGTTATATTTTCATTATTCATTGTGATATTATGTGGAGGGCAAACAGTTCTAGCCATCAAAGATATGCACACAGTCAGACTGTGTTAACAAGTTCATTTTTCTATGAACCATGAACGTAACACATTTACTAACACTATACGTTATGCACGAAATGCACTAAAATATTCACATTTCGTAAATGCACTAAAATATTCACATTATTCTGTCACCTCCCGCAGTAGAGAAGACGTGGTGGCTCTGACGTTACCCCCTTTGCATCTTCACAATTTTATTCAGGTGCGTATCTCACTTATACAATCACAGGCCTATATATATATATATATATATATATATATATAGATTGTACTGGACACACTGGAGAACTTACGTATGCTCAGTGTGGAGAACTGAAGCATTGACCTCTGTATTTTTGTTTAACTATGTTAATGTCATGTTGAATGTTTATACTGAGAGGCATGTTTGCGCTCTGAATAAGGCATGGTGGCGCTGACTGTATCCCCTTTGCATCTTCACAACTGTATACAGTAGGAATAAAGCAGTGGACTGAGAGGGTGGTCCAGATGCAGACCCCTGTGTCCTTCATCTTCATATATATTTACGTTGACTGGTCATATCCATGTGCTGTTCAGCTGGGACTGTGGAAATGCCACTATTACAAATCCGTCATAACAGCTCGTTGAGAACAGTTTGGGGAATTTAGGAGATATCTGTAAAATAGCAATATTTAACTGTCGAACTTTTGGCACTGCCCTTTTAATTAAGGTATTTGATCACAATAATATTAATTCAAACTAAAAAATAACAGTATTTATCTGTTGAACTTTTGTAATTGCCCTTTTAATTAAGGAATTTGATCATAATAATTTTAAGAAAAACTGTAATATAACAGTATTTTTCTGCCATTTTACCACTTTTTGACGAGATTTTTTTTAAAGTGTATTTAAGGACCAAAGTATTTCTGTATCATTCACAAAATAATAACAATGATAGTCAACATAAAAACCTGTGATGGATCCATCCATCCATTTTCCAAACTGCTTATCCTACTGGGTCGTGGGGGATCTGGAGCCTATCCTGGAAGCAATGGGCACGAGGCAGGGAACAACCCAGGATGGGGGGCCAGCTCATCACAGGGCACACTCACACACCATTCACTCACACATGCACACCTATGGGCAATTTAGCAAGTCAAATAGCCTCAGCATGTTTTTGGACTGTGGGGGGGAAACCGGAGTACCCGGAGGAAACCCCACAATGACATGGGGAGAACATGCAAACTCCACACACATGTAACCCAGGCGGAGACTCAAACCTGGGTCCCAGAGGTGTGAGGCAACAGTGCTAACCACTGCACCACCATGCCCCCCCCCCTGTGATTGATGAGTAACATAAAATTAATGAATAAGGTATATTTTAGTGCTGAGAGCAGGATTATTGAATGACAGATAATAAATGACTGTCATAATAAAGTGTGAGGGGGGGCAGAGTGGCATTTTCATAGGGAGAGTTAAGCAATGATGGTAATGTCGTTGGCTGAGTTGTTCTGCCAAATGATTGTATATGTATTGCTGTGCTGTCATTTCTCACTCCAGTGACCCTGAACTCCAGCCACTTCCATGTAAAGCCGACATATCCATGCAGACAAGTCCATGCATGCATGTCTTTTAATCCCATTGACATAGTAATATAAAGGTTACTCTTTTATCCTGTTCCCCACCTACTGTTGTCTGCTCCTGAGCAGGCAAAACCATAAATTAAGCCCCCATCTAGCTATTCTAGAACCATCTGTTGTGGTTCTGTTTGGCAAGATTCCCGGGTTTTCATGACTAGCGTGCTACTGCATTATATTCCAGCTAATAAATCAGTTATGAAGAAAGGGGGGCGGGATCAAGGTACTCACTGTTTGGGGAACTGAAACACTGCAGACTTTGCCCATTGTGTATTCTCACTGATAAATCTACCAGCATCCTCGAGGCCTCCTTCATGGGTGAGCAGTCACCATTACCTGAGGAAGAAGTGAGAACAATAGGGTGTGAAAAGGGGGTCATTGGAATATTTTTTATTTCTTTGGGAGACATTTTTATCCAAAGAAGAGTCAGTCATTCATTGGAGAGATTAGGGACAAGAGTCAAGGGCCCGACAGTGACATCACTCCGCCACCTTTTGATCACAAGCACACTGGCTACCTCAGTATTTTTAAAGAGATGAAGAATAGGCAGCAAAATAAATAAATATGTCTATCTAGTGTTTCTACATTGTTTATCTTTGCGTGAAACCCAGTTTGCTACAAGCAAAACTAGCAGCTGTTGAATGCTACCTATTCATTTTAAACAGTTGATTATTGGAGACAACATCCCACCCTGTACTACATTTTGTTTTATTTGATTTTCCACGTGGTTTTAATTTCATTGCGGGTGGATGTGCAGGGTCTGGGGTCAGGGGACCTGGAGCCTATCACAGGAAGCAGAGGGTAGAAAATAGGGGCACACCCTGGATATAGGACGCAGAGCATCATGAGGCACACATTCACACATCCACTCTGAGTAATTTAGAAAGGCCTGTCAGTCTGAAGGCGTGTCTTTTAACATACGGAGAACAAAACAACACAAACAAAGCATAACCCCTTAACTATGAAGGAATGAGACAAGCAACTGAGACACCATGCCACTGTAAAATGTTGTTTTAATAGAAATCACTATACTCCTACAATAAATATTAGTTGCATACAGACCAATTAATACCTGTGCTTCTGAAATACTATCTTTATTAAATACAGTGTCTGTTACTTGCTGAGCACGCGGACTAAGCAATTTTGTTTCATAGCATTGTTGTGGAATTCAGGATTGTAGATACTGTATGATATGAGTAAAACTACTTTTTGGTTAGAAGAATTAGGCCAGCCTGGATGCCTGAATTTCAGCAGGCAAAGTGTTAAGGAGATAACTTGTGTGTCTGACACTTCTGGAACATGCTGTGGCAGTTCAGAAGATCACCGTGAGAGTAACCTTGTTCTTATGGTTTTGAATTAGCACACACAACCTAAGCAATATTCATACCAAGTTACTCACTACTGTATATGGTGACCGACACTCAAAATAATACATCTGAAGGGGATCAAAAACAGTTCTTAGTAGCATGTCTGCATATTTCACACCAGTATTCCAGAATTATATAAAAAAAAAGAAAAATCACAGACTACAAAGGCAATAGCGTCAGCCTATCAAATACAGTTAATCAATCTCTCCCTGACGAGCAGAACCACTTCTTCACACGGTTCGCAACAGTCAACAACCAACCCATCACCAAGCCACCAATGCATGGAGTTCCATCGACTGCTCTAAAGCTGCAACAACACAAGATGAGAAAGACCCTAACCCACATCAACCGGAATAAAGCCGTTGGTCCGGAGGGGGTTCCGGGGTAAGTCCTCAAGCACTGCGTAGGACAGCTGATGGTAACTGTTCACCAGCCTGTTCAACTTTTCTCCTTAGAAAAGGCCATAGTCACACCTGCCACAACACTACTGCCATCATCCCTTTTCCAAAACATGCAGCACTCAGGTACCAGAATGACTATCATCCAATGGCCCTGACCAAAATAATCATGAAGTGCTAGACCACTGCTAGACTGGTCCCACCACCCCTCAAGGCACAAGGACGACACACATCTCGGCTCTTCTCTGTCCTGGCACCTAGTTGGTGGAATGAACTCCCCCTTGATGTCCGAACAGCGGAAACCTTGGCTATCTTCAAGCGACAACTAAAAACTTTCCTTTTTCAGAAATACCTGAAGTAGTACTCTGTATTCTTACTCAGCTCTTTTCCGTGTGTGTGTGTGTGTGTGTGTATGTGTACAAAAAAAAAAAAAATAATAAAAATTGTTGCACTTTCTCAACAGTGTTCGGATAGATGGTATTCATAGCTTGGGTCCTTAATGAGCTAGTATCGGGAAAATTCATCGCAGCATCTTAAAGCACTTAAACACTTACATGTAAATGTAAATGAAGTGCTTTGTACAACATCCTAACGCTGTCTCACTGGCCGTTCACATTGCCCTGTCGCATCTATAACAGAGAGACAGTTATGTATGTACTGTATGCTGCTCATTGACTATAGCTGCACCTTCATCACCATCACTCCAAAACAAGCTGGCTTCAAAACTAATCGATGACAGGTCTGATCTCAAACAAAAATGAGTCAGCATATACTGAGGAGGTTGAGAACTTGGCAAGCTGTAGCTGGGATAGCAACCTCACCCTCAACCCGAAGAAAACCAAGGAGCTGATCTTGGACTTCAGGAGATCGACACACAAGGACCCCATCAACATCAGCGGCGAGAAGGTGGAGTCTGTCCAGAACTTCACATTTCTTGGTGTCCCTATCAGCTGTGACCTATCCTGGTCATTAAATACAACAGCCATGGCCAGAAAAGGACTTCAGAGGCTTAATTTCCTGGGAAGCCTAAAGAAAGCACAACTTCTACAACAGCTCATGGTCAGCTTCTACAAGTGCACCACCCAGTCCATCACCATATACTGCATCACATCATGGTACCCAAGCAGCACTTCTGAGAACAGGAAGGCCCTACAGCGCATCATCAGAACAGCCCAGAGGAACACTGGCTTACGGCTTCCTACCCTGGAGGAACTCTTCAGAATCGACTGTAGCCACAAAGCCAGGAACATATGCAGTGATCCGACCCACCCTGGACATAACCTCTTCACACTTCTGCCATCTGGCAAGCATTATAGAGTCCTGACTGCCTTCTTCCGCAAAGCTGTCACACTTCTAAAGACACTGAGCCCACTGCCCACTTTCACAACAGCACAAAAATGAACTGAACTAAGACTTATCCACACTGCACCCATCATGCACTACACTGACAGAATATGCACAATAACTGTTTGGTTCCTAGCCATCATAGAATCCCCCATGCTGACTGTATGACAATGCTGCTATCACATTTATCTTAGAACCACAATTGTGTTCTATGTAATCCATTTTACCGTGCAATACTGTTGATCACAATCATTATCTTACAGTAATATTACAACTCTCAACCACTGCCTTTCTCAGGTGCAATAATTCATGCGCAGTACTCCTCTTATACTTTTACACTGTGTATTTGTACATTGCTAGACGCTATACATTGCTAGCTTGTATCGTTTTGATTGAGGTTTATACAGGATGATCCAAACATCAGTACTGTAGGGAAGAGAATACTAAAGCAGATCACATTTCGTGTTGTATCCTTGGCCCAAAAATTATACTGGATTGGAACCTAATGCAAATTTTTGTACTCGCTGTCAGCGTGATACACTACCTATACTGCTGGCTTGATTTTGGTAAACTGCTGTTTGAATTCTCTTGCCTCAAATGTTCATTAATGAATGTTAACGTTATACAAAGAAGCAGTACAGAAGTTTGAGTTTACTTGAAATGATAATTATTCATGCTTTAAACTGTATATACCTATCTATTAACCTATGTGAAAGTCAAATTCAAATTCTGTGTATTTGTAAGTGGGTGTATGCATGAGTTCTGCATGTGTCTTTCTCACTATCAAATATGGAGGAGGCAGTTACATGGTCTGGGGTTTCTTTGTCTTTACCACATCCTTGGCAATCTCGTCCAGCATGGCTATCATAGCATACTTCAAAGGTATGCCGTTCCATCAAGATTATGGCGAATAGGGCAGTCCTTCACTACTCAGCATGATAACGACCCAAAGCACACCCACATCTCAGAACTGTGCAGGAATGTGGAGGACCAAAATGCCTCATGTTTGCTATTTGAGAAATCCATGACTCAGACGCACTTTTCTACCCTCTTACATGCACAATCACGCTCTCTTACTGTACATGCGCAACCATACTCTCATAAACGCAGCACTGTTCTCTCTCACACAGAGAACTATAGCTACTTACACGACTATTATATGCTCACATGATAATTTCGTCCTCCTGTATAGTTAATTGATGGCCACGTTGTACTAATTTGGTCGCTTGCTTTAATTAAATTGTTAATATTATTAACTAGTTCCCATGATATATTGAACCATGGACACATTTTACTAATTCACTATTGTTAGATGCAATATCAATTTTACACCAACATCAACATCATTTCAACAATTTTCTTTGACTGCCTAAGATTTTTGCACAGTACTGTACATAAATATGTATATGTATATATACATTCATCAGCCTCTTTATTAGCAACACTGTAAAAATGCTCGTTCGTACAAATGTATAATCATCCAATCATGTATGCATACATTCATATAGACATGGGTCAATAACTTCAGTTAACGCTTAGATCAAACACTAGAATAGGGACCAAACATTATCTAAGTGACTTTGTAGTATGTTTACTGATGGCAGACAAGGTGGTTGAGTATTTCAGAAACTGCTGATCTCCCAGAAACCGCTGATCGCCATTTCTTAGCTGATCTCCAACAAAACAGTCTCTAGAGTTTACACTGAATGGTGCATAGAACAAAAACAACATCCAGTAAGCGGCAGTTCTGTGGGTAGAAATACCTTGTTGATGAGGTAGGTCAGAGATCAATGGCCAGGCTAGTTCAAGCTGACAGGAAGACTACAGTAATTCAACCACTTTTTCAGTACAGTGGCGAGCAAAAAAAACACATCTTTGAATGCACAACTTGTCAAACCTTGGGGTGGAGAGGTTACCACTGCAGAAGACCACATCAGGTTCCACTCCTGTCAGTTAAGAATAGGAAAATGAAGCTACTGTGAGAACAGAAAATTGTCACCTGGTCTTGTGAATCTCAATTTCTGCTGTAATACAACATGAATCTATAGATCCAGTCTGTCTTGTATTAAAAGTTCAGGCTTATGGTGGTGATAAAATATTATGGCGAAACTTTATTTTGCCACTTCACCCCTTCTGTAAGGCACATCGGTTGAAAACCATTGATTTAAATGCTATAGTCTATCAGAGTATTGTCGTTGATTATGTGCATTCCATCATGGCAACAATTCACCCATCTTCTAATAGTTACTTCCAGCAGGATATTGCACCATGTCACAAAGAGAAAGTCTACTCAGACTGGTTCCATGAACATGACAATGAGTTGAGTGTACTTCTGTGGTCTCCCCAATCACAGGGGGCCTCATTTAAAGTTGTGTAAGCAAAAAAAAATAAATTAGGCCCACATTTTTGTACTCAACTTTTTTTGCAAAATTTTGGATTTTCAAGCAAAACTTGATGTATGAAAAAAAATTGTACATTTACAAGAACTTTCTTTACAGGCATTTCTGTAACACCGCATTATGTAATATCTCAACAAAGTGTCAATGACAACAATCATTTGGGTGGTTAATAATATAATGCACAGTATTACATTAAAAAGTGATTTAAAAACTCCCGCATTTTATAATAACCAAAATAACCAAAGCAATGTAATAGTTTATGCAAAATTTATTACGTATTGCATTCATGCTGTCCATTAAAAAACGCAGGTGCTATTATATAACGAAGTGAAAATTTGTTACATCTTGTTGCGGTATTTTTACATCATGCGTTGTTACAGGTGAACGTAACATTTTGGACAAATTGGGGAAAGGTGACAGCCACTGTAATGCAGGAAACTGCAGATACAGCAGGGAAATGGCAGCATGGGGGCCATAATCGGAGAAATCGACTGCACTGACACTGACATAAGCGCACCGCGAGTCAAATCAAAGTACATTTATCAAATGCACAACAGTAAGGCAGTAGATGCAGATAATGAAATGAGTGCTAATTAAGCTACTTTTTCAATCAAAAGCCATTTCATTCTATTAATTCGCAAATAGGCTGTGATGCCAATATGACATTGTGATTTGTTTGTTCTGAATTTCATGTACTTCATCAGTAACCCCTGACTTCTCTGGCACAACACTGCGGAATAGGGCATCCCCTATTGAGGTCTGATACGCGTGTCAAAGTCTGAGGGCAAAGATGTGGATTTGCCCCCAATAAATGCAGTCATACTGATCCTGTGTGATGCAAGTTGTTCCTTTCTGTCTGTCTTAAGATTCAGACACTTTTTTTTTTTTTGGGGGGGGGGGAGCATTTAATAGAGTTGATGGTATTTACAATGTGGTCCCATTCAACACACTTTTGAAGATTTAACTTTGTTATCATTTCACAAATTACCTATATGCAGACAACAAAATGATAAAATAGTGTAAAAGTGCTGGAAGCAGCTGTACAGTATAAACATGTGACAATCTGTTGAAAGATATATATATATAGGCATTTTCTTGTTTGTAATGAATATTACTTGGCCCCCAAATATAACATTTTATCATTCCTCTACACTGTTTAAAATTCCTCTTTGTTTTTTTTTTAATTTACAGTCATTATCGTCAGTCACGGCAACCAGAAAGGCTTGATTTGCACATTATATGAGACTGCGTTTCATTTGCATTTACAAGTTATGGTTCTTTGTGGATGGCAGTCGAACAGGATCTGATGCCTGTGCACAGATGCACATTTATAAGGTCCAGTTTATCAAAGGGAAATGGTATACATACACGTGCAGGACAGATAGTGATCAATCCCAATTTTTTAAGCGTAAACAGTTTTTGCTTTTTGTGTATTTTCCACAAAACAATGAATACCAAGATAGATAGATACACAAAGAGATAGATAATCAATATATATATACACATTATATACGCATCCATCCATACATCCATCCATCCATCCATCCATTTTCCAAACCACTTATCCTACTGGGTCGCGGGGGGTCCGGAGCCTATCCCGGAAGCAATGGACATGAGGCAGGGAACAACCCAGGAGGGGGGGCCAGCCCATCGCAGGGCACACTCACACACCATTCACGCACACATTCACACCTAAGGGCAATTTAGCAACTCCAATTAGCCTCAGCATGTTTTTGGACTGTGGGGGGGAAACCGGAGTACCCGGAGGAAACCCCACAATGACATGGGGAGAACATGCAAACTCCACACACATGTAACCCAGGCGGAGACTCAAACCTGGGTCCCAGAGGTGTGAGGCAACAGTGCTAACCACTGCACCACCATGCCGCCCCCTATATACACATTTTATATATATATAAATCCATCCATATTAATGCAACCACTTACTGTATGAATCATGCAATCACTTACAGTGACAGATTAGATTATGTGATTATGTGTTAAGCACAATGTTAATGTCAGTAAATGTCAACTTACTACGTGGGTAGCCATCTGCAATCTTCCTTTCCATAGTCTGCTGAAATACATAAAAAAAGATGCAGAAAATATCTGGATATTCCCTTTTTTATTGCCCAGCAAATGTCATCTGATGGTATGTTCTATAGCACGAATGAATATCTTCCACCAAATATACGAACAAGAAAAATTAGCTTCATACATCAAATAAGGAACAATTTTTTAAAATCATAACAGCTAATCATTGTTAATAATCGAATGATTTGTTGATATGCATTGTAGGTTCATTCTTTGGCAAAGATTTTATCAGTAAATCTATCATAATTAGCTTAAAAGTTCGGGCATCATGTAACAAGAGTGTGTGAAGTCCAAGGATCTCAAACCGCTAACTATCTAAGTGCTAAAACACAAACGTATATTGTACTGAAATATACAGAACTTTCTTTAACAACCTGTAAAAGTAATCTCAGGTGACTTTACGGTCAAATAACTATTACCAAATAACTCGTGCAAGGTTTGCAAAAGTAATAAACTCTGCATCTTATCGAGAAAGCCTGAAATAAATCTAAATATTATATTATTAGGCCTACATGTACTGTATACTTTCTCGTGTACATAGACACCATTTATCTGTGGGTATCACAATGTGACATCTGTATGTCTATCTGACATTTCACAGGTTTTACAACTGTGACAGAAAGATCATTTGAATTTTTCCACTACAAAAATGTATTATGATCTTTATCAAGCATAATGAAAGATTCCATACTACAGGAAACCTCTATTGAATGTGTTGTCATACCATAACATTTCTTAGTACTTTACAATATTTATTAAAACTACATAGAATGCAAGTAAATCGCAGTACTGCCACAAACTAAGATTTAAAAATGGTAAAATGACTTGTCCAACAGTACATATGCATGCTATACGTACTGCATGCTAAACATACTGCATGCTAGGCGCAGTTGACTTCGCCCATGTGCAATAATGACAGCACTGACACTGCAGTTATGAAAAAGTTGCAAAATGCACAATGTAAGAGTCAATCCATCTTCCATAATTGTTTATCCATCATAGTGCCATATAATACAGTTGTTTAAAAATGGTTGATTACATGAATACAATCAGAAGTTTAAAACTACAGTATGAGCAATAGAGCCTCCTCTTCATGGGAGACTGTAACATCCCAGACCTTTATTTAAAATATTCCTATTTTTCAGCTATATCAGTTTATCAATAATAAAGACATTGGTCTTTTGATGCACATTAAATGGCCCAGTATATTAAAGGAAAAAGACCTATGTTAACAGACCTTGTTATAGATAATGAAAGGTCTTGCACTTCTAGCAAATCCCATTCTACCGTTGTAAGTTAGAAGTAGTATGGCAGAGTCGGTGCTTGGAATACCCCCCCCCCCCCCCCCCCCCCCCCCGTGACAAGCAAACAATTTTTTTAGCTAAAAATTGTAAATTAGTTAATAAACAAGCACAATCTAAATGTTCTATATGAATACGAAATTGAATACGACCAATGATAATAATCCATTCATAATCAATAATAAACTTCCGAAGCCTAACTTTGACTCACATACAAACTTTCATCATTGTAGTTTCTTTCAACTCACATCTAATTATCAGCACATTCATATCAGAAATGGAATCAATCAATGGAATCAATGTGCCTCAGCATACACGCGTTTAATTAAGGTCTTTAAGAAAACCGAATATCTACGGATAAGTATGTTGAGATAAACTTCTAACCTTTACTGTAAGTTAATAGTACTTTACCGCGTTCCTGGAAGGTTTATTTCCACATACTCTGAGCCTTGACACGCGATCTAAGGTGATCATATGTTCCGTCCTCCTTTCAGCTATTCTTAGTGGATTTCATTTGCTATAGAGTACCTTTAATGCATAAAGTAAAACCATTAATGTGCGTCGTTTCTTCGAACAAAGCATTTATCAAGGAGCAAAAGGGAACATGATTATGTCACGCCCACTCTTTGGTGAACAATAGTACGTAATAATTTATTTACATTACAAATACTGGATATGCAAAACTTTATATACTTTACTACGCACGCGTTTCAAATCGTGTCTTGCCAATTTTGTGACACCTTTTTTTAATCATAATAAACTTGAGGTAGAACAATGCCATTGCTTTTATAAGCAACAGGAAACGAAGTCCCCAAATAAAACTGAAAGGGCACGGAAGATTCGTAAGTGCGTTTGTAAGTAACTTCCGTTGAGTTAAAGTGTCCGTCAACGTAATGAATAATACGCGGACTCTGGTAGCTGTGGATTGTTTTAATTAACTAATTTTACTACTACTTTTACTGTTACTACCAATAGAACAACTACTAGGCATACTACTACGATTATTATTATTGTTATTATTGTGAATAATAATAATATTTTTTTTAAGAAATGCCAGTTTAAATAGTATTTTATGCACAAGGAAAATGTTTTACTCACCAGCAAGCCCTAGTATTCATATCTTATATTCAAACAATCTCTGGACAAATGCATTGTTCCTGTCAACGTAATGTCATTACCATTATCCCTCTAAAAGCAGACAAAGCATCCTGCCCAAGAGATTGCGTACAGGATCAACAGGTGAGGACAGTTTAACATCTACAAACAGGGGCGCTGCTAAGGATTTTGGGCCACATGAAAAGAATCTTGACAGGGCCCCCAACACATTTATTGGGGGCTTCTCTGGGCCCCCTCTCAGTCATGGGCCCCGAGAATCGTCATCGTTTACCCCCCCCCCCCCTTTACAGCGCCCCTGTCTACAAATATGCTAAAATTATGTTTGTACATTTCAGCTCTGCATTCAATATCAATAAGCATGAATTCTTAAGCAGCAAACTCTATCAAATGTCTGTCACTAGACATGTGACTTGCAGAGGAGTATTTCTCATTGTGCACCACAATGACTGCACCTCAAGAATTACATTCACTCAGATCAGTGTTTCCCAGCCTGGTCCTCAGGAACTCCTGGCCGGTTCACGTTTTTGCTCCCTCCCAGCTTCCTACCGGAACGTCTGAGGGAGGAAAAGCATGGACTGTCTAGAAGTCCCTGAGGACTGAACTGGGAAACACTGACTTAGAAACGCTTAAGATTGGTATATCTAGTAAGCCTCATCATACATGATATCAACACAGGATGCCCAAGGGGGGTGTTCATTTTGCATTGACGAGTTGCAACAATAGCTTGTTAAATACCATGAAAACACCCCTGACATCTCCCTGAGCTCTCTTGTATAACTAATGGGCTAAGAGCATCACTACAATTAAGAAACAGTACATGCGTTGACTCCTCCATTTGAAAAAAGAGACAACCACTCTGTTCTGTTTGTCTTTTCCTAGTCTCTTTCTGCTAGCATATACAGTAGATATCATTTGTGTTATTTTTTTTCTTGAAAGTGTTAATACATGATGCTTAAATTGACACATTCTGCTGCTTGCATGTAATAATTTATGATGCGACTTCTTCAATAGATATGATGATTTAAGCAGAAAGGGAATAGCCATGAGAATCATGTATTTCTCATACATGATTCTCATGGCTATTCCCTTTCTGCTTAAATACAGATACGCAATACGTCAGACTCAAAAACCTGGCTGAAAGCTTATCTCAGACATCCCACCTTAGGCATATTGATTTCAGGGAGGCAAACGAGGGATGTCTGTTATCTTGTCGCAGTCTAGTCACATTCGATATCACTTTTTGGTGAGGTTGGTTGATGGGTGTGGTTCTGCTGGTTTGGATTCATTTAATTTGATTTATTTTTGGCAATAGCCAATCTAACCATGATAACTTTTCAGCATAAAGTGGAGCTGTTGCTTAGTAGTCACTTCTAGATCATCTAAATCCCGTGTTTGCATGTGGAAAGTTTCTGTCCATAGTTTAAAACCATGGGGTTACGTGACTCTCTGTGTGTGACTGTGTACCTGGCAAATCCTGCTTTGTGATACAGACCCCACATCATGCTAATCCAGATTTTATGTAGATTAGAAAAGAACTAATCCTGTAGGTGGCATGGTGGGTAAGTGAGTACCATTGACGGCTCACAGCATCAGTGTTGGTGGTTTGCGCACTGCCCCCCTGCTCTGGGGGTAAGCACATGTTTACATGTTCTCCACATGTGTGGGTTATCTCTTATGGCAGAAAAGCATTTGGTTAGGCAACCTGACATCTCTATATAGTGTGTGCATGTCCTGCAATTAATTTCTATTTTGTCTTAGGTATTTCTTCATTTCCTCCTTTATTTGTCTGCTATATAATCATACAGTATAGTCCTATTTGCAAATAAAAATAAATGTCAAACATATCTGAGCAAGGGATTTAGGCCTGATCAACACTTAATAAGCAGAAAGAAAGACTTGCTTTTAAAAATTGCTACCACAGCAAAGATTGAAATGACTAAAGAAATGTAATTTACAGTAACAAGGTTTGTCATCCTAGGTTTATCATCATGAGTCATATATCTTAAAACTCATCATTCATTGCAAGAAAAACGTGTGTGTGTGTGTTTTTGTCATGAAGACACGTTTGTTTTCATTATTAACATGGCTGTGGAAAAACTAATGCAAACAGTCAAAATCTTTACTATTGAAATCCATGCATATAAGCATGTTATTGAAAACATCTTGATGAATTAGTCACTGGTGATCTCCCCCTGGTAGTGCTGATGAGTAAAGTGTGTGTGTGTAAGCAGGTATGCCTATCCTTATGGGTACACAATGTCCCTATAACGTGATAAATATTCGTTTTTTTTTTCCCTTATGGGGACCGGTTTCCTGGTCCCAATAAGGGAAAACTCTATTTAATAAAAATCAGTGACTTCTATGAAAAAACTAAAAATGCAAAAACTCTTGTATTTTGCTTGGTTACTTATGGTTATGGTTAGGGCAGGGTGGAGGTTAAGGTTTTCAAAGTTAACGGTAGCATTTTTCCCATAGAAGTGAATGAGCGGGCCCCATAAGGATAGGTGTATATGTGTGTGTGTGTGTGTGTGTGTGGGTTTACATTGATCCCATTTGAGGACCAACATGTCCCCAAATTGTGGTAAAACCTGGCACTTCCTTATTTTGGGGCGTATTTTTGAGTTCAATCAAAACATGCAAAAGCCTGTATTTTGCTATGATTAAGGTGAGGTCTGGGTAGGGTTTAAAGTCGTCATGTTGGGATTAGAGTTTTCCCCATAAAAATGAATGAAGAGTTCCCACAAAGATATAACTACAAATCTGTGTTTATGTATACAACATTTCTATATGTGTGTGTGTGTGTGTGTGTGTGTGTGTATATATATATATATATGGACGCTGAACTTAAACTGGCAACCTTCTGATCATAGGCACAGAGGGCTTTGGGGCATGCTTTGAGCCCTATTTTGAACAGAGAGCACCATCTAGTGGGGTCATAAAATACAGCACACACACACACACACACACACACACACACACACACACACCAAGAACTTTGATGCCATTTTAATCTTTGCTAATGGCCACTTTCCTAATTAGCCACAACACTACTGTAAGAAGGTTCTGTTAAGTTAAGGAACTATCTTGCTTGAATGTGAAACATTTTGTTTGGCAATAACCAGCACTAATCACTATGAATTCTTAATTGTACAAAGAGAATAAAACTTCAAACAAAATATTGTGGCAGAATATGACATGCAATATCAACATCACAGTTGAACAGTTGAACTCATTATGTAGGAAGGGCCAAAATTCCTTCCAGCTGATGTACCGGAGTCATAAAGGCTGAGATGAAGTAAAGGGGGTCACACCATAGGTTCACATGTTGATATTCATTGTAGGATAATTTTTATCAATATATTAATGAAATAGTGTAAAATTTTTAGCGTTATTAATATTACTGGGATCTTTTTAGCTTTTATTTCTTAGATGAAGACCCGATCACATTCAGAAATTCAGAATATTATAAAGGAGTCACAAACTTTCTTACACCATAGCACATGTAATAGTATTCTTGTGTATGTGTATTCTTCAGTGTATTCTATATTACAATTAATTATACACTTTATACACATACAGCATACTAAAAACTATTTTTAATCCATCAGTGTCTGATTTAATATAGTTCAGTCAAGCTGTAAAGCTATCTTTTATTTTAAATACATATAATTTTAAATGCAAACAGTGCATTTGGTTGAATTTAAATATTAATCTTTGATTTTCCTTAGGTCACAGTAATTCTGCTACTACATTCTCAATTCTACAAGCATTCATCTTTAGTACATTTTTGACATAGCTTTTTACAATTTATGTTACTTTACACCAGACTAACAAACTAGCGCACCAGAGCACACAAAGCCGCAGTTCAATGATCAATTTTGTAATCGCATCGTTGGATCTGTGTAAATATGTTTTGGACACTTGGGTGAAGAGAGGAGCTGAGCTGTCAAATGATCATCGGGTGGTGAGTTGGATCTGATGGGGGGAAGATGCCTGATAGACCTGGTAGACGCAAACACATAGTGGGGGTGTGTTGGGAGCATGTGGCGGAAGCCTCTGTCCAAAAGATCATCAACTCACACCTTCGGCAGAACTTCTCTTCTCTCCCAAGGAAGTCAGGGGATATTGAGCCTGAATGGGCCATGTTCAGGGACTCCATTGCTGAGGCGGCCTTGTGGAGCTGACTCAGAGGAGGACTTGCCCATTGCTGGGGCTGAAGTCACTGAAGCAGTCAAACAACTACTCAATGGTAGGGCTTTGGGGGTGCATGAGATTCGCTGTGAGTTCTTGAAAGCACTTGATATTATTGAAGTCTTGGTTGACATGCCTCTTCAACATTGAATGATGTTGGGAACAGTGCCTTTGGATTGCCAGACTGGGGTGGTGGTCCCAATCTTTAAGAAAGGGAAGCAGAGGATGTGTTCCAACTTTAGTGTGATCACACTCCTCAGCCTCCCTGAAAAAGTCTATGCCAGGGTACTGGGGTGTGGGTCCATCCATTTGTCGAACCTCAGATCCAGTAGGAACAATTAAGATTCCATCATGGTCATGGAACACTGGACCATCTCTTCACCCTCATAAGGATACTTACTGGGAGTTTTCCCAGCCAGTCTTCATGTGTTTCAAGGACTTGGCAAAGGCATACGACCTTGTCCCTTAGGGGGTCCTGTGAGGGGGTGCTCCAAGAGTATGGAGTAAAGGGTCTGTTGTTATGGACCATCAGATCCTTGTACAAATGGAGCGAGAGTTTGGTTTGCATTGCCAGAAAGTAAGTCAGACTTGTTCCCGGTGGCTGTTGGAGTCCACCAGGGATGCCCTTTGTCACCAAACTCTTATAAACAGAATTTCTAAGCATAGTTAAAGAGCAGAAGGGGTATGGTAAAAAAGCCTTCGCCTTACATTATCAGTCAAGGTAGAATAATGAGTAATAGCCATTGCAGTCAAGCTGTAATCTTGTCCAGAGATATTCACGTGGAATAAATGAAACACTATTAAAAATCTGATTTCACACCAGATACTGATTACTTCTATGTGCCTTTTTTATCTTCTAACAGTTGCATGACTAATCAACACAATCTCATGAGATCATATCAAGCCAAGCACAACCCACAAGTAAAAATAATTGCAGACTGTTCTCCTCTTTAGGAAGTGTTTAACTGATTTTAAAAATATATGTTTTAACTAGTAGAAAAAATGTATATCACATTTCTACAACCGCAACATGCTCCTGTAGATTCTAATTCAGAAATAAGGTACCTATTTCTTGAACCTCTTTGCCTTGTGTTGCGTGTAGTATTGTACAGTTGTGAAAACTCTGACAGATCTTCAGTAATGCCCTGTGTGTGAGACTGCAGGTCACAGTGATCAGAGCGAACTGGAAGTGCAGGCTATAGAATTGATACCATGAAAAATAAGTATTTAAACCATTCTATACATGATGGAATCAGGACTTTTAACAGCACTAAGACAATGTAGAAATGCCATTCACCTAACTGCAGGAGGAAATCAGAGTGTGTGGAGTAAGCCCACACAAATATCACACAACAAATAAAATATGGTGTCTTGATTACTGTGGTTTATCCAGAAAAAGAAAGGTTAAGTTTTTATTTTAGATGTTCCAGTACCAAATTCAGAAAAATGGACTTTCCCATATAGTTCAAAGGTATCTACTGTAGGTAAGCTAAACAGAATCTGTAAAATTGCACACAGTGTGCCCTGCAATGGGCTGGCATTCAATCCAGGGTGCAGCCCAGTTTTGTGTCTTGTGTGCTGTTTGATAAAGACTCAAGGCCACTCTACAAACCTGGCTAACATTAGTGGTTGCAAGATGGTTGGATGTTTTCAGATATTTACTGTTGATAGCATATGCAATCCGTGTATTGTATTGTACATAATATATAGTTCTCCATTTGAAGGGCAACAGCCAAGCCTTGCAAGAGTAGCTCTGAGCCACAATGATTTGGCCAAATTCATTCAGATCTTTATGTCTGCCCATTTCTTCTGCATTCAACATCAGCAGAATTTTACATCGGATGCCAGAACAGCAAGGTCTGGCTTTGGTGGCCATGATGTTTTGGCTAATTAGTGTGCACAGTATTTAGATATATTAGTTGCCCCTACAGATTCACAAATTTGGCATTTGCTGTCACAGTTATTTGCAAGTTAGCTATGAACAATTTAGTTGGAATATTTTTGTAGCTTGCTGAAAGATCGCAGAACCGAAGAAGACACGTAAGCCAAAAACAATACTGAAAATGATTTAGATCAGATGAAATCATATAATTTATACATATTAGTGATACATAATATTTGTTAGTATAAGTACATGCTATATATTTAATATTAAAAGTGGTGGTGGTGCAGTGGTTAGCACTGATGCCTCACATCTCTAGGACCCAGGTTTGAGTCTCCGCCTGGGTCACGTGTGTGGAGTTTGCATGTTCTCCCCATGTCGTCGTGGGGTTTCCTCCGGGTCCTCCGGTTTCCCCCCACAGTCCAAAAACATGCTGAGGCTAATTGGAGTTACTAAATTGCCCATAGGTGTGCATGTGTGAGTGAATGGTGTGTGAGTGTGCCCTGCGATGGGTTGGCCCCCCGTCCTGGGTTGTTCCCTGCCTCGTGCCCATTGCCTCCGGGATAGGCTCCGGACCCCCCCCCCCCCCCCCCCCACCGAGACACAGTAGGATAAGCGGTTTGGAAAATGGATGGATGGATGGACTTGGGTTCGTCTCACATCTTTGTGTCAGCAGCCAGCCTCACTTATGTCAGCTGTTTTTGTGACTGCGGAATCTCACATTTCACACAGTAACTTTTAAACTTTTCAGTGAATTTAATTTTGGACTTATAATAATGGATGAAAATGTAGTGCTCCAAGTGTGTACAGCAGTAACTTTGTATCAGTATCAGTCCCTGCCTGGCCAGCAGGTGTCGCTGGTCACCCCTTTCCTACTGTGACCACACAACCAGATGGAATACCTTTCATAAAGGCAATTTAGGAAGACTACACAAATTCGTTACAACACAGACGTGATTTCCTCACATAAAAATATAGAAGTTTATTCAACAATGTAACAGGGCATGTTAAAACAATTACGTGACCACGCTGATCGGCAATCGGGAATGCCAACATCCGCCCTCACACACACGCACGCACACACACATGCACGCACACACACACACACAGAAAATAAAATTATTACCACACTCAAATTAAAAGGCTATTAAAACAAAAATGAACTTGAAGGAGCAACACTGGGCCTCACCATGGCTGGCTGGAAAGAGAGCACCTTCCAGACACTACATGCCACTGATGAACACACCTCTCTAGCAAAAACCAGTGCAACACAAAGAAAAGCCTCCACTTCCTACAACTCTGCTACAACTTCTGCTAAAACAGCCTGCTGCCCACTTCAATTCCGCTGCTCCTGTACAATAAAACAAAACATCACAACATTAAACAAAAGAAAAAGAAACTGCCCCACCGCCGACACACAACAGAAGTGGCAATATAAACGTGATCATGGGCCTCCCAATCGCACAATCGGAAGAACACGAAACACGAAAGAACGGAACTTTAATGTAGACAAAGCAGCAGCATCGCCAGGGATTGCAAGATGGAAACCAAGGGAGCAACAATCACTCCCGCTGCCATATGCAGCCAAACCAATACGCTGAAACCACAGTAACACTGTGAGCTCCACGAGCTTGATCACTCCCCAAACTCTGAATCTGCAAAACGGAAGCACCCCTGATACACCCCAATGTGGGTCAAGCTGGGTGCGCTTAATGACGGTCAAAAATGCCTTTGCCCACGGTACCTTAAGCAGCTGCACAACCACTCCACCGATGTGGGAACTGAACTTCCCAGTACCATGTAAATGTCAGCAAAACGTATCTCCTGAACGAGTTGTCCACCTGCTCTTATACAGTATGACACCTAGTTCCACCCCCACAATCTAAAAGCCATCAGACCAATAAATCCTAATTAAAGTAATATTAGGAATACAATTTTGTATGAAAAGCAATACCCAATTCTTCGACCTGTCACAGTGTTTGAGTCCTTCATCATTATGATCCTCACCTGTGTCTTGTTGTTCTCAGCCGTAGTGTTTGGTTGATTGATTATAGTCTGCACCTGTCCCTAATTGAAGCCTTTGTTATGTGTGTGGCACCAGGCAGACAGAAGCATCACGGCAGGGGCGAATGAAGGCGAGGAGTGACGGATTGACACGAAGTTGCTCTTTATACTAGACCTTAAAAGAACCACACAATAAGCAGCAATAACACACAGGGACATGGAAGGTTACCTACCAGACATTCTGAGGGATAGCCACCGTGGATTTACGAGAGGCAGATCCTGCTTAACTAACCTACTTCAGTTTTTTGAGGAAGCTACAAGAGAAATTGATCACAAAAAGGCCTACAATGTGATCTACTTAGATTCCCAGACGGCCTTTGATGTTGTCCCCCACAAACGGCTCTTGCTTAATCTCAAAGCAGCAGGGATTTTAGGAACTGTAGTAGCTTGGATTGAAAATTGGTTAAAAAACAGAAAGCATTGGGTAGTTATTAGAGACACAATGTCACAGTGGACCTGCATTCATAGTGGGGTACCGCAGGGTTCAACTTTAGGACCACTGTTATTCCTAATTTACATTAATGATATTGAAACCAATATATACAATAAATTGGTTAAATTTGCAGATGACACTAAGGTGGGTGGTGTAGCTGATGCTGAAATAGTGGCACAGAGGCTACAGTGGGATCTTCTTTTAATTAGTGACTGGGCTGATACCTGACAAATGAAATTTAATATAGACAGATGTAAGGTAATCCATGCAGGGAGCGGAAATTAAAAATACAGATATTTCATGGGTTCCACTGAAATAAAGGTAGCTGATTATGAGAGAGACCTTGGTGTGTATGTTGATGCTTCCATGTCCTACTCTCACCAGTGTGGGGAAGCAATAAAATAGGATGTTGGGTTACATCTCTAGGTGTGTGGAGTTTAAGTCAAGGGAGGTGACGTTAAGATAAAATTCCTTGGTAAGACCCCACCTAGAATATTGTGTGCATAATTGGTCACAATTATAGAAGTTTATTCAACAATGTAACAGGGCAGCTCACTGTCCTTGCCCGAGTTGAGTCCAATCACCATCATATCATCTGCAAACTTAATGACCTTGCTGTTGAGGTGTGTGGGGACACAGTCATGTATGTAGAGGGTGTAAAGAAGCACGCAGCCCTGCAGCGACCCGGTGTTGAGACTGAGAGCAGTAGAGGTGTGGGAACTCTGGGAGCAACCTGACAGAAAGTCCAGTATCCAATTGGAGGAGAGTGATGGAAGTCCCAAGTCTGACAGTTTTGACACTAGTGGTTGTGGGAGGATAGTATTAAACGCCGAGCTGAAATCCACAAAAAGCAGTCTGGCGTAGCTCCCCTGCTGCCCCAGATGGGTCAGGCCAGCATGAAGGGCTGTGGCCACAGCATCCTCTGTGGATCTCTTTGCCTTGTAAGCAAATTTGAATGGGTGCAAGTCTGCTGGCAGGCAGGCAATTATATGACTGATGTGAGAGCCACTGGGCAGGAAATCAATCAGACTGTTCATTGTGGACTTTTTCTGGTAGT
The DNA here is from genome assembly GCF_023856365.1 of Brienomyrus brachyistius. Classification (NCBI taxonomy): domain Eukaryota; kingdom Metazoa; phylum Chordata; class Actinopteri; order Osteoglossiformes; family Mormyridae; genus Brienomyrus; species Brienomyrus brachyistius. The sequence goes on from NC_064533.1 coordinate 34,398,636, forward strand.
GGAACAATGATGGAAACCTTAAGGCAAGCTGGGAAAGTGACCAGGGACAGGGACTGATTGAAAATCCTAGTAAGGACTCCAGCCAGCTTATCCGCATAATCCTTCAGCACCCATCCAGCCACATCATCAGGTCCTGCAGCCTTCCTTGGGTTCACCTTCCTCTTCACCCTCTTCACCTCCCATTCTTCCACCGTGAGTGTGTTGCTGTGGTAGCTAGGCGGCTGCAGTGGAGCTACTGTTGGTGTCACCAAAGCGGGCAAAGAAGATGTTCAGATCCTCTGCCAGAGAAGCATCTCCCTCAGTGGCTGTGGAGTTGCTGGATTTGTAGCTGGTGATGTGCTGGACACCATGCCATGCCTGGCTGGTGCTGTTGCTCCTCAGATGCTCCTCTATCCACCTTCTGTAGGCTGCCTTGGTCTCTCGGATGCCTCTCTTCTGGTTACACACTAGACAGGAAGGCTCACACACAGTAAGTCATTACACAACAGGATTACACATACAACACAGGTAAGGGTACACACGATACTCAGAAGCACACTACGCACTATTCACACTAGGCACGAGTCTGGGGCTTCTCGTATGGACCAGAAAGTGCATCCCTCTCTGTGGTGCTCTCTGCTCACCTGTTGGCCAGTTAGCAGCTGGCTGCTGGACAAACATGTAGCTGGTGCCCTAGCTTCACCACTGCCTGCAGGTCTGCCAGATTGGAGTGGACTTGCCGCATGATTTTTAGAAGCGCTCACTGACCTGCTGGTTCCTGTCCTGGAGGGTTTGCCAGGGGTATGGATGTCATTGATGTCCCCCAGACCCAATGCTAGCAACCATCCCAGTGTCCACAGGCCCTCAAATTTCCCATGGGCCTGTGGTGCCAACCCTCTCGATTCCTTTCTCGTCCTTGTTATAGGACTCGCCCACATGATTTTCTGCTGAGGTATATTATATAATAAGGGCTAGATAGTAAATGACAAGGCACTTTGACATGCAAAGTGTATAGTACTGTTTCTTTAGAGTTTGATAATAATCTTTATTGTTCAGGTTAGCATATTATGGGTTGAGGTTGAGGGGTGCCCAAGTATTAGTTTCATATTCATGGGAATCTTCTACTGTAACCATTATGAATGTGAAGGTTACTGTATTTGCAATTCGGTTCCCCAGACTGGTTTTGCTTTGCCTTCTCATAGAATGGACATTACACACAGTCTTCTGAATAGTGACTTTTCTCTTTAACTTGGACTCCCAAATAACACATTATATGGCATTTACTTTCGAACTCTAGGGTAATGTTTGCACAGGCTTCCCCCCACACTCCAAAGACAAGTGGTTTTGGTAGATTGGTGTCTCTAAAATGTCCAGTGTAAATTTGTGCATATGCGTAGGTTACTCCATTGGTACATAGTATGAACAGTAATGTTATATATTGACAGATATCAACACTTTTGGTAATTCGATATCCAACACAAACGAATCAAATTCCAAATCCATACTGCACATCTTAATCCTAGGTCAGGTCATGAGGTGCCATCGGTTTTCTAGAGCAGTGGTTTCAATTAAACATTTGTATGTTACAATTTGTGGTTAACATGGGACTGTTACCATTGTTTGATATTTCAAACATCACATGAATTCATTCCTTTGATGTAAGAGGTGAATTCTCAGGAGAGGGGGAGACATCGCCAAATAGTGTTAAACAAAAAGGCACTCTTTTTCTACACATCGGTTTAATAAAATTCATGCCATTAACTAACACAAATGGTTATGTTTCTTTGAATGTTTCCTAAGTTCTGTATGCTACACATACATTCATTAACCTGCAGGAGATAGAAAAGATAAAAAAGAAAATCCGTAAGATATATTTTTAAGAAAATGAAAGACTACTTATGTCATGACCTGTGCGTCCAGTCCTCATGTGTGCCACGCCCACCTCATTACTCACGTGTGAATGTACCAGCTGTCTTGCATTTGTTCTGATGTTATGTCCTGTATTTAGTCCGCGTCCAAGTCTACTTCCCCAGGTCTCTCATTAACGCGTGTCCCCTGTTGCTCCCCGTTTCACAAATAAAACCCCGTTTTGCTATTTCCATCTGGTGGATTTGGTCCCTGTTCGCTCGACCGACGTGTGATCATCACAGAATGACAGACCTCACGAACAAAGCACCTGCCGTGACCGAGGAGTGTTACCTCGGTCTCGTTGATGAGGTGCTTCACTGGATTGCTCAGCCCGATGTCCGAGAAGATCCCCAGGCACATGATCTCGGAGATGTGACAGATGGAGGAGGAGCTCGACAGCGGAACTGACGATCTCCTTAGGAGCCGTCTCCCTCTCCAGCATTTCGCTCCCCACAGGGGATTGGAGGGAACCCCTTCCTATCCTGCATCCGGCGGTCTTTTCCCCTTGTCCAACCACCGCCTCTACACAGAAACAGCCTGATGCCCGCTTTGCCGCTCCTTTCCAGCCCTCACCGGCAACCTGCTCCTTCCCTGTAACACACCTGGCCCTTAAAGGGGCCAGGTCAGTTTGGGACATGATCCCACAGGTCCCACGAATCCTTAAAGTCCCTGTTCCTGACCTGCCTGTTCCAGCCCAGCCAGTTCCTGAAATCCCGGACCGGCTTCCACAGGCGCCCACCGTGACGTCCCTAGCTGGGATGTACTTCAACCTCCAGAGTCTCTTCTGGGGGATGATGGAGGACCCGACGGCATGCGAGGCCCCAGAAGCTCCAGGGAGTCTTCGCAGCATTCACTCCAACATCATCTCCATACAAGTTGGACAAGATCGCCATGTCCCTAAGGAAGCTGCTCCTGTTGAGTACAAAGCAGACCCCCTCGACACTAACTCCTGGGGTGCCTGATCCTCCAGTCCCTGCAGCGCCCCCCACAGTTCCCACACTTGAGGTGCCTGATTTGCCTGCCCTGCCGACGCCTGATCTGCTTGATCAGCTTGTCCTGCCTGCGCTCCCTGTACTGCCTGCAGCTTCGCCACCCGTGGTTCCTGAGTCTCCTGTGGCGCCCCCCTGGTGGCCCAGAGTCGGTGTTTCCTGTTCTGCCTGAGGTGCCTTCCATGGCCCTGCCTCCAGTTACTGCTCTGCACCCTGCACCGCCCGAGCTCCCTGCTGCGGCTGCTGCACAGCCCGAGATCCCTGCTACAGTTGCAGCTATGCCCATGCCAGAGGTCACGGTTACACCTGCGGTCCCTGCCACACCTCTGCCCATGGTGCCGCCTCCGCCTGCTACACCTCTGCCTGAGGCACCGCCTCCGCCTGCTACAACTCCACTCAAGGCCCCTCTGCCTCCGCCTGTCCCTGTTCCGCCCAAGGCCCCTCTGCCTCTGTCTGTCCCTGATCTGCCCACTCCTAATGAGCCGGCTCCACCCAAAGAGAATTCGGCTCCAGCTCCAGTCCTCGAAGAGGTCCCAGACTGTCAGATCATCGCTCCTCCTCCCTTGATGGAGGGAGTGGAGGAGCTTGAGTGGGACCCCTCGGGGACCTCCCTAATGGCCCCAAAGGACTCTTTCAGGAGGAGGACTCCTCCGCCTTCGTCCCAGAAGAGTCGATCCCAGCCAGAACCCCGCTTGTCAGTGTCCCGTAAAGGGAGAGGACATAGGTGCAAGGATCAAGTCCCACCCGTCCTCGCCCCCCCGGCTTGCCTGCGTTCCCCCGGGCTCCTGCTCAGCTGTTGCCTGCGGGTCCCCCGCGGTCACCTTGTCGACTGCCTGCAGTCCCGCCTCCGATGCCTCATCGGCTGCCCGGCGGGTTCCCCCACTCTGACTCGTCACTCACCGGTGGGTCCCTCTGCTTCAGCTCGTTGGTGAATGGCGCTTCCGCCTGCTGTGGTTGCTCCATCACCTGATATGGCTTCCCCTCCCTCCTTGCCTTTGCGGTGGTCCCGTTCTGCTCCCTCCTCACCTTCCCTGGTGCCCCCTTCATCTTCCTCCTTGCCCCCTCTGTTGGTTCCTTTGGCTTCCTCCTTGGCCCCTTCGTGGTCCGCTCCAGCTCCTACCATGTGGCTGACAGGTGTCCCTCCCACTTCGGCCTTTTGGTTGCCTGCGGCCCTTCCTGCTGCCGCCCATTGCCCGCTGTGGCTCCCTCGGGCTCCCCTTTGTCCCCCATCCTGTCCTGTTTGGCCTCCTGACTCTGCTCCTCGTCCCTGTCTCCCACCTGTCTCTGCTCCTCGTCCCTTTGTCCCTCCTGTCTTGGCTCCTTGTCCCTCTGTGGTCCCTCCGTTCATTCCTGGCCCTTTCATCCCGCCTGTTGGTGTTCCCCCTCTGTCTCCCTTCCTGGTCTGCCTGTCTGTGTTTCCTGTTTTGTGTCAGGTTTCGTCCTGGCTTCTGCCCTTGTGATTATTCTGTGTTTCAGCTCTGTTCCCTGTTCCCCAGTGATGCTTTCATCTTGTTTTTCAGGTCCTGTTTTCCCGGTCTCCTCCTGTCTGCCGCTCTCCTTGGGGCCCGCCTGGAATGTGTGAATGTGTGAATTCCCAACGTATCAGCTGTCTTGCATTTGTTCTGATGTCATGTCCTGTATTTAGTCCGCGTTGAAGTCTGCTTCCCCAGGTCTCTCATTAATGTGACATCACAATTAATGTGTTGCTCCCCATTTCACAAATAAAACGCCGTTTTGCTATTTCCGTCTGGTGGATTTGCTTCCCTGCTCGCTCGCCCGACACGTGATCATCACAACTTAAAGGAACATACCTACATATTATATCAAGATATTTACACGGATACATTTTAAACATTTAAATGACATATATAATGACATATGGGATGGTCTTGGCTGTGTGTGTGTGTGTGTGTGTGTGTGTGTGTGTGTGTATGTGTGTGTGATCCTACAACACTATTCAATAACCAGAAGTGCAACATTCAGGGACTCTAAAGAGGCATCAGGTTAGTAGTACAATTCATTAAACAGATGAGTTTTAGGCGTTTTTTGAAGTTATAGTGGGAGTTTGATGATTGGATTCCACCATCAGGGAACCACACAAGAGAACCATTGGGAGTGACACTTCTCACATGGTGGAGGGAGCTCCAAATGGCATTGAGTTGCTGACTGAAAGGAGCAAGATGGGACATAAACTCTGTGGAAAAAAAGTATTGGGACTGAAGAGCTCAATGGATTCAAACATGATACTGTCATAGGATGCCACCTATGCAATAAGTCAGTTTGTGAAATTTCCTACCTGCTAGATGTTCCACAAAGTGTCAGACCACATAAATTAACAGAGTGGGGTAGCCAAGTGCTGAGGCACATAGTGCGTATAAGTCACCAACACTCTGTTGACTCAATAACTCCGAACGTCCTCTGTTATTAACCACAGCATGGAAAACTGTATGTGGAGCTTCAATGAATGGGCTTCCATGGCTGAGCAGCTGTATACAAGTCTCACATAACCAAGAGCCACATCATGTGTCAGATGGACTGGTACAAAGCATGCTGCCACTGGAGCAGTGGAAACGTGTACTGTGGAATGATAAATCATGCTCCTCTGTCAGGAAGTCTGACAAATGAGTCTGGGTCATGCTGATGCCAAGAGAATGTTGCCTGCCTGAAAGCATTGTGCCAGCTGTGAAGTTTGGTGGAGGAGGGATAATGGTATGAGATAGTTTTGCTGGAGTGCTAGATGTCTCAGTTCCACTGAAGGAACTCTTAATCCTTCAGTATACCAAGACATCTTCTCATGTTCTATGCTTCCAACTGTGTGGAAACAGTTTGGGGAGGGCCTTTTTCTGTTCCAGCAGCACTGTGCCTCAGTGAACAAAGCAAGGTCCATAAAGACATGAATGGGTGAGTCTGGTCTGGAAAAACTTGACTGGCCAACAGAGAGCCCTGACCTCAGCCAAGTCGAACACCTATGAGATGGAGTAGAATGGAGACTGTGAGCCAGGCCTTCATGTCCAACATAAATGCCTGACTTCAAAAATGATCCTCTGAATGAATGGGCAAAAATTCCAACAGACACTCCAAAATCTTATTGAAAGTCTTCCCAGAAGAGTGGCAGCTGTTGTGGCTGCAAGGGGAGAATCAACTCTATAATGATGCCTATGGATTTAAAATGGGATTTCAAAGTTCCTGCAGGTGTAATGGCCAGGTGTCCCAATACTTTAGTCCATATAGTTTAGGTCTTGAGTAACCTTTTGATGAGTATGGGTGCCTGTCCATTGATGAATCTGTAAGCCAGCATGAAGGACTTGAACTTGATGTGAGCATCAACAGTGAGCCAGTGAAGATAGACAAAGAGTGGTTTCTTGTACTTTGTTGGGTAAGTCATTAAAATGAGTCTGCCAATTAACCATAAACTATACCATAAATGGTTCATTTGAACAAAAAAAAAATCTCTTGCATTGAAACCTTATCTAATGGGATATATAGTTTACTTTTTCATATGTATGAAGGTTTTTATACATGGTTTTTTATTACCATGGAACAAGACTAAGATACTTGTTTTTGTTCATAAAAGCATTTGCACACTATGACAAACTCAGTACATTTCAGTGTGGGAAAACATTCACCTGGGCACCCTAAAGTTCCCTTTACCAAGCTTCGATTCTGACTAAACTCGAAAGCGTGTCAGTGCCAGGGAGCAAACGGCTGCAGCCTGCCAGATCTCACAATGTTTATAGTAAATCATGAAACTCACCACAGTATGCAAAAGAGTCTGGAAGGAAATGGTTAAGCTTGCTGGTTTGAATTTTAAAAATGGCAGCACAGCAGTCATGTTCCAGGAAGACCATTTTGGTGTCTTGTTCTGGTATATAAAACATTCTCTGAACACAAACATCTTTTAATTTGCTTACAGTCTTTTTGGGTAACATTGATAATTGTAATAATTCTGTACTTTTTTAAATAAATGCTGAACATTTCCTGAAGAAAGACAGGTTTGTTATTTTGTACAGCTTTGGGACCCTTCAAGGATATTCAAAGTGTTACGTTGTTTTTACCAGCTTTGTTCTTTAATCATTTCACCATCATTGTATGCTGTTTGGTTACATCGTCTTGTAAGGTTATTACCCAGTAATTAAGGGATAGCCAGAGGATCCAATACGTCCCTTTTTGGGAACGGCCTTAGAACAATCCTGTTACTGTGAAACATAAACAAATACAGTGGTACCTCAGTTATCGAACTGATTAGAACTCGAATTTCTTAAAAGTTGAACCACCCAGTTAAAAAAAAACAAAAAAAAAAAAAACAAAGAAAAACAAAAACAAAATGACCTAGAACGCGATCTGAATCTCAGAAGTCGAACCGTGAACGCCGACCTAAGATAACTTGTACGTGTGGGGAAATGAGTCACGCGGCACATGTATCAGCGGAAACAGAGGGTAACGCTTCAGTCTCAGCCTCGCTTTCGCTGTGATAGCATCGTTTATTGGTGATAGTGCTTTTTTTATTGAAAATTCTGTATCAGATAATACACTGTACTATATATATATATATATATATATATATATATATATATATATATATATATATATATATATATATATAGGCAATATTCCAGTATAACATACCATTCAGCTTATATACAGTATCATGCTTTTGAGAGTGTGTATTGGTTTGTTCCAATCAATACTCTGGAACTGCACATTTCTGCAAGGTCTTTATTTATTTAAATAAATAAAATATTTATATTAAAGCAGGTCTTTATCTCTCTTAATGAAGTAACTATAAGCAGATTTGACTTAATTCAGTCTCCATGGATAGTAGATCCATTTGTTGTCTAACGTTTGCTCAACACGTATGTGTCATGCCCGGCTCGTACGATCCTCGTGTGTGCCACGCTCCCCTGATTATCCACGTGTGCTTCCCTGATCGTACCCAGCTGTGTCCGATTATTTTCAGTCAGTCCTGTCTATTTGAGTCCATGTCTTGCCCTGGTTCCTTGTCTGTCATTGATGTTGGTGAGCGTCGTTTCTAGTGTTCCGTCTTGCCTGTCCTGTTACAGAATAAATCCCCGTTTTTTTTCCCCGGTTCTGCCTGCCTGCTTCCTACGAGCTCGCCTGCAAGCCCGATCGCCCGTTTTATCCGCGATCGTGACAGTATGATTTTTACGTTTTTTAATTTTTTTCAAGGGCTGTACAGGAAAAACAAGGATCACTGTGTGATAGAACTTCCCCTCACAGATGGATCAGTGCGAGCTGTGGTGTTAAGCGTTATCCTATACTTGAGGCAAAAATAAAACTAAAGTTGTTTACATATGAAAAGTCTGTAATTTATTTAGAAAATGTTGACATCAAGTTATTCTATTGGATAGACATCTGTTTATTCATTCATTTATTCGTTTAATATGGATGGCTCTTTACCACCACCTGGTGTATCAACTTGGAATGCAATGGAAATGCATTAGTGCATTGCTGTTTTTACCATAGGAGGTACATCCATAATAAGTACCTAATAAGTTCTATTTCATAGAACCGTTTTTGGTGTTCTGCAGGAACAGAGGCACACAAGCAAGCAAGGGATTGGAGTCTCACCCCAGGAAAGCAACATTTATTAGAATATCACAGTACAGGGTGGAGTGAAAGTGGGAATTGCAGAAGGCTGGCATGGTCTGGCAGGCTTGAGTCGACAGTTGCAATATTGTTGACCGTGGTCATAATCTTCAGTCCCCTGTCTTTCGGTAGCCAGGGTAGAGGTAGTTTTTGGGTTCTGGAGGTCTATCTCATGACACTTTATAGCTTGATCTCCTGATATATGGTATGACTGGTTTAAGTACTTGCTTGCTGTTTAGTCTCTTCATACTGTAAGTACATATTCTTCACATTTTAATTATTGAATACTTTCTGTCCAAGATATATAATTGTTGGATGTTTGTGATCCTTAGTCCGATACATTTATGGAGTCCCATGTGTTTTAAAGAATCTGTCTGAAATCTACCTAATGGAGTCCTTAGAAATTATGAGTTGTGATTGAAATGTGGGGCGGCATGCTGGTGCAGTGGCACTGTTGCCTCTGGGACCCGGGTTCGAGTCTCCGCCTGGGTCACATGTGTGCGGAGTTTGCATGTTCTCCACATGTCGTCGTGGGGTTTCCTCCGGGTACTCCGGTTTCCCCCCACAGTCAAAAAACATGCTGAGGCTAATTGGAGTTGCTAAATTGCCCGTAGGTGTGCATGTGTGAGTGAATGGTGTGTGTGTGCCCTGCGATGGGCTGGCCCCCCATCCTGGGTTGTTCCCTGCCTCGTGCCCATTGCCTCCGGGATAGGCTCCGGACCCCCCGCGACCCAGTAGGATAAGCGGTTTGGAAAATGGATGGATGGATGGATGATTGAAATGTATCTGCCAGTTGATAGGTTGATTCTGAACAAGTGAATTAATATTATTCAGTGACATTTCTCATTAGAGTTCTTTAAATGAATTTCTTTAATGAGCTTATACTATCAACAAGATGCTTACAGTGTAACTGCAAAATTCATGAAAAGTGTATGTTTTCCAAATATTTTCATCATATAATTAACAATTTATATTTTAAAAATACCCCTTGCAACTGGTTACAACTATGTAGGTGTTCAGTCATTAGTCTTACATTATTGTAGTGACAACTAATTTCCATGTGTGGATTGTGACATTAAATCAATAGTGCTGTTTTTACATAAAATTCCAATGTGTCTAAATTAAAATACAATAAAACACCATAGATGATTTGTAAAACATAAATAACATGATTGCTTTAAAGAAATCATGAATTTCATAGATGCCTTGTTCTGTAATGTGTGAAGGTAATGATAACTTAGTGGACAGGTACAAAAAAAGTGAACAGGTATTTCCTCTCTAATTCTCGAGATCTTCTGTGGAGTCCAGGCTGTCAGCATCTGACCCTTCACTGTGGATAGGAATTGATTCCATGCCCACCTTTCCCAGAGCAAAATTTATGAAGACCTAGAGAGAGAATGACATCACCAGAAAAAAAACGAATGAAACCCAATATCTGTGAGGTACTTTCACGCTCATCTATGTTCAGGATAATAAAAAGCAAAATAGTCATTAGTGGCAGCCCTACTCCCTGTGTTGTGACCGATAACAGGAATTCTTTAATATTTTTTAACTTAGACTAATAGCTTCATTTTATTTTATAAATAACATTTATTTTTGTGTAGCACAGACAAAAACTAACAAAATAAAAAATGCAACATACAGTAAAACCTCGGATTGCGAGTAACTTCGTTTGTGAGTGTTTTGCAAGACGAGCAGAAATTTTTAATAAATTTTAACTTGATAAATGAGCGAGGTCTTGCAATACAAGTATTACATATACGCTTTGTCTGCTTAGCGTGACATAATCACAACTGAGCCGATGGTTCTTCTCTCTCTCTCGCTGTGGGATTGTGAGTAATCGTTTCCCATTCTCGGTCTCAGTCGGTGTGCCTCACTCATATAGTCAAAATTTAGCAGAAAAGCACTACCAGAATAAAGGCGTTTAACGAGAATGCGATGTCCAGATTTCCGTGAAATTGAAAAGGAGGCAAAGGCAGCTGTCATTGGATAGGTTCCTTGTTAAAGTCACACAAAAAGAAAAAGATTCCAGTGAGCTAACAGATAGCAGTGATTTCATTAGTTATAGTGAAAATCGTCCTACAAAATAATCCTCTTCTTCTCTCTCTCGTCTCCCTCACACAATACATGATTCTTTTCAAAGGTAAAGTGCAAGTTAATTTGTTTTATGTATTTTTACTTTATATTTTGTATTAGTAATTTTTATATAAATATTTTTGGGTTGTGGAATGAATAATCTGAGTTTCCATTATTTCCAATGGGAAAATTCACTTTGATATATGAGTGCTTTGGATTACGAGCACGTTTCCGGAATGAATTATGCTCGCAGTCCGAGGTATTACTGTATAAACAATTAAATAAGCAAGCCCATGAAGTCCTCTAGCATCATTTTATAATATGTTGGTAATTGAATCTTAATACTAATCTGAGATTAGTTTTATGATGAGATGTACTGTTGACTTTTCTCACCTCATCCAGAGTGGTCTGACTGACAGAGAAGTGCTTGATTTGTAGGGCGATCTTGTTGGACTCCAACTGGTCAAAAATGTAAGCCACACCTCCAGGGGCAACTGGCACATGGTACTCCACCATGGCAGAGTGCTGATCCTTTTTGGGGAGAGCGTAGACACGCGATGGATGATGACACACTCATAGACTACATTGTTAGCTGTATAAGCTCCACAGAATGTACAGACCTTTTTTGGACACACTAAATATTTATATAGCTTGAAATCCTATAATTACTGCTCTAACCTTCAGATATGTGCTGGGGAAATGGAGCTGCATGAAGTTGGTGATGAATTCCACATTGTTGGAGGCCAGTGCCAGGTACATTTTAACTGTGAATCCACTGCCAAATCTGACTCATAAAGAAAAAAAAGACTTTTATTAGCCCTTGATACCTTATTATTTATATTATTGCTTGAAGTAGTTCTGCATAGCGCTTACCTGTGTTTTATGTGCTGCAAGGAGCCCAGGCATCTGAATTGTCCATTAACCATTATTGCCAGTCGTGTGCACAGAGCCTCACACTCCTCCATACTGCAAAGTAAAAATGTGGGTCAGTTTCATGTTATTGGCTTCAGAAATCTAATACCGTATAGATAGAAATACAATCAACACTCAGATGTATCATTCTGTATTCACCAGCCATAGATTCCACCGGCTAACATCTATACAGTAATTAAAAAACTATTGTGTGCGTGTAATGAATACATGCACATATAACACATTTATCTGAAATATATACCCACACATGCAGTAATACACAGTAATCCAAAAATATAAATATCCATTTACAACAATATTTATATTAGGAAATTAAGAATTATACAAGACAATGGCAGCTCACTATTAGTAGCAACAATACAGGGTGAATTTAAACTAGAGCTAGCACGATTAGTCGACGTAGTCGATGATGTCGACTGAAATTGTGCTGGCATGAATATTTTAAATTGATACATTGTTTTTTAATTATTTAAATAACATTACCATTATGATTTCTAAAAGGCTTAAGATTATAAAAGTGATAGAGTTAGGCATCATAGTATGCATCTCATTCATATTTTTGGGCATACTACACATCTGCTTATCGAATTGTGGGTGAAAATAATGTTCATATAGTGCACACAAATGTTTCAAAATTCATGTACATAATATTGTCACAAAAATAGGTGACAAGAAAATAGGGTACCTGTGTGAGGTAAGTACCACGGCACATTTGCCCTTCACCTCCTCCGAGATGACCTTCCAGAGGTGGCGTTTGGAGCGAGGATCCATTCCTGAGCTGGGTTCATCCTGGAGTTGTGGAAAAATGGTAAGTGACAGCAGTCACCCTGAGAGTGACAGCCCTGTACCTACTGTACACAAGACATTTAGCATCATTGTTTTACTGTTTAAATAGATTGCAAGGCTACTGCACAAACTGATTGAAGGTGGTCATCCTCACCAGAAGCAGGATCTGAGGGTGACCAATGAGGGCTATAGCGGTGGACAGCTTCCTACGGGTACCGCAGCTGTAGCTGCCACTGGTCTTTTTCTTGTGGTAGTTAAGCTCCAGCCTTCTCAGTAGGTGGTTCACCTCCTAGAAAGAACAGGAACAGAACTTACATCACATGTATAGAACCAACGGGATCCTGGCATATACAGCACAAGTACACTACAGTGTATTTGACATTTAATTCATTTATCTGACACTTTTATTCAAAGCAACTTGCAGTATGAAGAAAGGTTACAATTATGTGAACTCCTTAGTATTTGTTATTGTAATGCTGTACTTGTTGGGCAACTCAAAAAGACAGTTACAGCTATCAGTAATTTGTTATCCTCAGCACATTTCTTTGTGCTTTACTGTCACAAATCCGTAAGTCCATTACCAAAGCTGAACTGGGGGAAGATCAGAAAAACTAATCATAATATTTACAACATTTTGACAGTTACCATTGACCTGAAATCATTCACTTTAAAAGTTGGACAGCTGGAAACGTGAAACATGGTATACAGATGAGATTTACAATGTGTATTGCAGAGTATAGTCAAATCCCCTCATATATTTCCCCCCCTTGTTCCTAAACAACCTTTTCTACTACAGTATGCCTACTTGCCTGTCAAAAATATGCTCGGTAAAAACAGACGTTAAAGACTTCAGCTGCTCCATGTGAAAGCCACCACTGAACAAGGAACTGTAATTATTCTGCCAGATATGCAAAATGTCTAGGTGTTTTTATGATGGAATTTCATTCACATTACAACCCATCAGCTTCTGCAAATGGTCTGTATGGTGTGCAGTTGTAGGCAATAAAATGTTTAGGAGTTAGTTCCATGTTAAAATGAAAAGGTGAAAGGCTAGCTGGCTATATATCCATACAAAAAAATCCACAGTAAACAAGAACCTACTTGGTCCATCTCCCTCCTGGCGATGCCACGGATGCAGGCATAGAAGTACAAATGCTCCTCAGCTGTCAGTAGGTCATCCAGTGCATCTACTTGAGGACAGTAGCCGATTTGGATTCCTCTTCTGTAGCAGTCTATCATGTCCACCATACTCCTTGAGGTCACATGGGGAAAATAAGATAGATAGGTTGAATAGTTAACGTTTAATATTGTTATACAATTGCCATCCCATGTTTTCTACAAAAACAGAGCGACTTGAATAACAATTCAAAAATAGTATAAAGCGGTAGCTGGCAGAATATTATAAATATATCATCGATCTACCAGTATCTTATATTATGAGGTAGTAACTGAGAGGATAAAACAATAAAATAAAGTACAATAAGATACCAAGAGGCACAAATGTCCACATGTTTCAGTGCCTGCCTAATGGTTTTTATGCATTTACACTATATGATGGAAGGTATTGGGACACCTGGCCATACCTACAGAAACCTTTATGACATCTCATTCTCGGCCCCCCTCTTTGCACCCATAACAGTTGCCACTCTTCTGGGAAGGCTTTCCACAAGATTTCAGAGTGTCTGTGGGATTTTTGCTTAGAGTATTCATCAGAAGAGCACTTACAGTATGAGGTCAGGCACTGATGACGTACGTGAAGGCCTGGCTTACAATTTCCGTTTTACTTCAACCTTAAGATGTTTTATGGGGCTCAGTTCGGGGTTCTGTGTGGGCCAGTCAAGTTCTTTCAGACAAAATGCATCCAACCATGTCTTTATGGACCTTGCTTTTTACACTGAGGCACAATCTTCCTAGAACAGAAAGGGGCCTTCCCCGAACTGTTTCCGCAAAGTTGGAATCATAGAACTGTCCAAAATGTCTTGGCATGCTGAAGCATTAAGAGTTCCTTTCACTGGAACTAAGGGGCCGAGCCCAACCCCTGAAAAACAACCCCATACCATTATCCCTCCTCCACCAAACTTCGCGGTTGGCACAGTGCTGTCAGATAGGTAACATTCTCCTGGCATCCGCCAAACCCAGACTCATTCCTCAGGCTGTCAGACAGAGAAGCGTGAATCATCACTTCACAGACACATTTCAACTTCTCCAAAGTACAGTAACGGCATGCTTTAGACCACTTTATCCAATGCCTGGCAGTGCACTTGGTGATGTGATGCTCACATCCAGCTGCTCTAGAGTGGATCTACATGGAGAGCAAGGGAGGGCAGCTGCCCCCTCTACTGTAGGGTTTGCTCCCCAAGCTGCCCCCCCAATATCTCAGTTAGAAAGCTGATTGGCCTGCTGCAATGCTGCATGTAGAAACCTTATGGATAGGCTGAGTGATCTAATAAGAGTGCTAGATGAAATTTCAGATGATACCAATCCACAGACAGCTGTAGAGGCAAGAGGATTGCAGTCTCAAATTGACTTTTGTAGGGCTCCTTGTAGTGTTCAGAAAGGTGCTCGGTCAAACAAACTTTTTGTCAAACATGCTCCAGTCACCTAAACTTGATCTTACCAAAGCAGCCGACCTTACTGAAACCCTCCGACAGACCATTGAAGAATATCACAAAGAGGACAGCTTTAATGAGCTGCGGAGTACAGTGATGAAATGTGCACTGATTGCCACATTTCTACCACTGTCAAACCAAAGAGAACCAAACACACCTCAAGCAGACCACATGGTAAGTCTTGTCACATGTTAACAGCAAAGATGCCTTCAGAAAAGGAATATTTATTCCCATCACAGAGCCACTTCGTGGCTGAGTTTCTGTTGTTCCTAAACGCTTACACTTTGCAATAATACTACTTCCAGTTGACCGTGAAATATCTTGCATCATATGACAGTCCATCCACATTTGAATTCATTGAGCTCTTCAACATGACCTATTCTTTCACAAACGTTTGTAAACCTGAGTGCAAGGCTAAGGGCTTGATTTTATACATCTGTGGCAATCGGTCACAATAAAACACCTGAATTCAGCGATTAAGTTAAGATGTGTCTCAATACTTTTGTCTATATAGCATATACAGTATAGTCCCGGTGCTTCATATGCATCCAGTAATGTTAATAGCCTCAACCAATTACATTAACATTGGGATTAAGGGCCAAACAGCGATCTAATTACATTGCCAGCCACAGGATGCAAACCTGCACAAGCCACAAGCACACAAGGCCTAACTTTCTGAGCTGCACATCATCCATGGTGGAAGCTTTTTGTATATATGGATATTATGTTAATAAAGCTTGCTTAAAGGGGTAAAATTGCTTTAATTTTACTTAAGATATTCCAAAATATGTATTTATTTCTTCATGTCTTTTTATGATTGCGTAATGGGAGTAGATTGCTTACCCATCCCAGTTACGGATCTGTGCCGTCCCATCTGTTGGGTTGAGGTCACCGGTCAACATCTTAAAGGTGGTCGTCTTCCCTGCTCCATTCACCCCCAGTAGCCCAAAGCACTAAAAACAGTCATGTTTAGCGTTACATTTCTCCTCCTTAGAAGCAAAACCTCACGTACCATGTTTTGCAGGAGAAGCATTCAGAAACATTTAACATATGCAATCTAACAAGAGGATTTAACAGACTGAAGCAGATACCCATTAGCTGCAGTATTCTAAGTCTAGGCTGTTCAGGCATTCTGTCTCAAATTCCTCCCTGATAGATGGTGGAAGAGGATGCCAAACTGACCTCCCCAGCAGGAATGCCCACAGAGAGCCTCTTCACTGCATGCACTTTCTTGCGCATGTGCTGGTAGACCTTGCTCAGGTGGTTTATCTGCAGCAAGTCATTACTTGCTGCTCCACTGGTTACACGTTCAGACTCAGCCACGACATCATCATCCTCATTCAAGCTAGTGTCTGGCACAGACTTCTTAGTAGATATGAGTCCTCTATGGGGGATGAGATTGAGAAGGTTGATATTCTTCTGAACTGCTTAATCTCCTCAAAATCTTCAATGTCATGTTTTAGCATATTGATATAGGGACATAGGAAAAACAGCTATTGTTATTATTATTATTATTGTTAAACTACGTTTGTGCTTACCTAATATGACGTAAGAAAGAAGTATTGAGCAGCAAGCGAAGGGTAAAGAAAATACTGCCTTGCAGGAATAGGGAGATGAAGTTCCAGCCAAGTTTATCCATGCGTAAGGGGCTTTGGTAGGCGTCCACACCAAAGGCACTCAGGATTTGCACCTGCATATCCATCCGTGCCAGATCCATAAGCCCATTACCAAAGCTGAATTGGGGGAAGATGAGGAAGACGTAGCTGAGGATCTGATACACTGCATAGACACTCTGTAGGAGAAAAAACAGTTTGGGGAAAAGGAGTCATGGATTTATAAATCATCCAAATAAAATAATTCGTATTAAATTATTTTTTATGAGAATCGGCAGTCAGAAAATAATATAAACTAAGCTAGCTATTTAAGATTTTTTTTTTTTATTGTAAATGTATGTAGACATATGTACTGTATGAAGTAATAATAATTATAATTGTAATTATTAAAAGGTAATATGTGCAAACCATTATACAGAAGGTACACAATTAAGTAATTCTTAATGACTCTCTCTCACCGGATCGGCTTGGTTGTTCATACTCCACAGGAAATATACTACAGAGGAGGAAATGATGGTATTGATGCTGATAAAGAGGTTGATGCAAATGTAAGTGATGAGAGCCATTTCTGCATCTTTCAATATCCCTGACAGCAGATACATCCAAGGGAAAGTCGCAAAGCTGAAGGATAACGAAGGTGAGAAGGTGAAGGTCATGAAAGAGGCTGTTCTGCATTCATTCATTTTTGGTTTAAAATTGATGAAACAGACTTAAATACCAAGATGGTCTCTAGCAATCCAATTTCTTTGGGTGAACCCTCATTTAAAATACACATAACATGTAATAATGCCCAGAATGTCAATATTAAAGCATAGACATCAAAATTTTGTTTAGAAATATTGACATACAGGCATTCCCCAAATTACAAATGAGATCTGTTCCCTAAGTCTCTCTGTCATTTGTTAAATTTGTAAGTCAGAGAAATAATAATACAATATATAACAATAATAATTATACAATAATAATAAAAGTATGCATGCAATGTTTCCACAAGCATCACAAAGTAATGCATATGTTCGTTATTACGAACTATTATACTGAGGTCAAATTTTTAATATAATAGAGTTTATGTTCATAGGTACGAGTAGTCTGTAAATTGGACAGTCTTAACCCAGTCTTAACCCATTTTACTCACATTTCAAGCTGTTTTTACAATGCTATTGACTGATAGGGTTTGAAATCTATATGCTTTTTGGCCCCATACTAGAACTGAAAATACTTATGATCTAATTCATGTATAAAATTCACATTAGCTATCTCCACTGCGTAAATGAAAAACAGCTGTGATCTGCACCTTATTCAGACTTCAACAGGGTTCCGTAGCAGATGAGAATGAGACCTTACCCAAAGAGAAGCAGTAACAGTGTGACAGCAGCCAGGTTCTGTCCAGCAGTGAATGCAGGAAGCTGGAAGGCAGCAACCATGGCAATGGACAGTACCACAGGGATCAGGTAAAGAGCCTGTGGGAAAAGACCACACCATCCATCTTCTCATCTACATGCAGAATTTCCTCCTACAATGCACCATACCAGTGTAAAAAAGCATTATGCTGGATTAAGAAAAGAAACGGTCTTGGTTTTGTGTTGTTATTAATTATTAGCCTTACAAAGGAGTGACATCATCTCCTGTGTCATATTAAGGAATTATCTACAGTCTCATTTTATTTCCTACTTATTTCTAATTTTTCTATAAAAATCGGGCAAACTGCCATTATACAAATATAAAGAACTACTATATATTTTATGGAAATATTTTTAAGTTAATGCATTTCAATAATGTACCATTATATCACTGAGTGAAGGAGAGATGGATAGGATTTTCAGGGGTGTACTGAGAACTCACCATATCATACAAGAAATTGATAGTCCAGTACATGGGCTCTCCAATGCCAGAGATGTGTTGTAGCCTCTTGGATCCAGTTTGGTGTTCTTGGACCTCATAGATGGCAAAGCTTGCTGTCATGATAGAGTAACCTGTAAGAATACAAAGGACCACCAGGATGCTGACCAGACTCCGTACCCTGGCAGAAAAAAAAATATTATCAGTAATAATCTTCTGAACTGGCACAAGGAATTTTTAGCACAAGAAATCGCTTCAACAGAAAAAGGTGATTCATTTACAAGCCTGCTCAAACAGCAGAACAGTAATTGTATCAACAGAAGTTGATACAAAAAAGAACCGTTTCAGCCCATTAATTCACGTTGTGTCTGGACTTTGCAGAACAGCATAAATAGCTTGCACAAGACAGTTCATTATATTACATATTATTAAAGTGTTAGTTTTTCATCTACTGAAAGTGATCCTTATTAAATGCTGATAAGTATGCCACTGATAGGCAAGCAAATAATGATGAGCATTTGAATTTGGTAATCCTCTCCATAATATGATGAATTGCACTACGGCATTAACCAAAACCCACGTGTCTCTGAATAGTGATAAAAGGCTACTGCATATTACAGAACATTTTTATTACTGGATTCAAAAGGAGCTCTTAAACATTATTTGTAACTAGGGACAGAATCATCTTTAAAGTCCACTTCCTAGAGAAAAAAAAATCTATCTTTCTTTGCTTTTGTAATCTTTGCTGTGAATATTTCAGGGAAATTTCAATTTAAATTATTATTTCCCAACCTCTTCTGATTACCTTTCAATTTCTCAAGCATCTCACATTTTAAAAAAGCTTCCTTTTCAAAGAAAATTTGTGAAGAAATAATTCATGACAAAGACAATAAAATAAACAAAATGTTTGTTTTCCTTACATCACATCTTCATTTAGAACCTGGCCGGGGTAAGGATAGCTGGACACAGATATTTCTGGAAGGAATAAATAAAAATAATCACAAATCAAATTAACACTGCGTCCTTTACACAAAAAGATATTGCAAACCACATTCAAAGCCCTCAATACAGTATGTACAGTATGTACAGTATGTACGTGATGCAAATAGATCACTGAGGTGACTCTTCCATTTTAATCTTTGCTTAGACATAAGACTGTGTAAATTACAGCAACTGGCCGTGTGGATGTTAAAATGTAGTTGTAGCAATATCAATTATAATTTTTAACTATATAAACCCCACTTTACAATTCTGCTTCTCCGTGGAATAAATTAACTTTACTTTAAATGTGGATTTCAACTGAAGGGTATGTGATACTGTTAGGCAAATAAGTCCTAAACTATAAATAAAGACAAATTATGGATCTTTTGCTCACCATATTGCTCTGGGTTCTTATATGATGGGAGATTGGACCTGAGAATGAAGTTGTTGAGGCTGTTGAGGTAAGCTGGCATAGTGTGGTAACCCTCGGGATTGTACCACACCTAAAAAAAGCACAAACACAGATACAGAATATTCAGTACTTTTACATTTGTTATCAGTTTATATATGTACAGGGACAAGGGCAAAAACTATTGTCAGCATGACTTGCCAGTAAATAATTTGTGTGATCACAAAAAGAATCAAAAGATACCTTTGTCAGAGTTCTGTTTTGAGGCACATTATTGATGTCCAGTTTAAGACCAGTGGGAAGTGGCTGGCCGAAGTCCCACCCACCATACCTAGGTAAGGATTTACAACTTAGATTTACCTGTCCACAATGTTAATGCTCTTATCACCCCTTTTAAACGGGCCCTTAAAAAAATCTCTGGATTTGTTTCGGTACTTTCGCCACAATTGAACTTGTATTTTATATGTGGTAGAAAAAATGCATTTTCATGCAGCATGGGGGGCAATGTGAAAATGATTTACCTGTCCCGAACGTATTTGTTAGTGGTAGTCAGCAAGTACTTCTCCGTGTCAATTCCTGTTAAGTTGTAAATAATCTGTGACGAAGGGACTGTTTTACAGGGTGCGTAGTAGGCGAAGGAACAGACCTAAGGAGCAAAGGTAAGCAAATGCACCTCAGATTCACTTTACATCGTAGTCTCCACATATTAGTATATGCTAATTAAGCATTCTGGCAATAACAGCAGGGTTGCAAACTTTGGTCAGCTGGCTAGAGTGAGATTTTAAATTTGAGACCAGTCAGAACACACATGCACACGCATTTACATGTGTATAACAGTTTTATTACCTTATATATAGGCTGTAGGGTTTGCAAACTAGCCCAACACTTTCGATATAACCTATTTAAGATTCATAATGGAATAATATAGATTTGCCATAAGATTTCTTGTGTTAGGGTAAAAGTTTGAAAGCATGAATGTCACACCAGATGTGTGAGAGTGGGCCACCCTGTAACATTATACAACAGGGATGCTACGCCACTCACCACAGTACAATACAGCACATACACATTCAAACGCTAACATACATTCACATAGTTAAACAAAAGGGCTGTGTACCATTCATAATTGATTTGAGAATGACCCTGAAATTCCGATTCAATTTGTGAATTTGACCTGAAAATATATATTAGTTTTGCTAAAATTACATTCTTATATTGTGTGGTTGCGTTGAATTTCTTTGAACTAAAATGAATGAAATTCTTCTTTCTGTCATTCCAATTCAAATTCCACTTCAACATCCTGCAGAGTTTGACCAATTCAATTTAAATTCCAATTCATGAATGGGATAAGTTGCGACACATAAATTCTGAATTTTGCACAACCCTTTACAATAATGGAAATTCAGAGTGACTGATTCAAAACAAACAGCATGCATTTTGGGTATGGAAGTGCCCTTAGGTATTACTACTATTATTGTTATTAAACAGCCCGTCACTCACCTGTCCTGTTGTGGAACATTGGCATGACTGCAAAGCATTTGATGTATTTCCACTTGTAGTCCAGGAATTAGTCCAATATGTATTGGTTTTTAAACATGACCTGAGGAGACATGCACAGAATGAGTGATATTCACTGAAAAAAAATCATTAGACTCATTATAAAAGCAATCACACATGGCATGCCAGTGCTTACTATCTCCCAGTCTTTCATTCAGTAGTGGGTGAAGCTCTGTATAGCTAACTATGTACTAAATGTTATCTGTTAAACTCTGTTAAATAATTTAAAAAGCAAAATGAATGCTCTAATGCCAGTACCATTTTTTGTTGCTCTTTTGGTATTTGATCTTTAGAAGACTTTTGTAAACCATAATTTGTTCATCAGACAGCAAACATCAGAAATATATTAAAAGATCTCCAGGACAACAAAATACATACGGGTCAGCAGGATTGGATAAGCATCTGTTATCAATTCCAGGGAAGGACAACATTGTGTCTACAAGGTAACTTGAGTTAGGATTCTTATTGCTGTTAACAAGAAAACATGTCTCAATCAATAATACAAAAAGGTATAATACATAGTATACTGCAATAAACTTTAATTAGTTTAATTTCCATATTACATGTAAAGAATGTGTGTGTATGTGTGGATTAGGTTTATATTACATTGTGCGGACTAAATTTTCCCCACAATGTGATAAAAACCTGTCATTTTTCAGGTCCCCACAAAGATCTGTGCATCCAATCAATCAAAAAACTAAAAAGCCAAAAGTTTCGTTTTTTGTTTGGTTACTTATGGTTGAGGTCAGGGCTGGGTTGGGGTTAAGGTTGTCATGTTGGTATTACAGTTTTCTCCATAGAAATGACTGGTGAGTCCCCACAAACATATAATTACAAACCTGCGTGTTTGTGCTTGTGTGTGTGTGTATGTATATGTATATATGAATGCTTTTGTAATGGCTGACCTGAAGAAACTGTACTGCTGCTGGCTTGAACTATAGAGGGCAGGTGAGAGCTCTAACTCAGGGAAGTACTGCAGGTTGCTCTTGATGGAGCCCAAGCCCATGGCCGCAATGACAAACACCACAGGCAGCAAAACCTGAGCAAACAAGCCCTTCCAGTCCCGCCGTGAGTGGTGCACTCGTTTCAGCAGCATTGCTGCCACCCGCTGGACAATTAGGGCAACACCTCGGACTATTGGGGAGCCAGTCAGAGCTGAAGGAATGAATTTCAGCAAATTCAGCAGGGTTAATATTGGCTGTGAATTTCCATAATTTACTTACAAAGCTAACTGCTACAGTAACAATCTCCAACGCATTACCTTCTTTTCAGTTAACCCAGCAATATGTTTATTCGATATGAATGAATGAATGACCATAATATTTCTTTAAGAGCTTTTCAAATTCATAAAACCCACCCATCAATCCTTTTAACCGCTTATCCCGAGCATCACAATGCTAACGACTAGGGCATGCCCTGGACAGGATGCCTGGGCACCTGAAGGAAACCCATTCAATATGGAGAGATCATGCTAATTCTGCACATAAACAAGTGGAATCTGAACCCCAAACCCAGGGCTGTGAGCCATCACGTCACCCAATTACTGAATATCATTCCAATAAACTCCCTGCTTATGAAAAACAGCTGACATCATGTATTAATGGGTAGCACGGTGGAGTAGTTAGTGACAGTATCACCTCCCATCAGCAGGGCTGGGGGTTCGAACATGCTGCTCTGTTTGTGGGCTGAATCCTTCCCACACTCTCTATATGTGCATGTTCACTTTGTGTTTTGTTGCTTTTCCCCCGCAGTCTGAAGACATGGTGTTAAGTGAAGGGGCATTCCTAAATCCCCCATAGCATGTTAATGCTGCATGTGTGAGTCCTGAAATGTACTGACATCCCATATAAGGTGTACCCCAGTCTTGGATGGATGGATTATGCAGCTTCGTGTACGTTTTGATTGTTTATACACTAAAGCCAGCAAGTAAAATAAGGGGAACTCACTTTGTCTGTCGTCTAAGTTATAGCTGTTAACTGAGAGCTCTTCAGGCATGCTGTCTTTAATAGTAGACAAGTCCAGCACTGATTCAGATGCAGAATGTAAACTGCCTTCATCATCCTGAGTGTTGTCTTTGGTCAGCTGGAGGAAAACCTATAGAATGAAATTCACTGGTGATTAATCTGTAAGGGGCTAAGGAAGGCCTATGTACATCAGAATGGATGTTTTAAATTGTGTTTGTCATACGTGATTTGTTTAAAATATGTGAATATGTAGCTTGTTCCACACCTCTTCTAGAGTTGTGTCAGAAATACCATAGCATCCAAGCTGCAATGCATCCAGGTTACTGTCCAGGTTGGAAAGTAAAGTACGGTAGGCCAACGCATTTTGGGAACTGAAAGGAGGGAGCATAAACACCATATCGCCAACTTCTCCCTCCTTTAGACGGGCCTCTGGGATATAAGACCGGACAAAGGCTTTCACTCTCTCATTGTCAAACTTTTCCTTTGAGTTAGCCTGCACCTAACAAATCAGAAAAATAGTGGAAAAAATAAGATGAGGGCACAAGAAGTAATAGTGGCAGCTGAAAGGCACTTTAACAAAGAAGACTGTGTCAAAGGTTAGACCATGCATTTCATATGCTCATCAAGAAGTCTTCTGTACCTTCTTGGTGAGGGTGAGATTATATCCCTGTGCAAGCTTGTCTTTGAGGTAGAAGGGTGAACCACAGCACTTAAGACCTCCACGCTCCAGGAAGGCAATGCGATCACTAAGGACCTCTGCCTCATCGAGGTGGTGTGTAGACAGGATGATGGTGCGTTCTGGGTAAATGAACAAAGACTGTCACTTGCTGCTCCCCAATTAAATTTGCAGGAAGCTGACAATGCAATCGCACAAACACAGGAAGCTATAACATGGAGTGAATCACTATTTCTTAATGAAAATGGATAGTGATAAAAAAAAATGCCCATGATGAGTCCACCTACTGTAATCTTACCTTTCTTTTGGTGGATGATGATGTCCCAGATGTTCCGTCTGGAGCAGGGGTCCACTCCAGTGGTTGGCTCGTCCAGGACAACCAGACGAGAACCACCAATGAATGCGATGGAGATGGACAGCTTCCGCTTCATGCCCCCGGAAAGGCTGCCTACCCGCTTGTGCCGATGATTGTACAGCCCAGTCTCCTGCAAGATTCTGAATGAAAAAACATGATAATTCATGCTTCAAAAACTTGAAACATCCCTAAGTTAAATAGCAGTGTTTTCTACAAAGACAGGTTATGTATGTATAGTACCTCACCGACAAATAAAACTCAGAATACTCAGGCTAAATGCAAAACATGTGGCCAATCTGCTTTTTCATGTGAGTATTACAGCTGGGTTCACTTTTGAGAATGGAGTATGGCCAGCATTCACTATTGTCCCCTATCCTAATTATGCTCCTGAATTGCTTTATCTTTGATGAATTGGTAATAGTACTTCATACTCACTTGCGCACTTGCTCTTTAAGTTCCTGACGTGTCCAATGTGGGCCTTTAATTTGCCCATACAATAACAGGTGCTCCTTGGTACTCAAGTGGTCAAAGAGGACGTCATATTGCATACAAACACCCAGCTCTTTACGGACTTCATTGATGCTTCCCTGCATATCTTTGCCATACACCTCGATCGAGCCAGAAGAGGGGCCAAAGAGACCAGTGAGGAGGGACCTGTAAACACAAATATCAATATTTTATTGTAGAGAACATTCTTTAAAACTTAAACAGAGCAGTATGAACATTCAGCCAGGATATACAGAAGACATGCGTATTTTCAATTGCTACTCTAACTTTTATAATCAGCATGAAAATATCATATAAAGCAGGATCATCTTTCTTAGGTCCAGGCCCCAGCCACAAATTTCACTCCAAGTACTGTTTCATTTCTTTAATAATAAATGCTAGTTGGAAAGTTCTAACATGAGTTTAATTGCATCTGATACTTTTTGGACCCGAGAAATGTCTCCAACATTAAAGAAAACCTTCAAATAAAATCGTAAAACTGTATACAAATACAGTTTCAAACACATTTATTTTTTTTTAATTTGAGGTTATGTCTTGCATTTAAATAAAGGCAGAAGAAAATAAATAAAATTTTGGATTTAATGTTTTTATTGTTATTACAGATTGTATTCTGTATTGTAAAGTCTGATCATTTGAAGAAATACTTGCAAAGAGATAAACACATGCAAAAAAATAGAGAAAATAATTTTCTCACATGGTTGTGGTCTTCCCAGCCCCATTGTGGCCAAGTAAAGTGGTGACATGTCCTTCATAGAAGCGTACATTAAGGTTCTGGATAGCAGCTCGGTCTCCATACATCTTTGTCAGGCCATGAAGACTCACTCCAACTGGGAGACCTAAGAACTCTTCCTCTGTCTGGGATGTGAACCCACTTTCTCCTATGAATACAAATAATAGGCAGAAAAAACTCTGTTAAAATGTCCTTGTCACTGTGAAAGAGAATTTCAATTTACAACAATTAAGGAATTAGGCAACAAAATGCAAAAACCTGTAATGCATCTAACGATTACCTTTGTATTTTTCTTCCGGAAAGACCGCTTGGTTATTTTGTGCAATGTTTGCAAAAAGCAACCCACGTCCACCTCTTTTTCTCCCTGAACTACATCCAAATAGGTCCATCCAAAAGGAGGGCATTACTGGAAAGTACCAAGGAACTGCAATGCCATATTTCCCTGAAGGAACGACCACAAAGGTGTTACTTTGACATAGTGGTGAGCTTACCCGTGTCCTTCATGGAGAGAGTCAGAACTCAAAGTTTAGGATTTGATCAAACTTAGTGCAATCACCACAAAAATAAGCATACTCCACTACAAATACTCTCATTATAGACTACAGTGGTGTTTACCTGGGAAGACAAAACGGATGTATATGCCTATAAGGAAGTAGAGCACAGAATCTATTAGGAGCAACCAGCAGAACCAGCCAAAGGACGAGGTGTCGTCATCCATGGGGGAGATGTATGAGTTACTCCACTGGATCCCTGTAGAGACATATGGCTCATATTTTATATTGAATTGCACTATATTGTTCAAACTGAAAATCAAGACTAACAGCGAATGGTGCAAACCAAAGGCAGCATACCTTCTCCCTGGGTCTCATACCGAGTAATGTATTGGCTGGCATAACTGAAGCAGGTGGGTGCAAAGAGACTCTGTTGAACAGAAATATCAAAAGATTTATGGACTGAGGTGTTGAATATTCCTTGTTACTATATGTGCATGATGTATAGGTAGATCATCTAAATATTCCAAAAAAGCTTATTTTTATGTAAACACTAACAGAGTTGAAATATTGCTTATGACTAAGTTTATGTTTACGGATCTCACCAGTGCACTTTTTCCTGAGAAGGAAAACGAAGTCTCCAGGGACATGATGACGATATAGGGGAAGAAGCAGATGATGTAGATGAGGCTGCCGCTGAGTCCAGCAATGTTGGTCCTGTCAAAGAATGTGCTGACAAGATAGCTGATGGCCAGTATAGCGAGGCCATAATCACAGAGATAGAGAAACAATAAAAAGCCATCACTGTTGGGCAGCACCTGCCCACACTTCAGGATGATGGTTAGGATGATGATGGTCACTAGCAAGAAGACTGCGCTCTCCAAAAACCAGGCAAAGAAGTGGCTGATTGGGTTAACGCCCATCATCTTCATGTACTGTAGAGAAGACAAAGGAAAGTGCCTGTCGTAGGGTATATTTTGTTTACTGATTTAGTAACAAATGCTAATTTATTACTTTCATCCAATGTAGGTAAAACTGCATCCAGGTTTGATATACTGTAATTTACGCATACACTCTTTACCCTAATTCTTTACATTATTCAATTTACATACGACATACATCCTTACAAATTTTCTCATGATGAAGTGATGATCAAAAACCAACACTGTAGCTTAAATATAACTGTATTTCCTAAAAAAGGACTAGTACTATATTGTCATCTTATATTTTTACTCCATGGATCGTACACGTTTTTACAGTCTACATTTTTGTATTGTAGGGCAGACAGTAGCTTTAAAGTTTCCGGTACATAGATGAATGTGTTCAATTATACACAGAGAATTTCAAATGTAAAATAAGCAAAATGTATGACTAAAACAAGTAAAATAATGATATCAAATAATTATTGAAAGTGCATGCAATATTCAGCTGAGTACTGAACCTTTAGAAAGAACCTCAAAAACAATCATTGCAGATCAAGGCGTGACTTCAGACAAAGGTAGTAAAATTGTTCATTTTCACTGCAAATTCTAGCTGTACTGATAAGTGTCCAGAACACTTTTGTTTCTGAAATACCTAGCAGACACTATAAATGTGACAGGTTTGTACTTTTCATTAATTATAATCCACGGGTAATATAAGGGTGCTGGTAATGCAAACCATAACTTACAAAAATGATTTTCCATGGGCTATACATGGGTGTGCGATATACTCGTGTGCAATCTATTTACACATGGAAATACAGTCAATAATTAACATGGATAAACTAATAAAAATATGTATGGAGTATATAATATACCTCATGCAGCTGGAGTTCCCTCTCATGAACCAGCCTCTTGACAAAATTGGCGACAAAGAGGACCCAAGCAATCATGAGGACCAGTGGAAAGGCAAAAGCCATGCTGTTGAGGTACCTGAAGAAAGAAAAAAAAAACTGATTAAGAAAATTAACTAAAGCGAAATAGTGGAGAAACTTAAATATGAGGTATACTTTACTTCTAGGTGATTATTTGTTTCACTTGAGTGCATAGTGTATTTTTATTCAAAGGTATGTGTGAGCTGATAAAATTTCATTGCCTTTAGGTAAACATGTGAAAGAAGGAAAGCATGAATGTAATATATCTGTGTTTGTCAGGCACTTTAATGTGATCATGATCACAAATAACAGTTAAATCAAGATTTCAGAAGCAATAAAAAAAAGACGTTTTACATATTGTATTGAAAATGTCGGCACAAAAAAATTAAGAGGTACATATATTATACAGTATGGCCAAAAATGTGGACACCCCTTTTAACTAATTAGACACACTGACTAATTAAGTCATACCTATTGCGAACATAGGTGTGCAAGCTGTCATGCAGTCTCATGCAGCAAACATCAGCAAAAGAATGGGTGGTTGTATGGAATCGGTTAGTGAGTTCCCGCTTGGCACCGTCATAGGACAACATCTTTCTAAGAAATGAATTTACCTAAATTATGTCCTGCTAAAGCTACCCTGGTCAACTGCAAGTGAAGTGATTGTGAAGGAAAAAACATCTGGGAGGACTCTACTCCACACAGACTCTCCATTGGTGTCCCTCAGGTCTCAGTTCCTGGTCCTCTTCTGTTCTCCCTATGTACTAGACCTCTTGGTGAGGTCGTATCCTAACATGGCTTCTCATATCACTGCTACGCACTTAACTTATCCTTTCCTTTCTTCCCTGAGACACTTGAGTCTCCACTCATATCTCTGCATGTCTGGCAGACATCTCATCATAGATGACAGCTCATTAGTTGAAACTCAACCCCAGCAAATCCAAACTGCTATTCATCCACGCTGAACCATGCCCACATCAGGATCCTGTGATCTTCCTGGACAACTCTACGATTTGTCCTTCGATCACTGCTCATAACCTTGGGGAAACCAAGGACAATCACCTGTCCTTTTCCTCTCACGTTGCTAATCATTCCCACTCATGTCAATCTCTCCTCTTCAATATCAGAAGGGTTTATCAATTTCTTTCCATGCAGGCCACTCAGGTACTTGTTCAATCTCTTATCTCGAGACCAGACCACTGTAACTCACTCCTAGCAGGTTTGCAACCTTCCCAAGTTCTCCCACACCACATCAATGTTCCACTCCTCCACTGGCTCCTTTTAGCATCAAATTCAAAACACTGATGCTCACCTACAAAGCCAAAAATGCATCAGCACCCTCCTGCCTAAAAGAACTTATGTCACTCTGCATTGGCCCATGCTTTCTCCAGTCCTCCAGCACTGCTCGAATGGTCCCACCATTTCTCAAGGTGCAAAGAAGATATGCATATAGACTTTTCTCTGTTTTGATACCTATGTGGTGGAATGAACTTCCTCTAGATGTTTCTAGCAGTTCTTTCAGAAATACTTGGATTAGCACTTCCAGGATTATACTCTATAATCTATAAAAATATTGCATTACTTGCCAACAGAGTTTTTTAGCGTGATAGTGCTCTTAGGTGGGTTCTATTTAGCCAGTATTACAATGTATTCACAGATGACACTTCTAAGCACTTACGTAAGTCGCTCTGGCTAAGGGCATCTGCAAAATGCCGTGAATGTAAGTTCAGCTCAGGTCAGCCCAGAGATGGGGACTTGAGTTTGAGACTTGGATCGGAGTCGCACTCCAGTCGCTCTTAAATTTACTTCCGACTTGTGTTTGAAATATATATACATATAAAATGCATAATGATAATACTGACCTTACTCTTTTTTTTTTTACTTGGACTTAACTCTGACTCGTTCATAGCGACAAAGAATAAGAGTTTATAAAGCTCTTGTGAAATTTCTACACATGTGAAGCTTTGAGTGTGCAACACTCCCCAAACCGTAAAGGCGTTAAACACATCAGTTCAAATTGCACATCCTATATGACAAAGTGTGGGATGTTCTGAGTATTATTCTGAGTGTTATTTTACATTAGATTGCACCGCTTAGAAATAGATGTTGCTTACCCTAAATTACAGTATATGTTGCCCACATTGTGTTGTTAAAAAGTGACACAGATCGGCCAAAAATCTGATAAATTAGCAGGCACTTCCCAAAAACATAATTTAGCAGGTATATCCCAAAACATTTCTGACATATCATTCCAAGTCAGGCTGCCTGCACCTCTTCATTGTGACCCATGTGATTTTCATGCAAGCTCATGAAAATAAACCAGATAACCCAGCATGAATATCCCTGAATGACAGCAAATCCCATCAGCAATGTTCCAACAGCTAACGGAAAGCTTTCCCACCCAGAAGAACAGGGGTATTATGACAACAATGGCCCAACCAACTTCATATTAATACCCCTGGCTACAGAATGAGATGTTGGACAAGCTGGTTTCCAGATGCTTTTGGCCATGCAGTGTATTTGTTGTTTGTGTGGCAATGTACATGTCTGCACGTGCAGTACGTGAACAAGACAAGGGTGCCTACTGGTCCTTGATGTAGCAGGGATAGGGGAAGGCCTGTAGCTGCACTGCGGGTTCTTCCACTTGGGTTCCTGTTTGCATCGCAATGATTGCGCGCTCTATGGTCTCCTGAAGGTACACAAAGCCCCTGTTGTAGAGCTGGTTCTGGTTTGGCGAGATGTATGGGCTTTTCACCCAGTAGGTATTGCGGGTACGGTCCGTGCGCATGACATTGTCAATAGGCATTCTTATTGTGTATTTCACTCTGGGGGGAAGGGGATTGCTGGAGGAATCCCGTTTTTTCCGAGAGGGAGAAGCAGTGACATTCGGCAAATTGAATATGATACCTGAGAAAGGGTAAGAAAAGCAAATATATGTTTCATATATGTGACCATTCAAGAGAACATGAGTGACCAGTAAAATTAGTCTTATTATGACTGAGCAGTCATTTGATCAAAGACCGGACAACACATTAGCAAAATTAAGGTGAAGGTCTTTCTCATAGAGCTAAAGATTTCTTTTGAGTGGGCTTACTGGCATAGAGGTCACGGGTTTGAGTCAGATTCCCAGCAAGTGCGTCAAGCTCTTCACTAGAGTTGAAACCTTGAAAGCGGTCAAACCTCACGCAGGAGGAGACATTCAGCATTAATGATGATAAGGTGGAGATCTGCTGAATGATTGCTTTGTTCTGAATTAGAAGAGCTGTGATGTTAGCTGTAAAAAATGGATTTATAAATTATTTTGCTTCATTTGTTAATTTTATGCTTATCTCAAGAATAAAATGAATAAAAATGAAGAAATATGCTGTAAACGCAATCAGGCTAACTGCCATCTAAGAATACCTGCAGCGTATAACTGCATTTGTCTGTGTATGTTAGACTGTATGTCAAATTTGCAGGATTTATTCAGACATATGAGTATATATACAAGCATTCATTGTTAGTTGAAGGCAGCACATATTTTAGATCACATGAATATCCAGCATGTATATATTTGATTATTGTCAGTTAATTCCTTAATTTTGTTGCATTTATGGGACACAAATTTATGATTGCAAGTAACTCCTGGGGTCATAAGAAATCACATAATATAACTTAAAACAATTTCGATGACAAGTATTTGAAATGGAATGGAAGACAACGAGGAACTCACAAAATTTGTTAAATATGTCCTTCATCTGATTGACGTCAATGTTTGTCTCAAACTGAATGAATCTTTGGACAAAAGGATTATTGAGGGAATTCTGTAAATGAAGCATTGATGTGATGAATATTAACAGAATAATATTACAAGTGCATACTTAAGCCATTTGTAGCATGCAGTGTTCAAATTTCATCTTTTATTTCAGGGATAAATTAGGAATTTCTACTAATTAACCTACCTGTAGCACAGGCAGATTTTTTTGAAGAACTTTTGCGGAATTCATGACATAGGAAGAAGAGTCAAGCCACTCTTGAGAAAATAACTTTAAATCTGCAAATTGCTGCAATGTGGTATTTGCCTGGAAGATAAAAATGAAAAAAAGATAATAGAAAAAAGGTTGCAAATTGCTGTTTGAAGAAGGTGATGATAGCTAAATAAGAATGGTATGGAAATAAGGTTTAGAGTTTGTCTGCGGTACATTAACTGTATTTAGACCAGGGGTAGGCAACCCTGATCCTGGACTGCCGGTGTCCAGCAGGTTTTCTATCCTACCTGGTCTCTGATGAGCCACACATGATCTCAGACAGATAGTAATTCATCGGGTAGGAAAGAAAACCTGGTGGATATTGGCACTCCAGGATGAGGGTTGCCTACCCCTGCTCTAGTGTAAGGGAATAAAACTGCTAGTTGTTACTGATGCACACCCACATTTACTGCAGGAAATGATGCTAAACAAAAACAAATAAACAAACAAACAAACAATGAAATAATGAAGGAAAATTCTATATGATGCAACTTAATATTTTTAACATTTTAAATGTTCTATGTTTCATATCTGAAATATATATATGTGTGTGTGTGTGTGTGTGTGTAATATATAGTTGTAAATTTCTCTTTATGATAAGGTTTGTGTTTATTTATTTATGTGTATAAGTACCTCCTGCATGATCTGCCTAGTCAGGGGTATATCAGGGGTGTAGAGGACCTGTCCCAGAAGCATGGGCTTGAGGAAGGCCCAAGCCACAGCCCCCCCTGTGGTGTTCACCATGTCCAGAAATAAGTTCTTGCAAAATGGAGCTGAAACAACAGAGACATTGATATCAACATAAAATCCAAATAATTCTCATTTCCATCTTGACACAATGTTGTTCACATTAAAGGTGCGTATGACTTTTGCCGTACTGGCATCACGTGGGATGTTAAACTTGTTGATGAGCTGCTCAACTTCGGTGTCTCCCTGAGTGGAGGGACCTGAGCCGGAGCTAATGGGCAGGTTGGAGATGCCAAAAAGAGACAATATGCCATTGGTGCACAAGGCATTGGAGAGAGTGGTGAAGGTGGCCTGGCTGGAGATGCTGGCCCGTGTGCCGATGACCAACTGAGGGGACACAGAGTAGGACACACAGAGGCTTATGTCACTGAACAGCACTAAATATAAAAAATGTAAGATAAGAAACCGAGGCGCTTCTTACTCTACTGAATTTTACAGAATTTTAATTAGATGTTTAAGTAAGCATCAAATCAGAGAATAAACAATTATAGGAACCATGATTGAATTCATTGAATAATGTCAAAATTGCAACAGATTTAAAACAGGAGCATTAAACTCTAAAGAAAATGACCAAACTAAACAATGTTAATTGTAGGATATAAAGTGCAGATACTGAACAATAATGTCTAAAACTCTTTCGGTAATCTGTGGCCATAAAGCAAGTATACTCACGTCACGAAATTCAGAGTTAGCCATAAGATTGAGGTTTCGAACAGACAACAGATTCTGTACAAGACTGTCAATAGTAGGCAGCAGCTTGCTCAGCATGTGCATCAAGGAATTCAGTAGTGCTAGTAGAAAGCTTAATGGGCTCTGTAGCATGAACTAGTGTCAGAACAAAGATATCACACAGAGCACAGAGTTAGCATTGTTTAGCAAAGGTAAAACATAAGCATGGTTGAGCTTTATCATTCCTTTAAAAAGTAATATTGAATGAAAAATATGGGTTTCTATTCCACATTACATTTCTGTGATTCTTACCACTTAAAGTTCTGTACTTAGTCACTTTCAGATTTGAAACATTATGGTTTCCACAGTTGGCTTTTCACTACTTTGATTAATGGCAAAAGCTTAAACATGAGTAAAATCACAATGAGTATACTAAATGGTCAAATATAATGCGTACCTCAAACAGAATGTTCTCAAGACTGATGTAGCGGGTTCCCACAACTGCAAAGTTGTACCACTCATGGGGGGTTAACAAACATAACGCGTGGAAAATTGGGAGTTCCTTCTGGTTGAGCGCCAGAACTGATGGGTCTCTGCAGTAGTGCATGTTAGTTAGCCAACTCAGAACCTGTGGAAAAGTTCAAAAATTGAGAAAGAATTGTCACTATGTCTGTTTGGAAATCCAAGAAACAAAACTGAAAGGAAATTACACTTATAGGCACTGCATTGTGAAATTATCATGAATACATGTGCAACAAAAATGATCTAGGAAGGAAAAAGCCTGTTTACAGAGTATTCATTACTTTATTAAGAATCAAGTAATATTGGTATTATTACAAATGTCAGTACAGAATTTTATGAGTCCATCCATTTTCCAAACCGCTTATCCTACTGGGTCGCAGGGGGTCCGGAGCCTATCCCGAAAGTAATGGGCATGAGGCAGGGAACAACCCAGGATGGGTGGCCAGCCCATCGCAGGGCACACTCACACACCATTCACACCTACGGGGAATTTAGCAAGTCCAATTAGCCTCAGCATGTTTTTGGACTGGGGGAAAACCAAAGTACCCGACATGGGGAAAACATGCAAACTCCACACACATGTAACCCAGGCAGAGACTCGAACCCGGGTCCCAGAAATGTGAGGCAACAGTGCTAACCACTGCACCACCATGCCACCCCATTTCATGAGTCACTGATGCCATTCTATTATTATTATTATCATTATTGTTGTTATTATAATAATTATTATTATTATTAATAATTATATTATTATTATACACTTTTGGGTATGGCAACCCTATAAAACAAAAAAAGTAATCCAGTCTAGGACACAAAATCCAGTGTACTAAGTAGATTTCAGTGTAGTAAACAGAGTATGATTTTAGGACAAAAATATATATATATATATATATATATATATATATATATAATTTCTCTATATAAATTCACGTGCCTATGAGTTAAGGACTCTACCTGTAAGCTGTTGTTGGGTACCACTGAGTTCATCATAAGATCTATGATTTCTGGAGAAATACTGGTCAAACTTTGTAGCTCCGTGGAAAAAGCAGTTTTATTTTTGAAGAACGTGGACAGTTTGACTGGAGCTGCAAGAACAACACAAGAAGCAGGATTGCTTGACATCAACTGGCGAGTAGAATCAATCTTTTAATTGTAATGAATATCAAAGCATAATCAGATATGATTTAATTACAGAAGTATAACATCAAGACCCCAAAATGATGGTATACTGGTGATTTTGTATTATTTTTTTTTATTTGTCCCGCTACCTTAAAAAATGAAGCCTTCTTGATGTAGCGGAACCCTGAGAAACAGGGTTTCAGCTGACACTTAATTGTATCACACTGTATTAAAGCTTTTTGGAGGTTCTGATTGTTGGAAGAAACGGATTATACTTTCTGTATATAATCAGTTAAAATTTCTTACGTTTTTAGGAGCGTTTAATTGTTCATTCAGATTCCGCACTACATCTGCGAATGACCTGATACTCCCTTAAAAAACAGGTTCAATAGAAGTAGTGTGTCCCTGTCATGCTAAGCAGTAATACATGTACATGCGCTCTTGTGAGAGTGGGACAGATGGAGATGGGTGCAGAGACAACCAAGATTATTCTGCCTTCATTTTGATGTACTTCAACTGACCGACACTGAAAGAATCATGAAACCCTCTGTTTTGAACCAATACAAAACCAGATTGGTCCCATTTTTTTGTACACGTTGATTCATACATGTACAAGGTTAGGGGTCACCAACAGACCTGAACTACCTCAGCTAATTGACTAGAAATTGGTTTGGAATAATACATCGTAGCTTATGCTGTTGTGTATCAGTTGATTGCATTTTTATCACAAATGCATTCTGAACTTTCAGTCCATGCTACTAATGATATTAACATGTATGCTATATCTGCCGATTAGGCATATTTGCTTGTTTACAGAATTGGTTAAATAAAACAGAAAGGAAGAAAGTAAAAAAGTAAATTAACTTGTTCTTAGACACAATAAGAGTCATACTCATTAACTCATTACCAGTGTAAT
This sequence comes from Brienomyrus brachyistius, assembly GCF_023856365.1. NCBI lineage: Eukaryota > Metazoa > Chordata > Actinopteri > Osteoglossiformes > Mormyridae > Brienomyrus > Brienomyrus brachyistius. Next base: position 34,434,480 of record NC_064533.1, read on the forward strand.
GTATTAATTTTCTCTCATTTTTAAAATTTGTTTGACTACAGACTGACATTATAGAACTTCAATGTGTAAAATGTCGATTTTGCCTCTGGGTAATCAACTGAGGAGTAAAACAATTGACAATACAAAATAATTGCAGAAATGAAGGTACACCATTTTATACTGTTTGATTGTCTATTTTGCATTACATGCAAAGAAGGTGTATGTCAAGAAAAAATGTGGGTTTGTGTCTTTTTGGTCTTAAACTGCAATGGTAGAGGTGTCACTAAAACAGAGTTACAAACTTCATTTCAATATACCCAATAAGGTAATGTCAATTGCTCTGCACAAACTTCAAACACTGTATTTCATTGTAGCATTTTGTTTTTGTCAAAGAATTGTCATGTCTGTGAGAATGACCAAATACAGGCATAGTAAGCTGCCAGCATGCTTTCATTTTCAAAACAAATGGGTTTTTGTGGATTTCATTTAGGTTCATAATATAAATCAATCCATGCTCCACATTTTTATTGTTGCCAAAATCATTGAGGGTGTTACCCCTTTTCTTGTTTGGTGAATTGATTTGACTACTTTCATTGCTGTGCCTTCTTTTTCAGGTTACATACAGTGGGCCTGATTGCACTGATGAGGAGAGCATTTGTTTATCTCAAAAGCATGTAACGTTTTAAGCAAATTTTTGACTTGCATGCCTGAAGGGAGAACAGACCCCCTACACAGAGGGTAATTAAACAACAACAAAAGACTGCAGGGCCATACAGCTCCATCTTACATCATATACCATGTGAGGCAGATAATTGTTCAGATATCACAAATACTGTACCTTGCGGGGTGACAGTCACATTGTCTAAACTCAGACTGCTCACATCGAAGCCCAGACTTTGAGAGAGATATGATATCCTGAAAAATGGAAGCAGAGTCAGACAAAGGCACACAGTAAGAGTCCTGAGAAGGCAAAAAACTATTACATCATAGATAAAGAAAAATAAAACCCAGCTGAAGACAAGTTATTGTAGAGATCAGGATAGACACAATGGAGAATACTAATAATGCTTGCATACAGAAAGAAAAAAATCCACATGAAAATTCTATTCAGGCATTTTGGACGGCTATGACAGTTCACGACAAAAGTCAGTGCTTCTTACCAGTTACTGCTAATTTGGTATTTGTTAGGATCTCCAATGAATGTCTCAAACATTAAGTCAGAGAAGGAAGCATTATATTCCACCAGGCCCTTCCTGACCATCTGGAGGGCATTGCTAGCAGTGGCACCAATTTTACATAGTATTCCAGGCGTGATCGACAAGTGCTGGAGCAACTTCTGGACTAAGCCCAACTGTTCCAAATCACACACCTGCAAAAAGAAGCAAGAAAAGTTTTAGTTGATTGACCATTTGCAACTAAGCACTGGAGTGAATGTGTCCATAATGGCACCATGATTGATTACAATGACATCTCTTCCATCCATCCATCCATCCATTTTCCAGACCGCTTATCCTACTGGGTCGCAGGGGGGTCCAGAGCCTATCCTGGAAGCAATGGGCACGAGGCAGGGAACAACCCAGGATGGGGGGCCAGCCCATCGCAGGCCACCCTCACACACCAGTCACTCACACATGCAATTTAGCAACTCCAATTAGCCTCAGCATGTTTTTGGACTGTGGGGGGAAACCGGAGAACCCGGAGGAAACCCCACGATGACATGGGGAGAACATGCAAACTCCACACACATGTGACCCAGGTGGGGACTCGAACCCGGGTCCCAGAGGTGTGAGGCAACAGTGCTAACCACTGCACCACCATGCCGCCCCGTGTTACCTTACAATCAATAATTATTTTATTAATTCACCATGAACATATATGAATTTGATTCAGGGCGGAAAGCAGAACATCTACCTTAGCCAGTATGTAGTCTAGTTGAAGAGCAAAATTTTCATTTGTCCAACTGATTCCAGGGATCATCTGTTCCATTTGAAGAATGAGTGTCAGAGCTTCTGTAAAGCAGAATGAGTGAAAAAAAGCAAGCAGATGATAATGTCAGTGTCAGCACAAGTTAATACCATTTACTTAAGTTCTTGGCTAATTTGCTGAAAATTTGTCATAAATAGATTAAAAATCCATCCACTCAACTACAAAGCAAGGCAAATATAAAAAAAGAACGTAGTAAGGCTGCTCATTTATTGTCAGTTGGGCACATGTTGGAAACATGGACATGTTCTGTAATATACCGTAACATAAAAATGAAAAAGAAATAAATGTTTTCCTCTGTAGATAAGATTTGCTTCCTGATTCCCAGGAAATTATGTTCACTGTTATTTACCTCTGAATTCAGTAGATATGGTTTCGAGAACAGGATTTAGCAGGTGGTTTACAATTTGGTCTTCAGTGGAGTTTAAGATATGTAAATTCCTAGAAGACAAATAACACAGGCAAATTCATTTGTAAGTTTATTGTGTTTGAAATTACTTGGAAAATGCAAATGAAAACAAATAAACCAAAATAATACTTTTATTTGATTCAATATTCAATATAATAATAATAATAATAATAATAATAATAATCCTAACAAAAACAATAAGGTTCCATAGCACTTCGTGCTTTGGACCCTTAATAATAATAATAATAATAATAACAACATATGTAAACTCACTCTTCAATCCAGTGTGTGTCATTCAGGCCAAAGGAGCCTTGGTCTAAGGAGAAAAGCTGCAGAATCATCTTAAAAATGTACGCTTGATCACTGAGGTTAATGCCAGGAATTGACGAGACAGGGTACGGTAGTCCAACCAAAAGGGCTTCAACTGAGGGCATTATAGCTGAAAAAAAGCCTTGTTTTCGACCAGCCATGTCAGTATTATTTAAAATGATTGCTTCAGTCTCCAAAACATGTAGAGATTCTGTAATGTATTGACTAGCATGTGGTGGAAGTACAGAGGTCAATGAGGTGGCCATACTGTTTAAAGACTGAAATGCATCATATAGATGGATCAAAGATGAATCTGTCCTTAAGCCATTCCAAAGAGTGCTTGACACCAGTTCAGATATAGCAAACAATGTACTAGCAAGGCCACCATGCAAAGATTCAGGTTTAGCAGGTTGAGTCAGATTCAGTATGGTAAGGAGGGAGGCAGTTACTTCTGTAGAGATGTTGACAAACAAATGCGGAATTTCAGAAGTGTTGGAAATATTATTAAGGGCAGACAACACTACTGGATTTAGATCCAGGATGTACTTCCTCTGGTCCCCTGGAAAAGTTGATACCACCTGATTAAACACCTCGTTTACCAAATGTTCTCTTTCAGACATGCTTCCCAGAGCATAGTTGGAAATGGTAAGATTCTCCAAAATCTGAGTAACAAGAATGCTGTTTAGAATTAACCTATATATATCCTGAGCAGACTGTCCGCTCAAAATATGGGCCTCATTGGGGTAGGTTGGTAGTTGGCTGAAAGAGCCAGAGATTATGCTGGCAGACTGAATAACTTTTTCCACATTTCTGGGATTATAGGCAAGTACTGTTGAGGCTTTAGTTAACTGTGTTGAGAAGTTGAAATACACCAGTTGCTCCGCAGACATGAAGGATGCAAAAGCAGCTACAGTCTGATCCAATAAGACAAGGAAGGTAGTCAGGTTCTTCTGAGGCTCATGCCATGCAGAAGAGACTATTAACCCCTTTATAACTGCTGACATTTCAGAACTGATGTTATCACTATTTTGGGCTATTTCAAAAGATGATTGCAGAGATAATTTCAAAAACATGTCCAGGAGGTTTCCCATATTTTCTTGTTGGGAAATTTGCGTTAACATTTCTGCATAGTTTTCCCAGTTTCCTGGAGCTGTGACGGATGATAGCATGTCAAGGGCCCTGTTGATTGCCGGTTCAAAGCTAGAATCTCCAGTCATCTCTCTGGAAACACCTTTCAAAATAACTGCTAAATCTGAGTTTGTAAAGAACATATGAATAGTTTGCATAATGTCTGAAGTACGGGGAAAGTTAGAAAATACTTTCAGTAAGTTATTGTAGTCTACGTCAGCAAGGCCTAAAATGTCTTCAGGAAACACTGTCTCAACATCACGTTTTGACCTTTTTCTGAAAACTTGAGCATGAGGAAGAAGATCACTCAAGGTCTGTCCACTTGCAAGTTGTCCTTCAAGGTCTTCAAGGAAGGAGATAATATAGGTAAAAGGATGAGATTTGCATGGTCCATGGCAATTTAACTGCTTCATCATGTTGAGGACATTGTCAATTAATTTAACATATATGTCAAAGTAACTTGGCAGAGTGACATTTCTTTCAATTGTGATGGAAAGCTTGACTATGTCAAATATTTTCATTAACGCATCTGACACAAATTCCATTCCAGTGGTTTTTGAGAATCTCCACCAAGCAGTTAAATTCAACATCTTCTCAAAAAGCAGCCTAGATTCCTCTGCAGTCAGATACGGCTTTGTAAGGTTATTTATCATAGGCCAATCCTCAATCATCTGGAGGCAGAGTGAGAGTCTGTCAGCCAAAGAATTATTTTCACTTGTAGCTATATGCAGAAAGGAGATAATGGAATCCTTGGTCCAGTTATTTCCAATCATGAATATTTGAAGAACACCTTTAATTAGATCTGGAGTTACTGTCACATTCATAGATCGGAGAGCATGCTGGAGGGTATAGTTCAATGTCATTTCCAGTGCCAGCAAATACTGTTGCATCCATGGGGCTTCTTCTGCAGCTTGGTCCAAAAGGGGCTTGATAAAACTGGGCATTAGTAGATTGCTGTAATAACATAAAACAAAATTCTGGTAAATGCTAGCCAACATACTGTACAGTACCATCTGCCATATACTAGGAATTGTGTATCAGGAAATTAAATAACATGAGGACATATTTTATACAGAGAACTTCTTCAATCCCAGCTTTGATATTATCTCTTAATTATTAAAAGGTTCATGCAGGCACTTACAGTACAGCAAAATGGAGCATTTTTGTAAGGTAGTTATACTACATAATATAAAAGAGAATTTGGAAAGTATGTTTTTCTCAGAAACAAAAATCACTGACACTTAATTTACTAATTGAAATATAATAATATAAAAAGTAAATCACCTCATATAGAATGGTTCCATGGAAACATTCCCTCCAGTAATGTTTGATACTACAGGCCATGTGGGGGGTTGACTAAGGTTTTCAAGGAGCTGGATGATTATGTCAGAGTGGTTTAGTATGGCGAAGTAAAGAGAATGTAGTTCGGTCAACATATCTGCAGCAGTAATGTTCAGAGAATCCACTGCCATTGTGGCTTTCTGTACAGATAATATGGAATAAGTTACAGTGAGGATCCATTCAGTTAAATACATTTAGTTCCTTAAGAATTTATTTTTTTACATGCAGATTTACAATACATGAAATCTTAAAAAGTAACAAAAAATTGCAGATACTTACTGTGATATTCAGGTGCGCAAACAGTGAACCATTGGACATGTAACTATCAATAAGTGGGACCAGGCTGGTGTTACACCACTTAACTAGATTAGGTTCACTTATCTCTTCTTTCTGTAGGGCCATTTCCCACATCTTCAAGACATCTGCACATTCAACAACCAGACCATCCTTTGCAGCCTATATTCAAGCAGAAGAAAAAAGGGCAATAGACCTTTCAAACACTACGCAGATGATAAATTTGTAGAGAGAGAGAGATTTTACAGTTATGATAATGGTGATGACAAATGTGGACACTGTCTTTTTCTCCCCATGCACTTAAGTCACAGACACGCATAGCTGCACGCTTTTTTCACTGAAGCATATTCTCCCATTAAGTCTAGTGTTTAAGTGTACCTACTGTAGGTTAGTTATACACCTTGGGCTTTGAAACTCCAAAATATGGCTGTGTCACATGTAAATGACCCTTTCACACATTCTGCTGCTGGCTTAAGCACTTCCAAGTGCATTTTTCACTACTTGGTCTAGAAGGCTATATTAAGACACTTGCCTCTACGTGGCCAAATGCAATACTGCAGTGCTCAGAGAGCCGAATATGTAAAAAAACAAACCTTTTTACATTTATTATAAGCTAAGAAGTAAATATTACAACCCAAAATGCATGTAAATATTTAATTTAAAATTAGTTAGAAATGGATTCAGTGGAAGTAGTGTGTCCTCAAAATGCTTAGCCGTAGTGAATGTACTTAAACTCTTGTGAAAGTGGGACAGAGACGTTCTCATCCTGATGTACTTCAACTAACTGACACTAAAAGCACCGCATGTTTCCCGGTTGATCATGAAATGCTCAGTTTTGAATTCTGTTTTATTTTTATATACATGCATATACTTCATTCATTCACTACAATATAGTTACTACTGTACATACACTAGATATGGGGTCCCAGCGATAGTGACGAGCAACTGATTCGGAGTAATACACTGCAGCCTACACTGTAGTGTATAAGCTGGTTTGGACTATTATTATAATAACGATTATAAATGCATTCTAAACTTTCAGTCCAAGTTACTAATGATACTAACATGTATACCATATTTTGGCTAGGCATATTTGTATGTTAACAAAACAGATCTGAATGAAGAAGAAGAAAAGCCTAGTATGATTTGTTTGTAAGCGCAGTATAGGTCATTCTTACAAACTCATTACCGTAACATCATTTTCTGTAATTTAAAAAAAAAATTGTGTCAATTGCAATACAGAACAATTGAAGAAATGAAAGCACATCGTATTATACTCATTGTCTGTTCTGGGACCTTGCAATAGATGTCTAGTTTTGTTTTATTTGATTAAAACTGTGATGGTGGTACTTATTTGGGCAAAATGGTTGAGAGATCATTAAATTAGAGCTATAACTGACATCCATTCATCTTCTGTAACCACATGTCCTTCTCGGGGTTGTGGGGGGTCTGGATCCCATCCCAGAGGCTACAGGCAAAAGGTAGGGAACAACCCAACACAGGCAATTTGTTAACTCCAATTAAGTGAAGCATGTTTTTAGATTTTGGGGAGGAGGGGGGACTGGAGTACTCATGACATGGGAAGAATATGCAAATTCCATACACATGGAGCCTTAGTGAAGACTCGAACCCTGGTTCAAGACATGTGAGGAAACAGTGCTCACCACTGTGCCACCCCTCTGTAAATTACGTCATTTAAACATACATAATAGGTTAAGGTAATGTCAATTGCTCCGTAATAAATTCAAACATTATAAATTTTTTTGCTGAAGGATTTTCATGTTTGTGAGAATGTCCAAATATTAGCATAGTAAGCTATCACCATGGTTGCCCTTCTGTGGATTTCAATTACGTTCACAATGTAAATTAAGTAGGCTACGTTGCATATTTTGCTTGTTGCCAGAATCACCGAGGGCGTAAACCTCTTTTCTTGCTTGATGAATTAATTATGCACGGCTGTGCTTTCTTTTTGGATTAACTGCTGTGGGCATGTCTGCACAGATGAGGAGAGAATGTGCTTAACTGAAACGTGCGTAACTTTTTACACATTTTTTTTTACTTAAGTGTTTGATGGGAGATTATGCCTCAATATCACTATATTTCCCATATGTGTATAAAAATGATCACCAAAATACAATGACGGATGAAATATGTGAAAAAGTTTTCCCGAGTGCCATTATTATGGTCTTTATTTTTACAGCATGCTCAGGAAAACCAGAGCACCTTGCATCCATCATTTTCCATTACCACTTTTACAATGCAGAGAGCATGAAGCAAAGAATACCCTGACCTGCAATAACAAAAAGTCTAATACAGGGTACATAGAATCACAAGCATACACTATAGACAATGTTACTAATATGTTGAAAACCATGTCCCTTGATCCTGAGTCTACCCCAGGCTGTTACCCTATGCTGTCTGAAACAGGCTCCATGCCCCTTGTTACCATGACTGGAGTAAGTAGATGGATTGATACATACATATCACACAAATATTAGTGCTATTGAATCTCAAAGTGGAATTTTATTTTTACCTGTTGTACCAGTTCAACTGTACTCAGGACAGCCTCAAAGATACTTGAGTTTGTTGTATGGACAGACGTCAAATTAGCCAACAGTTCACCAAGCCTGTAGACAAGGTCTGAAAACATATATTAGTTAGAATACAAGATGTATTATCATACACCTGTCCATCAATTCCTGACTAAGTTTGGAAGGTGAATATCTATAAATCATATCTATTTTCATTATATCTTACAGAAAAAATTACTACCTATTTCAGACCGGCACTCATGAATAAATTGTGACATATCCATAACCATCTCAAATGTTGTTGGGTACTTTGTTAAGAGCATCGTTCTCATAAAGTAGCTAACAAGAGAAGTATAAAAACTAAACAAGTGGCTTATCTTTTCATAATAGGTGACAGATTTTTCAGTGTAATTATATATTGTACTCATAAAAGTATGACAAACATTTAAAAAGTATTACCTACATTTTAATAAAAAACAGGCAAACAACCAAACAATTCACTTAGTAGAAGGAAAGCAGAAGTCATACGAAGATGAGGTGACAGAAGACGAATCAGTTCATAGCAGTAATGAATGGTGACAAGGAATAAAAGAGAGGTTTAAGATACTTAAAAGGGAGCGGAAAATGTTTCACCACTTTTGGATAACCAAGAATAACATTTATAAATAGGAAAGTTGAGTCGTACTTATTGGGTTAATGCAAATAATAGAACATTTGGATGTTTTGATGTAGTGGAACTTAAATACTGTGACAGTAACATTGTGAGAATACTGGGCTGTACTGAATAATTCCCATTACCTGTCTCTGTTCTGATGTCATGAGCAATAGCTACGACAAGTTCCCTTAGAATTAGACCATTTGATGTTGTATTCTCCAAAGCTGAAAACTCACTGCTGAAAAGGGCTTCCAACATCTTCTCAACCCTGATAAACAATTATAATGAACAAAACATCCTTTCTGCAATACAGTTCCTGCTGATCTCTGCCCATGGTACTCAGATAGGCACAAACAGCATGCAAAAAAAAAATCATTAATCAGTAATTACAATTTAAGAACCCTATTATATTCATGCAAACATGGAGAATTTCCCTGTGAACAATTAGGTAAGATCACAACTTCATGATTCCAAAGAATCACACAAGTTATTAAGTACTAATGATATTTAATTTTTATTATTCTTTCTTTCTGATTAATACTCCTACCATTCCCAAGTAGAGTTGTCTGCCTGTCCAATTATGATCTGCAGTAGGGCTGGCATGGACTCTGACAGGGCCAAAACCTGTCTACCAGGGAATAGGACAGCCCCAATTTCCTGAACCTATTACACAAATAAGAGAAGCACAAGGTTACATGTTATGTTGCTTAATAATCTAGCCATTTATTTTCATGAACTACTGAATGAATGAATGAATGAATGAATGAATGAATATGAAGTTATATTTTAAAAAATGACTGGTACATATTAAATATAAATTATATGGACAACAGTTTTGGGACACACCACTTATGCATTGAATTCCGGTGTTTCATTCTGACCCACTGCCACTATCACTCAAACTATCAATCAAGTACCTAGTCATGCAATCAGGTTTACAAACATTTGCGAAAGAATGGGTCGTTCTGAAGAGTTCTATGAATTCAAGTGTGGTACGGTCACAGGATGCCAGTTTTGCAATACGTCCTGCTGGAGCAGGAGGTGGTGACTGGGGAGAGAGGTCTGGGCATCCTTGCTTAGACTGCTGCCCCCACAATGCGACCCCGGATAAGTTGTAGATGATGAATAGATGGATTGATGGATGGATGGATGGATGGATGGATGGATGGATGATTCAAGTCATCTCACCTTGTAATATATTTCAGAAAGGTTATTCATATCGACGGCTTGCAGAATTTCATCTAAGGAACCTAGTCACAAGAAAAACAAAACACAAAAACATATTCATTTTATATTTACACTACGGGACCGTTGAATGCTTGAATCTGATTGGCTGACGAACGTTCTGAGGTGTGCAATTATTTTCAGATAACCGCACGGCGAACGTAGTTCCAGGTAGCTCTCTTGACCGCATTACAGTTTCATATCACTTCGCATAGTTAACTGTAATAACGGAAATTAGCATACAGTACCTATACAGCACACAGGACTAACAAAAACAACAACATGACAGACGATTTTCCGAAAGTAAATTTTAATATTTACGGTGAATATGAAACTTTCAACAACTGGGCTGCAGCAGTATTAGTTAGCCTAGTGTACCAACTTAAAGGCTACACATGACATTTCTCACTAGCGAGGTAATAACAGCGCTGCATCTTAAAGCAGACTTACAGTTTAGAGACGGTGCTTCAGAACACTGTTGAGGGACACACAGAGGTAGCCTAATTCATACAAGCTCTCTCTCTCTCTCTCTGTTTCTCTTTCTCTGTGTCTCTGTCTCTCTCGCTCTCTTTCTAATAACTTCATTATTAACTGCATTAGTCTGCTATCAACGGCTCAAGCCTCCATTGCCAGCTTTAAAATGACGTTTTGGAACTAGCAAAAGAGTTGTTGGATGAGATGCGGAAGAAATAATCCTACTCACAATAGCGATTTAAGTAGAAAAACCGGACGAATCCCTTGAAATATATCATCTGATCGATGTCTTGAGGTGTGGCAACCGTAGTATAAGCGGAATAATTGACTCCGGACCGTTGAATTATTAGAAAATAATGCACACCCGAGGTGTAACGGCCACTCCGCTTCGCGTCGTGGCCGCATTACCACCTCGGGTGTGCATTATTTTCTAATAATTCAACGGCCCGTCGTCAATTATTCCTTACATAATATACAGATGCTCCTCTACTTATGAATGAGAAACACTCTGAACGGCCGTTCGTAACTTGAAATGTCCGTAAGTCGTTATTCAACATAATTTTAAGGGTATACGCAAGTACAAAGAACTAGGATGCTGGGAGTACGCACGCTACACTGCTGCGCAGCGGGAGTAACGACCAGAAGTCGTACTCGACGGAATTGAAAAAAAATGATGTTGTGGACAGGAAACGGGAGCCCGATGAACACAATTTGTACTTAAACTTAAAATTTGGACTGAAAGTTCGTAAGTTGAAAGTTCGTAAGTAGAGGAGCGTCTGTATATGTTTGATAGATAGATGAAACACAATGCATTGCAATGTATCAACTACAGTACATCTTGAATAAGAGTATGTTTTCATGAACCAAAATGTTGATTCAAGTGATAGATCACTTTAAGATACAATGATGTTTTAGGAAATTTTATTAAAACATACCCATAAAACAAAGTAAGTGACCAACCTTGACTGGGGTCTAGGATTCCCCTGATGATCTCTGTCATATCACCAGAGGTGGTATTCAGAGGTAAGAATTGTTGCAGTTGATCAGTGATGCTAAGAAAAACAGTAACACAAATATGAAAATTACAAAATAGTCATCCAAAGAAAGAAAAACTTTCTTTACATTTATTTAATAAAAATCCAGAACAGGATAATCAGTTGGAAGATGGGGGGTTTGAAGGATAAAGAAAGCAAATTTTTTGAGAGAGAACACTAGAAAACATGAAACTTCAAACTCACAGACCTAGAGTGGAAATGAAACCCCCAATGTGAGGATACAGTGATAACTTACTTTTATGAAATTTAGGTTTTATACAAATTGTTAAATATATAAATAAATATATAGATATGTATATTATAGCCCCAACAAGTAATACAAAATTATGACAATGGTAATAAAATATACATAAAAAACAGCTTTAAAAATTAGCTGATTTTTTCTTCACTGCAAAAAATATTTTAAAGGAAAACCCTGTTCAGGATAAGCAGATAAAAGATGGGTGGTTGGAAAGATGGATGGATGGATGGAGATTAAAAATGATATCACATAACTAGATTGGATTAACAATGTACATCCTAAGACTCTTCCGCTGTTATGAGCCTGACCCTGTGGCAAACATACTTCAGGTAAGACTCATCCATCGTTCATAACCGATTATCCAGTACAGGGTGATGATGTGCCAGGAAGCACAGGAACCAAACCAATTTGAAAGCACCAACTAACCAAACTGCATGTCTTAGCCTTGAGAGAGGAAGCTAGAGAAAATTCCACTTGAAACACACAGAGCCAGTGTGGAAATCAAACCACTAGCACTGGAAATGCGAGGATACAGCAATAATCACTTACTTCTACGAAAATTAGGTTTTATACAAATTGTTCAGCAATTAAACAAGTGCTAATTTTTATGCATCACATTTATTAAAAAACTTATAAATACTTACATCTGATTCCAATTGTCTTGTCCACCAAGCTGAATGATGGTCTCCATGTAGGTGATAAGGGCCTGTGTCATCGGCAGGAGTATTGGCAGGGACTCATTGGGGGCAATCACCTTGATCAGGCTTTCCCCCTTCAAAAGGATGTCCAAGGTGAGGTTCAGTTTCTCTGTATAGCTCATGTTAGGATGCAACACAAGTTGCAGGGCCTCATATATAACATCTATGGCATCACTGGTCACGATGTCTGGGAGAGGCCATTGGTCTGTGCTCAGGTTCCCTATGACAATGCTAAATGCCTCCATTAAGGCTCTAGTGAAGTTCACATTCTGGACCCCATCTTCTTGAGTAGCTATTAAAAGTACATGTTTAAGGGCCTGGGATACTTGTCCAACTATTGAAAGATAATGAAATTGGGATTCTGGTAAAAGATGTGCTATGTCATAAAGCCAAATACTGTCCATGTTCATAAGGTCAGGAGAGCTTGCATTCTGTTGGAGGATTTCAGCCATAATGGATATCAGGTGGGGATCCTTCAGAAAATCCTCTGTGATATGAAGATACTTCTCTATCTGGGTCTCAAACATCTGTAAATTGACATCTGATGTATTATATCCCATGGCCAAGGAGAAATTCATGTGCAGTTCAGCCACATATTTTGTTACCTTTAGCTCTTCATAGAGAACAGAAATGACATAATTCTCAATGTCTCGTAAGTCTGACTCGCTTAAGGGAATATGTATGGACTGGGTCAAATTTACGGCTCCATGCACAATAGATGTCATGAACTGTGATTCTGCAAGGGAGGTAGCCAACTGCATTTCCGTCATTCTGAATAAGGGGTAAAGAAGGCCAGAAACATCTCCGGTATAAGTAATATTCTCAAGCTTCCTCAGGTACCACAATGCAATGTCCATATACACTTCTGGAACATACTCTGGCTGGTTAGGAAGAGTAGAGTTGATGGAGGGGAAAGGATGTGTCCCATTAAAAAATGACTGGATGATATTTTTAAGAACATGGATAGCAGTTGTGACTTCGTTCCAGGACTCCAAGCTATAATTCTGCAAATTCTCATGGATCTTGTCCAGAATAACTGACAGGTCACTGGAAGAAGACATAAGGTGATCATAATAGGTAAAATGGGTCATATTACAGCTTCCTCCATGCTGTTTTTGCCAAAATTGTGTAAGGTTATTCATTTCCATACATAGCCTCTTCATGTCCTCATTAAGGGGTATGCCTTGAAAAAAACATGTTGCCTCCTTAATCAGCTTGAACAAACAATGGGGCTCAGTCGAGTTCACTAGCTGCAATGTTGAATTATTTAGGCTGAAACAACCCTGAGCATCAATTGCACTACTTAGATTTGTTAACACCATCTGAGCAGTAGAGGATCCTGCTAACTTTGCAACAAAGACTAGGTCGTCCAGGCTTAAATTGGACATCTGAAGACCATACTGCAGGGAGGACAGACTGATGTTGAGTGTGGGTGGAATTTCATTGAGGAAGTACAGGACCCTCTGTATAGCTTCTGAAGTCAAGGACACATTGGTGCTATTGATCAATGGAGAAAGGAGTGCAAGAAGGTCCACAACTAGAGGGAAAGTTAGGTTTCTTCCAAATGTAAGGTTGGTATTGACAGTCATCAGTCCATTGGTGATGTTATTACTTTGTTGCAGCATTTCAGCAGCCTGCTCCAAGAACAGGAAAACTTTGCTGACATCAGCTGCACAGTCTTGGCTGCTGGTTTTGCATAATGTTAGTCCTCTGAGTAGGCTATGGGTACGATTTATCAGTTCTTCGTTGCTGTAGCGAAACTCTTCTGGTAATAATGCTATCACTTGCCAGAGAACAGCATCCAGGATACTGACGTTTCCAATTTGATGTAGATCCTGAAGGAATGCCAAGGAATTTAACTGACAGATCTCCAGGGCAGCTGGATGAAGGTCTAACATTTGTGAAATGTTCTTTAGCACATCAAGCATGAAAAATGACTCATTGCCGTTTACCTGCAGAGAAGAGGCTAAGAAATTCTGAACCTGCCACAGGTATGCCAGTATCAAGGATGAAGCATTATGTGAGGTCTCAGTTGCCTGATTCAGCACCTCTGTGGCTTTGATAACAAGCTCGAGTACATCCCTTTCATTATCATTGTTTAAATGCTCGAGAATGTGTTGTAGGTAGGATATATGAGAAGCATTCAGTAAAGCAGAGTGGTTAAGAAGAGCGTTGCTAATACTAAAGGACAAGGGACGAGAAAGATTACCATCTACATTTAACCACTGAACAATCAGATTATCTAGTTCCATAAAAGATGCACTGGTCTGATTCAGATTTTGAAAAAATGGGGAAAACATGTAGCTGTTGTTCATAAAAGCCTGTACAACATTGTTCATGAAGAAGGAGGTATTGTCAAAACTTTGTGTCCAAATTAAACTGAGGGGCTTCAAACACAAGGTATCCAGAACCTTCTCTAGGATGGACAGGGATGGTTGGCTGTCCAGTTGCTCTATAGAGAGGATGTCTAATAATATTGTCTTGTTCCGCTCCAGTGACGTGACAAGAGTTTGCAGGAGGCTCTCAGGAGACATATTATAAGGAAGTTGTCCCATGGACTGCATAGCAAAAGCTGCATAGATTGCGTCAAGGAATGCCACAGAACCTTGGACAAATCTGTTGGAATGAACAAAAGTATACTGTTGAATAAGGCAAATAAATCAAAAAAGGCCATATCTCCCAGCAGTATATAAATATATAGATATGTACATTATAGCCCCAACAAGTAATTCAAAATTATGTCAATGGTAATAAAATATACATAAAAAACAGCCATATTATGACTTCCCAAAAATTTGCAAATTTTTTGTTCACTGCAAAAAATATTTAAAATGAAAACACTGTTCAGGATAAGCAGATAAAAGATGTGTGGTTGGAAAGATGGATGGATGGATGGAGATTAAAAATTATATCACCTAACTAGATTAGATTAATAATGTGCATCCAAAGACTCTTCTGCTGTTATGAGCCTGACCCTGTGGCAAACATACTTCAGGTAAGACTCATCCATCGTTCATACAGTAACTGATTATCCAGTACAGGGTGATGATGTGCAGGAAACACAGGAACAAACCAATTTGAAAGCACCAACTAACCAAACTGCGTGTCTTAGCCTTGAGAGGGGAAGCTAGAGAAAATGCCACTTGAAACACACAGAGCCAGTGTGGAAATCAAACCACTAGCACTGGAAATGCGAGGATACAGCGATAATCACTTACTTTTATGAAAATTAGGTTTTATACAAATTGTTCAGCAATTAAACAAGCGCTAATTTTTATGCATCACTTTTATTAAAAAATGTATAAATACTTACATCTGATTCCAATTGTCTTGTCCACCAAGCTGAATGATGGTCTCCATGTAGTTGATAAGGGCCTGTGTCATCGGCAGGAGTATTGGCAAGGACTCATTGGGGGCAATCACCTTGATCAGGCTTTCCCCCTTCAAAAGGATGTCCAAGGTGAGGTTCAGTTTCTCTGTATAGCTCATGTTAGGATGCAACACAAGTTGCAGGGCCTCATATATAACATCTATGGCATCACTGGTCACGATGTCTGGGAGAGGCCATTGGTCTGTGCTCAGGTTCCCTATGACAATGCTAAATGCCTCCATTAAGGCTGTAGTGAAGTTCACATTCTGGACCCCATCTTCTTGAGTAGCTATTAAAAGTGCATGTTTAAGGGCCTGGGATACTTGTCCAACTATTGAAAGATAATGAAATTGGGATTCTGGTAAAAGATGTGCTATGTCATAAAGCCAAATACTGTCCATGTTCATAAGGTCAGGAGAGCTTGCATTCTGTTGGAGGATTTCAGCCATAATGGATATCAGGTGGGGATCCTTCAGAAAATCCTCTGTGATATGAAGATACTTCTCTATCTGGGTCTCAAACATCTGTAAATTGACATCTGATGTATTATATCCCATGGCCAAGGAGAAATTCATGTGCAGTTCAGCCACATATTTTGTTACCTTTAGCTCTTCATAGAGAACAGAAATGACATAATTCTTAATGTCTCGTAAGTCTGACTCGCTTAAGGGAATATGTATGGACTGGGTCAAATTTACGGCTCCATGCACAATAGATGTCATGAACTGTGATTCTGCAAGGGAGGTAGCCAACTGCATTTCCGTCATTCTGAATAAGGGGTAAAGAAGGCCAGAAACATCTCCGGTATAAGTAATATTCTCAAGCTTCCTCAGGTACCACAATGCAATGTCCATATACACTTCTGGAACATACTCTGGCTGGTTAGGAAGAGTAGAGTTGATGGAGGGGAAAGGATGTGTCCCATTAACAAATGACTGGATGATATTTTTAAGAACATGGATAGCAGTTGTGACTTCGTTCCAGGACTCCAAGCTATAATTCTGCAAATTCTCATGGATCTTGTCCAGAATAACTGACAGGTCACTGGAAGAAGACATAAGGTGATCATAATAGGTAAAATGGGTCATATTACAGCTTCCTCCATGCTGTTTTTGCCAAAATTGTGTAAGGTTATTCATTTCCATACATAGCCTCTTCATGTCCTCATTAAGGGGTATGTCTTGAAAAAAACATGTTGCCTCCTTAATCAGCTTGAACAAACAATGGGGCTCAGTCGAGTTCACTAGCTGCAATGTTGAATTATTTAGGCTGAAACAACCCTGAGCATCAATTGCACTACTTAGATTTGTTAACACCATCTGAGCAGTAGAGGATCCTGCTAACTTTGCAACAAAGACTAGGTCGTCCAGGCTTAAATTGGACATCTGAAGACCATACTGCAGGGAGGACAGACTGATGTTGAGTGTGGGTGGAATTTCATTGAGGAAGTACAGGACCCTCTGTATAGCTTCTGAAGTCAAGGACACATTGGTGCTATTGATCAATGGAGAAAGGAGTGCAAGAAGGTCCACAACTAGAGGGAAAGTTAGGTTTCTTCCAAATGTAAGGTTGGTATTGACAGTCATCAGTCCATTGGTGATGTTATTACTTTGTTGCAGCATTTCAGCAGCCTGCTCCAAGAACAGGAAAACTTTGCTGACATCAGCTGCACAGTCTTGGCTGCTGGTTTTGCATAATGTTAGTCCTCTGAGTAGGCTATGGGTACGATTTATCAGTTCTCCGTTGCTGTAGCGAAACTCTTCTGGTAATAATGCCATCACTTGCCAGAGAACGGCATCCAGGATACTGACGTTTCCAATTTGGTGTAGATCCTGAAGGAATGCTGTGGAATTTAACTGACAGATCTCCAGGGCAGCTGGATGAAGGTCTAACATTTGTGAAATGTTCTTTAGCACATCAAGCATGAAAAATGACTCATTGCCGTTTACCTGCAGAGAAGAGGCTAAGAAATTCTGAACCTGCCACAGGTATGCCAGTATCAAGGATGAAGCATTATGTGAGGTCTCAGTTGCCTGATTCAGCACCTCTGTGGCTTTGATAACAAGCTCAAGTACATCCCTTTCATTATCATTGTTTAAATGCTTGAGAATCTGTTGTAGGTAGGATATATGAGAAGCATTCAGTAAAGCAGAGTGGTTAAGAAGAGCGTTGCTAATACTAAAGGACAAGGGACGAGAAAGATTACCATCTACATTTAACCACTGAACAATCAGATTATCTAGTTCCATAAAAGATGCACTGACCTGATTCAGATTTTGAAAAAATGGGGAAAACATGTAGCTGTTGTTCATAAAAGCCTGTACAACATTGTTCATGAAGAAGGAGGTATTGTCAAAACTTTGTGTCCAAATTAAACTGAGGGGCTTCAAACACAAGGTATCCAGAACCTTCTCTAGGATGGACAGGGATGGTTGGCTGTCCAGTTGCTTTATAGAGGGGATGTCTGATAATATTTTCAAGTAGAGATCAAGTAACTTGATCAGACTTTGCAGGGGGCTTTCAGGAGACATATTGCTAGAAAGTTGTTCCAAGGACTGCATAGCAAAATCTCCATAGACTGCATCAAGGAATGCCACAGAACCCTGCACAAATCTGTTGGAGGAAAAGAAAGATAATGTCGAGTAAACTAAATTTGTCAAGTTCAAAAAGGCATAAAATCACCCATATAATGCACATGATTAAGATAACAGAATCAAAATTAGGATAATTTTTGGTAATATATTTCATACATAGATTTATGAGAATGACCGAAAGTTGCAAATTCTTTTCACAAACTATTCACCTCAAAAGTGCTTCAGGGTTACTGTAGAGCTCCATCAGAGACGAAGTTAGTGGAAGAACCTCCTCCCAAGTAAAATTGCTTTGGCAGACGGGGACACCAGTAGTTCTCTCAACAGTGCCTATAAAAAAATGGCAAAACTATTAAATAAAGGAAGGCAAAAATGGGCACAGTAATGAAATAACCAGTAATGAACCATGCATGAAATGTATTCTTGCCCGTATATATTTATTTACATCCAAGCAGTGAATTCAAGTGAAAGCAAAACAACTGAGTGCATCAATGTATTCATGAATGTACTCACAATTTGGAGGTGCAGTAATATTGGGTTGGAAAGTCATAATCCAATGGACAATGTAGACGTATGTCTCCACTGACCATGTGGGGTTTTTCTGCAACTCAGATCCCACCATCTCAAAAGTATTGGTGCTCCTAGAGAACAGAGGTATTTTTCACAGAATCAGCAAAGAATGACTTGTATTGAAGATTGAGATACATTTTTGATATCCATGTAAAACATCCATCCATCCATCCATCCATTTTCCAAACCGCTTATCCTACTGGGTCGCGGGGGGTCTGGAGCCTATCCCGGAAGCAATGGGTACGAGGCAGGGAATAACCCAGGATGGTGGGCCAGCCCATCGCAGGGCACCCACGTAAAACAGAGCTACTTTATTTAAAGAGAAAATGGGTAGTTTCCACAAATCCTATCTTGCTATTCATGAGAGACACAGATACATACTGTATGTACAGTATTTTTGGGGTTAGAGCACGGAGTCAGACAGGATTAGCAGAGGTTAAGAATCATGTTCACTGATGCCGATGCCTTTACTTTGCTGGCCATAAACCTTCCGCACACAGGCATGGAACCCAAACATACTGAGCAGGGTGGTCCTTAAAAATCAACTTCTGAAATTTCTTGCTCTCACCCCATAGTTTTGTTCTTTGACATCAGAAAATGTTTTTAAAAAAATTTATTTTATAATAAAATAACTTTTTTTAAAAAAAGGAAGGTTAAAAACATTGGTGGCATGGCAGTACTTTTTGTAGTTTAAAGTCCAACATGCAACAGACTGGTGTATACTAAAAATTCTCTGAAAACTTGTGCCAACTAAAACTGGAAATATTACAAACATATTTCATCATTGCCATCCATTAGAACATCTAAAATTGCTGAAATAGGTTGAGTAGAAGATAGCATTGAAATGTTATTGATGAAGACTTTGAATATATAAGCCAAATAACTATAAAACAGTGGTTATTAAAACTGACCACAAAAATATTGCTTTGCTATTTTTCGTGAATTTGATTTTCTCTGATTTGACTCATAGATATGGAGGAAAAGAGAATCACAGCTGAGAAGAAATGTTCTGCACAGCATACACAAGATTCTGTGTCATCATTCCAGCATGCTGTCATTATTTTGCTTTTTCTCGAATGCATATTACAAACAAAACATTTTTTGATTTTTTTATTACTTGTAAAACAGACCTTAAGAACATTGTCAGCCAGTTTACTGTGTTGTTCCCTTGAATCCAGGATGCCCAGTTGTGCTCATTCATTGCATCGTACAGTTGATTCAAAGATGCAGAAAATTGCTCATAGCTGCTGTTGAGATTTTTCCAGTCTGACAGGATGGTTGTGACATTGATGACATTCTCCTCAGGGGTCTGGAACAATTCCAAAAACCTGGTTCCCTAGTTTTAATATCCAAAGAGATATGTGCTTCGCTTAGCATAAATTTGATAACAGAAAATATACTTTTTTAAAAGAAAAGAAAAACTATGAAAAATATAATTAATACAAACTCATTTCCAAAAAGCTGAGATACTGTGTAAAATGTAAACAACAGAATGCAATGGTTGACAAATCATATAAATCCATATTTATAAAAAAACAACATATCACATGTTGAAACTGAGAAATGTTATTGTTTAATGACAACTGTGTGCTCAATTTGAATCTGATGCTAGCAACACATTTCAAGTTGGGATGGGGCATGTTTACCACTGTTTTGCATCACTTTTAACAAAACCCTGTAAACATTTGGGAACTGAAGAGACCAGTTGCTGGAGTTTTGAAGGCAAAATGTTGTTAATTGGCAACAGGTCAGTAAGATGATTAGGGATAAAAACACCCCCCCCCCCCCCCCACAGAGTATGCGTATCTGTGCAGTGAAGATGAGGAGAGGTTCACTACTCTATCAAAGAACAATTTAAGAATAATGCTCCTCAACGTAATACTGCAAGGAATTTATGAATTTCATCATCTATAGGACATGCAATAATATCATTAAAAGATTCAGAGAATCCGAAGAAATCTCTATATACAAGGGACAAGGTTGAAAACCAGTATTGGACAGCTGTGAGCTTCAGGTCCTCAGGTGGCACCGCATGAAAAACAAGCATTATTCTATTGTGGAAATCACTGCATGGGCTCAGGAACACTTCTGAAAAGCACTGTTTGTGAACACTGCTCATTGCTGCACCCACAACTGCAAGATGAAACTCTACCAGGCAAAGAAACCATATCTACACATGATCCAGAAATGCCATTGACTTCTTTGGGCCCAAGCTCATTTAAGGTGGACTGAGGCAAAGTGGAAAACTGTCCTGTGGTCTAACGAATCAAAATTTCAGATTCTTTTTGGAAATCATGGACATCGTGTCCTCTTGGCCAAAGAAGAGAGAAACCCTCCAGATTGCTTTCAGCGGACATTTCAAAAGCCATCATCTGTGATGTTATGGGGGTGCATTAGTGCCCATGGCTTGGCTAACTTGCACATCTGGGAGGGCACCATCAATGTTGAATAAATACAGGTTTTAGAGCAACATATGCTGATATCCAGATGGCCATGTGTATTTCAGCAAGACAACGCCGAACCACATTCTGCTAATATTACAAAAGCATGGCTCTGTAATAGAAGAGTCCGGGTGTTAGAGTGGCCTGCCTGCAGTCCAGATCTGCCACCCACCGAAAACATTTGGTGCATCATGAAACAAAAAAATACAGCAAAGGAGACCCTAAACCGTTGTGCAGTTGAAATACGATATCAGGCAAGAATGGGACAACATCTCACTTTCAAAACTCCAGCAACTGGTCTTTTCAGTTTCCAATCATTTACAAAGTGTTGTTAAAAGAAGAGGTGATGCAGTACACTGGTAAACACTGTTCCAACTTTTTTTAAACGTGTTGCTGGCATGAAATCGAGCACATAATTGTCATAAAACAATAAAATCTCTCAGTTTCAGCATCTGATATGGTCTTTGTTCGATTTTCAATTAAATATGGGTTTATATGAATTCTAAATCATTGCATTTTGTTTTTATTTACATTTTATACATTGTCACAACTTTGTTTTCATTGGAGTATAGAATTTGTTGAGGCTGCAACCACAACTTTTAGAATATAATTATGGCAGTATCAGTGTAAAGGAATCATGAAAGCATGGCAGGAGTATGTAGTGAAAAGTAATACAAAGAAACTATCAGGACTTGCCATGTGGGTGAACCATCAATAAGCAGTGCCAATGCACACAGAACCAAGACCAATTTTAATTTAATTCAGATAATTTAGAAGGATATGTTTCATCTGAGGACAACAATCTATAAAACTTTCTGTAACAATGTTGTCTAGTGTATTTCCCTTACTTACTTTCTCCACCACTGGCATCCACTGGGCAAGCAGAGTATTTGGCAGGTAGGACCTGTTGCAAAAGACTAACTCCCACATGAGGGGATCCCCTGAAGGCAGACTGGACTGTGAGGACCACTGATTGATGAGATCACTACAATTTAGGGATCCCTGTGACAAAGCCATTTAGAAACAGTTAGAGTAAAACAGGTCATCTTAAGAGGCTACTGTAATGCTCTGTACAAAACACAAATTGAATAGATATTTAGATACAAACTTGTGATAAAAACATTTTCACTACCTTCTCAATGGTCTTCACTATGGCCTTTGGGAGTCCCGACAGCCAAGTATTTCCCTGGAACTCATTCGGCAGGACAGGCCCAAACACCTGCTGAATGCCACGGGCCTCACTCACCAGGAAATCCATTTGCTCTGGTTGGTAAAAATGATCATTCCACATAGCACTCAGTCAAGTATTCATTTACTTAATATGTTCATTCCTTCCAGTTGGCAGGTAAAAGCTGACCAATCTTATATGAAAGACATGCATATATCGATATTTGAATCACTGTGGTGGTTATAGATGCCACAATCCAAATCATGCTCAATATACACGTGATAGTTTTGCAATTAGGCATCCATTTGATTATGTATTTTCCTGAAAGCCTGAAATTTTCTTCAAAACTGAAAGAGTTCACACTTAATACAAATATTAGCAATCAGACATCATAACACAAAAAGATGTGACTGTAGTTAGGATCAGCAATTTATTTTTTATCATTTAAAAAAGCTTCTCCATCATGAAAGTGTACTCATTAAGCCAATATATGTGAAACTTACAGAAATATTTTTAAAAATACAAGACAAGTGGTCTGACTTGCCTCTCAGGGTGTCCAAAATTTGTATGGCCAAATCCATAGAGATGTGACTGCCTGTGAGGAAGGTGTTCAAAGACGACAAGCCTGGGAGCCCCTCCAGCATTTTCAGTGTTGATATCAAGCCAAGAAGCCTTAAAGAAGACACACTAACTGTTGTTATCCATCATAATGTCCCTCACTTCTTAAGTCATGAACATCTACGGGTATTTGTTGTTCATTCAGCCAAACTTCGTTAAGTTAAACTGGGTTACAGATATATTTAAAATTATACATAAAGAACACTAAAAAGGTTGCAGAATATTTTATAGAAATATGTAAATGCGTATGTATGTTTAAATGGGCTAAACTACTTGGTAACTCTTTGTACGATGTAACCCAAACTTGGTTTTTCAGCTACTATTTACAAAATGGAAAAGAGCTGAAGTCATGCATATTATTGTTAAAATGACTGTTTCTTTGTACAATGTATTTCCTTAATTTACAGCTTGTTTACTTGTATTGCACACATAAAGGACATTTTTAATACACTCCTCTCTTTCTTATAGCACAATAGCAGCAAAATTGGTCATCTGAGTCCTTATTAATCCCTTTAGTCATGGGTTAGATCAGAAGTATAAAACATCATGTTTGATCGCTTGTGAAAGGTAACTGTTGGGCTGGCATATAATTGCATACTTTTTCTCCTCCTGGCCCCCATAAAGCTGACTGCTGCTCTCTGGATTTACGGTGGAATTCTGAACACTCCAGCTGTAGATCTGCAGCAGGTTGTTTAACAGCTCTGTGGTAAATGTTATGTCAGTAGAAGCTGCTTCACTGTTCCACGGATGCAGCAGCTGCAGAGAGATATGAAACGTGAAACAGACCCACATTCGTACAAAGGTCACACACAAAGTTATAGGTCACGTTTAGCAGAGCCACAATTCTGTTGTATAGACAACAAGGAGGTAAGGTGACAAAGATTTTATTCTACAAATGTACAAGTCAGTTTTCATGTAGTGGCTACTAGAGAAATAGGTAAAGCACCTGCGGCTGATAGCATCAAGAAACAGGAGTAATACCTTCCTGTCAATCTTAAACAAGAGTAATACCCTGTTGTCAACAGTGATGGCTCAAAAGAGAGATTATGGAAGAGAAAGGGTACAGAAAGCTTGGGGTGGGTGACATTGTGAAAAAGGAGAAAAGAGCAAGACAATAATACGCAACTTGGGGTATTCTGCATTGTAAAACATTTTTGACAGAATTAAAAATAAATATGAAAAAAATATGAAAAATATGAAAATCATACAATTACAGATCTCTTTAATGGTATTTTGAGTCAAGACAAAATTGTCAAGACAGGGCAAATACAGTACGACTGGTAAGCATTCACTCACAGAACAATGTGCCAAATCAGGTTTTACCAAATGCCTTTGTGTGACCTTTTAAAGATATTTTTGTCTTTACTTTGGCAATTCACTCATAGAATAAATATAGCAATGCTAAGTAGTTCCATAACAAAATGTACTACAGAAATGGCTACAATTTATTATTTGTTTATTTAATACTGTATATTATTACTTATATACATTTTACTTTTCACTTTGCAATAGGTCTGTTGGAATATAGCATGTCTCTGGACATTACACCATGGAGAAAACCATCACTATTTTTATCCAGGTCCTATATTTGTTTATATATACAGACGCTCCTTTACTTACGAACGTTCAACTTACGAGCTTTCAGACATACAAACGAAGAGGACTGTAAGTCCAAATTGTGTTCACTGGGCTCCTGTTTCCTGTCCGCAACATCTTTTGTTTTTTTTTCTGCGCTCTAGTTCCGCCTAGTACGGCTTCTGTCTGCTACTCCCGCTGCACAGCAGTGTAATGTGCGTACTCCCGGCATCCAAGTTCTTAGCACTTGCGTTTGCCCTTAAAATGATGTTGAATAATGACTTACGAACATTTCAAGTTATGAATGGCCGTTTGGAATGTACTGTATCTCATTTGTGAGTAGAGGAGCGTCTATATATATATATATATATATATATACTGAACAAAAATATAAACGCAACACTCTTGTTTCTGCTCCCATTTTTCATGAGATGGACTTAAAGACCTACAATTCATTCCAGATACACAATATTACCATTTCTCTCAAACATTTCTCACAAATCAGTCTAAATGTGTGATAGTGAGCACTTCTGCTTTGCTGAGATAATCCATCCCACCTCACAGGTGTGCCACATCAAGATGCTGATCTGACATCATGGGTAGTGCACAGGTGTACCTTATACTGCCCACAATAAAAGGCCACCCTGGAATGTGCAGTTTTTTGCTTTATTGGGGGTCTGGGGACTCAGAACCGGTCAGTATCTGGTGTGACCACCATTTGCCTCATGCAATGCAACACATCTTCTTCGCATAGAGTTTATCAGATTGTCAATTGTGGCCTGTGGAATGTTGGTCCACTCCTCTTCAATGGCTGTGCGAAGTTGTTGGATATTAGTGGGAACTGGTACACGCTGTCGTATACGCCGGTCAAGCACATCCCAAACATGCTCAACGGGTGACATGTCCGGTGAGTATGCTGGCCATGCAAGAACTGGGACATTTTCAGCTTCCAAGAACTGTGTACAGATCCTTGCAACATGGGGCCGTGCATTATCTGTCTGAGTGGCTGGTCTCAGACGATCTTGGAGGTGAACCTGCTGGATGTGGAGGTCCTGGGCTGGTGTGGTTACACGTGGTCTGCGGTTGTGAGGCCGGTTGGATGTACTGCCATATTCTCTGAAATGCCTTTGGAGACGGCTTATGGTTGAGAAATGAACATTCAATGCACGAGCAACAGATCTGGTTGACATTCCTGCTGTCCGCATGCCAATTGCACGCTCCCTCAATGCTTGTGGCATCTGTGGCATTTTGCTGTGAGACAAAACTGCACATTCCAGGGTGGCCTTTTATTGTGGGCAGTATAAGGTACACCTGTGCACTACCCATGATGTCAGATCAGCATCTTGATGTGGCACACCTGTGAGGTGGGATGGATTATCTCAGCAAAGCAGAAGTGCTCACTATCACACATTTAGACTGATTTGTGAGAAATGTTTGAGAGAAATGGTAATATTGTGTATCTGGAATGAATTGTAGATCTTTAAGTCCATCTCATGAAAAATGGGAGCAAAAACAAAAGTGTTGCGTTTATATTTTTGTTCAGTGTATATATATATATATATATATACACACACACTGCATATTTGTTGGTACATAAAAGGCATATATCTAAGAAATTAATTATTTCAGTATTCTGTAACTACATAATTTTTGAATGTGACCCCCAGTGCTGCTGATAGAAATGCAGAACAGAAAGGAAGGAAGAAAATTTTTTGTGCAAAAAAAACATTTCTTGTATTCTACCTTGAAAATGTGTGATAAAATAATCAGATATTTAATTCTGTGCAAACGTCTTAAATGTTTAAGGCTATGTATCTAGGTAGTAAGTTTATATTCACTCAGAAAAAAACACTATTTAGCAGAAGACATGCAAATTAACAATAACACAATAAGAAATAAAAATTTATTCCAGTTTCAGATGAACACCGCTTCAGTTCCCAATCCACTTTTCGGGGCATGTCAAGAATTCCATGTGTTTGTTAATTAATCAAAAAAAAAAATCAGTCAACTGATTGATTGATTAATTAACTCAATGAGATATTGATTATTCAAACATGGTAAAGTGGCTTAGTCAAAAAAATACACGATGGTTACTGCGACAGTCTGAGACATTTTGAAATTGCAGTAGCTGACCCTCTTTGACAGGCAGCAAGTTTTACACCAACACAAAAATCATTTAAAGATTATTGCCTAAGACTTTTGCAGAGAACTGTATGTTCACAATAAGTATATGAGTGATCTGTAGTTTATGCTTATATTATCAATTAACAAATATTTAAACAGGGGGCGGCATGGTGGTGCAGTGGTTAGCACTGTTGCCTCACACCCGGGTTCGAGTCCCCGCCTGGGTTACATGTGTGTGGAGTTTGCATGTTCTCCCCATGTCATCGTGGGGTTTCCTCCGGGTACTCCGATTTCCCCCCACAGTCCAAAGACATACTGAGGCTAATTGGAGTTGCTAAATTGCCCGTAGGTGTGCATGTGTGAGTGACTGGTGTGTGAGTGAATGGTGTGTGAGTGTGCCCTGTGATGGGCTGGCCCTCCATCCTGGGTTGTTCCCTGCCTCGTGCCCATTGCTTCCAGAATAGGCTCCGGACCCCCCGCGACCCAGTAGGATAAGCGTTTTGGAAAATGGATGGATGAAAATATTTAAACATATTTAGAAACATGTTGTAGTAGGAGAGAATACCTTTTGGATTAGAGCACTTTCCGTATTGACCATGCTGAAGCCATCACTAAGGGGTACATCAGCACCTGCATAAGAAAAATACAAAAAAGGTTTCTTCACATTAGATGGAATCAAATGGAAAGAGGAAGAAGAGGACACCAGTAACTATAGACATATATTCTGACTACCATACAATGTTAAAGAGACAGTTCACTACAAAACTAGGTTGTTATTCCAGCCCATCTAAAACATATTTTTTCATTGGATAGAGCACGGGCACCCTGGCAAGATCTTCTGCGCAGTGTTAGGATTGGTGTGTAGAGTTTGACAGATAAGAACAGTTCTTGCATTATACTGCTCACTACAAAGTCTGTGGATTATCTTGAGTGACCGGGTCATGATTTCTGGTAAGAGACACTGCTGGGTCTTTCAGTCCCATTATATTCTAGAGAAGACCAACATTTCTATGACCAACAGCTCCAAAGCTAGGCAACTTCCAGCAGAACAATATTATACCTAACAGCAGAGGTGGAAATTTTCCGTCCAGAAAGTACAAATCCAGACCAAGATTTTGTTCCAACCAACCAGTTGAGTACTCGTTATGCTCAACTGGGTGATTGGAACAAAATCTTGGTCTGGATTTGTACCTTCTGGTACCTACAGCCATCTCAAAGTCTTTGCATCTCACTTCGCTTGCCAAGAGAATCAAATTTCCTGATTGCCAGGGGTCTGCACTCCTACACTCCTACAAAATTATAGTTCGACTATAATTTTTTCGGCAGATTTTTCCCCTAACCAGCACTATTGCATATTTATCTTCTCAAAGATTTTTTACTTTTTAATCATGACAACATATCTCATTCGGTAACCAGTGAAGTAGCTGTTCATCGTAACAGTGGTGGCTTACACAGACAGCAGTCTGAAATGGTTTTGAATTTTGGGGAACAGTATTCAAGCGTGACAGGTATTGTTTTCGGCTGCCACAATGTCTACACAGCCGAAACACTGTACCTACACTGTACATACCATACCTTTGCTAGACCAATTCTGGATGTACTGTAAGATGTTGGTAACAGCATCTATGGACATGTTCATCATGGAAACAGGAATGTTAATTTGGGGGATGTTTCCTTGGATGGTGTTTGCAGTCCTAAAGTTGCAAAAACAAAGGCAAACAATGGGTTTTAATGGGTTCAGAAACACAGGTTATGCATTTCCATGCACAATCACACATACTAATTTATTGCCATAGAAACAAGGCTTGAGACACAGCGTTACTTTGATATTTATATATGTATTTAAGCTTGCATGTCAACACAAACCGGCATATACAGAAATACACACCAACCTACTGTGAAAAGGACTCTTAACACCCTTGACAAACTGGTCCTGCAACATTTACTAGCAGGTGCAATGTCAAAATCGTGCTAAATGAGAAGAGGCTTTGCGGGCACCACGCCTGCTTTTTAAGCCTGACATAAAAGCTTGCATTCTTATTCATACTTCACAAGGAAACACTTCCATAATAAAGTAAATGGCAAACTTTTAAAGAATCTAAAGTGAATGAAAGAATCAACAGTTATCGACACAGTACAAAAACACATTTACAAACTATAATGGCAGAACATGTGCCCTCTCTCATGACCTACCTCTTAATGCTGCTCAGCAGCATGGTCACCTCCTGCAGTTTGTCTTCTGCACTGGAAGGAATGAAAAGCTCAGGCAGGCCCAGAAGGGCATCCCAGATTAAACTGTCTGACTGGATTTGTTCAAATGCCAGTACTCCCCCACCAATGGCCTCCAGCAGCAACATAGGTTTGGTGAGGAGCAGATTGGCTGCCACCTTAAATTACAGAATACAGAGAATCAAAAAACAAACAAGTCATGCAAAATGTAATAATTATTCTTTTTTAATCATTACATTTCACTGTGACCATTTTCTAGGTAAGTGTATGAGTTGTTGGAAAGATGGATGACTCACATCTAACAAAACAACTAAGATATGATTCCATAAAGAATTTTGTGTTTATCTATTTGTATGAGAAACATTAATGTAAAGCAATATAAGTATTCAACCTATACAGAATCCATTAATTTTCTATACCCCCATATCCTATGGAGGGTCATAGAGGTCCAAAGCCTATCTCAGAAGTTACAAACTCAAGGCAGGGATTCTGGGGCACCTGAATCTATGTGGGGACTCTCCAATTAATTTCTAAGGGGAAAACTGTAATTGCGACATGACGACCTTAAACCCTACCCAGCCCTAACCTTAACCATAACTAACCAAACAAAATTTGAGTCTTTTGGTATTTTTACTTTTTTAATTGCAGTCACAGATCTTTGGGGGGACCTGAAAAATGCCCCCTTCCCCACAATGTCAAAATAATAGGTTTTTATTACATTGTTGGGGACGTTTGATGATATAAACCTAATACACACACCCAGATTAGGTATCTATCTTTGTGGGGACTCTCCATTCATTTTAATTGGCATACCCCTAATCCCAACTACACTGCCAGAAAAAAGAGTACCAATTTGTACCTTTGCTTGTCACTGGGGCTGTACACCTATTGTATGGTCTGCCAATTGTACCCTAGCTGTAGGTTAATGTACAATTGGCCGACCCATGAGGGCGCAGGCCCAGTGACAAGCAAAGGTACAAATTAGTTAAAGAAATTCTGATAGTGTATGAAAATCAAAACCACTACCCAATGCAACCAAACAAGATACAAGATGCTTATTTTTTATTTTTTGATTGCATTCACAAATAAAAAAAAAAAAGATTTCCATTGTGGGAACTGAAAAACGTTCCCCACAAGGTCAAAATAAGTGGTTTTTAATAACACTGTGGGAACATTTATTACAAAGTAATAAATACTTACATACACACATAAACACACACACACACACACACACATACAGATAGTCTGGCTACTCCAATTCAAACTCCATACAGTGATGCCAGGGCAAACACTTGAACCCATGTGAAACAAGAGTGCTAACCACTGCATCACTGTGCCTCTCCCCTCTGGACCAGAATGTAGCAGAAAAATATACTCAAGATATTCCTACTTTACCTGGTTCAGAGTTTGCAGGAATGCTTCCAGAAGTGTGTCACTGGAATTACAGAAGGATATCAAAGCAAAGGAGAAGGGATCCGAAGAACTTTGGTATGATGAATTGAGGGTAGACAGGACTACAGTACAAAGAGATTTCTTTAGGATGTTGACAGAGTCCTTCATTAGCACCTCCTTCGGGAAAAGAAACACACAATTTTGTGAAAAAGCATTATTTTTCCCATTTTGCATGAATTAGTTAATGCTTTAATTCATTTAATTTATTATACATAGCTTAGAATATCGATAATAGCTTATGTCACAGGCCAAGAACCAGTTTTGGTAACCGACAATCGGTCTGTCAGGTAGTGAGCTGACAGGAGGGCAAACCCATGTTATCCCTTCGGGCTATACCCAGCCAGTCCCCATGGGGAGAGACCTGGCCACCAAACCCTCACCTTCGTGCTCCCGCCCCAGGCCTGGCTACAGCGTGAGGCCTTGGTCTCCCCAATCCGGGCAGGGTAACAAATTTCTTATTTTTAATCATCACAGGAATCAAACTGAACTGCACTTAGTGATGCAGCACCATGACCAACTTACCTTGGGAGACCCTACCAGGGGTAACTGCCCCCAAAAATATGGCTCCCAGAATTACAGAAGTACCCAAACCCCTCCACCATCATAAGATGGCGATTCACCTTACTTTATTTTTCATTATGGAAATATGCAAGAATTCACCAAGGTGTTTGACAGCATTGTGAAAATTATACACACACACAGTGAATTTCTGGAACTTGAAAGCCTCTTAACCCGATTTGGACCTCAAACGGTTTGGTTGAGAAAAAGCTAGCCACAACTCGACTCAGAACTTGTCTTTGTATGTGTGGTTTTTCACATGTGTATTACTTTTATTTTGATTGTAAATGGGTTGATATGTTTAAATAGGCAATCATTTGGGGGTCTGGAATGGATTAAATTCATTGGGATTATTTATTATGGGGAAATACAACTTGGACCTCGACCAAATCGCAACTCGACCAGCCTTCTCGAATGAATTAAATTCTTGTTACAAGGTACCATTGTGTGGGTATACAAACACACACACACACACACAGACACACATATATTGTATATGGGATGGCTTACTGACACAGCAAGTGATCATAAAAAAGAGGTAACTATCCAGATGACCCACCTGATTTGTCAAAACGGTGTTGTTAATGACATTCATGATTGTCCACGTGAAATTTAATGGATCTTCCTGGCTGGAATCTTAAAAACACAACATTTATTTGAAAGTCAAAATCAGTGTTTCACTTTAAAAATTGAATACATCATATTTATACTTTTCTCTGAAATTAATGGGTCAGTTTGGTTAATCCATAACTTATCATCAAGTAACTTAGAGCTACAACTTTTGGATGGATGAAGTAAGCAGAACTAAACTGAGTATATGACTTAGGGATAGGCATCTCCATAACTTAGGCCGCTGCAATACAAGAATCCAATACAAAGATACATATGAAGGAACTACTAATGCAATATGATATGATTCACCCCTATTGCGATACAGTGCATTTTGATACAATTTGATTCAACATAATGTGATTCAACACAATACGATGCTATTCAAAAGAATATGATGCTATGCAATTCAATGTGGTACAGACAATTTGAAAGCAGTGGGGAACTAGAGATGAGAGAGCACGCTTGAGAAACAGGGGAATCAATCTAAATCTAAAATTACTGGTTACATTTCTGAATAATAAAGGCATAGGGCCTCTGCTACAAATGATATAGTAAAAAATCTGATTTTAACGATGCAAAGGTGTGAGAAACAATGCATCCCGAGTTCATCCCAAATTGTATCTGGCGCACACTTTTTAAGTGGGGGAATCACACCATAAATTTTAAGCTGGTGCACCGACTGAGTGGGTGAATCTTACCATCCTTAATGTGACTGAAAGCAATGTTGCTTGAAAACTAGCACTGTTATGTTACCTCACATCTTTAGAGTTCAGGGTACAAATCTTGTCTCTGTTATCTGTATGGAGCTCTTGTTGGGTTTCCTCTGAATGACCCAGTTTCCTCGTTCATTTCAAAAACATGCTAAGTGTTGTTTGTAGTGTGTCAGCATGTGCAGGTATGTGCCCTGGGATGGACTGACATCCTATACCTCGTGCCCTATACTGCCTAGGATAAAATCCACCCCCTCCCCCACAGGATTGTTCAGGACAAAAAGTTGATTTGGGGACTTTAAAAGATGACATATACAAAGTACATATAATATGTAGTTGAATTAATTTCTATGCAGTCTTTTTGTGCAAAGTTTACAAATTCAGAGACTGAAGACATACTTATGATGTTATCCCATATGTTCACAATCTGTGACTTGTCAGAGAATTCTTTCAGGGCAGAACGAACTAGACCTCCTTTCTGAGAACTGTCCAGGTGCAGGGACCTGAATGGCAGAAGTGAATCCCTAGAAAAGACAAACAAAGAGATCTGGTGTGTAATTAGCTTACATAAATCTCCCACCTTGTACGCGTCTTACAGTTCGGCGTCTGACTACCCTGTGTGTTTCATGCCTAATGTAGACTAATAAAGAGCGTGTTTTCTCCGGCAATGCCTCGGTCCACCTGACGCCACAATATTATATGTTATATATTGTTATATATTAGGTCTCATCATTGCGTTATATACTGTTATATATTAATTTTCCTTCAAAATAGGATTTGAAGACATACAAAGGCATTTTATGTAGCTTAAAGTGATACTGCCTAGGTTTTGTTGTGACTAACAAAACTAAGAAGAGCATACATTTCTGTTAAATTGAAGAAGCCAGACTATTTCCACATACACTTTGATGTCTGACTTCCCATCTTTAACATGTACTCATTCTGATGGCACTAGCTCAGTCACAAAAAAGAGTGTAGATAACAAGCATTCCACTGGAGTCATCAACCTCTGATCTCGCGTGAGAGAAACAGGTTTGCAGGGAGCGCTGGTTTGTGTTTGGAAAATAAATATGACTAACAAGCTGACCTTTATCATTTTTAATGTCATTTATAGTATAAAAATCCAGCTTTGTTGTCTTTTTTCCATTTCTATTGGTCAGTGGCGGAACAACTGCACACTGTTCACTGGACACTGAGGCAAAAATGAACCACACCTCCTCTTTCCAAATTCTCACTTAGGGCCTGCCATTGCCAGTTGCAGTAGTTGCATTTAAGTAGCCTTGAAATATCGTACCCATCACGTACTCCAGTAGTTAGCAAATTCCAAAAATACACGCCTGGACAACATAGTTTGACTACAAAACATTACAAACTATTACATTACAAAACTGTGTTGTACGAAATATTTTTTGTGTTACGACACCCACTGTAATTCTACACATAAAAATTATATACGTAAAAGATTACATGAGAGTAGCATGCCAAAAGCCTATGTAATATGCATGATATCAGTGCCTTATTACTCATGAATGCTTTGCATACATGTGAGATATGCACACCTACCAGTCCGCGCCTACTAGTAGTGCATAGTTCAATAGATCAATGTTACTAGGTATGACCAGTTACACAACAGTCACATGAACATGCCAAACAATGAAATTACTAATATTTTGTTCTGTAAGGAGGAATACAATGGCATTTCCTTTTAACAACAAATACTACTCTGTGGCCTTTGCTACTCATTTATTAAAAAACACCCACGTCCACCAGCAGATGAATAGTGCAATTATTTTTAACATGGTAGAGTGAAGACCAAAATTCAGTCTTTGCTTTAATCTGATAACTTAGCTGGCATTCATTCAGCAGTTGTAATGCGAACCACTGTTTTTTTTGCTGCCCCGTTTATCTGGGAGCTTTTTTTGTTTTTGTTAAAACTATATCTGAAATCCACTTTCATAAATAATTAGCCTTAAATGTAACCCACATCATTTAATTAGCCAGAGTATTCAGAGCTTCTTCATCTATCAGTTATATAGTTCAGCTACGTCACACATACTTTCAAAAACATTAACAAATGTATTCCGGGGTCCACTATTGCTACCAGCTTTGTTTATAATTTATGTCTGTTATTATCTCCTTAATTGTTTTCATTTACTCAGAATTTCTTTTTATACTATTAACTCAAATTAATATTTGCATAAATATTGATTTTTTAAAATCTTTCGTTATCTATGTGGAAAACTTCTATAAAGTGGTAATCAAGCTTAATTACTGCTGCATGTACACAGATCAGAGATATGTAAAAGCTGCCTTATTGAATCATCTTTAATTTAGTCATAATCCAGAAATGACAGCATATAACAATGGGTTGAGATACAGAAGTTCCTAGTAGATCCTCTCCTCTGCAGCAGTTAAATAAAATTACAGGTCAGATTTTAAACCAACTGACCATTTTTAACTTCTTTTAATGTGCAATAAAACGTTTTAGTCTTGTACCATCAATAGTCATAAATATTTAAATATTTATATACATAAGTAAATGTGAAAAAATGCAACTGCAATCTTTAAAGGATTACACGGGAAAGCCTACCTCAAAGAAGCCTCAGAATTTCCAAACATGCGGTTCATCGGACTCACTGGTTCATAGGATTTGTTGGCGCACACACTATCGGTGCTGCACAGCAGAGTCTGCAGAAAGGGGAAGAATCCCGCACTGGGAAGGTTCCGGGGGGCCACATAGCCTGCAGGTGGACAAAATCATCTATTGTCATATTAAGAAATCACCATCAAATGGAGTTTACCAAAAAATACAGAACAGCTATTACCCAAGTATATTCTCATTTTATAATTCATTTTTTCCTCCAAATGTTACATGTATCGTTCTTAATCTATATTTTGGTCTGTGGAGTTACCATTCTTGGTGTACAGCCCTGGGCTTCAGACATAAATGCACCTATTTATAAAATTTGCATATTGGGTTTGCTTATTTAAGTTTGTAAATTTTGAGTTCAGAGGTTAAACATCAAATTTGCAAGTGTGTCCTTTCCTATAAGTCATTTAAAGTGTAACTTGTTTTGAGGCTTACTCATTGATTGCCATTACTCTGACCATTTACTAATAAAATCATGAATTAATGCTGAATATCATACCAATATCATTGTACCATGTTTTCAAATAAACCACTAGTGATGAACATTAGTGGTCAGAATCTTTCCCTGTAAGCTGTTGCCATGGGCAAAAAAACACCCAAACCAAGCCAGTAGTAATGAAGTCTGAATATTTACTTTAAAATATCTCCACATTCAGTCCATCACATTATAAAGCTACAAATAATAAGCTACAGTAAACACAATTAACAGAAAGACAGTTGAACTGTATGTTTATTGGCAACCGAATACTGCAGAAATAATTTTTAAAATCCACAATCTTCAGTCACTTCACACAAACAAAAAAGCTTCCTTTTGTACTCACATGCGTTTTTCAATACTGGAGGGAATTTGGATCGGGTTATGGCCAAGATAATGAAGATTATAAGGGGCCATATTATCAAAGCCAGAGACCAGACCTGAAAAAATATATAATACTGAATGAAAAAATACTGTTACTGCATTTCTTCTTCGTAAAGTTCTTGTATCATTTTTCAACCAACTTCTAACCACTTATCCTAGATAGCGTCACAGGGGAGCTTGGACCATATCTTAAGCAACAAGATTGGATACACCCTGTGTAGGATCCCAATCCATTACGGGGCTCATACACAAGGAGCAACATAGAAAACCAAATGAAACACTGACAATACAAGATGAACTTCATTTACTCCAGGCACTCAGAGCAGCAGTGGGAGCCAAACCCCAGTCCATGGAGGTGTGAGCCTAGAGTGCTACTTAGAGTTCTGTGTGGGCCTGAAGTTAAAGCCCGCGCGAGGCCGACCTTGACACTGAACCCAACACAGCCAAAACAGTAACTAGCAAATCTAAAACCCGAAACCGTAATTGTGGAAATATTATTCATATACATAAACGGAGACCGTCTATAGAATGCTGTCGGCGTATAAACCGTGAGACAGAACACGTCTCTTCATTTTTTACCCTCTAAACACAACACTTCTATACCTCTCCATGTGGCATTTTTTACCCTCTAGACATGATAAAATTCAAGTGTTTAGGCTATGGAACTCCAAAAGAGTCATTAATGCCTTAACTTACAAGTTGTCTTAAGACTACATGCAAATATAGAAGGTCATTAGGGCCAAAATGTCTTAAACTTATGGAACATCAAACAGGTCAAAAACAAGTGAATTTTAACACATAGAATATGTGCAGCATACACGTTAACTATGTGTTGTTAACATGTAGTCTACATGCATTCTAATTAAAATTAACGCGTAGAATATGCATAGAATATAGGTTAACCTGTTAACTACGTGTTGTTAATG
Source organism: Brienomyrus brachyistius (assembly GCF_023856365.1). Lineage (NCBI taxonomy): Eukaryota > Metazoa > Chordata > Actinopteri > Osteoglossiformes > Mormyridae > Brienomyrus > Brienomyrus brachyistius. The sequence continues at coordinate 34,471,254 of NC_064533.1, forward strand.
TATGGAACGCCAAATAGGTCAAAAACATGTAACATGTAAACATACGCATAGAATACACGTTAATAACACGTAGTTAACGTGTTTGTTAACGTGTATTCTGCATGCAGTAACGTATAGTTAGCGTGGATTCTACGCGTGAAAAATTAGAATTGCGAAGAATAAAAATAGTGACCAGCTACTATGGATCAAAAAGCTTATTCTTGTACAAATACTGTTTAAATATTTCGCTTATAGTAATGAAGAAGTCCGCTTACAGTATTCATTTTGGGGGTTTAATACATGACAACATACGGAACAAAATAGAATTACAGTGCTTATTTATTTTTAACGTTACTTTGATAAGCCTACTTTAATGCCTTTCAGTAACCCGTGTGCTTCTGACTAGCTACCCAAGGCTAATGCTAGAAAACATGACGGGAAAAAGAAAGTCATTTTCACTCAGTATTAAACGAACTTTCCAGCGCTCTAACACCTATATCTCACGGTTTATATCCCGATGGCATTCCATATATTTATTCCATTGCTAGCTGGATACTTGCTATGTAGCTGGTAAACGGGGGAGAAAGGGTGTTAAGTGGCGGCATGCAAAATGCGAACAAGCTAATGTTCCACTTACCGAACGCAAATAATGGTTTGCATATTTTAATAAATGAAGCCGATCGTGCCTGAAGTTAAAGAATAAAAAAACTTGACCCGAACCTGGTATGAAACCCAATACGAATTAGGTCGCAGACCTCTACATACACCTACTGAGCCACTATGCCACACAACAGGGGAAGCTGTTAATTGTGTCTCAACCGACAAAAGGTCTAAAAAAGTAGATGAAGGAAACCTAGGATTTCATAACAAAAAAAGTATTTGAATTATTGAATAATAACGATGTTTATAAAACGTTAATTATTTCAGCACATTAACATGGTTAAAAATAACATAGACATAATTAAAACAACAATAATCTAATATTTTTTAACTGATTTCAGTTAATATAGAAGGCAGATAGAAAGACAGAATGATGGGACATTTACTTACAGGCTGCCTATAAACGCTCAAGGCGTTTTTCCAAAGCAGAAGTCGCAGTTGCTGAAAAAATCTGGCCATTTGAGGACGGGCAGCTACAAACACACAGAGAAACGTCCGTTACCTTTAACCATAAATTGTAATGTTAATCAATATCAGTTCATTATCAATAGTTATATTGTCAGCAAAAAACGGTACAACCCAGGTACAATTTTGTTCCCTAAGGTACAAATAAGATCAATGTACCCTCGATGGTACACAAATGTTCATCAGAGTCTGAACTTAAAAGGCTCCTTTACCTACTGCTGTGGTACAACTTGAGGGTACAGCCCTAGTCACAAGTATTTGTACCCTCAGAGTACAAAGTGTATGACTGAATTCAAATAGACCTAATATGATTTCACAAATAAAATTACAAATGAGTGGCCAGTGTTATTACAAATTTAAATTAATTTACTAGTATTGTACAGGAAGACCATCACACGAAAGATCAACAAATACTTTTAAATAAATTTTTAAAAAGTTTTATATCTTAAACCAAATTCCATTTTGTTCATATATATAACATGTATTCATACCGGTACTTTTTAGTATAAGGTCACGTTTCACATGATTCACTCTGGACCGCATGCAGAGGGGCACAGGTGGCATATACCCCGAAATCTTAAATATTTACTGTGCCAACCCCCCACCCCCGGAATGATAGCTCTGGAATTAGAGTTCAGGTAACTTCATGTCAATTATAACTTACAATGTTAACATCACCTTTAAATGAAATTCGCATGCTTGTTTCGATTTTGTAAAATCGACAAAATCAACAGCAATCACATTAATTATTAATTAAAACCATAGTAAGTTCTCGGTTCTCTGTAAATGAAAAGGCATAGTGTGCATGTTATCTTATTCTATTAATATAGGCGACCTTAAAGAAAATGAGATATGATTTACCGAGTTTACTTCCTTGAGAGAAATGGTCAGCGACACCCAACGAGGTCTGTTGAGTCCGACGACTGCATGTCTTGACGTATCACGAAGTAGAATTTTCTTTTAATAAAGTTTCCAAAACGAAAGAAAAACAGAAATATAATGAACGCCACACAGCTCTCAAGAAATATTGCAAAATGTGTTATAGCGACAGTACTGCCGCCTCTGTTATGCTAGTTAGAAGGGGTGTGGGTATCTGTGTGTTTGAGCGTTTGTCTGTAGGCTGTCTTTTCCGCATAACTATATCATACTCAATACTGCCACGAACTCCAAATGCTCATATTATACAACAGCAGGATGCGATAACTCACCATCCTTTAAAAGTTACCGAAAAACGAAGGATCGGGGCTATATGAGTGACTTAGGACCTAAGGAAAAAAAAAACCTTAACACATTCGTCTGCATCGCTATACAACGGACTATAAACAGGAATTAATCATTTTTATATTACACTGAGCGTATGCTGTTTTTGAGGTTAGGTGGGTAGTACAGTTTTATTTTTTTATTCTGCCTCCTCTGTATACTTGCGGAGTTTGCAGACTCTACCCATGTCAGGACTCATTGGTCTGACATTCAGTTTAGTTAACTGGACCATGGAAAAAATTGATTGATTGATTATGGAGAAAATGGGGGAAATTATTAATTAATCAATTAATCAGTCAATCAATGAATCAAGTACAATTTTCTGTTTCACTCATTTGTCAATTTATTGGTGTGTGTCTCTATATAATAAATTATATAATTTTATATATGATTAAGTGTGTGTGTGTGCGTATATGTGTATATGTGTATATATATATATATATATATATATATATATATATATTTTTATCTATTTATTTATTTATTTTATTTATTTTTTTTAAACAAATGGGGGTTTAGGTTACATTCAATAATTGTAGGAATCAGTGAAAGGAAGTGAAACAGGAATGGCAGGATATCATGACTCAGACTCAGAGTTCACAGACCTTCATAGACGTAATCTGTAATATAAAGCATCCCAACCTGGGCCATGCGTCCTCAAAAAATGTTGCCTGTCTAGTGGTCCCTGAAGACCGGGTTGGAAAACACTGACCTAAAGGAAAGCCATGTGACACAGGGGGAATATGTAAATCTCACACATACAGAGGAGAGGTGGGATCTGCAACCCCCAACCCTGAAGGTGCAAAGCAGCACTGCTACAAGCTATTGGACCATAACAGTAAATCGTGAGACAGAAGTGTTAGAGCCGCTGGAAAGGGTCACCCCACAGAATACTGAAGCAGATAGCTATGCATAACCAAAATAAGCAATTTATTAAATTTAATGTACAGTATCTATTAAAAGCATTAGGGATACTGTTCAGTACTTTCCAATAAAGATTTAAAATGCACGAGGCTACTGATTGTCTGGCGATAAGCATTTTCCTGTCTGTGTAAGAATGGTGCTTGATAGAATCATAAAGCATTTTTGAAATAGTAGGTGTGGCATTGTTGTCTTTCCATGGTGAACGTCAGCATAAAAGTAGCTAAGCCCAGTCAATGAACTGTGAAACTTTTGTGAAAATAATGTACCTTCTATTGTTTGTATCCTTTGGTTTAGTTGCAAAAGCAGCCATTCATATAACAGTCATTCTTTGATTTGTCTTCCTTTGTTAATTGCTAATGGAGAGCAGGGAGAGAACATGCTTTGTATGTATGGGATCCTGGTTTCAACCACCAGTTTTTCCATCCTGATCTCTTGGGGAACCAGTGCGCAGCTCTGCAGGTTTGAGTGCTGTGCCAAAGCGTTACAGATTAGTTAACAATCTTCATCTGAATATGTTTATTTGATTGTAGTATTGTCTTACACTGCTCATAATTTCCACATACAAACGGGTTGGATAGAATAAATAAATAAATCATAAATTCAATATTGTATTCTGGTAGAATACTCAGATCATGTACCTTATTCAGAATACTTATTCAGAAGGAATGGGTAATTTTACATTCAGCAAAACATTATGACCACCCCCATATTACATGAATAACATTGACAATCTTGTTACAAACAACATATGTGAAGGTCTGGGATATATTATACAGTAAGCCAGCATTTCATACTTGTAATCAACATGTTAACTGCAAAACAAATGGGCATGAGTAAAGGTCGGAGTGACTAGATGAGAGTCAAATCATCACAGCCAGACAACTGAGCCAGTACTACAATGTACTCCCCACTGGAGTACAGTCTGGGGGCTGTTTTTTTTTTATTCTCCTCCTCTCTCCTCATGTTATTCTGTTTCTTTTCTTCTCTCTGTTTGCCCCTGTCTCCCGACCTGTCTACCCCCTACTGTGATGTTTGTGTATATGTATGGTCGGGTTGATGGCCAGTTTTTTCGCTGGTACTTGTGACTAGTGACATGGTGTATTGCAACAGCAATAAAGGGTTCTCATCTCATCTCAGAGCATCTCTGAAATGACAAGACTTGGGGGTCTTCATGGTCGGCTGTGGTTAGTACCTACTAAGAGTGGGAGGAGGGAAAAACCACAAACTGCCAACAGAGTGTTAGGAAGTCAAGACTTGTCCATGTAAGATGTGATCAAAGGCTATCATGTCTGGTACATACCAACAAAAGGACTACTACTAATAATGCTCATAGGAGTGATGTGTCACAACACACAGGGCATTGACCTCAGCTCCACACAGGCCTGTGTAGCTGAGGATTGGGCTTGTCAGTCCAACTCACCCCACAGATGTTTGACATGATGCAACAGAAAATGGTATTCATTGGACCAGGTGACCTTTTTCTATTTCCCCAAGCTCCGGTTCAGATGCTTTTGTTAGCATTGTAGGTGTTTTTAACAGTGGACAGGGATTTCATGAACTATCTGAATACGTAAAGCCAGTACTTCGACCTCACCCGACACATAAAACAGCTTTCAGACAATGACATTAATCCTCATATTCAAAACCATACTTGTTTACCTTTTAAATACTACTGCATTCTTTACTTGGTATTTCACCTCCTACACACTTTCGGTAGGCAGTCTTTGTCATTACTATGAACTGTGATACTAAGTTGTACTATTACTTGTGTAGTCAATTTTTGGATCTATGGAGGCCTAAAATCTTCGGAACAAATAACAGCATGACTAATTAGAATGCTTCCTCTTTCACGTCAGTGTCTGATTACAAATAAAAGGAAGAGGACAAAATACCCACTTAACATATGGAAGTAATTTTAAATATAAAATTTTACACTTATGAATATGGACCATAAAGTGAAAAAGACACCTGCAACATAGGCATTTGAAACATCTATTTTCCAAATCGCTTGCATTTGAAACATTTTTAACATAAAAAGCATGTCAACTTGCAAAGCAATCTGTCTTTTGCTTCACACAACCATTGGCTGTTGCGATCGCCCGGTGGGCAGGAAGGCAGCGAAGCCATGGAGTCAGGAATAGGGGTTTTGTTCCTCAAAAAGACAGGGCAGGGTACAGCACGATAAACAACATTAAGGACAGACCTGGGGAAACAGACTTGAACGCGGACTGAAATACACAAGACAAGCCGAAATAACAGGAAACAGGTGATCGCAATCAGGGCAGCACACGTGGTTAATGAGGGGGCGTGACACACACGAGGGCTGGACGTGCAGGTCATGACATGGCTTTTTAATAGCAGAGCTATTAATTTTGTAATTATCTTCAGCTCCTTGTTGGCTTCAAATTCAAGATAATATAAATAAATTCAAATAAAGCATACATTTGTCATAAAATAATAAAAAAATTCTCAGTCTCAACATTTCATATGTTGTCTTTGTTTTATTTTTAATTAAATATGGATTTATATGAATAACAAATTGGGCGTGGCACAGTGGTGCAGTGATGCTGTTGACCCACATCTCTGGAATGTGGGTTGAAGTCCCTGCCAGGCTTCCATGTGTGTACTTTACATGTTCTCCCCATGTCCTCATGGGGTGTTCTCCAGATACTCTGGTTTCCCCTCCCCACACTCCAAAATCATGCTGAGGCTAATTGGGGTTGTCAGATCGTGAATGGTGTGTGTAGGTATGCCCTGTGATCCTGGGCCAGGATAGGCTCCGGACCCCCCATGACCCTGAAGAGGATAAGCAGTTTCAGAAAATGGCTGGATGATTTACAAATCATTATGTTCTGCTTTTATTAATTTTTTATTTATATTTCCAAACTTTTTTGGAAATTGGGTTGTAGATTCCCATATATTACGTTAAAACTGAAAAGAAGGAGAAATACAACCTGTTACATGATTAAAGTTTACTGGAGTTCATTGTACAGAGGTGAACTTTCTCATACTTCACTCGACTATGGAAGTCTACGGTACTCTTTGGAGATTACAGCATGACACATGTCACAACCACTGGAATGTGATACAACTTGAAAGGTTTGTGAGCTCACAAACATTCGTCAGTGTTCAGTAGATGCTTATTGTTCTTGTATGTTTTATTCCAGGAACTGTTGTCAAAGTTTCATACAGCACCTCAATACAAGAAAACAGGTCTTTAATACATAAAAACCTCAATACATACATTACCTCAATATAGAAAAAAATGTATAAAAATATGTATAAATTTTCCTGTTTCAGTCATTTTTATTCCCTAATCACCACAGAAGAAACGCCAAGTGAAGATTTAGAAGTATAGGGAACTACATAAATTCTCATATTATTTAAATTATGGTTTCAAAACAGATTTAACCAATCAAAAAATATCAAGGCTCAAAATTCAATTTGATTACTTTAAAATCCTCTTCATCTATAGATTATTTTACTATAGGACATGAGACAACAATTCTTTGATCAATATAGCTATTCATCTCTCAGTCTTTAATCTTAGAGTCACATGGAGAATCTGTCAGGCAGCGCCGGTCACAAGGCAGGGTTACACCTCAGATGAGGCAGCAAATTAGTTTCCACAAATTTGTTTCCTGCTACATTAAATCAAGTATTTAATTTTTTCAAACAAAACTGCATATTCTTGGTCTTGCAATGTTGTTATTGACCATTTGTATTCTACCATTATGAAGTATTCGGCCCATCACAACCTTCAAAAAGTGTCTTCTGAGATCCATTTCTTCTGAGGACACCTCAGCTAACATCTTACCATTGACCCTCACAAGTTCACTATCTTTGCTGACTTTTCCTTTGAAAAAGAGTCAAGCTTCACTTGACTCTACTGCATGATCTATTCTCATATTTGTCAATTAGATTTAATTCCCACTTTAGTGTCATGGTGTCATTTATTTGTATAGTTAATCTGTTGTTAGGGTCAAAGCTATCTTCTGCTTCTTAATTGGAAGCTTACCATAGCCAGGGCTGGATGTATCTTTTCAGTGGCATTTCTTAAGGGTTCTCTCTTCTCGGCAGATTTTGCTGACAAAAGAGAGGGGGGTCCCCCTTGGCAGATTTCACTGACTGCGGCGAGGCGGTCAGCAGATTTCGAGGACTGGGGACTTTTTCTGGGCACTAGGCAGCTGCCTACAGTAGTTTGCCTATGCTTAGATCTGGCCCTGAGCATCGCAGCACTTATAACTTTTTTCCTTGACATCTATATTCTTGAAATGAATAACCTTTCTGAACTATACAGTATGTCACTCTGGACAAATGGACAGAATATGTGGAATTTAGATATTGTCATGCCTCATTTGTTGATCTTCTAGACAAATTAGACACATCTACTAGGTGTCAGGATCTGCCACTGCCAGTCCTGTCATGTTCCCATTTGGCTAAAAGATGTTGCTGGCCATCCCAGCTGTTCCTAAACATTCCCAGGCTAGTATTTCAATTACTCACACCTGTAACCAATCTGTGGTTCTTTACCTGAGTACATATGTTTCTGCCCCTGCCCTGTTATGCCGTTGCTCATTGTTGTGGCTGTGTGTTCATTTCCACTCATGATTTATTGGTGTTAGTGTTCTTTGTTACTGTTAAGGACATAAGAACGTAAGAAATTTACAAACGAGAGGAGGCCATTTGGCCCATCAAGTTTGTTTGGGGAGAATTTAACTAATAGCTCAGAGTTGTTAAAATTTTCTGTAGCTCTTATTTGAAGTAACCCAGGGTTTTATCTTGCGCTACACTAGCAGGAAGACTATTCCATACTCTAACTACACGCTGTGTAAAGAAGTACTTCCTCAAATTCATTTTAAAATGTTCTCCCTCTAATTTCCACTTATGGCCACAAGTTCTAGTATTTAAACTAATATTGAAATAGACATTTGGCTGAACAGCATCCGGACCTGTTAGAATCTTATGTACCTGGATCATGTCCCCTCTTAGTCTCCTTTGCTCGAGGCTAAACAGATTCAGCTCAGCTAACCTCTCCTCATAAGACATTCCTCTAAGACCAGGAATCATTCTTGTAGCCCTACGTTGCACCCTTTCCAAGGCAGCAATGTCCTTTTTAAGATATGGTGACCAAACCTGCACACAATATTGTAGGTGGGGTCTTACCAATGAATTATATAGTCGTAGCATCACCTCCCTTGACTTAAACTCCACACACCTAGAGATGTAACCCAACATCAGTATCCTCACACTGGGGGACATGGAAGCATCAACATACACATGTCTTTCTCATAATTAGCTACCCTTAATTCGTTGGAACCCATAAAATATCTGTACTTTATATTTCTGCTCCCTGCATGGATTACCTTACATTTATCTATGTTAAATTTCATCTGCCAGGTATCAGCCCAGTCGCTAATTAAATCAAGATCCCATTGTAGCCTCTGTGCTGCTAGATCAGTATCTGCTACACCACCCACCTTAGTGTCGTCTACAAATTTAACCAGTTTACTGTATGTATGGGTGTCAAGATCATTAATGTAAATTATAAACAATATCATCCATCCATCCATTATCTTCCGCTTATCCGAGGTCGGGTCATGGGGGCAGCAGTCTCAGCACGGAAATCACCACTTCATCCAGCTCCTCCGGGGGAATCCCAAGGTGTTCCCAGGCCAGCCAAGAGACATAGTCCCTCCAGCATGTCCTGGGTCTTCCCCGGGGCCTCCTACCAGTGGGACATGCCAGGAACACCTCACCAAGGAGGCATCCAGGAGGCATCCTAAGTAGATGCCCAAGCGACCTCATCTGGCTCCTCGCAATGCGGAGGAGCAGCGGCTCTATTCTGAGTCTCTCCCGGATGACCAAGCTCCTCACCCTATCTCTAAGGGAAAGCCCAGCCACCCTGCGGAGGAAACTCATTTTGGCCCCTTGTACTCGTTCTTTCGGTCACTACCCACAGTTCGTGACCATAGGTGAGGGTAGGAACGTAGATCGACTGGTAAATCGAGAGCTTTGCCTTTTGGCTCAGTTCCTTCTTCACCATGCAGTCCCCACATTACTGCTGACACCGCACCAATTCGCCTGTCAATCTTCTGTTCTATCCTTCCCTCACTCATGAACAAGACCCCGAGATTCTTAACCTCCTCCACTAGGGGAAGGACTCCCTCCCCGACCCAGAGAGAGCACTCCACCCTTTTCCGACTGAGGACCATGGTCTCGGATTTGGAGGTGCTGATTTCCATCCCAGCCGCTTCACACTCGGCTGTGAACTGTCCCAGTGAGAGCTGAAGGTCACGGTCCGATGAGGCCAACAGAACCATATCATCTGCAAAAAGCAGAGACCTAATCCTGAGGTCACCAAACCGGACAACCTCAATGCTCTGGCTGTGCCTAGAAACTGTCCATAAAAGTTATGAACAGAATCGGTGACAAAGGGCATCCCTGGCAAAATTCAACCCTCACCAGAAATGAGTCCGACTTACTGCCGACAATGCAGACCAAGCTCTGACACCTGTTGTACAGGGACCGAACAGTCCTTATAAGGAAGCCCGGCACCCCATACTCCTGGAGCACTCCCCAAAGGACTCCCCACAGGACTCCCCACAGGACTCGGTCGAATGCCTTCTCCAGGTCTACAAAACACATGTACAATGATTTGGCAAACTCCCACGCATCCTGCAGGACCCTGTCGAGAGTATAGAGTTTTTGCCTCAGTGACCGCCGAAGCTGCGTTCTGCTTGGTCCACCGGTATTCATCAGCTGACTCTGGAGTCCCACAGGCCAAAAAGGCCCAATAGGTCTCCTTCTTCAGCTTGACGGCATCCCTCACCACCGGTGTCCACCAGTGGGTTCGGGAATTGCTGCCGCGACATACACCGATCACCCTATGGCCACAGCTTCGGTCAGCCACCTCCACAATGGAGGCGTGGAACATGGCCCATTCGGACTCAATGTCCCCCATCTCCCCCGAGACATGGGCGAAGTTCTACCGGAGGTAGGAGTTGAAGCTCCTTCTGACAGGGGATTCCGCCAGACATTCCCAGCAGACCCTCACTATACGCTTGGGTCTGCCAGGTCTGACCGGCTTCCTCCCCCATCAGTGGAGCCAACCCAGCACCAGGTTGTGATCGGTTGACAGCTCGGCCCCTCTCCTCACCCGAGTGTCCAATATATGTGTCTGCAAGTCCGATGAGATGACCACAAAGTCGATCATTGAACTGTGGCCTAGGGTGTCCTGGTGCCAGGTGCACATGGGGTCCCTAGCCCAAAACAATTTGCAACACTTATCAACAATGTATTTTCGTTTGTCTATTTTAGAGGACCTACATTCTTTGATCCTCTGCCTACAAGGGCCCCTGACCCTATAGGGAGGGCATTTGGCTGCCAAGGGCCCTTGAATTGTGGTGGTTGTGGTGGTAGTGCTGGTGGTGGTGGTGGGGGGGCTTGCAAACGTTTTGCCCAGGGGCCCACACAACCCATAATCCGTCCCTGCCCTGCGGTACTCCACTATGAATGCAGCCGCACTGTGACATTGTGCCTCTAAGAACTACTCTCTGCTTCCTGTCTGTTAACACGTTTTCGATACAAGCTGCTACAGTTCCTAAAATCCCTGCAGCGTTGAGCTTAAGCAGGAGCCATTTGTGGGGGACAACATCAAAGGTCTCTTGGATTATAGCTTCCATTACTTTTCCAGTTATGCAAGTTAAACTGATTGGGCTATAGTTTGCTGGATTACGTCTATCCCCTTTTTTGAATATGGCATTATATGAGCATGCTTCCAATCAGAAGGTACCCCACCATCAGATATGGATTTCTGGAATAGCAAAGGTTGGCTAATAATATTCCTCATCTCTTTTATAACTATAAATAAGATGCTATCAGGGCCCTGCGATTTATTTATTTTGAGATTAGCTAGGCTGTGTACCACATTAGCCACAGTTATACATATATTGGTCATAGATGACGCTGTATTTGTAGTAAATGGCGGTAAGTAATCATTAAACTCATATACTATATCAATTTCATTTTCAATTATAAGGCCCTTACTATCCTGCGGATTAGTGATTTCAGCTTTTAGAGCTCTTTTGGAGTTAAGATAGTGGAAGAAGCTTTTAATGTCATCCTTATACTCAAATGCAATCTTCCTTTGTACATTCCTCGTGGCGAGTCTATAATGTTACTTTTTTAACTCAACCTGTAGACTTAGATACTCCTGCTTTATTAGTTATTTTCCATTTGTGGAACAGAGCACGTTTCCTCCTGACTTTATTCTTAATTTCTGTAGTAAACCACCTTGGCTGCAGTTTCCTAGATTTAGTTTTTCTTGAAACAGGTATGAAGTCCTCTTGCACTTGCAACAATGTGCTTTTAAAAAATTCCCATGCCTCTTCAACAGTTTTGCTTTTTAACTCCATCCAGTTTACAGTTTCTAGTTTCAGTCACATATCATTAAAATTAGCCTTCCTAACATTGTATACCTTTGTTTTGGACTTAGCTCTTCGGACACTAAAATTAACCTCGAATTTCACCATGTTATGATGACTACTGTCCAGTGGTTCTAAAACCTATAATTTTCCAATCCTGTCCTGGTTATTAGAGAAAAAAAGACCAAGAAGGGCTTCTCCCTTGGTAGAGGTATTAAACTCAGTAAAAAAAAAGAAAGTGAAGAGAATAGAGAAAGCTATGATAAAGCAAAAAAAGGCACTGGAGGAGAATGCATAGGAATGAACTTCACAACACTGCTTTGGGTCACTGCTTTAGTAGTAGGTGCCAGCAAAATAGCACAATTGCATATAATTGGATACTGTTGCTGAAAATGTCCATTTACAGTTTGCAATCAATAGGATGGAATCTTTGGTCTGACTCAGTGTTTTGACATTTTCTGAACCTAGAATACATTTTTACCATGTTTCAGAGTGTATTTTCTTGTGATTCTTGTGTCTGCACTCCCCCGTGTGTGTGCCCTCTAAAGAACTGACAAACTGTCCAGTGTGTTCCCCTGCTGTCACACACATCTCTTCTTGCCTATAAACCCAGTTGCAGAGTTAAAGTGCGCACTCATTACAAGAAGACATGATAGGTCACATTTAATAAACCTCGCCAGCTGCACACCGATAACCAATGGCAGGCAAAGCTGATGAAGAGCTGACCCAAGCACCATCTAAATAGGGAATCTAATTAGACAAAGGTATAAGCAGTTCTGGGTCTTTCGACCACACTATAAGCAGTTGAACTGGAATCAGTGAGTCTGATGTTGTCCCCCACCTCCCTCTGGTGGCCCGGTTGAGACATGACACCTGCATTCTTCCTGGAGCTTCCTGGGATTAGCTCCAGACTCAGTGCTCCCTAGTACTAGACAACTGATGGATGCATGTAACTCACAGCAGCAGGGCATGGTGCAGACAGAAATGAGGGTGACAATCCACTTGTGGGTCAAAGACAAACAAGGGTTTTTTTTAATTAAAATAAATACACTAGAGAAAGGCACAAATTAAAGTGACCATGAGGAGTCAAAACAACTAAGAAAAATAAGAACCAAATACAGAAACTATAAAATAACACCAGGGAACAGAACAACAAAAAAAAATAATTCCTAACACACAGTAACATGGGCACAATGACTGAAGAGCAAGACAAAGGCAAGGACTTAAATTCACTGAACTTAATACCTAACAAGGGCCAGGTGTGGCTATACAGAACTATGGCATGATCCTGGATCTGTCGGTTTTTCGAAACTCTTGCTGGATGTTGTCATAGCAGCACATTCAAATCCTCAAACCTGCTCGGAGCGGCTTTGTTTTACGTAAACAAGGATTATTTTACCCGCGACCCAGTAGGATAAGCGATTTGGAAAATGGATGAATGGATTATCTTACACACTTAATCAGTCTCCGTGCATGGAAATCCGTTCAGTCATGGCCTCGTCATTCATGGATGAACGACCAATTGCAAACGGTGCACAGATAATAAGAATGGAATTTCAAATTGAGAGGGTTTTGCGCGATCGGCAAGATCATTTATTCAATATAATTCATGCAGCGACCCATCGGGTCGGGTCGAGGTTCAAAGGGTTCGTCCCCGCTGTCCCCACCGTAGCAAACTACCCCTTCCAAGCGTGTGTTAATACACGTTTCCATACAGTAAATCCCGCACCACACACATCCTTATCAGGGCACGGCACACCAATAGCACTGCAATGCACAGTAATCCTCACACTTCGGGCATAGGCAAGCGTTATGGGACCAGTACCTCCTCTATAGTCCCACCCCGACCCCTAGCGGCTAGGCTGCTTACTTAAAACACGTAGAACACACATACAATAAGGACACGATTAAAATATAGCGTCCCCACCCCCCTCCGAAGATCAAGGGAAAGTTCACGCAGATCCATAATCTAGAGCGCAACACGGAAAGGGAATTCCCCCCCGCCGAGCCGTCACTATGAGGGGGCCACTGCTCACGTATATCAAACACCTGGGACTAAGCAGTGGTCATGCATTCCTACCCCCACCGTCCTGACTGTCATCGCCCTACCACACCGGAACCTGTCCCTACAGCCCGCTATCTGGCTTCATCGCCGGCAGCCCTAAACTGCATTGGAGCGGTACCTTCCTCCCGGACCCAACGAGTACTGCACCTAACAGAACGGTTCTCCCAAGCGCGGCTCTCACTCCTTCTCTTAATCCCAGGTCCCTCACAACCCAGGTGTAGCCACTTAATTAACTACTACCTTTCACGCCCATCCCTCACCCTCCACACGCACACACATCATTACAGTACGTATTAAATATTTGAATTCATCATACCCCTTTATAATCTACTACACAGCTGCATTTGAAAAACCGACTTATCCCGTATGAGTTTCACCGGCATTAACTCATCCAGGATGAGGCATCTGATCTCGGATGATTTAAGCGACATACGAAAAATACCCCCCTCGAACTCATCGCTTCAGGGTTACAGCCTCTGTGTTATACATTCAACCCACTGAGCTATGGCGCAGTTCGAGGGGCAGGTTGAACACACTAGGGGGTTAGACACACTTGGGCTGAAAGGCAAGAGACAGGAAGGTTTAGTTGGACAGACAACTAAACTGAACAAATGCTAAACTTCTTAGTCAACCAATTAGCCAAATTGTCATTTTATGAAGTTACAATCATCATAAAATCATAAAAATGACAATTTGGCAAATTGCTTGACTAAAAAGTTTAGCGTTTGCTCAGTTTAGTTGTCTGTCCAACATAGTTGTTTTATCAATGACAGTTACTGTACATGGTGTTGACATAACTTCAATTAATATTACATACTCTTGTTGGCTATATTAGTTTATTTTTCGGAGTACCACAGTATAGCATTCCTTCAGATTTACGTGTGATATTACAATTAGTCATTAAAAGTCTGGGCAAATTCAAAAGTGTTTGTAATCAGATAATAATTTTTAATTGGAAGGAGGACATTTTTTTTACAGTGTGGGAGTGTTTTAATTTAATATTTTGTAAATCATTTCGGAAAAGGATGACCACTCCTGGGTGTCATTTTTACGAAGGTACAATGTTATAAGGAAGTAAACATGTTTTAAGGAAATTGTTTTTTTTTTTACACGAGAATGTTTTTTTTCCAGATCTAATTTACATTATAATAATACATTGACCTATGCAAATACAACAGCTTTAATCTTCGGGAAAATAATAATAAAAAAAGTGCCGCAGTACGCAGTAAAATGTCATTGATATCATTCTTAATTTAAAAGTAAAGCATATGAAAACTTCTGAAGTAATTTCCTGATCGCTAAAGCAGTCCTATCGATCTTTTCAACATTGTGAATCTTGTTAATATTGGCTTATAATTTGTTACACATACCTCCAATGGGCAGCACTGCTAATATGTATTTAACTGTATAGGAAGAGTTTGGTTTTAGCTGACAAACCACAAGGAATAACAAGCAGGTAGCAATTTCGCAATTTCGTTACTGTAGTTAATGATAAAGACGGACGGGGACGCTGTTGCACACTGAAAGTTTCGGTCCATATAAAGTACCTCTGCCAAATAGTGAGTTTGAAAGAAACTAACAAAGTAGTTCAAGTAATGTGGGCGTGACTTTGTTACGCGGTAGAAGTTCGAGGAATCACCGCTTTGAAAGATTGAAGGCGGTGTTGGGGTTCAGTCTCTCTCTTCTCAGTGAGAAGTGAGACAAGCTTTGCACAAGTTTTATTTCAACCGACGGACACGCGCAAAGAGGACGCGCGCGCGGCTGTCTTTTAACTTTCGTCGTACTGTAGGATGGCATCCTCCCTTTTTTAGTCTGGACTGAAGAGAAGATAACGCTTAAATTAACAGGCAAGGCTTTATTCAAAATCTTAATACTTAACGCTGCGTTTGTTGTAATCACTTTTGAATATTATTTTGTACTGAAACAGCGTTCTAGACTATGACCTAATCGGCGCTGTTAGCCAGACGCTTCACTAAATGAAGCACTAAACTGTGATGCGGTCAATGTATTAGCTAGGTAAATTGTTAGGAACTTGGACAGTGTTCTGTGTATATTAACATCCATCAGTTCACTCTTCGTGACCTAATGGCGTATTGGAATATAAAAATATAATTTAAATTTGCGTGCTGCATATTATTCAATATTTTTCCGGCTAAATGTATTGTTGAAACTGAAAAGCTTGTCTTGTTTTCAAGTTAGTTTGCCATCCAGTTTTATTTAGCGAAACGAATACATCCTGCAACGTATTTTAGGCAGAAAAAGGCACAAGGCTGGGTTACATCATGGGATACGTTTCCCAAAAGCATAGTTACTAAAAACGTCAGCAGCATATAATGGAATCATGCAACTAAACGGTTCCAACTATGTAACCTGTTAACTAGAATTTTTAGAAAACTTACAATTGGATGGGACGCCTGTGCATAGTTTTATTGCGGGAATACTACCTATTTCACGGTAGCAAATATTTTTTGCTCTAATCTATGTAAAAAAGGCATGTCTTCCATATGTCTCCACACGACAGTTCAACAAATTTTATGTTGGAAAATAGCGGCAGTGATTATTCAGATCTTGGGAATTGGAATAGGGGACATTATTATGCATGATCACAAAGATACAGATTCAGTGATATACATGCATTTGTGGTGATAGTATAGCTTTTTAGAAACGTTGTATGGACTTGCAGCAGGTTTAGCAGAATAAGCTGGAATGAGAGCTATAATGCCATAATGACAGTGTCTATAGAGGGAGGGGGGGGGGGGGGTTCAGCGATGATTTAATCCTGACCAGTGTTGAAACCTACGCCCTAGCTCAGATGTGTTATCAGATTGTAGTTATTACAATGTGCAATATTTATATGAAGATGAATTAGAGCAAATACATTTACTACCGTAAAACAGACGCACTGGATAACTGTGCGGATGTCTTGATCATGGTGGTTTGCCAAGATATTCAAAAAATAACTGACATTTGACATGTTATACTGAAGGGCATAGCTAAAAATTCTGGGCCATCTGACACCATGTCACCCACCCACACCCCCTTTTTGGGTTGGCACTTTCAACTTTAGGAAGGATTTGCCCTGTAAAGTGCTGGGCCCCCTGAATCTGCCAGGGTATCCTTACTCCCCTAACACCCCTGTATCGTAAGAGCCAGTTTTATATCACGGTAGGAATGTAAAACCAGTACCAATTTTGTTTTTATTTTTTATCCATTCCTAACATAGTATAGTGTCTACTATACAATTCAGAAGCAGTGGTTATTGAAATACACATTATTCTGTGAATTTTGCTACACTTACGGTGGTACCTTTAAATTAGGAACTTACTGATATAAATCTCACAACATTTATAATAACCATTAATTTTCCAAAACCTCTTATCCATGGCACAATTTCAAAGACTCTGGAGCAGATACCGGCATAGGGTTGAGGCAGGGAACACCCTGATTGTCAGTTAATCCACATATTCTCACATATGGGCAGATGAGAGGAAGCAGTTCACCAGACTAAGGGAGGAAATGCAAACTCCACATACACAACATAAAAACCTGTGGGGGAATTAAGCCCTCAACCTTGAATGTGCGTGGCCATAGTGCTGTAAATGAGGCTTCACAGAAGTCCAGATAAAGTAGGCTTACCAAAAGTTGTGCATGATATAGTGTATCATTCTGTGTGAAAGCTGAAACTAATTCCATCCTGTTCTTATATTCAGTAGTGAATGTGCATATTTGTATACAAACTGTATGTACATATACATACAAACACACATATTTTCCAACTGCTTATCCAGTAATGAGTCTCTGAAATGGGTATATGGTTTAATTGAAATCGTGTCACAATCTCCCTTTAGTTAAACTTTAGTGCTGCATGTTAGACTATAAAGATGACTCATTTGGCTCACAAAAGAAGCAGAGTCTGATTTCTTTATAGCCTTAACATTGTCATTTAGATAACATGCATTTGTTTCTGCCGCACCTTTATAATGTTATAGAATGTTAAAAATATCAGTACTTTATGGCATTTAGTAGTGAACTACTGTAGCATGTTTTATGGTTTATATCTGACAAGGAACAAGAAATCCCATTGTTAATGCTATCAGAGAAGCAAAGTTCATAGGGTTCAATGGTAACATTTAATATTTGTTTATCAGCAATCCACATGTCAAAGTTTCTTGCTGTCAGTGGACTGGGTTGGTAAGTATAATACAGTATATACAGAATTCTCATAAGAACATAAGAAATTTACAAATGACAGGAGGCCATTCGAACCATCAAACTCGTTTGGGGAGAACTTAACTAATAGCTCAGAGCTGTTAAAATCTTATCTAGTTCTGATTTAAAGGAACCTGGGGCTTTAGCTTGTGCTACACTAGCAGGAAGACTATTCCTTACTCTAACTACACACTGTGTAAAGAAGTGCTTCCTCAAATTCATTTTAAAATGTTCTCCCGCTAATTTCCACTTATGGCCACGAGTTCTAATATTTAAACTAATATTGAAATAGACATTTGGCTGAACAGCATCCAGACCTGTTAGAATCTTATGTACCTGGATCATGTCCCCCTTTAGTCTCCTTTGCTCGAGGCTAAACAGATTGAGCTCAGCTAACCTCTCGTCATAATACATTCCTTTAAGACCAGGAATCATTCTCGTAGCCATACGTTGCACCTTTTCCAAGGCAGCAATGTACTTTTTAGAGTATGGTGACTAAACCTGCACACATTATTCTAGGTGGGGTCTTACTGAGGAATTATATAATTGTAGCATCACCTTCCCTTGACTTAAAACTCATTGAGTTTGAATGTTTACAGTAGCTAGAATGTTTGGAAAAACCTACTGGCACTGCAGGGAGCCCTGAAAATCCATAGCAGTGATGTTTCAGTGTGAATTAAATCCAATAAATATTCAAAGTGAACAGAAACCTACTGTTACATTGTGAATCAGATTTTGCAAGTTTGAAACTTATGAGGATAGTGTATGAAAATAGTGAGAAAACAGGGCCTATACACTTTGAAAGTCAGTGTTTATGTTGCAGTTATATGTCATTTCTGGCTCAGCAAAGTCCCTTTCCTGCTGTTGTATTTCAAAGCAGAAAGTGAACAACGGAGGATTAGCTTATGGCCTCATCCAGGAGATCACTTTGTCACAGCATACTGTAGTTATAAGCATTGAGGTTCAGAGACCTGAATATGCCCCAGGCCTTCTGTTGTTTCACCGATATGTAGCACTAGGCTTAGCACCCAAAGGCTGAACTGGAGAAAAATGACCGAAGCTAGCAGTCTTTGTCACCATTGTTTATGTAACACATAGATTATGTGTAATAAAACTGCTCAGGTCCATAATATAGTCTTATAATGTGCCAATCAATTGCTTAAATATCAACTTGAACCAGTGGTCTAATACTCTATGCTCAGTTTATTTTCATTTCCGCTATCTGTTTGATCGGGGACTCAACTTGAGATCTTTTCTCTGAAAATGCTGATTTAATGATTAGGTAGGGTATATAGACTATAACATGGTGTATCAGAAGTGTTTGGATTGTGTAACATGCAGCATTTCTTTATTTTGCAGAGGGGAAACATGACCAAGATGGAAGTGAAAACGTCACTTCTTGACAATATGATAGGAGTGGGGGATATGGTCCTCCTAGAGCCTCTGAACGAAGACTCCTTTATTCAAAACCTGAAGAATCGCTTTGACCGCGATGAGATCTATGTGAGTTTTTTTGTTTGAGTTTTTATACAGATAATAGATTATCAGTAGCTTGCCAAAACTTTCCTGTTGAATTTACAAAAATTATTTTAAATATTTGTTTTCAATTCTTTTTCCACTGCTTAAGTTTTATGCATAAAACCCTTATTTATGCTCAACTGTAGTTTTGGTTTGCTCTTTACCTAATTGATGCATTAATTTTAGTACAGTTTGTAAAAGTGAATGTGAATTTATTTGGCCTTTAGAAAACAGATTTTTAAAAAAAAGCTTTATACATGCAGACAAGAATATGTATTCAGTTGATCTTTTACATGTATGCCAAAATATTGCTATGACAAATCACTGTCAGACATTTCTTGTAGTTGGTCACCAGGTTTGCCCACAGCTCAGCAGGAATTTTCATCCACTCCTCTTTGTAGATCTCCTCCAAATCTTTAAGGTTTTTAGGCTGTCACTTGGTTATTTGTTACTTTGGCCGTATGCTTAGGGTCATTGTCTTGCTGGAAGACCCACCCGCAATGCATTTTCAGTTCCCTGGCTAAAGGATGGAGGTTCTCATCCAAGATATTACGGTACATGGCCTCATCCAACCTTCTTTTGATGCGGTCCTGTACCCTTGGCAGAAAAACACCCCGAAGCATAATGGTTCCACCTCTGTGTTTGACGTAGGGATGGTGTTCCTGGGGTTATAGTCAGCTTTCTTTTCCATCCAAACACGGCCAGTAGAGTTGATATCAAACAGCTCAATTTTGGTCTCATCTGACCACATCACATTCTTCCAAGCCTCATTGGAATTATTCAGGCAGTGTTTCCCCTACCATTATATTGGGGGGGGGGGGGGGCGCCCTGCCCCCCCAACGGCACCTCCCGCCCCCCCCTTGAAGGTCAAGTTAATTTTATTTTATTTTATATATAGTGCCAGATCACAACAGAAGATCACCTTTCCTATAGAACAGGTCTGTACATTGTCCTTTTATTAAACAAACTAAATAGTCTTATGTTATTTATCTTATTTACCTAACAGCTTGTCATTTTTGTCTCTACACGGTCGCACGTTTAAATTCGCCTCTGATCTCTGCTCCGATACACACGCACAGATACGTGTCTGCGCACACAGGTGAGCACACTCCCACCAGCGGACGGAGAGTGCGCATCGGAAAATATGTCACGTTAACCACCTGAAAAGCAGACAGAAATTAACAGGGTAATAAATATATTTTACAATGGGATTTTCTACTTTAAACTATCACTATTTTAAGATTTCAGATATCATTTTTAAAGCTTAGCAGTTAATGTATTTGCAGGTCAAGACAAACATCTGCAATAGGCTGCAAGGAGACCATCTTGCAGCCTGCATACATATGTCAATAAATAGGCCAGACGTTTCTGATTTCCCATATCAAGAGGGTCTAGAATGGTTCTTCCAGAAGCCCAGAAAGATACACTGCAGTGACAAAAGCTGCACACTTTGTGGATAATTGTCATAAAAAGAAATGTTTTGATGTTTAGTTCAGTTATATTGACTGCTGTCATTAAAAGAAACACATGAACACCATGAATCCTGTTGGTATCTATCTGCCCCCCCCCCCCCCACCCCCCCAAAACTGTAAACCTAGGTATACAGGGAAACACTGATTCAGGTGTTCATAGGTATATTTCAGAAGGGCCTGAACATGGGCCCTCTTGAGCAGGGGTACTTAGCGAGCACTGCAGGATTTCAAACCACAGCTGCATATTATCTTACCAGTGGTTTTCTTGGGTGCCGTGGTGGTGCTGTGGTTTGCGCTGCTGCCTCACAGCAAGAAGGTCCTGGGTTCGGGTTTCTGTGAAGAGTCTGCAAGCTCTCCCCGTGCTCATGTAGATTTTCGCCGGGGGTTCCGGGTTCCTCCCACGGTCCAAAAGCGTGCATGATAGGTTGATTGGTGTGTTTAAATTGGCCCTGTAGTTGTATGCGTGTGTGTGCCCTGCGGTGTGTTGGTGACTGCCCAGGGTTGGTTCCTGTGTTGGTGCACATGTGCTTGACCTAATGTCTTGCTGGCTTGTAGGGGATCAAATAATTATATCCCTAGATAAATGATAAATTCACTTGTGTTTGTCACATGATGAGTTTTTCTTGTCTGTTTTATTGAAAATCTGTCTTCTGGTGTTAAAATAAACCTACAATTTGAAATTATAGACTTCTCTTTTGTATATAAATGGGTCTAGTTTGGAATTCAGCTGGGGGTCAAATAATTATTTCCCTTCCTGTATGTGTTTCCATACAGTAAGTTGTTACGTAGGCTGCCCATTGGCTCCCTTCCACTAGCAGTTCATGGTTGAGGAGTTGCTATATATTTTGGGACATACAGCTGAGAAATATTGTCAAACATGATTGTTAAGATATTTCCATTGATTTCCTCATCAATTGTTCCATATTAATAGTTACAATGAGGATATTGCTCATGTTACTATCCCTTCTGGGCCTCAGCTCTGTTGCATGTTTTTCTGATGAATATCCAAGGCTGTTATTAAAGCTTTGTTACATTGTGCCGACTAACACATACGGGACGGGGTGATGTCACTGTTTAAATACTCGCTGACCTGCGGTATCACAGGGCTCTGGGCTCAGCCCATTGTTTAGCTCCAGAATTTTCACCTCATGTAATAATATGTGTTCTGCCTTCAGGCAATTGATTCACTCCTGAGCTGAATTGAAATTCACCTTTTATTTTTTACCTAAATCATTTAGCCTAAGGTGATTAATTCCGAGTATGGGCATATTTTGTATTCATAATTATTACATACCATTTGTTCCATTTCAGTAATAGGTATAAATGAAACTTACTATGACAACTATAATCTCCAATGTGTTACGTATTGACAATGCATTGAGAGAAGTAATTTGTGTCATATGATATCCTGATATTTTAATTCTGGCAAGTTGGTATCACAGTAAGAAAACCACATATCCACAAATCCTTATCTGAAGGTGTGGTACCTTCTGATTGGAAGCACGCCTTCATAACGCCTATTTTCAAAAAAGGGGATAGAAGTAATTTGTCTAACTATAGGCCAATCAGTCTAACTTGTATAACTGGTAAAGTTATGGAGGCTATAATCAAAGAGAAAATGATAGATTACCTGGACTCCAATAACATTTTTCGGGATAGCCAGCATGGATTTAGAAGAGGTAGATCCTGTTTAACAAATCTGTTGGAGTTTTTTGAGGAAGCTACTCAGGAAGTTGATGATAAGAAGGCCTATGATGTCATCTACTTAGATTTCCAAAAGGCTTTTGATGTTGTCCCCCACAAGAGGCTCCTACTTAAACTCAAAGCGACTGGTATTTTAGGTACCGTAGCGACCTGGATTGATAACTGGTTAACAGATAGGAAACAGCGAGTAGTTATAAGAGGCACAATGTCACAGTGGGCTTGCGTTCATAGTCGAGTACCGCAGGGTTCGATTTTAGGACCACTATTGTTCCTAATTTACATAAATGATATGGATACCAATATATACAGTAAACTGGTGAAATTTGCAGATGACACCAAGGTGGGTGGTGTAGCAGATACTGAATTAGTGGCTCAGCAGCTACAGCGGGATCTTGATTTAATTAGTGACTGGGCCGATACCTGGCAGATGAAATTTAACGTCGATAAATGTAAGGTACTCCATCTAGGGAGCAGAAATATAAAGTACAGGTATTTCATGGGTGTCACTGAAATAAAGGTAGCTGATCATGAGAAAGACCTTGGTGTGTATGTTGATGCTTCCATGTCCCATTCTCGCCAGTGTGGGGAAGCAATAAAAAAGGCCAATAGGATGTTGGGGTATATCTCCAGGTGTGTGGAGTTTAAGTCAAAGGAGGTAATGCTAAGATTATATAATTCCTTGGTGAGACCTCACCTAGAATATTGTGTGCAGGTTTGGTCACCATATCTTAAAAAGGACATTGTGGCCTTAGAAAAGGTGCAGCGTAGGGCCACAAAAATGATTCCTGGTCTTAGAGGAATGTCATACGAGGAACGGTTACTTGAGCTAAATCTGTTCAGTCTCAAGCAAAGGAGATTGAGGGGGGACATGATCCAGGTATATAAGATTCTAACAGGTTTGGATGCTGTTCAACCAAATAGTTACTTCAGCATTAGTTTAAATACACGAACTCGTGGCCATAGGTGGAAATTAGCGGGAGAACATTTCAAGCTGGATTTAAGGAAGCACTTCTTTACGCAGCGTGTAGTCAGAGTATGGAATAGCCTTCCTGATAATGTAGTGCAAGCTGAATCCTTGGGTTCCTTTAAATCAGAGCTAGATAAGATTTTAACGACTCTGAGCTATTAGTTTAGTTCTCCCCAAGCGAGCTTGATGGGCCGAATGGCCTCCTCTCGTTTGTATAGTTCTTATGTTCTTATGTTCTATATACAGTATGTCCAGCTGCCTTTTCAGAAAGCTAAACTATTTGTCAGTGTGTTGGCAAAAGTATTTCTAGATATATGGTTGCCTCATAACTGATACCATTTCAACAAATTTCAGTTTGTATCCACATTTTACTCCCTTAAAACATTCGCCCTCCATTCTGAGATTTTCCAGGTTAACACTGATAACGTGTTTGAACTTGCTGTATAACAGTAAGATCATGGAGCTTTAGCTGAGAGATAATGATGCTTGCTGATAAGTAGTCATAAGCATTTTTGTCTGGTAAATAGGGGCTGTGCCCTAACAATGTGCTTTTTCTGAATTGTTTGATTTCTGTGTTGTGCAGTAAGAGGTTAAGTCAAACCCAAGCATTGATTATCACGATTATCATTAACTATGACAATTTAAATATTTGTATAACAATATAAAGCCGTATCTTAAATATGGCAAAGTACTGCAGACATGCAGGCCAGGACTTGCTGCTGTCGTGGAGGTTGGGAGAGTCATAAGGCATTTTTCAGGTTCTAGCATGTAATGCTGACTGCTGGAATGGGCTTCTGTTAAAACAAGCTTCAGCTGCCACTGCTTTAAAAATATTAAGGCCATCCTGTATGTTACCTATAATACCAGTTGATATTTTGAATCGGTCAGTTTCATAAGTATACAGGTTATATACCTCCACTGCGATATTACAATATCTGCGCCAACTGCATCAGTTATTTACTTACAACAATCATTAAAGGTGTGTGTGTGTGTGTGTATGTATGCATATATATTAGACGTGTAACGTATATAAAAATCACAGTCAGGTATGTACCTCAGTTTAGAAGTCACAGTTCATGAAATTTTGGTACAGCTGAGGTAAATAAACAAAACATGAATTGCTTCTTTTTTCTGTATTAAACAGTGGTTTACTGAACTTAACTAAAAAGTTTCTGTCGGTTCGGGTTGGGCCATTAATAGAAAATTAATCAAAACCGACATTCAGAACCTCTAATTCAGGGGTAGGGAACCTGATCCATGGAGAGCCGGTGTGGGTGCGGGTTTTTGGGATGGCCTCTCAATCAGCCAATAATAAAGCAGCGATTCTCAACTCCAGTCCTTGGAATCCACTGTTATTGGCTGATTGAGAGGTCATCCCAAAAACCCGCACCCACACCGGCTCTCCATGGATCAGGTTCCCCACCCCTGCTCTAATTGGTGTAATGTTGCCGATGTCAGTTACTTAGTTTTTTTTTTTTAATTCTGTTAATACTTAAAAATTCTGTTAATACTTTCCCCAGTCTGTGTTCATGTACTGTCCATCCAGTCATCAAAACCAAAACCATCCAGTCTGCGTGATGGAAGCAATAAGGAGAACTCAAACACTGAGCTGGCTAAGCAACTCGAGCAGTCCGTACTAAAGAAAAATGCCGTTTCTGTCTTTTGGTCACATTGTGGCTTTAGTGAGGACGGCACCAAACAAAAAGAGAAATTAAATGTAAACACTATAAAAAACCACAAATACTACCACCAATTCGTTTCAACACTAGCCATATTTCAAATAGAGTAGAAATTGCTTATAGTGATCACGGTTATAGTGATCAACCGCTTATGTGGATCAAAAAGCTTGGCACAGAGATTCCTATACAAATACTAAATTATTTGTTTATACTAATAAAGTAGTCAGCGTACAGTGTTCATTTTGGGTCTTTTTATACACAACATATGGAAAAAATTAAACAACACTAATTATTTTTTTTTATTGCCTACTTTGCCTTGCAGTAACCCATTGGCTTCTGTCTAGGTATCTGAGGCTAATGCTGCATGCACAGAAAACCTGACGGGAAAAAGAAAGTAATTTTCTCTCAATGACTAATATAGACTCGTCAAAGTTTGCAGCAAACCATCCTGGTTAATTTTCGCGTTTTGACTTCATGTCAACTGTTGCACACCCCTTGGTTTTCCTGATTTCTTTACGGGCAATTTTGAATTAATTTTACAATGTTTGCATGTATCCATATAATGCACAATGGGACAATACATGATTGGGTTAATAACTATAAAACTAGACAATACAGGCACATCTAGTGAAGTGTGCTTGGATTTATGGACTCCAGGGAACAATGCACACTCCTTGGATTTTCAACTTATTTTTGTCTGTACTTCTTATTGATTATTGTATTGTTTCCATGCATGTATGTTAATGCATAATGGGGCAATAGTGTTAATTGATCCAAAACTAAATGAGATAGCCACACCTAGTAAAGTGTGCATTGAACAGTGGACTCTAAGGAACAATGCACACTCTCTGGATTTTCAGATTATTTTTGCCTATAATAGTTAATAATTATTACATTGTATCCATATTATATATCATTGGGGCAATACCCGAACGGGTTAATAGCTCTAAAACCAAATTAGACAGGCATGTAAAGTATACATTCATCAGTGGACTCTCAGGGACAATGCACATCCCTTAGTTTTTGAACTTTCTCTGTGATATTTATTATTTATTATGCTGTGTCGAGGGAGGTGTGATGGTGCGATGGTTAGCGCTGTTGCCAAAATGGTCCGAGGTTTACTGCTCGGGTCGGACGTAGGACCTTTCTGTGTGGAGTTTGCATTCTTTTCCCGTGTTCGTGTTGGTTTCTGCCAGGGGTTCTGGTTTCCTCCCACAGTCCAAAAGTGTGTGTGGTAGGTTAATTGGTGACTCTAAGCTGGCCCTGAAATGGTGCCTGTGTGCACCCTGTGCTGTGGTGGCAACCATCCAGGGTTGGTACCAGCCTGTGCCTTTTGTTCCTGGGATAGACTCTGGTTCCCCCTGTGATTCTGGTTGGGATTAAGTGGTTACAGTGATGGATGGGTGTTGTATCTATATTATATGCAATGGGGCAATATATGAAGGGGTTAATAGCTCTAAAACCAAATAACACAGTCATGTCCTATAAAGTATGCATTGATCAGTAGCCTCTGAAGGACAATGCATGCCCCTTGGAACTTTCCCTATAGTAGTTATTAAGAATTACTTTGTATCCATATTATATGTCACTTGGCAGTACATGAACAGGTTAATAGCTCTAAAAGCATCATTTCAGTTGCTCGAAATATTAAATGAATAACCATAAATGGTTAATCCGTGTGTTTCCTTGAATTATTATTAAAATCATAAAGATATGCAGTCTTTCATTAAAGAAAATATGCCAGCTTTAATAGTTGAGTATATGTACAGTATAAACCTTGTCGATGCTCAGTGCTACTGTCAACACTGCTGCAGCCTACTCATAAACAACTAAAATTTTCTTAAAAGTATATATATATATATTATAAAAAAAAGTATCAAATATGCCAGGATACTGCTGCTTCCCTTTTTTTTTAAGATATCGATAATGAGATGGTAACATATTCAAGAACAATTAGTGTTGTAGTCTCCTGCTGCCAGAGCCCATACATGGTCATATGACTTTATTTTCTGAACCCTTTCTGATTTTACACATTCAGTTCACAGGATTGTTAGTAAACTGACATCCAGTACAATTAGTGAGCTTTGCTGAGAATTAAGTATTTTATCCTATTATAAGTAAGTGGATATGGTTGATTTTTTTTTCATTCTATTTATTATCAACCTACATGTATTATGTATAATTATCTTTTTCATCAGGCCTATGTGGTTGTACTTTTTTGTTTTGACTGGGTTTGTAGTAGAAATTCTGTTTTAATGTATGTTGCTGTCTTCTGGGAGAGATCTTGTCTCTAGGTCCTTGAGTGATGTTCTTTATTCATTTCTCTCTGCAGACTTACATTGGCAGTGTGGTCATCTCCATAAATCCTTATAGGTCACTGCCAATCTACACAGCAGACAAGGTGGAGGAATACCGCAACAGAAACTTCTATGAGCTCAGCCCACACGTGTAAGTGTCCGTGACAAGATACACAAACACAAGTACATAGTACTCTGAGCAAGGTTTATTTTCAGCATTGGTAGGGATCAATCAGCTCCGAACCCCCACCCCCCTAAACACACTGTACTCCCACAACCCTACCATTCATACTCAAATACCCTTGACTCATATAACATTTACATATTGCATATATAATACAATATATGTCACTATAATAATTTTCTTGAGTAAAATCATAAAAAGTTCCTTCACTCAAAAACATGTGGATAATTTACGACTAATGAATAACTGCTAGGGGTTACTTTGATTAATCAAAGATATGACATTTTCTTGCTAATAAAAGTACTCAAACATACTGTAAATTTATGTGTTAGCCAAGAATAATGAGTTGATTTTTAGTAAATGTTAAGTGAGTAACGTGCACATGTAGAATATCTTAGTGTGTGCAAAAACATTTTACTGGTAGTGTATATACGTAGGTGAAATCAAGTTTTTGGGTCAGTGTGCAGGGTCAGCCAGTGTTTACCCCTTGAATCCTTGAACTACACACCACACTGTTGTTTAGATTAACATTAACTCAAATAATTCCACTCTTCCAAAAGCTTTGTCCAGTTTTCATTTATACACATTGTAGACCTTGGTCAGACAGTCAGTGTTCAGTTTCCCTGGAGTCACCCTCTGTTGGATTCAATTTGTTAAACCTAAGGTCTTGATTCAGACTTGAATAAGGTGGACTCTAACACACTAGTGGGATTAGGGAAAAAAATATTCCAGTGGCCCATATGTGTAAGGGGCAGGCATACCCTTCAAACTACTCTTCAGGTGATACAAGAATGATTTAAAAAAGTAAAAATGCTGTAGTTTTAATGTTAGTTATTGACATCTAAGTTGAAACGATTAATCGCCTTAGTCGCTTAAAATTGATTCCCAAATTAGTTGGCAACTAATTCAATACTTGGTGAAGTCATCACTTGATTAGTTAGATTCCATGGTGAAGTCATCACTTGTGTTTCTTTTGTTAAATTGAAATGTTTTGATATTACCGCTCACTAGAAAGGAGTTAACCAAAGCACGATGGTAGCTTCAAAAACAAAAAACCCGAAAGCGTGGGAGCATTTCACACTAAACTTCGAAAATGTCAGTTGGATAATTTGTAAAACTGACCATAATTATCATGGGAATACATCCTCTATGCTCGAGAATCTGAAGAGGAAGCACCTCAGCTCACTGATTTAAGAGGACTCATCTCAGTAAGTTAGTTATGCTAGCTAGCTAGTTACCTAATGTTAATTTTAAAAGCCATTCTACTTCATGTTATGAGCTGTAAGATTTTCTATTTTCAAATGCATATTCTTTTGAATTGTTAAAGAAGTTGGATAATGCCGGCATTACACCTAATGACTTTTCAAGCAATTTCACTGCCGCAGAAAAATTTCCATTGTCGGACAAAATCATGAGCATTTTGTTGCAGTTGTAGCACGCTTCCATCATCTCAGTCGTTAGGTGTAAGGTGGTCTAAATAGCTGTCTTATGTTAGCCTAGCTGGGCGGCATGGTGGTGCAGTGGTTAGCACTGTTGCCTACCACCTCTGGGACTCGCGTTCGAGTCTCTGCCTGGGTCACATGTGTGTGGAGTTTGCATGTTCTCCCCATGCCGTCCTGGGGTTTCCTCCAGGTACTCTGGTTTCCCCCCACAGTCCAAAGACATGCTGAGGCTAATTGGACTTGCTAAATTACCCATAGTAGTGCTTGTGTGTGTGAATGGCGTTTCCTGCGATGGGCTGGCCCCCAATCCTGGGTTGTTCCCTGCTTCGTGCCCATTGCTTCCAGGATAGGCTGTGGACCCCCCACAACCCAGTAGGATAAACAGCTTGGAAATATGGATGGATGTTTGGTTTACTTGATTTAGGGGAAACTGATATAGTTTTGGCATATTTAATTGCTGCTCATTGCTTATCCTTGGTTTTAAATTTTAACAGTACAAATGGATTTTTAAAAATCTTTTGTATTAACAGGAACACTCATTGTTAGCAAATGTATGAAACAACCTCAAGCTAAATTTAAAAGCTGGTAGCTGATACCAAATAAGAGTTATTTGGTAATTGGGTGATTCATCCGACTAATCGATTATCAAAATAGTTGTTTGTTGCAGCGCTACAAACAACCCAAGAAATTCAAAACCACTTTTTTCTTCTCTGCATCTCATCATCCACTGTGTTCCATGTTGCTATTTATACAGAATGCTATCAAGTTATTTTGTATGTTTAGTTGAATTTTGTGCAGTAATTAAATAACCAGCAATGTTCTTTTTTTACAGTATCCAGTAGATGCTGTATAAGTAGATCTTTTTTTAAAATAGTCAATCAAAGGTTCCTAATGGGAGGAAATGTCCCAGTTAAAAATTGTCACATATAATGTTGGAGAGCCATAAACCAGGCTAACAAATAAGTGATTTATTTTCATTTGCATAACATGATGTTGTTTGGGTCATTAGAGGACCACCTCGGTGAAACACTTTGATGATCCATTAAAATAGATGGAAGTAATGACAATTTCACAGGCAATTTGCCATTTTACTACAGGGGGAGTATATTAGAAGTTCATGGGCAATCTAATCCAAATCTTCAAGCTATTTGGCACATCCACACTTCAAGATTGCTTCAAGACAAAATATTGTTTCATACTTGATTAATCCTTTATATGACAATTTAGTTTGGCTTTTTTGTATTTATAGGTTTTGTTTTTATCTATACATTGTAAGAAACTAGGTGCTAAATATTGTGAATGTTATGAAGCTGGTGGCCTGCAGGAAAGAAGTAATCAACTAAAATACAAGAGTTTTGGCAGTTTAACTTTTTCATTTACTCGCAAGCAGCAATTCAAAATTACTTTAGCCACTACTATTTTTTTAATTTCTCAGATTTTTGCTCCAAGCAGTCTGTTAAATGCTTTCTACAACATTTTATGCTTGCTGTGGCAAGTAGAATTCAGTTTGGCAACAGCTCTGGGGAAGAAGCTCTTTCTGAGGCTGATTGATTGAGCATGTATAGTCCAGATGGCAAGAAAGTGAGCAGAACATTGCTGGGTTGAGTTAGGTTTGTGAAGATGCTGAGGACAGCAGTCATTGTTGATGTCCTCAGTTTTGCCTTTTGTGAGGCAGTGATCTCTTTTGATGATTGTTTTGTTGCAGGGCTCTTCAGTCTCAGGTAGAGCAACTGATGTACGATGCTGTTTAGTAGTAGGTCAGGATATTCATATTAGTACGTTGGTAGAAATTTACAAGGAGTTGTTAAGGCAGGTATGCTCCTTTTTACCTCTTTAGGAAATACAGTGTCCAAACACTGTTTTACCTTTTTGATCACAGTTTATATGATTGTCCTTAGGGATATGAACAGAACAGAAGTTGAAGCTGGAGACTCACACTATTACAGCTCCATTGACCCGGAGAGGGAATTGATTGCCAAATCTGGATTTTCTGAAAACTGTTATCAGTTTTTGTACTTCTTGGCATTGAGGTGTTAATCAAATACCACCCAGGTACTTTGTCTACCTCCTCATTAAACATTTACTTGTTGTTGCTGGAGATCAGCCCTATGACAGTCATGTTACAGACATACTGCAGTCATTGGTGAACATTGCATGGAACATTTAGCCCTGTGCCATTGGAGTGGAGAGGGAATGGGTGCACAACCTGACAGTTTTCCGCCTGGTGATCCAGGATCTAGTTACAAAGTGGTGTGTTCTTCTGATTTGTTCAAACCGCTCCATCATGATACCTAAGGCAGTTACTCAGTCCCCACTGTGCAGAATTGGTTGCAGTATTCCAGAGGTACTGGAAAAATTGATGATTGACTTATATTTTTTATGTTATTATATGTTTATATATATATTTTTTATGTTCAAAAGAATTACAGGGGATTTAATCACCTACTGCCTTCATAGTTCAATATTGGTTCTTTTTGGTCATTTTCTTTTGTATTGTTGCCTTTATTGTTTAAAGGGTTACCCTAGCAGATGTTCGCACTTAACTTTAAATGTCCTCTCTGGGTGTGTCTACATACTGCTGGCAGTATATAGGAAACCATGGAAGTTCCTGGTCCTACAGCTCAAGTTGAAACATTAGGGTGATAACTTACAATGTGACAATATTTTGAGCTATGAACAGAAAGTAATATGTGTGTGTTTTGTCCCCTTGAGAGCAGTTTGTGGGATTCTTCTTGTGGTAATATCTGCATCTGAACTTTGGCTATCCAAACCGTTTATTGCACAGCCCGAGGATAAAGTTATTCTTTGGGTAGCTAGGGAATTGGCACCAAATTTGAGTCACACCAACACAAGCACACATGCACGCAAAGCAAACCAAAATTCTCTGTTAGCCCTTTGCCCTGTGCTGTTCTACTGTAGGATGGTTTCCAGGCTTCACACAACCTTTTTTTTGAATGGGCAGTTGGAAGTTGGTTGTAATTAGTTTTAGTACTTTAGTTTGATCTGCGATAGTGTTGTACAATTGCTAGATACAAACCAACACAATAAATGTTGCATTCAGATGTTGCATATCTTGTCAATAGGGGCCACTAATGTTTTGGAAGTGTAAGGGAATAAAAGCACTTTTATCAAAACACCCAAGACAGTCTTTTTAATTGTATCAAGCAGTGTGGCCTGAATTTTGGAGCAGCTAGTGGGAGTGTGTTTTTCTTCCTTTTCTGTTTTAGCTATGCCCTGGCTGATGAGGCCTACCGGTCACTGAGGGACCAGGATAGAGACCAGTGTATCCTCATCACGGGGGAGAGTGGAGCAGGGAAGACAGGTACTGTTTTGTATTACATATTTGCTTATTGCTCCCCTCATTGTAGCCATGCTTATCATAGTAGGGTCTCCTAAAACACCCACCTGTATTTGAAAACCTTTTTTTGCTCATTTGTGTAGCTCTGTGGGTTAGGACTCAGAATTGAAAGATCATCATTTCAAATCCTACAGCTGGTAGAGTGATGCCACCACTGGGCCCTTGAGTAAGGCCCTAAACCACAATTGTCTGTAGTTCGTATGAAAAGCATGATAGGCTTTTTAATACACAATTTCCCGACAATGATTAATAAAGTACCTCAATTCAATATGTATTGGTATTCACAACATAGCGAGGCAAATTTAAATTAGCCTCACACATGATTTTCAGCTTTTGAAGTTCAATTTATATTTTAATCCAATTAGTTGATTTTGTCTATGTTCAAAATAGTAAAGGATGTGACTTTCTCAGCCAGATATGTAGTATTGCTAAAACATTATAAACAGTAAGATGAATAGCTCTCTGGGTTGGCACCACATTATGGGTTATTCCCTGCCTTGCTTCAGGATAGGCTCTAGACTCCTTTGACCCAGCATGAATGGATGAATTTATGAATGAATGAACAAACAATTTCATTGTATTCTCTTGATTTCAGTATGGATTTGTTTGCAACCTCTTGGCTTTGCTTCCCTAAGAAGTGCTTATATTTGGGTAATACAGGCTATTTTGCAGATCGTTCTACTGCTCTTTCCACTCCTTGTGTGTTTTCCCTTACTTTGTCTTTATCCCTTCCAGCATAATATCTTTGTTGAATTTTTCTTTTTTTTCATTCTGCATGCTTTCATAGTGACGAATTATATCCATATTTTTCACTCTTTTGGGTCAAGTCTAGGCACTAACACTGGCATAATATTAGCGAGGCTAAATTAGCCTCGTCCTTTAGCGAGGCCCTTAACTCCCAGCTCCCTGGGTGCCGCTACAGGTGGCAGCCCTTTGCAGACAACTTACTCTATGAAAAAGAGCAAGTTGTGGGAGGCGTAAAGACAATGCAAGACGATCAATAAAGTATCGATTATTATTATTATTATTATAATTGCATGTTTCATGTCAGTCGTCTTGCATTTGTTTTGAAACACGGTGTATGCACCTTTGTTATTGCAATTGTAATGTAACTGTTACTATCAGTCAATCAATCAGATTGTCATATTTACTATCGCCTCATGGTTAAGGTTTTTGTACTGCCTAGTCTGTAGCATCAGTAGCGATATCATGTCTCTAGACTCTATAGTCTATAATGATGAACATGCACACAAAACAACATGCAAATACCTGTGTAATAATCATCTAAAAGTTTTCTTTTGTTAGAACACATAAGCTAGCCCATACTCCATTGTCAAGCATGGTGGTATAAGTGCTGAGATTTGGTGGTTCTTTATAACATATTCAGTGCTGACCTTCCTTTTTTGGCAACTTGTTCCAGAGGCCAGCAAGCTGGTGATGTCATATGTGGCAGCTGTGTGTGGGAAAGGTGCTGAGGTCAACAAGGTGAAGGAGCAGCTGCTTCAGTCCAATCCTGTGCTGGAGGGTGAGGACATATGACAGATGAATAAAGGGAGAAGACTGAGCAGCCAGTTTTGCCCTCAATATGCATCACAAACTGTGTACAGAAATGCCGCACATTTATTTGATGGTTAATTGGCATGTCCTGTTTTTATTTTAGGTCTTTATTGTTACCTGCTGGGTCTCAGGGGGAAGGGGGGATGGTAGGAAGGCAGCATTGGCTACCAGGCTAAGGTACATGCTGCAAGGGATGCCAGTACATGAAAGAAATTTAAAGTCACTTAATCTTTGGGTTATTGGCAGAACCCACAGTATGTGACAGATCCCCCCAGGACAGGGAGAACATGCAAACTCCACGCTAGGGCAGGATTTGAACCCCCAACCCTGGAAGAATTAGATGACATTGCTACCTACTGGCAAATTTCATCATTTATATTGCTTTGCATTTGATATAAATCTGAATCTTTATGCCTTGTTTTTTTTCAGAAAGATGACAAAAATGTAAATACAGACGCCCCTCTACTTACAAATGTTCAACTTATAAACTTTCAGACTTACGAACAAAGAGGACTGTAAGTCCAAATTGTATTCACTGGGCTCCCATTTCCTCTCCGCAACATCAATTTTTATTTCCGCACTCTAGTTCCACCTAATACGACTTCTGGCTGCTACTCCCGCCGTGCAGCAGCGCAGCGTGTGAACTCCCAGCATCCTAGTTTGTATACCCTTAAAATGATGTTGACTTACGAACATTTCAAGTTATGAACGGCCGTTCGGAACATATCTCGTTCGTGAGTAGAGGAGCATCTGTAATTTGCACATGGGTTCAGTTCAATACAGACTTTTTACATTTGGTATAATAATTTTGGTGAAATATTTTTTAGCTAATTTTCTTTAGCAATGTATTATGGATCATTGAGGAAATGTCTTGATGCTGAAGAGGTTGCAGGTTCCATTAAAATTCTCAATCATTTTCCAACAAACCAGATATGAAAAAGTTTATCTGCTGGCTGCACTGACCCCTAAAGCAGAGACAAATCACATTTCCTACTCTGCCCTGGGAACGGCAGCCTTGGTCTTTCCCTTGGGCCCTCATTAGTCCCATCGTTACCATTTCAATGAGCTCTTTCACTGCTAATACTTATGATGTGAGGCACTCTGTGTGTTACATATGTTGCTGCAGATGAAGAACTTAGCATGATCCTAAAAAGGACACAACCTTTGAACCCTGATTCATGCAAACATTTCTTATATTATTCATAGTATTACATCAAGCTCAGTTATTAAGTCTCACATTGAATACCAAATACACTGATTCTAAAAATTTCTTTTAGCATCTACTTACTGATATGCTTCTAGGATGGGCTAGTAAAGATCAAGGTCATTTGCCATAGGGGAATTATATAGTCTGTGTTTTTTTTTTTTTTTTGCGAATGTCATTTCTCAGTCCACATACACTGCTCTGTTATAACTTTTATTAATACTGGGTACTAACACTGTTTTCTTTTTTCAGCTTTTGGGAATGCAAAAACTGTAAGAAATGACAACTCTTCTCGATTTGTGAGTATTCAGTTATGTAGAGGTTTTTTTTTTCAGAAATAGAAGATATAATGATTTAACCCACTTTAAGCCACAACTTTCCTTACTCACTAGTAAATTACCTACTAAAATATTGTAGGTATTTGTTAAATATGTTGACTATGAAGGATTCAAAGAAATGCACAAATATCTTGAAACTATTTGCATAAACTGCTATAGCAGTTTTCTGTTATCGAGACTATGCATCTTTTTTTTTTTTTTTTTTAATTTAATAAAAAATTATACTAATTTATTTATGCCTGTTAGATTATGGTGGGAGCAACATTTCAAACATATGATTGATTGATTTTAACAGCGTTCTGTTTGTGTTCCATAGTGAAATAAATACTGAAAGTAAAATCTAAACTGATTAATCACAATATTTGATGTCCACAGTGCTTTTTTAAATTTTGAGTTTGTTCTGTATTTCTCCAGACATATCAGAATGGTATTTCAGGATCAGCTGTCAAAAGATGAGAATTTCCCCTTTTAGGAAAGGGGTCATGTAGTAAGAATTTGAACATGTTGGTCAATTATTTCCTATCATTAAGAGAGCTGTTATATAACTGATTATGGCATTTTCCTCTAACAAGTGGAATTTCACTTCAGGAAGCCATCAGTCATTAGTATTGATTAAATACATAATGAAGCTTATTGGTAGTTTACAAACTTAGCACTGGTATTTGAAAAGGGATTTTCTTCATTATGATCTGCAAAGGACCTGCAAAGGGGGATGCAGACCCCCCAAATATTTAGGTGGAATAAGTTGCAGTCCCAGTCTCAGTACTACTCACATATTTCTTAAAAGCAGATAGAGTTGTAGAATATTAGTATAATATTACTGCTACTACTCCTATGAATAGCATTGTCACTAATGTTTAATGGTGCTTTATTTTTAACAGGGAAAGTACATGGATATTGAATTTGACTTTAAAGGTGACCCTTTGGGTGGAGTAATTAGCAACTGTAAGTATGGAATTGCTATGTAATACAGACTGTGGACTGATGTAAGTTGATAGTATTATATTGCCATATGTTGATATGGATACTCAGATTTCCTCCCACAGTCCAAAAGTATGCAGGATAAACTGATTGGTGTGTCTAAATTGGCCTTGTAGTTGTGTGAGTGTGCGTGTGGCTGGGTGAGTGTGTGCGCCCTGCTGTGTGCTGGCGCCTGCCCAGGGTTGGTTCCCGCCTGCGCCCATTGTTCCTGGGATAGGCCCCCGCGACCGCAGTGGGGATTAAGTGGTCACGATACTGGATCGATGGATGGATAGATGTTGATATGTATGACATGCAGGACTAATAGATTGTATGTATGCTGCTCAGTACAGAGGTCTCAGTTTCCGTGCAGTCACAATGATCATGAAATCAATGAAAACCACTATAAAAACTAACTGCATCCAATAATCATCATGATTCTTTGCCAAAGGCAGTAATATAGACTTAGATTGCAATAACTGAGATGATTACTTTTGAATTATCTAAGCAATTGTCTCTACTCGTCCCTTTAGAAAAGCAATTAAACAAAGGACATTTACTGAAGTACTACATTTTACTTTCCCGTAGAGAAAATACGCACGGCAGTGCATGTTTACTTCCTGGAGATAGCAAACCTTATGTTATTCTATTAGGAGTATCAGCAGAAGGTGCACAACCTCCTTGAAATATAAGTGTAGATGAATACTGGCATGTGTTAAACATTTTAGAAGAACTTCCTGTATTGTGTCCTTCTGCGTATCCACTTACTATTCATCAGTCTTCAGTTTCCCAAACGTTCATGATGCTATAATAATTTGAGTATTCTTAATAATTGGAAAATGGTCACTGACACGAGACTTACAGTACAATTACTCAGAATCCACATTTTCACAACACAAAATTAGCACTACTCCAGGTATACTTCTCTCCCAGGAAATGCACAGTAAGAAACATTTGAAATTGTAGCAGTAAGGTTGTATCTCGTGTATTGATAGGCAAATATTTTACTTTTTATAATTGTGTCTTCGGGGCAAGCACAGGGCAATCTATACACTGGTACTGATTTTGAAGTGCTATGAACCCATGCTTATCAGGTTCTACACAAATAAATCTCTCTATCCTGAATATAAGTGCTTATACTAGTATCATACAGGTTAGCTAAATAAACTTCAGTACCTCAGAAATTGATAAAAAAAAATATAGAGGATAAAATGTGGGATAAGAACCATAAATCACTAGCAATGCAACCTTTAGTCACAGATCGTATATCATTTACTATATGCCCTTTGATCAATACCAAGAGAGGAACTTCATGTGCCTTCGTTCTTGCAGATCTGGGAAGGGTCAAGGACAGTTACACATATGTGTTATCACCTTGGTGTAGGGTCACCCAGAATATAATGAGCACCTGCTTCACTAGGCAGGCATCACAACTTGATATTGGTGAATAATAAATGCCATTTTAATTTATTCAGGAATTGGTGAGCTGGCTCACCAATTCACATCTGGTTTCACATCTTTGTGTTTGCATGGGCTTCCTCAAAGTACGGTTTTTCAGAGTTCAGACACACAGTTTATATTAAATTTGTCTTTGTGTGTGCTTCTTCTGTACTGTGGACTTAGGAGTTTCTGGGAGAATGAGTGAGCATGCATGTGTTTATCATGTTTGTCTGTGAGTGATGTTTTGGAATTCTTGATACTTAAGACAACATTTCGGTCACTAATTCAATCTCATTACTGGAAAACAAAAGTAATGGAAGTACAGTAGTGGAATGGTGTCACTGTAAGACCAGTACTGATGTATATCTATGCTTTGAAACCTCCCTTAGATCTTCTGGAGAAGTCTCGGGTTGTCAGGCAGCCCAGAGGAGAGAGGAACTTCCACATATTTTACCAGCTCCTCTCTGGAGCATCAGATGACTTACTGAGTGAGTAATCTCTGATGGACCCTTCTGAAAATCTATTGTGTACTTTGACACAAGTTCATATTTCCGTATTTGTACTGTCAAATACATTGCATTATATTTATTATACCTCTTATTATCCTTTATGGTCTAATATGTTTGATATAGCAAAAGAAATGACATTGCAGTTGCAGAATAATGTGATGGATGTCTGATTTTCTTCTGTCCTACCCATAAATCCAAGATCCATGTGAATTTATTTGAAAGTATTTTGATATGTGTGGTGTATCAGCTTCAATGAGGGTGCTATTCAAAAATAATCTTCAGTCAGACAAAAGCTCGATGAAATCTAAATGTGCCAATATGTTGATAATGATAATCTAGTGTACTTGGACTCTCTACAAAGCTATAGTATCTGTTTTTGAATGTCTTTGTCTGTGTTCTTCTTACACTCAGAAAAACTAATGCTGGAAAGAAACTTTTTCAAATACAACTACCTGAGTCTTGATTGTGCTGTGGTCAATGGGCTGGATGACGCTGCCAACTTTCGGAGTGTCAGGGTAGGTTTCGAGGCATGAGGAGACTCTCCGTAACTCCATCGTTCTTGTCTGCCTGTCAGTTACCTGTCAGAAAATACCTCTTTGGACTCACAGATCAACATCACTTTGACATAATTTATTTTTTGTGTTCGTTACTTGCATACTTTGCAGACAAGCTTTTCTG
Organism: Brienomyrus brachyistius; assembly: GCF_023856365.1. Taxonomy (NCBI): domain Eukaryota; kingdom Metazoa; phylum Chordata; class Actinopteri; order Osteoglossiformes; family Mormyridae; genus Brienomyrus; species Brienomyrus brachyistius. Next base: position 34,510,549 of record NC_064533.1, read on the forward strand.
AAGGCAGAACCAAAGCTTTTGAATATATGTGCATTGCTTTTACACTGTATTCACACTTCTTTATTTAGCAGACACTTTTGTCCAAAGCATATAAGCAAGGCACGTTGTACACATCTCAAACAGTTTTAATTTGCAAACAGAAAGAACGAAATATAATTAAATGTTTATGCTTAAATATTGCATATGTTTGTGTTTAAGCAGTAAAAATGGGAAGTGGAAGATGGTGAAATATAATAATGCTGGAAGCATAATGAAAAATATAAAAACGAAATAATATGTGGGGGAAAGCACTTAATTCCTTCCAGATAGTCATACATAATCACATATAATCATGATAATCATATCTCACTTCCATGAAGAATTTCAGCATGTAGAAATGTAGTACATACTATATATCACCATGTTTTTCTATCATTTCCTCAGTGTCAAGTGTGTTAAATAACATCTGTGTCACACCCTTCCCACACCCCCGCACCAGTTCCCGGTAATAGCTTTACAATTCCTCAGTCTTTCCTGTCTGAGCAGCCGTTGCACAGCTGTTGGTTCAGACAAATAAACATAACAAGCACTACTGTGCAGTGGACAATAGGCTCCAGTCCTATGAAACAATCAGCCATCTGTTGGTGCCAAACCCCACAGGTGTTTCATTCATCACTTATGTCACTTCTCTTTCCTTCCCTTTCAAATGTCTCTCTACCAAGTCCTTTTGTCTTACGGTTACTGTACAGTGAGGGAAATAATTATTCGACTCCCTGCTGAATTCTTAAGTTGCCCCATTAGTATAGAAATGAGAAGTCTATCATTTCACTGGTAAGTCTATTTTAACAAGCAAAAGATTATCAACAAAACAAGCAAAAAAAAAAAACATTATGTAACAGTTACAAACCAATTCGTCATTTATCGAGGGAAATAAGTATTTGATCTCTTGGAACATGTGCTTTAGTTCGGGGTGGAGTAACCATTGTCGGCAAGCACAGCTGTCAGACATTTCTTGTAGTTGGTCACCAGGTTTGCCCACAGCTCAGCAGGAATTTTCATCCACTCCTCTTTGTAGATCTCCTCCAAATCTTTAAGGTTTTTAGGCTGTCACTTGGATATATGAAGCTTGAGATCCCTCCATAGGTTTTCTACAGGATTAAGGTCCAGAGACTGGCTAGGGCACTCCATGACCTTAATGTGCTTCTTCTCGAACCACTGCTTTGCATAATGCTTCCACCTCTGGGGTTATAGTCAGCTTTCTTTTCCCTCCAAACACGGCCAGTAGAGTTGATATCAAACAGCTCAATTTTGGTCTAATCTGACCACATCACATTCTTCGAAGCCTCATTGGAATTATTCAGGTGCTCATTGGCATATTTCAGACTGGGCCTTCTTGAGCAGGGGCCCTTTGCGAGCACTGCAGGATTTCGTCTTTCTCCCATTTGTGAAAAATTGCAACAACAGTTGTCACTTTCTCATCAAGCTGCTTGCTGATGGTCTTGTAGCCCATTCCACCTTTGTGAAGGTCAACAATCTTGTCTCTGATGCCCTTAGGCAGCTCTTAGGTATTTCCCATGGTGATAAGATTGAAGATATAGACAGGGTAGTGACCCAAGAATACTATTTAACAAAGTAATGCCATCAAATGTGAATGCTGGCTTGTTATCTGTTAATTTGATTTGATGATTTGATGAAACCCTTTATTGCTATTGCAATATACCATGTCACTAGTCACGAGTACCAGCGAAAAAACTGGCCATCAACCCGACCATACATATACACAAACATCACAGTAGGGGGTAGACCGGTCGGGAGACAGGGGAAGGGAGAAGAAAAGAAACAGAATAACATGAGGAGAGAGGAGGAGAATAAAAAAACAGCCCCCAGACTGTACTCCAGTGGGGAGGACATTGTGGGAACCGAAAAAAACACCTCAGCAACATAAGCACATGATGGCACTACACCTTACAACATAAAAATGACACGACTTGCAACGGGGGAGGGAAAAGGGGTGTTAATACTTAATTAAGTACTACTTTTGTTGTTAGTGCACATGCACATTGTTTCTTGCTGGTTTGTAGGGAATCAAATAATTATTTCTGTAGATCACTGACAAATTGATTTGTACCTGTTACATAATGATTTTTTTCTTGTTTGTTTTGTTGAAAATCTATCTTCTGATGTTAAAATAAACCTACCAGTGAAATTATAGACTGCTCATTTTTAAAAAATGGTCAAGTTAGAAATTCAACAGAGGGTCAAATAATTATTTCCCTCACTGAATGTGACAATTACTGGCAGTTTTTTTTTCTTTTTAAAGCAAGGAAGTTGTGGCTAAAACACACTTCCCAAGCTCAAGTGATGCACAGCAACCATTTTCAAAAAAAATATTCCTGTCAAGTTGTCTCCCTGAGCAAGTGCCTTCTTTGGATCAATTAAATGGAAAATACAATCTGCTTCATTGAGAGTGTATTCTGTCACGATCGCCGGGTGAGCGGGTAATGCGTACGGGCAGGCAGGCGAGCAGGAAGCAGGCAAGGAGCCGCAAGTCAGGGGAAACGGGGGGTTTATTAAGGACCAGGACAAAAGGAGCAAAACACAGGCACTGACATTGACCAACATCAATGACGGACAAAGAACTAAGGCACGACATGGACTGAAATAGGCAAGACAACAGGGTACAGCTGGGTACAATCAGGGAAGCACACGTGGATAATCAGGGGGCGTGGCACACACGAGGATCGTATGAGCTGGGCGTGACAGTATTCAGTCTTAGACTAAGTTGTAGTTACATACTATCATGTTAATACATCATTAATGAATTATGATGCATGATTGATCTCAATTACTATACTTGCTATTATATCTGGTAATTTTGTAATCCTTTGTGAACTACGGAAGGAACTATTGAAGGAACAAGTAATGAATAACACAAGATAAATACTGATTTCATATTTGTTCATCATTAATGAATCATGATGTATCTTTCATCTCAAGCAGTTACTGTATTTGTTACTATATCTGTTAATTCTGTAAACCTTTGTGAACTACTGAATGAACTACTAAGGAACTGTTGAAGGAACAAATAATGGATAACAAAAGAGAAATGTCATGTTTGTTCATCATTAATGAATTGATACATCCTTTATATCAAGTGGCAACTGTAACTCTTCATGATTTGTTCGTAATTGGTACATCAGCAGTAACTGACTTATTACAAAGTATTTGTACCCCATGAAGTAAAGCGCTACACTGTACCTTGAAATCTCTCTTGAACCGTCAGTTTTTAAAATAAGTTTATGTCAATAAATGGCATTATCTTTCTCATCTTTTTTTTATTATGAATGCTGCATTCCAGCTGCATATCCAGCCTTGTTCTTAATGGTCCCATTTCCTCCTTTTCCCCAGAATGCTATGCAGATTGTTGGCTTCATGGAGAGTGAGGTACATTCTGTGCTGGAGTTGGTGGCTGCTGTGCTAAAGCTGGGCAATATTGAGTTTAAGTCAGAATCACGTGTCGATGGTTTTGATGAGAGCAGGGTGAAGGACAAGAATGGTGAGACCACTTTGCGTACTGCTGTGATATTTGGCTGGTATTAATTAATTTTCTTTACTTCATATATCAAGATCCCTACACTGCTTGTGGTGTTCTACAGATAATTCTCCTTAAACCAAAAACAGCTGTACGTTTTGAGAAGAATGATAACCTGCATAGGCTTGTTGAGGATCACTCCTTTGAAGAAGGAAGTTTTTCTTATTACTTCTTAATTGTGGTGCATATGGCAGCGTCCACCACTAGGAAAAACTGTCAGCAGAAGTGTAATATATGCTTTAGAAAGTATATTCTTTGAAATGTGAGCTTTTCCAGACTAACACTCACTAAGTTCATGTTTTTTGAGAGGACCTGTGTGGTAAAAGTACTGTTCAGAATGTAATTATGGAGCTAGCTAACACACAGTCACACAATTATATGTACATGTGTGTATGTATATATATATATCCATCCATCCATTTTCCAAACCGTTTATCCTACTGGGTCATGGGGGGTCCGGAGCCTATCCCGGAAGCAATGGGCACTAGGCAGGGAACAACCCAGGATGGAGGGCCAACCCATTGCAGTATATATATATATATATATATATATATATATATATATATATACACACACACACACACACACAACTTCAGAGCCAATTTAGACACGGCAATCGGTTTACCGACACGCTTGGACATGCTTTTTGAAGAAACCGTAGCACATATACAGTACTGTGCAAAAGTCTTAGGCAGGCAAAAAAAATTATGTTTAGATTATCCTTGTGTTGGTGTAAAACTATGATATTATACCTGTCGAGGTGTGTCAACTTAAGCATTTCAGAACCTCTGCTAAAATCATCCTAGTATTTGCAGAGACAGTCCAGTGCAGCCATGTATTTTTTGACTTGGGCGCTAGCACACCTCATACAGCTAGTCAATTCAGTCACTGACGTTTTAAACCAATATATTTAATTATTATTATTTAATTATTTAATTAAGCTATTAGTGAAACTGAATAAAATCATGGAACGGCTGAGGTGCCCCTGAGGAGAAGTTTGGGAACTGAAGCGGTATTCATCTAGCCATCCAACTAGATATCAGTAACTTTTTAGAAAACAGAAGAAATAATTACTAGTTTTTATTGTGTTACTGTTAATTTGCACATGCTCTAATGTTAAATTGTGTTTTTTGTTCTAAGCCAAAGTACACTTGCTACCCAAACAGTTTTAAACATTTCTTTAGATTGCCTAAGACTTTTGCACAATACTGTGTGTGTGTGTGTGTATATATATTCTTACTGCTACCTACAAACATGAAATGTTATGCAAATATCAACACAAGTGACTATATAACTGGTAATGGCCACATAATTAATCATTTTTCATATTCACTTTTATATCATACTATTTTTTATAATTCTCTTTTGAAATACAGAACATTTAGTTTAATTTACCCTGTAGTTCTCAATTGTTTGATTTTATTTAAATTATACTACTACTTTATTAAGTTATTTAACTTTAAAAAAAGCATTTTAATGATATAAATATTCTTCTTAACAGACCTGAAGGAAATGTGTGAGTTACTGGGGATTGACCAGTTGCTACTGGAAAGGGCCTTCAGTGTCCGGACTGTGGAAGCCAAACAGGAGAAGGTGTCCACCACCCTCAATGTGGCCCAGGTAAGACTTTTAGGCTGTGATTCATGTGGTCATTAAAGATGCAGGAAAGATGGTGGCTGGCACCATAATGGGACTTTTTCAGTCATCAGAACTGTGCAGTCCAGCAGCAAATGTTGCTGCAGTGAGGTATGAATCCTGTGCTTAGAAGAACCCTACAGAGGAGGGAAAGGACAAGCAAGATTGCATTTGCACTTTGTGTGGATGGTTACTGGAAGACGACTATAACCTCTTCTGACTCCCTTTTGTATAGTTTTCCCTCAAGGAATTTTGACTATTGAGGAGCATTTGTCTGCATCCTGGTCTCCCACGTCTTGCCTGCCACATTAGCATAGGTGAAATGGAGATGCTGCTTCTCACCCCAGGTCGGAGAAGGTACCTAGATAGCTGGTTGCTGTATTAGTGCAGAGGTCTCTAAGATAGGATCAAGAGATCTTTGCTAGCTCGTCTGTGCCAGTCACCATGCTTAATGCCAGACAGAATGAAGCTGCCAGCTTCTCTGTACCAGTCACCAAGCTTAATGTCAGACACAATGAGTCTGCTAGCTTCTCTGTGCCATTCACCATGCTTAATGCCAGACAGAATGAAGCTGCCAGCTTCTCTGTACCAGTCACCAAGCTTAATGTCAGACACAATGAGTCTGCTAGCTTCTCTGTGCCATTCACCATGCTTAATGCCAGGCAGAATGAAGCTGCTAGCTTCTCTGTACATGTCATCTTGCTTAATGCCAGACAGAATGAAGCTGCCTACCTCTCTGTGCCCGTCACCTTGCTTAATGCCGGACAGAATGAAGCTGCCTACCTCTCTGTGCCAGTCACCTTGCTTAATGCCAGACAGAATGAAGCTGACAGCTTCTCTGTACCAGTCACCATGCTTAATGCCAGACAGAATGAAGCTGCCTACCTCTCTGTGCCAGTCACCATGCTTAATGGCAGACAGAATGAAGCTGCCAGCCTCTCTGTGCCAGTCACCTTGCTTAATGCCGGACAGAATGAAGCTGACAGCTTCTCTGTACCAGTCACCATGCTTAATGCCAGACAGAATGAAGCTGCCTGCCTCTCTGTGCCAGTCATCTTGCTTATTGCCAGACAGAAAGAAGCTGCCTACCTCTCTGTGCCAGTCACCATGCTTAATGGCAGACAGAATGAAGCTGCCTACCTCTCTGTGCCAGTCACCTTGCTTAATGCCGGACAGAATGAAGCTGACAGCCTCTCTGTGCCAGTCACCTTGCTTAATGCCGGACAGAATGAAGCTGACAGCTTCTCTGTACCAGTCACCATGCTTAATGCCTGACAGAATGAAGCTGACAGCTTCTCTGTACCAGTCACCATGCTTAATGCCAGACAGAATGAAGCTGCCTACCTCTCTGTGCCAATCTTTGCCAGACAGGGTGAATCTACTAGTCCGTCTGTGCCAGTTTCTGGTAAACCTCACCCTCAGTCTGTATTGGTCAGTAGTATATAAGTTTTCTAGATTTCGGGGAAAAGCAAGATACAAGATTCCTTTATTTTCATAAATATTTCATAATCTTCTCAGATTAACGAATAAAAGATTTTTGTTTTATTTTGTCATACTGTATTTTGCTGTATTTCTCAGGTCTGAAAAGCAGCTTTAAGTACTTTTTTTAAATGTCAGCTGCATTTCAAAACGAAGTGGTATCTTTACCTTATTAATCGTAATAAAAATGGCGAGGAACTTCCTCCCATAAATACAATAATGTCCAATGCACTGCGACAGCAGCTCCAGCAATTAGTATTTCTTAATTGTGAAAAATTCTTGTGCCATTAACATTGCGATGTGCAAAAAACAGTTCATATGCTCAATATTCAAAACATTTGAATGACGAATCCTAGAACACTGGACAAATACTAAAAGCAAATATTATTTATTGGTGCAGTGCTATGGTATGAACATCAGTAACATTTTCACAGTTGTTTTTTTGTTTATGCTGAAACATACAACTGAAGTGTTTTTCTAATTATTTTGCAATAAAGTGATCTTACAATAGAGTAGAATAGCCACATTTATTGTCATTCAGAAATACACCAGTTAGTGCACATCAGAACGATATTTCGTTGCATTTTTTGCTCACCATTGACCTAGCAGAGTGTGTAAACAAAAAAATTATAAATAGAAAATAGAATATAAGTGGAACTAACATACAAATATATTAAACCGCAGTATAGCAGCAAAGAAAAAAAAGACAGTGTACATTACTGTATCGGTTATAGTACAAGACTTATAGTGCATAAAGTTCTTGAAAGTTCTTGATAAAGTGTTGTTGGAGGTGAAGGAATTTTTACTATTTTTCAACCGTGCAATTTTTGTCATCCTTTTGTCATCCTTGGTTACTGGAGTACCAGAGGTAGAATAATTTTGAAATGGGTTATATTTTTATTTGTTTAGCCTTTGTCTTTGGAAAGACTAGTATCAAAGTGCAGAATCAGCCAGCATCCCTGGAGCAGTTAAGGTTCATTCATGCTTTGTTTAAGAGCCCAGCCATGATATGATTACTCTTCTGGTCAGATGATTTGAATTCACCTTCCACAGGCACAGATCCTTAACAGATCCTTTGTAGCCCAGTAACACAACCTCTTCTCCATGGTTTTATTTGTCCTCTGTATTCTACAGGCCTACTATGCCCGAGATGCTCTTGCCAAAAATCTCTATAATCGACTGTTCAGTTGGTTGGTGACCAGGATAAATGAAAGCATCAAGGTATCTTTCTTCTTTCCTTTTAACAACGTTTCTATAGATGCCAGTTTGTCTCCCATCAGATTAGAACCTTTAGTGCCGGTTTAATAGATTCTTGATGATTATGGATTCTTTCTACCACGGCATTTTTGCACAAAAAACCCTTGCTGCTAGCATGCAGTAACTCAAATACTGTATTCAGGCTGTCAATATTGTTAATTTGCATTGTATCTTGTCTGTCTTGTCTTGTCAAATTGTATTGTTGCGCTTGTGTCCTGTCTGCACTTGTGATGTTGTTCTGTTTTGTTCTGCTCTGTGTTGCACCATGGTCCTGAAGGCACGTTATCTCATTTCTCTATATACTGTGTGTATGGTTGAAATGACAATAAAGCCTACTTGACTTGACTTGACTTTTAAAATCTACTAATACATATTGTCATGTTGTTGTTATATGTTGTTTTTTGTCCATCAGGCTCAAACCAAAGAACGAAAGAAAGTGATGGGGGTCTTAGATATTTATGGCTTTGAAATTTTTGAGGTAAGGATCATGTTTTAATTTTATGCATTGTTTTTTTTTTACATGATTTACAATTGTGCCACTACAGTTCAAATAGATTCAATTTTATTGTCACTCTAAACAGTGTAAAATTACATTAAAAGCTTTTATACTACATATATTAGAAATGGCAATTCAGAATACATTTACAGCAAAAAAAACTGCAGGCAGAGTGACAAGGTACAGCATAATAGGTACAACAATAGATAGTGCAGCGTGTAGTATAATAGCACAGAATAATTAGAAAGTAGTGCAAGTCACTTTTTGGTATGAGGTAAATGGGCAGGAATTCTTGTACTGAAAAAGGTGCACTGATGTACAAAGTGAGCGGTGCAGCTGAAATGCTCAGCTGGTAGTGCAGAGGACTGGAGATGTGTAAGGAGGGACATCGTTAGGTCGCTGGTTCAGTGCGGCCTCGAAGGAACATGGGTTTTAATGTGCTATTATTTCACTTTTATGTCTCCTTGGCCAAAAGTGTCTGGTAAATAAGGTGAAGGAGTGTCAGTTTGACAGAATATGAGTGACAGTGTTCCTCTCAGGTGAAAGACCAAAAGCTGACAATGGGCTTTATTTATAGACATTAACTGTTACCATTCCTGAGATGTGTCATATAGTGACATATTGTTGAGGCACGGGCGAACAGCTCTAAGAGGATAGCATTTGTTTTTGCCAAAGAATGCATTTTTTCAGACCCTAGTAAGACAGATGTGGTTCACCTCACCAAAACTCATTATTTTGTCATTTTACTTGTTGTACATGATTTCACAACCCATGTAACTGGTCATGTTCTAATTCACAATAAAGCATGATATTCTTTCAATTTTGCATGAATTGTGTCTCACCCCATCTCTTTGTCTCATTTCCTCTGTGTATGGCATCAGAATGGAGTAAGTATAGAGGCTTTAGAGTGACATGTGTTCGTATGTTCTAGTCTAACCATAAGTCCATCTGTGAAACTGAACAACCCAAGATGATCCATATTGCCTCTGTAATGCATATCAATCTAAGCACTGCTGTGCTGATTTCTACAGTACAGTAAGTTAGTCAGTTATCATCAGGCATTTCATTTGCTCCATCACAAACAATAAATGGTAATAAAAAAATCTGTAGAAATCTTAACAGATAGGAGGGTTGGTCATTTTCAACAAAATGTCTGTTTCCCTTTGCATATGGCTATTAAAGTTCACCCATAGCCATGCAGCTTAGCAATATTACTGCTGGCTGTGGATTTTTTTGATGAATGAAGTTGCACCTGTTTTTTCCTATGACGGTGAGAGAGTAACTCAACCAAACTATCATGCTGAATTCTGCAGATAATCAAGTTTGACACAAATAAGGATTGTATTATACTAAGCACACCTCCTTGGTGCAAGTGCTATGTGTTGTTACGAACACAAAACTGATGTGAAATTTGTGAATTCTCTTCAGACCATATCCTCCTCTTAGTCATTCTCCTAGTTGATCCCTCTCACCTGATTTTAGAAAGCCCTGCAACTTCATCTGCATGCTATTTTAATAAAAGCATTATATTAACCTTCCTTCCACAACCGAGTGTGTGTCACCAAGCCAGAAACGCATTCGAATTTGCAGATAATGCATTTAGAATTTCATTGACATGTACAAACTACTGGGCGTTTCGATATTATCGTTTACATTGATATTTTGAATATTATTTTGGTTATTATTTTGAATAATATATTGAAAATCATTTTTTAGATATCCCTCAGCCCTTTTTGGCAAATTGCCATTACTTATAACATGCTACAACCAGATGCCTTTACTTGTTTAATATTTCAAAATTAAAAAAAAAACTACCAAAAACCCTCATTGTGTAAATTTATATTATTGTCACAAAACTTCTAGAAGTAGTTCACTCTTTTGGTAGAAGTATTGATTAAATGAGTAAAAGGCTAGAGGACTGAGCACGTCAAGAACAGGACTGAACAAGCACCCGAATGACAAGTCAGCATGATGTGAGAGGTGTTCAAGGCATTCAAGTTCTAATGGGACTGTTAATGGGGGGAATTCAGCATTTTTTTTCAAGGGTCATTCACTGGAGGTTAAAAAACATGCAAAGCATATGGGATCACTAACATTACATTTTCAAATTCCCATTTATAGGACAACAGCTTTGAGCAATTCATCATCAACTACTGCAATGAGAAGCTTCAGCAAATCTTTATTGAGCTGACTTTGCGGGAGGAACAAGAGGAGTATGTTAGAGAGGTGAGGAAATGCAATGGCAAATTTATCGTCCAGTATCTTCTCTGCATATTGTGTTGTGCTTCAATGCAAGCATTGATGTTACACTGCAGTAAGCTGATCCTAAGGTGTGCATTGTTCTATTTTGGACAGCACTTTTGATAGAACTGGAAGTGTAGTGCAGTATACTGTATTGCAGAGTTGTTGCAAACCTTCCTGAGTCCATCCAAGTCCACGGCATATGTTTACAGCTTGTATGCACCTTTAGCCACGAGGGGGAATGGATTTTAATGCTTTCAAATGTTTTAATGTGTCAATTTTCTTCACTCTTATGTTGCTTTGGTTGAAGGTGTTTGCTGAATAATTTTGAATTTAGTTTCATAGTCTAAAATTGAATTTGTGTTTTTTCTGGACTCAGAAATTGACTTGTACTCGACTACACAGCTCCAGTAATGGACTCAGTCTCGTCTCACATTAACCCCCTTTTAGACTCGGCCTTATCTCAGACTTGATTTGTTAAGCATATGGTCTAGATTTGGGCTCGACTAAGGGGGACTCAAACACAATACTGGTATACAATACAGTTTAAATGTCTTATGTAATCAAAGAAAATGTTTAAATGATTATCATTTTGTTGTAAAAATATGATATTATGTCTGTCAAACTATGTTAGCTAAGCAATTTCAAAACTGCTCCTAAAATCACCCTAGTATTTGCAGCACCCATCCAATACACACACATGTACTTTTTGACTTGATCACTAACATACCTTACATGATTTATCAATACCTTATAGACTTTTATATACCTTTTACCTTATACACCTTATAGCAGCCATCATGTGGCGCAGTGGGCTAAGCCTGTGTGCCTATAATCAGCAGGTCATCAGTGCAAATCTAGCCCCAGCACATCTGTGGGTCCTCAAGCAAGGCCCTTAGCTCCCAGCAGTGCACCTCACACCTGCACTTAATGTTTCCCATTCATTTCATGTCATCCTTCGATTCATGAGAAACTGTCGGATAAGTTAACAGTAATTTCTGGCATTACAATGTTACTTCCGCCTTTTACCTGGCTGGTTTCTGATAGGAGAGTGACGCAATTCCATTTTATAACCAGCCCCATAAATGAAGATTATATTTTAGAACTTGAACAAAGTGTTCACATTTCCTTTTTTTATAGGAATATGCATGAATACTCCATTCATCTGTAATAAAAGTTTTTTACTGAATTGTAGCATAGTTACCAAACAATAGTTACTGAACAATACAGTGTTTCACCACCTGAGTCTCTCAGCTTGGGATAAATCTTTACAAGCTTTTCTTTGAAAACTCACCTTGTTAGTTTCCTGTGAATTTGAATATTGAAAGCTAATCATTTAAGATTACTTTGACCCTCTTTTTGCAGGGGATTGAATGGACAAACATTGAATACTTCAACAATGCAATGATCTGTGACCTCATTGAAAATGTGAGTTTTGTTCTCTTGAAAAGGCTTTCTGTTTTGTTTCTCCTGAAAAGACAGAAAAGTTTACATTTGCACATGCATTACATCATAAAAAACTGATTTTGTCTGTGTCCATTAAAACTTGCAAAGTATATACGAATTGCTTATTAATTTATTATAAAATTTTCAAAACAGGTGTACTTATATTCTAATAATATTTCAATATGAATTATTAAGCCTCTTACTGTAAAAGCTGAGCCTAAACAAACAAATTGTTCATTTAGTTGTGAATGTGGTCACTTCAGAATAAACATTAAATTGTTAGTTATTTGTGTGCTCCCAAAAATGACTTACAGCACAGGTTGTCAACAGGGTTCCCACTCCTCCCTCTTGTTAAGTGCTCTTCATTATTCTCAGAAATGCCAATATTCATTTAAAAGATAACAGTTCATGTAAATAAATAATTTATGCTTCATTTTCAGGGTATTTTTAAAATTTCGATTTCATACTAACTGTAATTTAACCACACTGTCATTCACTAGAACTTTAAATAACATGTAATATGTTGGAATTTGTTTCATTCAGTGAACAATTTCATCACTCAAAAGGATCAGGCCTTACACCTTAGTTACACTTTAGTTAAGACATGCTATTATTTTATTTTTGTTGTGTTTTCATTTCACTTAAATACATTTATGTATGTTATTTGGATTTCCCCTCTTAAGTAGCAGATACAATATATTGCCATGCCTTCACTTAGAACAAGAATGGGATCCTAGCCATGCTTGATGAGGAGTGTCTGCGTCCTGGAAATGTGTCAGACGAAACCTTCCTAGACAAACTCAACACAGTCTGCGCTAAGCACCAATGCTTTGAGAGCTGTCACAGCAAGAACTCAAAGTTCCTCACTGACCGCAGCTTGCCTCGCAACTGTTTCCGCATTCAGCATTATGCTGGCAAGGTACAGAGATTTCCTGGTCTGTAGAGGTTCCATTTGAGCCAAATTCCCAGCATTCCCTAATTTAACGATAGTCAGAATACCCAACTTTTCATATTCAAAATAGTGTCACCTATGGTTTTTGATATGTGATGATGGACAGTAGTTGTAATCATTTTAATCTTGAATAGATTGGCCATTTCAGAAAAAAAGAAACGGTATCCACTGTCTTGGATACTTAATCTGTCATTCTTCATTGTCCAGCAGTTTAATATAATTTAATATTTAATATAATTAGTATAATAATAAGAGATTTAATGTTCATAATATTCTCTTCTTAGGTGTTGTACCGCGTGGAAGGATTTGTAGACAAGAATAACAACTCGCTTTACCGTGACCTTTCCCAAGCAATGTACAAGGCTAACCACAGTCTGATAAAGCTGCTCTTCCCTGAGGGTGACCCTAGTAAAGTCAACTTGAAAAGGCCACCTACTGCCGGCTTCCAGTTCAAAGCCTCAGTAGGCACATTGATGAGGAATCTGCAAACCAAAAACCCCAACTACATTCGGTGTGGCTTTTATTTAGTTTTATTCTGTTCTGTTTTTGATTTAATATATATTTTTGGGAAAATGTAAAGATGATTTCCTGTGTTTTTTAGATGCATAAAGCCTAATGACAAAAAGGCAGCCCGCCTTTTCACAGAGGTGTTGGTGCGCCATCAGGTGCGTTACTTAGGCCTCATGGAGAATGTTCGTGTGCGTCGTGCTGGCTATGCCTTTCGCCAGCCCTATCAACCTTGCCTGGAGCGATACAAGATGCTTTGCAAACAAACTTGGCCTCAGTGGAGGGGTCCAGCCAGGTAACACTGACAAATCTGCAGTCTTCTACTGTTGTTTTACATTATGAATTGGGTCAGCTTTTCTCTGCTTGTCTGTCAGTCACTGCCTAATGTGTGGATTACACGAAATGCATGTTCTAGAGAGGTAAAACTACAGTGAAACCTTGAATTGCGAGTAACTTGGTTTGCAATTGTTTTGCAACACGAGCAAAAATTTAAAATAAATTTTAACTTGATAGATGAACAAGGTCTTGCAATAAGATACATATAAATTAGATAAATTACATATACGCTTTTGGCACAATGGCACAAAAAGCAAAAGATTCCAGTGAGCCAACAGATAGCAGTTATTCTGTTAGTTATAGTGAAAGTCGTCCTGCAAAATAACCCTCCTCTTTTCCACTTCATCTCCCTCACACCATCCACGACTCTATTCAAAGGTAAAGTGCAGGTTAATTTGTTTTATGTATTTTACTTTATATTTTGTATTAATCATTTTTACATTAAATTTTTTGGGTTGTAGAACCAATCATCTGAGTTTCCATCATTTCTAATGGGAAAATTCACTTTGATATACGAGTGCTTTGAATTACAACCACGTTTCCGGAATGAATTGTGCTCGCAATCCAAGGTTTTACTGTACATAGTTACGAAGTCTCCTATAGCTTCCATTTCACTCAAACATCACGTCCTGCATGTTAAACATTGTTTCTTAGCCTTGGGTTAATAGTATGGCATGAAGGTGCTTGTACTTAAGGTTTATTTGGTTCACAGCTAAAAGCATGAAAAAACAATATAGAGAAAATCTGCTAAACAGCCAGTACTAAAACTTGACCGGGTGGGTTGCTTATTAGCTCTTTTTGATTGGGGGCCAGTTTTAATTATGATTCAAAAACGTCATGAACCATCTAAAGTAGTGGTTCACACAGATAACATAAGTAAGCCGTAGCCATACTGTACACCACCGTTTTAAGTGAATTTTACATATACTGATACGCTTACACCCCCACAAAGACGATGATTGCTGGTTAGTCACTCTCAGATATTGAAACTGGGTCACATGTCTGATGTTGTTGATTACCAGCAATCATCATATCACCCAGACCTATTTCCCACCCAAGTGAAATTTGTTTTCATGTTATGATAATGATGTACAGTGTAGGGCATATCATTCATAATTATTTAAATCTCAAAATCCCATAGCTGATCTAATTTATTATGAACTGCTGAGGGTGGTGTTCTTACAGGGAAGGAGTGAAGGTGCTTTTAACCAGCTTGCAGATCCAAAAGGAGGAGTTCTCATATGGACATACTAAGATCTTCATCAGGAACCCCAGAACGGTAACAGTTCTGCAAACACCATTAGAAGAACTGGCATTTTCCTTCAGGCAAAAGTAGAACCTCAGTCTATGATTGGCTTATATTTACCTGCTTAAAGCACAGACCGCAAGTTACGATGTGACATACAGCATATATGCCTTGTGCCAAAATAACATTGTGTACTCCATAACCTATAACCTGGTACAAAATTAAGTCATTCAACTTCATTTAATTAAGCAAAAAGAAAAAAATTAAATAACCAAACCATAAAGGTGTCATTTTCCAGTTTGTATTTTATATTTCATAATACCTAGTGCTCGGAAGCTTGCTTGCAAAACTGATTAATTATTACTGTAACATTGCTTCTCAACAGTGCCATTGTGTCCTATTAATACAGACTGAAGTAGTCCAATGAAAAGATGATGAAGACAATTAGTGAAACTATGTCAGCCAAAACCAAACAGCTGTCAAGCTTAATTCTTAATTCATGATGTATCTTTTGTTTTCAGCATGACCTGTAGTTCTTTATATCATCCTATAATATATCATTTAAGATGGCACAGTGAGGCCAGAGGTTGTTGTGCTGCTTGCTTTCCAGCTCTTCAAACTGGAACTGAAGAGGAAGCAGTGTCTGGAGGATCTGGCCACCCTGATTCAGAAGACCTACCGTGGCTGGAAGAGTCGTACATTCTTCCTGCTCATGAAGAAGAGCCAGATCATTGTGGCAGCCTGGTATCGCAGATATGCAGTAAGCCACTTCCAGCCCTCCTCATATCACATATTACACTAATGACAATTAAATATCTTTGGTTATATGAATTAAGTAGTTTAGATTTGATAAGGTAAAAAGTGAAAAGTAAAAATGCCCTGTAATATGAGTGTTAGTTTTTGAAAGTTGACCAGCTGACCATAACTTTTATCTACAATAGTTCACGTTATGTCCAATGATTTGCCCAAAGTAAATAGAGGGCATATACTTTTGTAAACAATGCTTAAAGATGGCAGAAAAGATAATGAATTGATAAATGGCTAAGGTTATACCATTTACATTTGATTGACTTACTTTTTCACCATTATGAACTATTTTACAGCAACAAAAGAAATACCAGCAGATCAAGATCTCAACTGTTGTGGTACAGTCTTACATCAGAGGATGGAAGGTGGGTTAAGCACTGGTAACCCAGTGCTGTTTTTGCATGACTTATGTATTAAGAACTGTAACACTGTTGCTGCACACCTCTGGGACCCGGGTTCGAGTCTCCGCCTGGGTCACATGTGTGCGGAGTTTGCATGTTCTCCCCATGTCGTCATGGGGTTTCCTCCAGGTACTCCAGTTTCCCCCCACAGTCCAAAGACACGCTGATTGTCCTAATTGGAGTTACTAAATTGCCCGTGTGACTGGTGTGTGAGTGTGCCCTGCGATGGACTGGGCCCCCCATCCTGGGCTGTGCCCATGGCTTTCGGGACGGGCTCCGGACTCCCTGTGACCCAGAAGGATAAGCGGTTTGGAAAATGGATGGATGGATGTATCAACAGTGTGAAATTTGGCTTGAATAAATGTGCCTAGATGCAAAAGAATCTGGGTTAGTAGTGTCTGTTTGGAGTTGATTAAATCTGTTCATTATCATCGACCACCGTTCTTTATGTAGGCTCGGAAGACACTTCGTGAGCTAAAATACCAGAAAAGATGCATTGAAGCAGTGACTACTATTTCAGCATATTGGCACGGGAAACAGGTAAGCCACTCATGATAATTAGTATACTGTAAATATCTATCCATCCATCCATTAACCTCCACTTCTCCAAGGTCGGGTAGAGGGAGCAGCAGTCTCAGCAGAGAAACCCAGACTTCCCTCTCCCCGGCCACGTTATCCAGCTCCTCCGGGGGAATCCCGAGGCATTCCCAGGCCAGCCGAGAGACATAGTCCCAGTCTCCTCCCAGTGGAACATGCCCGGAACACTTCACCAGGGAGGTGTCCGGGAGGCATCCTAAGTAGATGCCCGAGCCACCTCATCTGACTCCTCTCAATGCGGAGGAGCAACGGCTCTACTCCCTCCCGAATGACCGAACTCCTCACCCTTTCTCTAAGGGAGAGCCCAGCCACCCTGCAGAGGAAACTCATTTCAGCCATTTGTATTCGCGATCTCGTTCTTTCGGTCACTACCCATAGCTCATGACCATAGGTGAAGGTAGGAGCGTAGATCGACTGGTAAATCGAAAGCATCACTGCTGATGCCGCACCGATCCGCCTGTCGATCTCTCGTTCCATCCTTCCCTCACTCGTGAAGAAGACCCCAACATACTTAAACTCCTCCTCCACGGTCTGATGAAGCCAACAGAACCACATCATCTGAAAAAAAGCAGAGACCTAATCCTAAGGTCACCAAACCAGACACCCTCAACACCCTGGCTGTGCCTATAAATTCTGTCCATAAAAGCTATAAACAGAATCGGTGACAAAGTCCAACTTATTGCCCCATACTCCCAGAGCACTCCCCACAGGACTCCCCAAGGGACACGGTTGAATGCCTTCTCCAGGTCCACAAAACACATGTAGACATGTTGGGCAAACTCCCATGAGCCCTCCAAGACCCTGCTGAGAGTATAGAGCTGGTCCACTGTCCCATGGCCAGGGCGAAAACCACACTGCTCCTCCTGAATCCGAGGTTTGACAATCCGACAGACCCTCCTCTCCAGAACCCCTGAGTAGACCTTACCAGGGAGGCTGAGAAGTGTGATCCCCGTATAGTTGGAGCTAACCCTCCAGTCCCCTTTCTTAAAGAGGGAGACCACCACTCCGGTCTGTCAGTCCAGAGGCATTGCCCTCGATGTCCACGCGATGCTGAAGATGCATATCAACCAGGACAGCCCCACAGCATCCAGAGCCTTAAGGACCTCCGGGCAGATCTCATCCATCCCCGGGGCCCGGCCACTGAGGAGCTTTTTAACCATTTCAGCGACCTCCGCCCCAGACATAAGGAAGTCTACCCCCCAAGTCCCCAGACTCTGCTTCCTCATTGGAAGGCGTGTTGAGGGATTGAGGAGGTCTTCGAAGTATTCCCTCCACCAACCCAAAACGTCCCGAGTTGAGGTCAGCAGCACCCCATCCCCACCATAAACAGTGTTGATGTCGTACCGCTTTTTCGCCCTGAGACGCCGGATGGTGGACCAGAATCTCCTCAAAGCCGTCCGGAAGTCGTTTTCCATGGCCTCGCCAAATTCCTCCCACACCCAAGTTTTTGACTCGGCGACCACCAAAGCCGCATTCTGCTTGGCTTGTCAGTACCTGTCAGCTGTCTCTGGAGTGCCACAGGCTAAAATGGCCCAATAGGACTCCTTCTTCAGCTTGACGGCATCCCTCAACACCGGTGTCCACCAGCGGGTTCAGGGATTGCCACTACGACAGGCACCGACCACCTTATAGCCACAGCTCTGGTCAGCCGCCTCCACAATGGAAGCACGTAAACAAAACCCATTCAGACTCAATGTCCCCCGCCTCCCCCCAGGACATGGGAGAAGCTCTGTCGGAAGTGGAACTTGAAGCTCCTCCTGACAGGAGATTCTGCCAGACTCTCACTATACGCTTGGGCCTGCCAGGCCTGGCCGGCTTCCTCCCCCACCAGCAGAGCCAACCCACTACCATGTAGTGATCAGCTGACAGCTCCGCCCCTCTCTTCACCCGAGTGTCCAAGATATGCGACTGCAAGTCGGATAACACGACTACAAACTCGATCGTCAAACTACTGCCTAGTGTGTCCTGGTGCGAAGTGCACATATTAGTGCACCCTTATGCTTGAACATGGTGTTCATTATGGGCAATCCACAAAAGTTCAATAACAAAACATCGCTCAGGCTCAGAATGGGGGGGGGCATTCCTCTCACTCACACCCCTCCAGGTCTCACTGTCATTGCCCACGTGAGCATTGAAGTCCCCCAGTAGAACAAGAGGGTTCCCAGGAGGAGTGCTCTCCAACACCCCTTCCAAGGACTCTAAAAAGGGTAGGTATTCTGAACATAAACGCAGTCAGGACCCATCCCCCCACCTGAAGGCGAAGGGAGGCTACCCTCTAGTCCACTGCGGTAAACCCCAATGTACAGGCACCCAGCCAGGGAACAATAAGTATGTCCACCCTTGCCTGGCGCCTCTCCCCATGAGCAACTCCAGAATGGAAGAGTGTCCAACCCCCCTCGAGGAGACTGGTTCCAGAGCCCAAGCCGTGCGTCGAGGTGAGCCTGACTACATCTAGTCGGAACCTCACAGCCTCGCACACCAGCTCAGGCTCCTTCCCCGTCAGAGAGGTGACATTCCATGTCCCTAGAGCTAACTTCTACAGCCGAGGATCAGACCGCCAAAGTCCCCGCCTTCGCCTACTGCCCAACTCACACTGCACCCGACCCCTTTGGCCCCTCCTACAGCTGGTAAGCCCATTGGAGGGGGGACCCACGTACCTTCTTCAGGCTGTACCCGAACAGGCCCCATTGGTGCAGGCCTCGCCATCAGGCGATCGCCATCGAGCCTCACCCCCAGGCCTGACTCCGGAGGGTACCCCGGTGACCCGTGTCCGGGCAAGGGAAATCATGGATCCATCATTTTTTTCATCATAAGGCGTCTTGTGAGCCGCACTTCGTCTGGTTCCTTACCCAGGACCTGTTTGCCTTGGGTGACCCTGCCAGGTGGATAAAGCCCCGGGCAACTAAGTTCCTGGGATCACTGGAACACACAAACCCCTCCACCACTCCAGGAGGGGTAGTATAAATATATGTTTAAGTATATAGACAAATATCTATTAAATATACAGTATGTCTTTAAAGAAGACATTCAGGTTTGAAGGACTAACCCAATAATAAGAAGTTAGCCGTAGATATGTCCCATTTAGCCTCTCGAAATAACCTACTGTATCCTTCCTTTGTCATTACTTTCACTTAATTTATTTTGCTTATTGTGATTCCTGTATTTCCTCCGGGAACTCCGGTTTCCCCCCACAGTCCAAAAACATGGCCAATTGGAGTTACTAAATTGCCGTAGGTGTGCCTGTGTGAGTGAATGGTGTGTGAATGTGCCCTGCGCTGGGCTGGCGCCCCATCCTGGGTTGTTCCCTGCCTCGTGCCCATTGCTTCCGGGATAGGCTCCGGACCCCCCGCAACCCAGTAGGATAAGCGGTTTGAAAAATGGATGGATGCATGATTCCTGTATGTCGCTGCTCAAAGGTAACCTTGTCACTTAGCCATGTCATTTTACATTATATGATACATAATAAGAATAACATAATACAAGCCTAACAGTAGAATGACAAACTGAGTAGTGCTGTCACCACACTGCCGCTTGCGTTCGTGGAGCTGGCAAGTTCACCATGTGTGTTGGTGCCTTTTTGGTAGATCTGCCAATTTCCTTATACCTGTGGTTCTCAACCTTTTCTGCACCATGACCCAATTTTTACCTTGCCAGCTCATTTGCAACCTTGTATCAAGTATAGGTTTAAATTAGCACTATGATGATTGATGAAGCTCGCAGTGCACTCTGCAATTTATGCCAATCAATGCCTGTTGCACAAATCTGACTGGATGTGCCAGTGAATTTTAAATTAAGCATCTGTGATTTGGCTTCTGGGAGTAGTTGAGTGTTCATTAGTTTTGCACTAAGCAATTGCAGACCAAAGAGCTATTTATATACGTTAATTCTAGGACTGGGGCTGAGAAATCTGATCGTGGATCAGTATTGGAGCTTCTTGGTTTTAAAATGCCTCCGTTTTCAACTCTGCCTCCTGACCCATTCACAAGTTGCCATGACCCAAATTTGGGTTGCAACCCATGGGTTGAGAATCGCTGTGTTATACTGCCCCAAAACATTAAACTTAAATTAACTGAGTGTGCACCCTGTAACATGTGGTTGGTTCCTGCCTTGCACCAATTTCAATGTTTATATTATATTATATTACATTATATTACTGTATATATATGAACAATTACTCGATGAATCATCAGATTAATCTGTAGATTACTCGATTATTAATATAATCGATAGTGACAGCCCTATTATAAATATAAATATGAAAGTTATGTAAATGGCACAGTGAAGGGATAAATTATACTCATTCGAAAAGAAACTACCGCCATTTCCAATCTCAGTTTGAGGTCAATGGGCCTCTGTGCCTGTGATCAGAAGGTCGCCAGTTCATGCCCAGCCTCAGCATGTCCACAGGTCCTTGAGCCAGAACATTAACCCCCAGCTCCCTGGGTGCTGCAAGAGATGGCTGCCCTTCACGTCCATCTTGCTCTTACCTACAGAGAGCAAGTTGGGGGAGGCGTAAAGAAAATTTCCCCACGGGGATCAATAAAGTATCAATTAATTACTTAATTTTGTACTTCAGGTGCTGATTTACATGTTTGTTTTGAAGGTCCGTCGGCAATACAGAAAGTTCTTTAAATCCAATGCAGGAAAGAAGATATACAACTTCATCATTCAGAGAACTGTAAGTTTATGAATCCGTCAATGAATTCTCTTGGGAAGCTAGTATCTTTGATTCAATGCAATGTTGATACTGCCAACTATCTTAACGATTTTTAAAAGTACATTGAAAGAAGCATATGCAGAAAACTGAAATGCATCAGCCAAATGGTGTTCTTTAGAAAAAAAACAGTATGACATGATTTTTTAAAGAAAAGACAGTAAAGTAAATTTATCTCTTACAGAATAGGGTGTGATGTGTAGTATGTCCTTCTCTCAGATGCAAAAGTACTTTCTGGAGTTGAAGAAGACAATGCCTTCTATGTCACCCACTGACAAGTCCTGGTCTCCCCACCCCTGTCGGTTCATGGCGGGAGCAGACAAAGAGATTAGGAGAATATTCCATCTCTGGAAGGTCAGCTTATAATACCAGCTACCCTTAATGTGCTGAATTTCTTATAGTGTTCACTTTACTTTGCATTCTCAGTGAGTTACAAGGAAATTTTAAGGATGTTGAGGGGTATTCTTAAGTTACAAATATGTTATGTGGTAGTTGATTGGTATATATTTTTTGTTCAGACTAGAGATCAAAGACCTTGTACTATAGACAATGATTTAAGCTGGTACAGTATGTCTTGTCTGGTATTCCATTTAACAGTAACATCAAAAAATCACGAATAGCTGTAAGCAGTAAAATTATAGAATTGTATTTATAATTTGAGAAGGCAAACTATTTGACAAATTTATTGCATTGTGTTTTACTTAGCAATTTTGAGCATAGTAGCATTTTGCAAGAGGTCATTTTGAAATGGTCAACAACAGTATGTTATATTCCAAAATGGGATAAAGCATTATAGTTTATAGTTATTACTGAATAAATTAATGAACGATACATTTATATAGTGCTTCTCAAGACACCCAAAATGCTTTTTTTTACCCAACTCACTGTGAGAAAGTACATGTTCTACAATATTTAAAACCATTTGCTTTTTGATAAATATTGTTTTATCAATGTTTGCCTTACATTGCCAGTGCAAGAAATACAGGGACCAATTCACAGAACAAAGAAAGGCCATCTATGAGGAAAAGCTGGCAGCCAGTGAGATCTTTAAGGACAAGAAGGCCCTGTACCCTAGCAGGTAAATCCATGGGTTGAAAGAGTTGGGATTCTCTAATTGTAGGATATGAACTGTAGCCTCTCACTCAGTTTTACCTGTAGAGTTCCTTCCTTGCAACTATGTATGAGTGATGTTTGTATGTTCTTATGTCCGTGTGGGTTTCTTCTAGCTGTTTCATGTTCTTATCACAATTTAAAGAGAGTAATTTTAGGTGGATTAGTATTTAGATTGCTTGTAATATGTGACTTTTTGCCCTGTGCCTATTATTTTGATAAGTAGTTATGGAAAATTAATGTAATCACAGCCATTGAATGTTTTCATTTTACAACCGGCCATTTATTCATGTATTGGTTTCTTTCAGTGTCAGCCAGCCATTTAAAGGGGACTATTTAGAAGTCAACCAAAGCCCCAAGTATCAAAAACTCAAAAGCATGTTGGAGGAAAAAGTCATTCTATCAGATGTGGTCAACAAAATCAACAGGGCCAATGGCAAGGCAAGCTCAGTAACTTGTCATAATAGTTATTAATAGTATTTCATATGCTGCTACTGGGTGATTTGAATTAAATATGTTGTACTTTGACTTTGATTGTGCATTCCATCATGATCCTGATCAGTGTAAACAGTTGGACAATAAATGGATGGATCCCAAAATTGCCACTAGTCAACTGGCAGTCAACTTTGTTCTTAAGCCCACAGCTAAATGCATCATGACTTTCAATGCCCAAAATAGGTTTTTTTTCCTTCTGTGTTATTTCATGTTCCAGAATTTTTCTAGCATTCTCAAAACGTAAGCAAATGAGATACAAATTTTGACTTTCTCATGTACATTCCTTACTTTTACTGTGATTTCAAAATGTATATATTGATTCTGTAAACAGTATTAAAAACCATCTAGCAAGCTATTTCATCTTTATGTTGATTAGTAAAAACACAGATTCATGTCAGTCAGAGACATTAACATGATCAAAGCATGATCAAAGTAACTGTGTCCATGAACTTGATGTTGGGGGGATTTTTGTTTATCGCTAGTTGACAACGTGGCTAACATACAGAATTATGTTGCAACTTTTTGAAGGAAAAGCTATACCTTTATGTCATATTTAAGAAATAAACTGTAGTCTTAATCAGAGGTGGAAATTTCAGGCCCGAAAATGCAAATCCAGACCAAGATTTTGTTTCAACTAACCACATGAGTACTTTGTGACTGTGACTCTTTATGCTCAACTGGTTGGTTGAACTGAAATTGCCACCTCTGGTCTTAATTGTTTATCCTAACTTAATTAATATCCGTTTGTCATTCCTAGGAAGTGGCACGAATATTTCTGCTGACCAAAAACAGCTTCATCTTGGCTGATCATAAAACTGGCCATTTTAAGGCCAGGGTTCCTCTGGTAGATCTCCGCAGTATGTCTGTCAGCAGGCTAACTGATGGCTTCTTCGCTCTGCAGTTTAAGGAGGTGAGGTACATGCCTTGCCTCTTCCTCCCCATTTGTAATCTGTCATTTGCAGATTTGCCATGTCAAGCCAAGGTGTAATGGGCTTAGCTGCATTACAGGGTTGAACCAGCTAGATACAACACACAATCTGTTAAATTACAAACTTAAGGTACATCATAATTGTCTTTATAAGTCAGGTATTTGGAGTAAGAGCAGCATAGGAAAAATGTTTTAGTACCTGACATTAGTTTTAACAAGCTACATGCATTGTGAAGGAATAAATAATGACTGGTAAATATTATATGTATTTATTTGTATATTATTGCATATTTGCATGTATTCAACTATAATTAAAATACCTTATTACATACATTGCTTGATTGTATATTAGGAATTATGAAAATTGTCTCTTGTCAAAATATTCTGCAGGAAAGGGAAATTGAATTGCAACAACTAAGAACATAACGTTTCGTAAAATATGTTATTTCCTAGTTTACCTCCTGATGTGTACATTATAGGAATGTTGATTTAGTGTAGCAGTAATAGCTTTAATGTATTGACATAGTTGTGAAATTTTGTTTTTCTTTATTTTCCCACAGGGCTCTGCTTCAGCAGCCAAAGGGGACTTCTTGTTGAGCAGTGAACGACTGATTGAGATTATAACCAAGCTGCACTGCATCACAGGCTCAGCTGCAGAGAGGAACCAGATCAACATTTTAGATGAGTACGAGCCTATTTGATTTTCTTTTTCTGTATGTTTAATTTAATTAATTTTGTATTCATGTTCTTTCCTTATTGTTTGTTATAAATGCTTCATCATCACCAATTCCTTGGGAATATGCAATAAGAATCTTTCATCTTTGGAGAACACATAGTTTCTCCCACAGTATAAATAATACTGCATATAAAACATGATTATAAATAAAAACGGTGGTCAGTTGTTATCATTGCAGCAAGTCCAGTTTTGGCCTGTGGACTGTGTGCTGTCTTCAGACTATTCAAACTGTCTCTCTTTTCATCAGGTTTGTAGTTCATTTCAAACAGGAAAAGGTGTGTGTGAAGTTCATCCAGGGTGAGCTCAAGAATGGCAGCAGTGCCGCATGCAAGCGCAGAAACAACCGCCTTCTGGAAGTGTCTGTGCCTTCTCTGTAGGGATAATTTAACAAATGAGTACCTCTTCTGGAGTCATTTCCTCATAGGTTACTGTACTGTACTTATCAACTGAAATAAATATGAAATTATGATGGTAATGCTTCCAGAAGACCAGTGTACCACAGAGGGGAAACACACTCAGAAAACCTCCCGAAATTGACATTTTCAATAATATTAAAACTGGAAATCATCTTTTCTCGTCCTTGTCACC
Source organism: Brienomyrus brachyistius (assembly GCF_023856365.1). Lineage (NCBI taxonomy): Eukaryota > Metazoa > Chordata > Actinopteri > Osteoglossiformes > Mormyridae > Brienomyrus > Brienomyrus brachyistius. Next base: position 34,536,091 of record NC_064533.1, read on the forward strand.
TTTAATAGGAAAAGAATCAATAGAAAAATTATTAAATCCAGGCCAGGTTAACCAGATGTAAATAAAAATAATACATAAACAAAAGGTGTTCTCCTTGTCTAGAAATACTATACTTGGCCAAATTTTCATTTGTATCTAAAACAAAATTATTATGTACATTATTTACAGTATGCTTCATGTTGAAATTTATTGTGGCATAAATATAATTTGAAAATGCTGTGTTGTATTTCATATTACAGACTACATGTTTTTTATTATTTACATCTTAATTCATCTAGCTATTCATTTGACAGGTATGATGTTCAGGAATAAATGACCCAAAAGTTCCACAAAGCATTAAGAATGTTCTTGTGACAGCACATAGTCTGGTTTCTGTAAAATGCCTCTTTAGACAACCCATACCTGCTATACTCAAAACAGAACAGTCACAAGGTATGGAACTTCCAAAAAATTGTACAGTTTTTGCAAAAATTGTCAAGCAGCAGCAGTAGTATTGGGATGCTCTGTTTCACTTGCTGTAACATGTGATACCTGTACAAGACAACTATATTTAGAAGAAGTTGGCCAGTGACACCATACTTGTAATATTCCTTGTGAAGTTACTGTTGCTAAGGTAATGAATAACCTATGGGTATGGGAAGCTATGCGTGGGCTTTCTGTTTTGAAATTATGCAAACTTTTCTAAATACAGCTCACAGCTTTGCACTTTGCAATATCTGCAAAAAAAAGTCTAATAAATGTGTATATCTTTCTCCAGTCAAATCATGTCTACATAAAAGTGCTCTACATTAAAGTTTATGATCTTCCATTTCTTGGGATTATACTGGATATAATTACATTAAAACAATTAGTCAATTTCCATTATGAAAATATACTGCACCAATGATAATCTCTGTACTCTACACTAAAGCACTAAATCAACTGCAAAAGCTTGTTAAATTTAGAGTAGCTTCCATTATGTACTGTAAATGTACTGGAGCATTAAGCGAATCTCTTCCTCATTTGTTCAAAACATCTGGGAAGTGTTCATGCAGTATGCATATCTTTGTTTTAATTTTTCTAAAGAAAAAAGTAACCATATTGTGCCTAATTTATGTTTCTAACTGCAATTCATTTAAATAAAATCAACGGAAAATAAAACTTGGGCAAATGCACATCATCACAGTGACAGGAAAATTTGTCTCTTTTTGTGCAAATACGCACCAGTCAAACTGTGTATCGTGCTGTTATCTGCATACATGTCAACAACAGGGACAGCACCATTGAGAGCACTGTCAGAAGTTTCCGTTTCGGGGGGCTGAAAATTCTGGAATAGTGTGTATGAAAAGCAAAAGTTTGTGTTTTTAAACGAAACTGTAGTGTGCTGCTCTGCAGACCCAGGCTACAGAGCAGCAAGCAAAAAATGAGCCAACATGTTGCACACAACCGGGCTTTTTTTGTTAGCAGCCATGGAAAGGACTCTTGACACAAGCAACAGCATACCTCACAGTTCACCAAATAACCACCTCCAACATCCCTCTACCACACATAACAAGGAAATATGGGGAGGTCTCATTACACACAGTGGATTCCACACACAGTAATTACAAACTGGCTAAAGATACATGAAGATCAGTCAGGAATCACACATTGCTGTAAGAGGCTGATTAGGGTGAAATACTCCAAAACGCATACTACTTTTTTACACTCACATACTACAGGCTTATTTATACTTGTTTACATGCACATACTACTTGCTTATACACTATATGGACAAAATCATTAAGACACATCTCATAATCATTGAATTCAGGCATTTCATTCAGACCCATTGCCTCTGGTGTATAAAATTAAACAGCTAGTCATGCAGTTTATTGCAAAGTGGCAGCATTTAGGAACAACCAAAACTCCACATAAAGTAACGTAGCATCATAAAAGTTCTGTGTAGTACAGATGCGCCTGGAAATAATTTCATTGTAAACAGAAAGGGCTTAAAGTGCAGCACAGTTCCAAAGGTCAATTAAACATGAACAAATGTACTAATACATTTTGATTAGCGGTTTCACAGTTTATCAGCCATTATGCATTACTGGCAACAATGATATTTTAAATTGAATATTTTGGTAGCTTAATGGATAGGGAAGTGCACTTGTAATTGAAAGATAGCCCCCCAATCAGCAAGGCACCACTGAGGTACCCTAAGCAAGGTACTGTCCTCAAGCACCGCTCCCCGGGTGCTGAATTAGCTGCCCCCTGCTTTGTCACGACGTCACATGTGGGTTAAATGCAGAGGACATATTTTGTTGTTGTGCATTGTGTGCTGTGGTGCGTCAACAATGACCACTGATCACTCAATTCTAAAACTCCTTGCTTCCATATATTGCTAGGGTGGTCGCGATAGACGATAAATCAATTAATTGCACAATAATTGAAATGAGGTCGATAATTTTTCCGGTTGCGATAATTTTTATTTGCATGCTTGTTTGTTTTCCTCGTGTCTCTCTCTACCAAATGGGAATATCGGCTCTTTTTAGCAAACCGGCTCATTTGGCTCAGCTCACCAAGAAGAGCCGGTTCTTTCGGCTCCTAAACAGCTCTTTTTAAGAAACCCGCCCCTCTCTTCGTTTAACCTGATGCTGATTAGCGTGACCTGATTTGAGCTTGTTAAAAATAAGACGCCCTCTCGTGACCGGGCTTTTTCGGAAGACAATGTGTTCCGGTCACTGTCGTCCTTAATGTTTAGGCAGCTCAAAAACCCAGACAATTCTATAAACATTAATAAAACAGCTGTTGAACAGGAGTCGGCTCCCATCGTTCACTAAAAAGAGTCGCCTGAAAGAGACACATCACTAGTAGTGAGGCGTGAACTCTCGTAGCAGTGGGTTCTTTGCACGTCAGCTTCCGCGTGCTCATTTCCGGTCTGAAGGATGACATGCCGTTTACAGGACTTGCCCAAACTTATGATCAACGACGTACATCTTTTATGTAAATCCTTCTCCAAAGTACCAACGAGTAAATTAGAGAAGGGCTTTAAGATGTTTGCCTTGTCTTACATCCACGGATACGAAGGGGAGTCTTATTCGTTCAACTTTGTGGCTGGCGTTAGACTGAGACACGAAGAACAAAAAATTGGTTATGATGATCATCCGATTATAATTATCAATTTTCGACCCAGGCAGACGTGTTCACTATAAGTGGTAAATTGTGGCAATAAATTATATGAATATGATTATATGCAATAAATTATATTTCTCGCTCGGAATTTTCCAGACTAAAGTAGCTACGGATTTGCACACGGCTTGTATACTATTATTCATATGAAGTGTTTTGTTGTTAGCATTTTTGTTTACAAAGGTCCTAACTGGCAGTTTTGCCTGTTTTCCCTGTCTGAGCCTAATGTTTTATATTTAAGGGCGATTTTGTTTACAGAGACTTCATAATACATTCATCCATCCATCCATTTTCCAAACCGCTTATCCTACTGGGTTGCGGGGGGTCCGGAGCCTATCCCGGAAGCAATGGGCATGAGGCAGGGAACAACCCAGAATGGGAGGCCAGCCCATTGCATTGACACATTCACACACCATTCACTCACACATGCACTCCTATGGGCAATTTAGTAACTCCAATTATCCTCAGCATGTTTTTGGACTGTGGGGGGAAACTGGAAACCCCACGATGACATGGGGAGAACATGCATACTCCGCACACATGTGACCCAGGCAGAGACTCGAACCCGGGTCCCAAAGGTGTGAGGCAACGGTGCCACTGCATCACCATGCTGCCCCCACTTCATAATCCATTTTTTTTTATTGTTTTTGGTTGTGTTGGGTTTTTCTTGAACTGCATTTTTTGTTAACAGCGAATGAGTGTCCATTTTATTTATTGTTTTTGGTTGTTTTGTTTATTTATTTTGCATATTAAAAATGTCTTCCAGTCTCCAGATCGTTGAAAGTGTATTTGCATTAATATGCCATTATTATTACATAAGTTGAAAATGGTCTCACGACGGCAATATTATCGTTTATCACAATAATTCTTGGGACAATTAATCATCCAGCAAAATTTGTTATCGTGACAGGCCTACATATTGCATTGTGTTGAATACAGAGCTGTCAGGATTACTCGATTAAATTTGATTATTAAAAAACCAACTACAGTTCTTTTCTCAATTACTCGGTAACATGGTGGAAATAAGACGACACAGTGTCCAAATTCAGATGTTACAGACGGGCTGGTGAAGGTTGGAGGACCCACATTGTGGCTTACAAGGACGGGACTCTATTGTATTCAACAAAAACACAAGAAACTAAAGGACCATAAGGGGTTGAAACAAAGTAGGTGAAAGACAAAAATGGGGCAACACAGGGACAACCGCAGTAGAACAGCAGCAAACACAGGGCATCAACAGCTACAAACATACAATGACCAACTCAAGTGCAAGGACAGGCACATATGTACAGGTAACTAGGGTAAGACAAGGGACAGCTGGGGGCTAATTACAATCAAACACTAGGACTGGGAACAAGACAACATAGGAAAGGGTCATACTGACACAGGACTCAAACACTGAGGGGTGACCAGCAGCTTTTTACATATCTCAGTGTGCTTGTGAGCCATGTAAATAGCCCCTGTATGTATTTGCTATTGTAAGTACTTGTGTGCTCCTGCTTGTTGCGTGTGCCCTTGCTGTGTTCATATGTGAACCCAGTCTGATCCTTGGGTGTCTTTAGCCACTGTATAAATTACCCATGGTGTGTGTGTCAGATCTCCCTGCATTTCCGCGTTATGTGTTGTCGGAGCTGTGGTTGTCATTTTTGTGTAGTCCTTTTAAGGACCATTATTAAAGAGCACATTCTTTTTTTAAACTGTAGTGTTGTTCCTCTTGTTCCTGACACTGCAATGCCTGGGTCTGTCAGATATTACATTGTTGCCAGAAGTAGGACGCCAGTAGTGACCCCACTTGGGCGGGTCCTCCTGGACATTGCTCTGGCTCCCGCTCTAGGCTGACAGACCCGCAGACAACTGTGGAGCAAGAGAAACAGCAGTGACTTTGTGGCGAGGCCAGCACAGGAATGCAGGTGTAGCAAAAGGAAGCTCATCTGCTGGTGATGTGGGGAGAAAGGGCACTGGTCACACTGCTGCTCAGCCGCCCACACCAGACCTGCGCTCACGGAACGGTGCCTCCTGTCCTTCCAAAGCGTGGGCAGACACTTCGTAGAATTTGAACACTACACAAAAACCATTTGGTCCATCTGTAATGTCATTCATTGAGGAGAAATATCTGAAATGATAGAATGCAGTGCTGTAATGTAAGTCCTTATATCAGTACCAGCAATTGTGACTGGTCAGCCCTTTCCTAGTGTTTGAGTCCTTCGTGATTACGACCCTGAACTGTGTCTTGCTGTTCCTAGCCCTGCAGCATCTGGTTGATTGTAAATCGGCCACACCTGTCCTACCCTCATTATCAGTGTACATACAGCTCTGGAAAAAAATAGGAGACCACTCTATATCCATCCATTTTCCAAACTGCTTATCCTACTGGGTCGCGGGGGGTCCGGAGCCTATCCCGGAAGCAATGGGGCAGGGAGGCAGGGAACAACCCAGGATGGGGGGCCAGCCCATCGCAGGGCACACTCACACACTATTCACTCACACATGCGAGGCCACCCTATAGTTATTTAAAAATCTACCTTTTTAAATCCTGGCTTAATCCTGGCTCTGTTGGTAGAAGGCTCAAAGTTTCTAAGACAGCATTACACAAGAACAACGTGAAGCGTTGCATCTTCTATGCAAGCAGTAACCAAAAAAACCAGCCCGGTAGACGGCAGAAGCAACTTACTAATGCCAGAAGTGACCTTCAAAAACAATGGGACACATTAATTGGTGTGAAGGACACTGCTAGAGCTATTCCTAACAGGTGCCTAGCAGCAGGACTGTATAGGGAATAGGGAAGAGCCTGACTGGAGTTTGCAACAAAAAAAAACTATATTTTACTGAAGTGTATACCCATAAATTGAGAAATGAGTGAAACTGAACATTTTGCGGTGGTCTCAGTTTTTCCAGAGTTGTACGTGCATGTCCTTGCCTTTGTTCCTCAACTTGCCATTGTGTTTGTAGCTGTTGTTGTCCTGTGTTTGCTGCTGTTCTACTGTGGTTGTTCCTTTGTTGCTCCCTGCCTTAGTTTTTGTCTTTACCTACTTTGTTTTTGACCCCTCATGATCCTTCTCTTTCTTTTTTTATGTTGGAGCATAATAAAGTCCCATCCTTGTAAGCTGCAACGTGAAACAGAATGACCAACTCAACTTGGCGATCTCAAGAGTCAAGACTCGACCATGAGCTGTCTCATGCTGGAATTTGCATCCCTTGCACCCTCACCTGACCGAGCAGCACATCGGCCAGAGCACTACACATAGGTGGAGTTTCAGAATTGTTGCTGCACACTGGATAAATTCATAGTGTGTCCGTGTTACAGCTCAACTTCCTCTGAGAGGAGACTATTTCTCCAGCATCAAACAAGCACTAGAGAGAACCAGGCAACTAGAAGCATATTTATACAACCCAGCTGGCACCATGGCTGCCTGGAAATCTTACTCCTACATTGTGCAAATTGTCACTGAACATCCCTCTGCCTGTCTGCGTAGCATGCTAGGGACTTTTTAGCAGTGTAGGTGTGATATTTAGCCCTAAAAGAGTATGCCTTGATTCAAAGAATTTTGAAAACCAACTTCTGCTGCGTTTAAATAGAACATTCCGTAAGGCATTTTATAGATGGGTTTGTAACACTGGAGAACATGTTTTTGAGAATTGCTATTGTTTTATTTGCAGAGTTGGTGCAGAGGTTCATGAATACCAAATAAGACAGTTCTAAATTAATATTCATTAACAATTCCCAGTTAGGCAGCTTTTAACTTTTAATTCGACCATAAGTAAATATAACAATGTACGTGCAGCCTACCTTTATATTTCAGCTTGAGTAAATCTTACTGAATTACTGGAGTGAAGTGGATATTTGCACGTTAAGTAAAGAATATGTGTAAGCCTCGTTCTCTGCCACCTGTGTTAATAATGACATTAAATAATGACATAATAATGCCGTAGCCTGTGTCGTTGGAAATGCGAAGCAATTCTAAACAATTTCTAATTATCCTGCCACGAATTAACTTGTCTTCGGTGTATTATTTTTGGGCAAAGAAGCTACACGAACTATCGGTGTTTTTAATTCATTTTTTAAAATCAATGCTATGATTCGACAGACAATACAAACCGAACAGAGAACGTAACATTGAGTTTTTAAAAAGCCGGGTTTCCCGCGAGATCACTAGATATTTTTTTACTGTTACCTGTCACCGTTAATGATAGCGAGGTCGCTAGCCAGGGAGGTAGAGCATAGTGGGTTCTCCTGCTTTTTGAGCGCCTAGAAAGAAGTCTTGTGTGAAAAAGCATTTTTTTGCCCTTAAAGTTTATCATTTGTGTCAAATAACACTTTTCTTTAAGATCCACTGGCCAGGGTTAACAATTCTTACGCATCTGGCGTGACACGCTTTGAGACTCTCACGTTCACGCAAGAAATCTTACGGTAAACCTGTATTATTCTATGTTAAAATTGGCTACATCAGAAGTGTTGGGGTAGTTTGCAAACCCTACAAACTATTTACAAGGTAATAAAACTGTTACATACATGTAAATACGTATGCAAGTGTGCAGACTTGTCTCACTCCAACCAGCTGACAAAAGTTGGCCGTTGGCTTATGGTGAATAAATAACAATTATTAATATCCGTAAAGATTTATAGTAATTTACAATATGTAGGCCTATGTTTTTAACTTAAAAATCAGTTTTCGTGTACTTAGTCTAATTACTATATCCACACTATCATAAATCTCAATCGTGCGTATTCTGCTGATTAAATTCCGTTTATTTTAAATACATTTTATATCTATATACAATTTCTATACAATTTCGTCACTAGAGGGAGCCAGAAAGCTGTAAGTAAATGTAATGCTTTTCGATGGATTGGTTGGTGTCGGAAAAACTGCAAAGTTAAAGCATTTCTGGGTTGTAGTAATTTGAATTGTTTGTTGCGTTATTCTCATGACACCCAGTGTGTAAGAATGTTTAGTTAGGGTAATTATAGAGTATTGTAAGTTAGTACAGTGTTTCTCAAGTGCTGGGTCTTAACCCATCCATTTTCTTAAACCACTTATCTTACTCACAGTCATGGGGTTTCTGGGGCCTATACCAGAAGCTACGGGCATAAGGCAGGGAATAACCCAACCAATCACAGAACGAGAATTCACAGAATTCACACACCATACCTATGGGTAATTTGGTAGCTGTTTTTGGACCGTGGGGGGAAACCAGAATACCCAGAGAAAACCCCACAGCACAGGTCGAACCTGCAAACTCCACACATATAGAAACCTGGCAGAGATTTGAACCCCGGTCCCAGAGGGGTAGGTGACAATGATAACCACTGTACCGCCATGCCACCCCTGGGGCTGTAACCACCCCCACAGTCCATTTTCAGTTCGTCGAGGGGAAAAAATAAATATCACCATCCTGTGCCAGCTGGCAGCTTTTACTTCTAGGGTCGACAATTTTTATCATGATGTTACTTCTAGACCTACAGTTAGGTACAAGTATGTTGGCCTTTACACCAGTTAACGGTTAAGGGTCGCCTTCCTTCGACTGTAGTTCATAGTATCTTGATTTCTTGGAGCCCTTGAATGGGGTGCTGGAACGCGCCCCTATGAGAATTCCATTATTCTGCTGGGGGACTTAAACTCTCACATGGGTAGCGAAAGTGGAACCTGGAAGGGTGTGATTGGGAGGAACCCAATCTGAACCCTGATCTGAACCCAAGTGTGCTAACCACAGTTTGTCGGTAACAAACACCATATTCGAGCATTAAGAAAGGTGACAGGAGGATGTGTTCCAACTTCAGGGGAATCTAACTCCTCCGTGTCCTTGGGAAGGTCCATTCAGCAGTACTGGAGAGGAGGTTGAACCAGGGATCCAGGAGGAACAATGTGGATTCCATCCTGGTAATAGTACTCTTCACCCTCACAAGGATACTGGAGGGTTCATGGGAGTTTGCCGAACCATTTGCATGTGGCTTGTGAACTTAAAAAAGGCATACGATCGTGACCCTCACAGTGTCCTGTGGGGGATGCTTTAGGAGTATGGGGTACAGGGTACGGAGCAAGAGTTTGGTTTGCATCGCCAGTAGCAAGTCAGGCCCGTTCCTGGTGAGTGTTGGATTCTGCAAGGGCTGCCTTAGTCACCAATTTTAACAAATATGGACAGAATTTATTGGTGTAGCCAAGGTGCGGAGGGGCTCCAGATAAGTGACCTCAGGATCACATCATTGTTCTTTGCAGATGATGTGGTCCTGTTGGCACTGTCGGGCAGTGACCTGCAGCATGTACGGGGGTGGTGCGCAGCTCAGCGTGAGGGTACAAAAAGGGCACAACACAGGTGATCACAATTAATTATCCTGCTTGTTAGCCTGTGAGCGCATGCAGGGTGTGGCAACCCTCCCCTCCCCTGTCAGCTGCCTCCTGGAAGTCGTCCAAAGCGCTGAGGATGGCCCTGTGGACAAGGGTCTGGCTTGGAAGGGTGGTCGCGGTGGAAGGTTTCCACCAAGGATGAGTCCAGGATATCAGCAGTGGAGACCCAAGACTGCTCTTCCAGGCTGTATGGAGCCGCCCACTGGCCCAATGAAGGAATCCAATTGGGCAGCTGGATGCTCTTAATGCACGTAGGTCGTTCGAAGTTCTCCTAAAAGGTCCAATTTATGTATTTTAGGGCTTGATTTTAGGGCTAGCTGGTTAGTTTAGGATTGTCCTGATTACTTCTACATCTACAGTCGACTAACTCCGCTTATCCTGGCAGAAATGCTGTATACGGTCTGCCTTCATCCAATTAAGCAAGATTCCCGATCACAATAAAAGTTTACCTGAATCTCGGTTCAGAGACTGGTGCAGCTGCAGCCTTTTAAGCTACAGTATCAGCTTATTTGATCTAACTGGCTCAGGGACTAACAAGAAGCAGTATATATGAGTGATACCACTCAGGGGATGCACAGCAAGACAGTCTGTTTGCTCACCTCAGCTCAAGGACTAAATGATGTCAGTATATCTAACTAATTCAACTCAGAGGCTTAAAATACAAAGCCAGCATGTTTGGTTAACTAGCTCAGTGACTGGTCCAGTATATCTAGCTCATAAAACTCATAGAGCTCTATTTTCCACCTGCGCTAAGGGTAATACAAAGTGGTTTTGCTGAATTTGTTTCCTCACATTGCTCAGTTTCACACCATGTGCACATATCATCAAAATAGCAAATGATTTTGTGCCTCATTACACACAGAGGTTACACCCTCAAGGTGCATTAATGGGTTTATATTTTAATTTATTTCATTTTACTTTTTTTAATTTATATGTTTTATTATAGAGTAAATCTGATCCTTTCATGCAATCATACTGTTTAATGAAACACCAGAAGAAAAGCAATAAAAGTAAAGAACAAACTGTATCATTAAAAAAAAAATTGAGTTCATTATCAGAATTAAGCATGTACTGTAAATTGTTATGATCCAGTCTAGGGTTGAAACGCAACAGAAAGGGAAGGGAAGAGGGAAAGGGGAAAACAGGACAACCAGGGACAGAGGAAAGGGAACATGGGACACAATGGATCTTTTTTATAGTTTTTTTATATTTATTCACAGACACTTGCACAACAATAGGTGTAACAGACTTTGGGAGTGACCACTTCCAAAATAATAAACAAAACACCACTACCACACGAACGTCCAAACTAAGCTAATCCTAATTGAGAAAACAAAATTTTAACAAAACAACAATACTAATACCTAACTCCCTACCCAAATTAACGATAACACACCATGTTGCGCAGAAACAAACTGGCAGTCACTCCTTACACACCAAGACACGAACTCACATGAAACATAGAATCTGGCGACAGTACAGAAGGGCGAAAGCAAACGCGACATGACAGAATGGCGGATCTCCAAAAACATGTGACCCCCCCCCGACCGAGGATTGCTACCTCGTGTTTAATCGACGTGGTTACATACTTGTTCGCCCAGTCCGAAGTCAGAGGCGATCGGAGGCTTGGGCTGTGGTCTGCCGCATCTTAGAAGTGATGTCCCTTACCGAAGACATACACCTTGCAGTGGTGCAATCCATGCATCACCGCCGCCACATCACAGCAGCCGCCTGCCTCTTTGTTGCCCAAATCATCCACTACCCCCGAGAGCTTGCCCGTGGCAGTGCAGCCAGCACCGGTAGCTCACCCCTTCCAGGGAATGCACCTAGCTCTTAAGGGGGCCAGGTCTGTATTGAACACAATCCCGCAGATCCCCAAGGCTCGTAAAGGCTCCAGCCCCTGTGGTTCCTGTGTCAGAGGATGATGCAACGCCCCGGTGGTTCCTGTCCCAGCCGATGCACCGCCCCCCCCCCCCCCCCCCCCCCACGGTGCCTGGTTTTGAAGTTCAAAACCTGTTTATTGATGATGTTCCTGACCCGCCTGTTCGGCCTGTCGTTCATGACCTGCCTGTGCTGCCCGAGCCTGACCTACCGGTCCTGAAGGTTCTAAAAGGGTCTGAGGCGCAGACCCCTGCAGCACCCCCTGTGGTTCCTATGCCACCGATTCCTCCTACTCCGCCCGTGGTCCAGGCTCTGCCTGCACCTCACGCTCCGGCCCAGACTCCGCCTGCACCTGAGGTTCCAACCCAGGTTCCGCCCATCCCAGTTCCTGACCCTGATCCCATGGCCCCTGTCCTTGACGAGGTCCCCAATGACTCCCCCGGTGACTCCTCCTCCACAGCAGGGGAGATCCCGACCAGGCCCCCGCATTTCAGTCTCCCGGAAGGGGAGAGGGCACCAACGCCAGGCTCTCCCTCTGTGTCTCCCATGTTCACTCCTAGCTCTTTCATTCCTGCCGTTGGTGTTTACCCGGTGTCTCACGTTCTGCTTTGTCTATCTGCCTTTCCTGTCCTCTGTCAGGTGTTGTCTTCCTTCCTGTTCCTGTACCTGTTTTGTGTGCCTGTTCTGGGGAGGTATTCCGGGCATGTCCCACTGGGAGGAGACCCCGGGGAAGACCCAGGACACGCTGGAAAGACTATGTCTCTCGGCTGGCCTGGGAACGCCTCGGGATCCCCCCAGAGGAGCTGGATGAAGTGGCCGGGGAGAGAGAAGTCTGGGTCTCCCTGCTGAGGCTGCTGCCCCCGCGACCCGACCCCGGATTAAGCGGGAGATGATGGATGGATGGATGGATGTTCTGTTCCCGGTCTCTCGTCGATGTTTCTGCTTTTGCCTTCCAGGTCCCGTGTCCCCGGTCTCGTCCGTCGCCTCTCCTGAGGTGTGCCCGGAGTGCACGCCTTTGGGGCGGGGGGGGGGATCTGTCACGCCCAGCTCATCCGATCCTCCTGTGTGCCACGCTCCCTCATTACCAACGTATACTACCCTGATTGTTCCCAGCTGTTTGATGTTGTTTCCGGCTTGTTCTATGTACGTCAGTCCACGTCTTTGTCCGTTTCCCAGATCCGTCATCAGTGTTGTGTGCTGTGTTTGCTCGTTTTCCCTGAATAAACCCCGTTTGCCTGTACTTACGGCTCCACTCATCTGTTTGCCGGCTCGCCAGAAACGCGACGTGACATCTGGATTGCTGAACATGCATTTCAGATATTTAGATAAGTTAGGCGCAGCCCTCAGAAGGTCGTGGCATTCTTTGTTGCATGTTGTATGTTGTGTGACATTCCCACATGTGGTGACTGTCTGTTGGACGTAAATGAGGACACATTAGAGGACTTTAGAAGGCGTGATGCTGAACTGCATGTGTTGATGCCAACAAAGAGTGTTTGCCGCCAGCAGCAAGGGCAAGGAGGGATAAGCTGGCAGAAGCGCTGAATCGTCTGTCGCCTGCTAAGAAGTGTAAATTATGAGGTGTAGAAAAATAACAGCCCTATTGCCTTTTATTCTAACATTATAAAACACCTAAAGAACTGTAGGTTGTGTTTTGTTTATAAAAGATTGTATTTCATATTTTACGAATTGCAGGCCCAAAATTAAAATAAAAAAAACACACACACAAGCATAATTACATCATTAAACTGCTTTCGGCACTGCGCAGATGATCTGTTGATGCCTGAAAACGAGAACACACTCACTGCTACCTCATCCCATGCCTGCTTCGTCTCAGAAAAAATCGTTGGTAGAGCAGTGCTGCTCCCATTTGCACATGAGCACATCTGTTTCCGCAGCCGAAAAGTGATCTGGTTTGTCAGGCAATGCGCTACTGAAATTGCAATCCGCAGAAGATTATGCACCGCTGTCTTTTAAAGGTGAGGTGACGTTCCATTTCAGGGTGGCTTTCCAGAAAGCGATCGTTCTTAGCAAATAACGAACAAGATAACAAACGGCGTAAGTGAGTGAGGTCTAAGTGTGTTTCCAGAAACCCTTTGTTATTCCAGAATTACCAAATTAACTTTAAGTAATACTTTGTTGGCTCCTCCCCAGTCTCTGCATAAGAAGAGCACAGACTGTCGATAACAGGAACATCGATTCCACATATTTCAATGGTGAAATGTTATATGCGTGTTACCATTTGTGAGGATTCTGCAGCTTTAACTGTTTCACCTTTCATTTTAGCACTGCACATTTTGTCTTTTGGACTGGTCTTGGTAACATTACATGGTGATACACCCAGACCAGTGATACTCTGATTTAATCCTTGTCTTTATACATTTGGTAGGTATTCATCAGTATCAGTATCCATTATGCATTTTGGTATGACATACAGTACAGTGCCTTTTTTTCTGCCTATGTCTGGCCCTCCCATCTCCCCAGCGTATGTCACCATCAGTCATTGTATAAAATACCCGCTTGTCTTATGCTCCCCAGTTCAGTCATTGTCATCACTCAGTTGCCTGTGGTGATCTCTTTGCCAGTCAATGTTGCTCCTTTCCCCAGCGATCGGCAGCATTTGCCTTTGTAATAGTGTCATATGGCTAGTTTCCCAGTACCTCCTCTTCTGACCCCAAGCAGTCCTTTTGTTTCTGTTCATAGTGTTTTGTTCTTCAAATAAACCCATTCAGTTTTTCTCCTATGGTGACATCATATCGGTTAAACCGCATTTTCCTAAACCTTCACTTAAATCACATGCACACATACGTATTGTTACACACACTCCGACATGAACACACCGGCTCATTAGGAGAAGTTGCCACACCTAATACTGGCCCTTTAAAAACATGGGTAATGTTGATCCATGTGGTGACTTACTGAGCATTTACTGTTAGTCTCTCATGCAGCCCTGACCCAATCCACCTGCTGCATTCCTGTGTGTTCCTGTATACCCACAATTCCTGTCTCATGCCTGTCATGTGACCCAGGTACATTGGTCCGCTCCACATTCTCAGCCAGGTGGGACCCATTACTTCCCTGCATCTACCAGATCTCACCCTTGTTCCACATGTATCTCCTGAAGCTCGTCTGGTACAGCGTGGCCCATCCTCAGCAAGGCTCCGCCTCTGCCCATGCTGCTGGATGACAGTGAGGCAGGGGAAGCTGCAGTGCCTGGTGAGCTGGGAGGGTTATGATCCAAAGGAACAGGCTTGGTTGCCAGCAGCAGACGTGCCATCAACCCTGTGCAGATTGCTGCCTTCGACTCTGACCACACCAACATGCCCACTCCCCGGCCTACTTTCCCCAGTCCCTTGGCAGCTGTTGGGGTAGGGGGGGATTCTGTCACTGCCCCCCTCATGAATGAACACACCAACTTGTTAGAAGTAGTTACTGCACTTGTCACTGGGCTTTTAAAGACCTGGGCTGCCTGTGTGCGGTATTGTGGTATTTAATGCTAGTCTCTCATGTGGCCATGACTTGACCCGCCTTCTGTGCTCCTGTCCGTTCCTGTCTAACTTGGATTCCCATCTCGTTCCTGCCCCTGTCCCGGGTCTTTTGTGTAGGACTGACTACCCTGGCTTTCCTAATCTCCTGCACCTTGACCATGACCAAACTTCTGACTCTGCTTCTGATTGCGTTGGTTTCAATAAAACCCTGCTTGCTGTGGCCCTGGGTCTCTCGCGAGTATTCTTTGTCATGACAGGTATCAATATTATTTAACAGAATTTAATTTTTATAGTGAAGCAAAATACAAGACTTGAGAATGTACTAACATTTCTTGGCACCAAGAATACGCTCATTAAATCAGTCATATAAAATTTTTAATCTTGAAAGTCCTACAAAATATGATTACTGTTGAAAAGGCTATATGAAAAGTTAATTAGATTTTTTACTTATTATCTTAACGTAAACTTACCTTTTGAGATTTTTTTACATGATCAAATTTGTGACAGTCTTCAGAAAAACTGAACATTTCTTCAATGAAACATGGTGACAAATACGAAGCCATGTTGCATGGAAATCAACACTGATCAACAATAGCACAAGGACAAATCAGACAAATACACAAGCAGGAGAATCATCAGCGGTTAAACACAATGAAAAGCAAGTGAAAACAAAGGAGACAATGACCAGTCTAACAAACAGTCAGGTGAGGCACAAGGAACAAATGCACATGGCTACGTTAACAAAACAGCACATGAGAAAGTAAACAAAGGCACATGGCAAACAATGACGACAAATACCCAAAACTGTTAAAACAACATTGGGTACCTTAATAAGTTTAGTGGTGTTCCAGTTACCAGCTTCTTATTTTGTGCATTTACTAATTAAAACATGCATTTTTAGTGGTATGGTAAATTGGGGGTGGCATGGTGGTGCAATGGTTAGCACTGTTGCTTCACACCTCTGGGACCCAGGTTCACGTCTCTGCCTGGGTTACATGTGTGTGGAGTTTGCATGTTCTCCCCATATTGTCGTGGGGTTTTCTCCAGGTACTCCAGTTTCCCCCCACAGTCCAAAACCATGCTGAGGCTAATTGGAGTTATTAAATTTCCCATAGGTGTGCATGTGTGAATGACTGGTGTGCCCTGCGATGGGCTGGCCCCCCATCCTGGGTTGTTCCCTGCCTCATGCCCATTGCTTCCAGGATGGACTCCAGCCCCCCACAACCCAGTAGGATAAGCGGTTTGGAAAATGGATGGTAAATTGATAATATTGACATGAAATAAAAGTGCAAAATTATTTTTTTCATTATTAATACCTCATAAATCAGACATTCTTCTTGCTTACAGACATGTACCTAATCACTAACAAAGTACTACAACATGAATAAGGCTCCAATAACTTTGTTTATACAATGCCAATATGCATCTGTGGGCCAACAATTTCAAGCATCTAGTATGACCACTTCAAAAATAATGATTCATGGAGGTTTGTAAGTTTTCAGCACCAAGTGTTTATTATGGATCACGACCTTCTCTAAAATCCTCAATATCTCAGAAACTAAAGACGATACAAGCCAAATTTTTTTGATGGGTACAATGACATTATTTGAATTACGTTTGAATCCATTCCAGGATGGTCAGCAGTGAAACTACAATAAGCTACATGTTCTGTATAGTCGGCTACTGTATTATAGCGCTATATAATCTGAATTATACACAGTTCAATGATTTAATTTGTACAGTACTGACCCTCCTTCCTAGTTCTGGGTAAACGGTGCCATGTTTGTGGTTCCCAAGCAGCTTCACTGAGGGAAAAATGTCAGCATGGGCCAGTTGCAAAATAGGGCTTCTCTGACAAAAAGCCCTTACATCTCACAAACGGAATATAATAGAAAAAAATTTCAACACAGAGACTCTACAAAATCCAACCAACCACTACTGGGAATTGGGTAAATCCTATCCTATGTGGGTAAATCCACCTATCCCTGGTGGCCTGTACTACGAAGCGGGATTACTGGATCATCGGGGTAACTTGTTGGATTTAAGGTGCCACAGTTTAAATGGGCTTCATATTCGTTCACTTACATTTTGCCCAGACTACCTTAAATCCGAGAAGTTACCCCGATAAGCCAGTAATCCCGCTTCGTAGTACAGTACAGACCACTGGTAATCACTGTAGTCTAACTTTATGGTTTAAACTTTCAAGTTAGCAGATTAGCGTTTATCAAAGCTAACTTTTCGGTTAGCCGAGCCCACCACCAGGGACCTGAACATTTGGGGATTTTGGTATCCATGAGGCATCCAGGCACTAATCTCCGGCAGATACCATGGGAAGACTGTATTAAAAATTGATTTTTAACTTTCTTGTAAAACTCATTGCTGTGAAGAATTGTGATTTAGCACTGAATCAATCCCCCTGACCCTTTCCTAGTCTTTATGGATGTATGCTTCTTTAGCTGTGGTGTGTAGGACTATTGGAGAAAGTGATAACTTTGTAATGAATCACAGTTATATTGATAGGATGAAATGGCTTTAGAACACCCATGTCAGACATCTTTATGGTACTGATACACTGGTACAGGCAGAGCTGGGCTAACTCTTTTTAGGGCCCTAAGCAAAATTTGATTAACCTAAATGTCATTTGTCATGTTCCTTCTCATTCTGTCAGGCCCCCAGACCCCCTGGTGGTTGCTGGGCCCGAAGCAGCCACTTAATTCACTTCAGCCTTGGACTGGGTGACAGATAGTCACTGAAAAGATTCACTGCCGTTGTCATCCAGGCTGGGCCAAGTTTTATTTGCTAAGGCAAAACATTTCAGCACATATAGATTGTATATTCATGGGGGTGCAGCAGATCAACTGAGGGTGTTAGGGTACTGCCCTCCCTAGTTTAAAAGGTATTTTTAGATTTTTTTTTTCTAAAATATGTATTTTTAAATGAACAACAATTCTAGTCTCCGCCTGGGTCACATGTTTGCGGAGTTTGCATGTTCTCCCCATGTCGTCGTGGGGTTTCCTCCGGGTACTCCAGTTTCCCCCACAGTCCAAAGACATGCTGAGGCTAATTGGAGTCGCTAAATTGCCCGTAGGTGTGCATGTGTGAGTGAATGGTGTGTGAGTGTGCTCTGCGATGGGCTGGCCCCCCATCCTAGGTTGTTCCCTGCTTCCAGGATAGGCTCCGGAACCCCTGCGACCCAGTAGGATAAGCGGTTTGGAAAATGGATGGATGGATGGATGAACTTCATAACTACGTACACTATGCACTGTGCTAGTTGCTGATTTTTAATAGCAACGTTTCAAAATCGCTTGTATCACTGCTTTCTCTCTTTGGAAACCCACAGAACATTATGACATGATCATGACATTATATTGCACTGCTTTTCCTAATGTCACAAAACCTATGAAATTATATCGTAATCAAAGGGGAAATAATGCATCTAAAAATGAAAATCCTACAGACATCACATCAAAACGCATCCGTAACAGAGGTATCAAGAGGTAGAATTTATATGTTATTACTATCTTGGTTCTTTGAATTTGGATTTTAAAACATATTTCTCTTGTTCCACATGAGACATTCTTCAAGTTTTCTCCCACCTGTAAGTACGTCAAAGCATTGTAAGCGTAAATTTTAAGTTGTTTTTTAAAAAAAAAAAAAATCTGTGTTTTTTTCAGTACATAGACATAGAAGAAAAGCATCAGACCCTCACATGAATCATCCTCACTCTGTTCTTAATATGCAGATGAGTACATGTCAAAAGAGGCCAACAGGCCTGGGAGCTTATTTCCTACAAAGATGGGATCCGACAGCTACAATGGCCTGCAGAATTATTGGTAAAGATGATTGAAAAGGTTAGAAAGAAATGTACTTAATCTCAGTCCAAAAATCCAACCTTTAATTGAATTAAATTGATTCCAGGAAAAAGCAACCTTTTTAACAATTTTTTATAGGACACAATGAAGGTTGGGTCCATGGTTACTGCATTTTTGCACATTCTGATGTGGCACCTGCATGTCTTAGCAGAATTTGAGATTCATCACAGCAAGTAACAATTTTCCAATCTATCCAGTTATGATGAACCAGTGACACTGTTGCCTCTACTTCCTGCTTTTAGCTGACATGATGTGGTCTTCGGTTGTAGCCCTTTCATCTCAAGGATTAGCAAGTCGTGCTGTTTTAAAGAGTGGTTATTTGAGTTGCTGTAGCTTTCTGGTCAGCTCAACCTAGTCTCCTATCACCTCTGTTATCAATGAGGCGTTTCCACCCACTGAACTGCCTCTCACTGGATATTTTTTGTTTGTTGCAGCATCTCTGGAAAATGTTGTACGTGACAATCCCAGTAGATCAGCAGTTTCTGAAATACTCAAACCACCCCATCTGGCACCAACAACCATGCAACGGTCAAAGTCACTTAGATAACATTTTTATCTAATTCAGAAGTTGTCAAATTGGAAGGTTTAAGAAATACTGTTGTTTTGTAAGATGCTGTTTCTATGTTCTTTTTGAAATGTTATTTTACTTTCTGTATATTTCGCAGACCCCTTTATCCAAAACAACATATATCTTTAAGAGAGAAGATGGCATAATCACTATGCTGACCTTGGGATGTGAACCTACAACTTTCAGAGAATAAGCACATCTGCCTCTTGGCCTCGCATGCACTACTGTGCTTTGTATCTCCACTTCAGTCCAGGATGCTCTACATTTGCACCCCATCTTTCCAATGCTATCGTTACTTTTTGCAGCCTAAAACTAATAGCCTTATTCTTATTTATTCATATGTTCTAACAATGACCATTTGGAGGTAGATATTATTAAGGACAAACGAGCATTTATAACATTCACATGGCTCATGCTGAAATCCTGATTGTTAAAAGGTATGTTGGATGTATTAATTGTGTATTGATTAGGCAAGAGGACAGCAGAGTAACTCTGCAAGTGCCACTGCAATCCCTCAGATTCAGACCAAACATATGTAATTAGGTGAATTCCATCCATCCATTTTCCATTCCCACTTGTCATATGCAGGGTCACGGGTGCAAGGCAGGTTATAACCTAGGATGGGTTGCCAATCCATTTCAGTAGTTAGGTGAATTGGTGTCTCTGAATTGCCCATTGTGTGTGCCCTGACATGGACCAGCTTCATGTGTCTACCTCATATACAACGATGGGTTCCAGGCTCACCATGATCCTACACTGACTAAAAGGAAAATAGATAGATTTTGGGTAAAAGAAACACATATTGCCATATTGTCGACTCACGTTTGAAATGTTGATGAATTTGGAATGTGGAACTGAATTTAAAGCAAGCAGATATCTCTCTGGGAAAGGGATCCTAGTACAGCTGAGAAAAACATAGTTATTCTGCATTAAGCTTTTTAGAAATTCCGTTAGTCAAATGCATCTTTTCTTTAAAGTCTAATACAGTTAGGGAATAAAGGCTCCCGAATGTCAAGAACATTTACTTTATCATCGGTTATGCATTGGGGAGTTTGGACCTGTCTAATCTTTGTGTTTTACACTATCTGCTTCCCTACTACTGCTGCTGAAATATAAAAACACAGCACTTTCAGATGGCCTTTTTGTCCTTTTGTACTTTGAAGTGGATTAGTTGTACTCCCCCACGATTTGGCACTTCAGCCAACACAGGATGGGATCTGCTTGCATAATATGAACATCTTCTGGACAGCATATTCAAGAATGAGCTTGAATTTAGTGCCTGTATGCACAAATGCAAGTTGTGTCTTTATATACAGGTTTAACCTTTTTTTGTCAGACATTAAAAAATGGAGAAGGTTTCTGTTTTGCTATTAATTTTATTTAGTAAGTAGCAGTATGGTATCTCAGTGGTTAATACTGTTGCCTCACACTTTCTGAGTTTTGAGTTCAGTTCCTACTCCCAGCTCAGTGAATGTGTGCTTTGCCTCTTCACGCCATACGAGTGTCGGTTACCTCCGGCTGCTCTTTGCCCACACTTCCAAAAACATGCTCAGTGAACAGATATCACTAAATTGTGTGCAGCGGAGGCAGGCAATTAATTGAATTTTAAATTCAATTACAGTTTTGGCTTCCATCGATTATCAATTATTCGAGAAACAATTATTGTGCTGCATTTTGTTTCGCAATGGTGCCCCGCTCTGTCTTCTGTCATATATCCAGCACACTGCTTCCCAGCCCCTTTTTATTTGTTTATCAAATTAATTATATTTAAGTTCAAGGACATCCACTGTTAAATAGACAAGATTAATAAATTCATGATATTTCCCAGGTTAATGAGCATTTTTCTTAAATAATCATGATCTGAATATTGACCAAAATAATGATTATGATTTTCGCCATGACTGAGCAGCCCTGGTGTGTAAATGTGTGTCATGTGACAGAATATCGGCCCATGTTGTGCCTGAGCCCTCTGGGACAGGCTCCAGGATCACTGTGACCCTGTGATGGATAAGTAGCATGGAAAATGGGCTGCTGGAAGGATGGGTGACTCGAGTAATATTAAAGTACTTGTTTACCATTTTTCCTTTTTTCTGTTCTTATTTCTATTCAGAGTCATTCGTGCAGGTTGCGCGTCTATCAGTATCCCCGATACCCGTCTGGAACAGCCTTTGTCCTGTGTAGCGTGTTCTGCGAAGAATCTTATACTGTATCAGCTGTAAGCTGAAATCCAAACTTTAATGAGACTGGACAAATGTGACCCATCACCTTGAAATGAGTCTTAAGTCGCACTGGTAGAATTACATCCATAAGACTCATTTCGTGGTGATGGGTCACAAATTTGCCTAAGGTAAACGGTCCGGATTTGGTCTTTCTCTTTACATTGCAGTTATAGTCTTTGCAGTGTAATTATGTGTAGGGTGCAAACTACCACTAATGTGTGGTATTTATAAGACTGAGCGTCATTATAAGATCCAGAAAAGCTATTTAATCAGAATAATCAATGTTTGTCTGAGTGTTCTTCAGCCATGTTTTCTTTACCTCCATCTCTGAT
This sequence comes from Brienomyrus brachyistius, assembly GCF_023856365.1. Lineage (NCBI taxonomy): Eukaryota > Metazoa > Chordata > Actinopteri > Osteoglossiformes > Mormyridae > Brienomyrus > Brienomyrus brachyistius. The sequence goes on from NC_064533.1 coordinate 34,557,939, forward strand.
TATATGATACATTTACATTTACAGTATTTGGCAGACGCCCTTAGCCAGAGCGACTTACATAAGTGCTTTGAGAATGTGATAGATCATTTATAACATTCACATAGCTCATGCTGAAATCCTGATTGTTAAAAGGTATGTTGGATGTATTAATTGTGTATTGATTAGGCAAGAGGACAGCAGAGTAACTCTGCAAGTGCCACTGCAATCCCTCAGATTCAGACCAAACATAGAATATGTAATTAGGTGAATTCCATCCATCCATTTTCCATTCCCACTTGTCATATGCAGGGTCACGGGTGCAAGGCAGGTTATAACATAGGATGGGTTGCCAATCCATTTCAGTAGTTAGGTGAATTGGTGTCTCTGAATTGCCCATTGTGTGTATATATGATAGATCATGTGGTACATGATCATGGGCCATTAGTGTAGATAGATTTTAAACTTGTCATTCTCTGGCCACTCCCAGCTATCCAAGTCCACCAATCATTAGCACTATGGCTGATTTAATTTTATTATTGTTTTTTTCCCTCACCCTATAGTTTTATATAATTAACATGTATATGCTAATATGCATTATTTTTGCACAGTACAGTATTATATACTGGGAGTTAATTGATGTAGATTTTCAGCATAAAGGAGTTTATTGTCACAATGGCAGGAAACGAAGGAGGTAGGAGCATGCTTGAGGACAAATAAAAGGGGATTTATTTGAGTAAGGGGAACAGGTCAGACCAAAACAGATCATATGAGATCAAACAGAAGGCACAAAAAGCAATAAGGGGAGCACTGGAGTGCACAATAGTGTGACGTCAATGGCCAGACTGAGGAGCTCAATACAGGGAGGCGCTGTATTCATCACTGATGAGGGAGCAGACGAGAGGCAGCTGAAGTACTGTATGTTACACGAGGACTGGAACAAGACAAATAATTAACAGGTGTGGCTCACTAGGGAGAGAGAACGGGAGAGACAGAAGCAGGGGGCGACAGTACCTCCCCCCGATACATGCACAGGACTAACACAGGACCAGAAGCCAGAAACCACTAGGGGTACAAAATGCAGCCAGGTGAGAGCAGATGACTAGGGGAACCATAGCACAAGACCAGGACAGCATTCCAGGATTCCAAGTGACATGAGAACAAGACAGGACACTACGGGGGGGACTGGGACAAACAGAAGTGGGGACTGGTGGTTGGTGGTTCCCCCTCTACCAACAGGGCATTTAGGGCACAAACTCAAATGAGGCTGGAGGGAACAGGGCTGCACTAGGGGGTCCTGTGATGGCTGGAGGGAACAGGCTGCACTAGGGGGTCCTGTGATGGCTGGAGGGAACAGGTCTGCACTAGGGGGTCCTGTGAACCCTGGGAAGTGAAGTGTTGACCCCAGGACATGAGCCCTCCCCGGTCTCATGAGGCCAGCAGGACCAGGTGGAGCCATGGAGCTAACAGGGCTGGGACTGAGAAGCACTGTGGGGGCTGCAGGGCAGGCAAAAGGGAGCACCGCCAGGACTGCAGGGTGCCGCTAGGACTGCAGGACAGGTACCCAAGGGAGAAGGGAAACCTGAAGGGCAAGAACAGGGAAGGAGGCAGGAACAGGAGGGGCCAGAGGGGCCCGATGGACAGGAAGGCCCTGAGAGGCTGGCACACAAATAGTGTGCCCCCGTCTTCCTCTCTGGGAAATCGAGACACTGCCAGCCCCTCTCTTGGACCCAGTAGGCAAGAGCCGACAAATGCAGAGCACCCTGAGGTGAGTGACAGCAGAGCACCTCCGGGACCTCTGGCGGGGAGCAATAGTCAAGCATGGGCATTCCGGGAACAGGCAGAGCCAAACTGGGCACTTGGCGTCACAATGGCATGACATGGAGGAGGCAAGAGCAGGTGTGAGGAAAAATAAAGGGGGTTTTATTTGAGAAATGCGAACAGGGCAAACCAAAGCAGTCGTTGGGGACAAACAGAAGACACAAATAGCAGTAAGGGAAGCACTGTAGCACACACTAGGATGACATCAATGACCTACGACAGGGAGGCACTTTATACATCAATAACAAGGGAGCAGACAAGAGGCAGCTGGAGTGAGTCACACAAGGGCTGAAACGAAAGGCACAACAAATAATTAGTTGTGGCTCACTTGGGGGAGACAATGGGAGGGACAGAAACAGGCCATGACGTTTGTATAGTTTTGCTGTTGACTGCAGGTCCTGTTTAGTCATCACCTCTATATGGACGGCACACAAAAGGGAGGAAGATATGCAAAATGAACACACACAATCACCTGTAAAAAAATCATTTAATTATATTTCAAATGGTCCAGCTCTTTACAGTATATCCTACAAGCAGGAAATGTATTAGATTTCATTTTTGCACATTTTTTAACATTGAATTTGACATTTTACTTTTTTGCATTTGAGTAGTGAATTATGTGTTTATTGTGGTCAGTTATGCCTGTTTTATGTGTGGAGTGTTTTTTACCCTCCATTGTTAACTAACGTGATATTTAGGATCTGCTGTATGAATGATTTAGTAAATAAATATGGCAGATATTGACTGACCCTGTTCAATCATATTAATTTTTGTCTTTCAGCTCACAGTGTAGTTGCCAGCCAGGGGCGTACCTTAGAAATTCAGGCCCCCCCTGACCCTCGGCAACCTTTTTAAAACAAAAAGCCATTTTATCCTAAATGTCTGACCCAAGATTTACAAAGAGCCCCAATGGATAGAGAAAAGGGTTTGACATATGATTTTTAATGTGATATCGGTATGCAGATGCTCCTCTGCTTACGAATGAGTTACGTTCTAAACAGCCCTGCATGACTTGAAATGTTCGTAAGTCGTTATTCAACATCATTTTAAGGGTATACGCCAGTACAAAGAACTATGATGCTGCTGCGTGGCGGGAGTAGTGGCCAGAAGTTGTACTAGGTAGAATTAGTGCACAGAAAAAAAATTGATGTAGACAGGAAACGGGAGCCTAAGGAACACAGTTTGGACTTACAGTCCTCTTCGTTTGTAAGTTGAAAGTTCGTAAGTAGAGGAGCAGATGTAGCCACTTGAATTTTCCCCTGTTTCCATGATGGGGTATTGGCTGCTCCTTGGCTGATCCTTGGCTGGTCCATGACAGCTCCCTGCTGGGTTCTGGGTGGGACCTTTTGCTGACAATACTTTACATAACTACATTGCACAAAGAGGATGGAATGATGAAGTAGCACTAGAAAGATAGATTGGGAATTTTTTTGTCATAGTACCAGACTCAAAAAGAGGAACATAAAAGAAACAGCATAATAAGTATTTACTGTAACCCTTTGGAGTCTGAGGCCTCTCACCCATTTTCAAAGTAGTTTGACATGCCTTGGCATTTCACAGTTTTTCTGAATTGCTAAAACACATTTCCTCTCCTTTAATCAAACCATTAAGCACAAATCCTAAAATTCAAGCTAAACTCACAAAAAAATTAAAACACTACCAATCAAAACTGTTGTTGTTGTACACTGTTGTAAAATATTTCACTTATCTAAAAAACATTTATCACAAAGTGCTACAAATGCTTTTATTCAGCACCAATACTCTGAAATCATTTAGAATGTCATTATTCTACTTTTTTGTTAAAATCTACACACACTTTTCAAAAACCTATTTTCAGTGGTGCTGACAAATAGTAAAAAATCACATTATAAACATTTCTAGCCAAGACTTTTGAGCTCTGAAGCTTATAGACATAGGGGCTGGCTACACAAAGGTGAATGAGACATTCAAAGAATTGTATGAGGTTTGATTACTAAAGTGTTACAACTTTGAAGTGACTTTGGAGTCACCACACCTTTGCATACTGTCAATGGCCCATCAGTCTGGAATATCTGTTACTGCTCCTCACACTAATCAGTTTGGAAAGGCAGTGTGAGTTTTACAGTTTTTTTCAGTTGCTAAGGCAGATACTGCAATACTGAATTTGCTTTCTCAAAACTCTTCATACAGTCACCACAACATTAAGTTATGTGGGCTAAACTGTTAAGCATTTCGCTTTGCTTTCATACAAAATGCAATCAATGACTAAACGCTTCAAAAGTCATGGATTCCTGTCTCACTCACAACATTACATTTTCACAGACCATTTTGCACATAAGTACATACTGACCCTAAAACTGCTAATAAAACAGTCAAAACTGAAATATGTCATTTTGCTCAATTACTCTCAAGACCCTTTTCTAAAATATATTGTAAAAACCACATAAAATAAACAAATTATGTCAACTGACACAAGATCAAACAATGAATGCTGTATGCTAATATATTTCTCCAGAGCAATGCCAAGAATGGATCATGCATGTGAAGAGATACTACCCTAGATAGTACCCTGTCTTAGTAATTGAAAAAAACTGTAAGAAAAGATACAATGCTTGCCTTTTTACAGTTTATAAATGCAACAAATTAAACGTTGATGTATAAAATGTGAAATCATACTATATTACAGGAATAATACAAAACAATAAATGAATATTAGAACAACAAATTAGTTAGCTATTAGTTGCTGAGCTATTAGTTAAGTTCTCCTCAATATGGATTGTTTTTATGTAAATTGTCACTCCTGATCAGGATTCCAAGCTTCAAACAGTTCATGTCTGCTTGAAGGCACTTCTGAGGGGTTTTTCTATGTACTGTATAATATCATAGCACTGGATTAGTATGTACTAGCATACTCACTAGCCAAGTACCTAGCCCTGTTTGTCTCTGGTGTTGTAAAAACTTTGGCTGTGTCTTCAGTTTACCTTAACTCCAACAAGTTATTCGGCTAAGCAAGAAATCCTGCTTTGTGAAGTACCCCCGATCTCAACCCTATTGAAGATTTGTGGGTTATGTTTAAAAGCTGGGTCCGTGCTAGGAACCCAATTAGTTTAAATGAACTAGAAATTCTACAAAGACGAGTGGTCAAATATTCAGCCTGAATTATGCCAGAGGCTTGCTAATGGCTAGCAAAAGATTCTGGTTCATACCTGTTGTACTTCTGTATGTAAACCTGTGACCACAACTAAAATGTGTTTTTGTAAAGAAAGCGCCATCTCATGGTAACACCCTGCAAGTGAATAAATGGGCGGGTTTAGACGAGAATTTAGGCACACCCCCAGAAGGAGGGGGGCTACTGCCTTTGGCTGGCTTTTGGCCGGCAGGCAGCCGGCAGGCAGCCGGCAGGCAGCCGGCTTGGAGGGGAAAATTGAGGTGGCTGCATCTGTATATGCATTTAACACAAAAACAAAACTCCAAGTACTTACAAAAAATGAAAAAATACAATTTCGGGGGCGGGGAGGGATTCTCAGTTTTAAATCACTTGGATGCATAACAAAGGTGCAAAAGTGACTAATATCACAATAATTTTCAGTTTTGTAGCGATAGTCTTCACCCTCAACCAAGTTCATTTGGCTCTGCAGTTGTCTACCCTTCACTCTCCAGTTCACTACTTGTAACTGTGCTGACCGAGCAGCGCAAAATGTCCTCAGCACTCCGAACGCAGCTGGTTATAATATGTAAATCGGAGAAAAGATAATAATTTTATGAAGATCTGGGAAGGCGTGGTGATGATTTACTACTAAAATCTATATGAGAGTATTAGGAATCTCAATAAACTTAATAAGCCTACATCCAATCTCGGACACTGAAGAAAACTCTGGAAAGCATACCATTTGACTGGAGACATCCTTTTGCAGAGAATGACTTTGAGGAAGATGTAAATTATGCGGCTAAGACATCACAGAAGCGGCCAATAGACCGCCTCATTCACATATAGGTGAAGAAATACCTAATTGAAAAATAATATTATTAACCCAAAAATAAATTATTTATATTTACGAAAGTATTATCATAATATGTTAAGACATGAAAATGCGAATGCGCCTATCGTTCAGTGGTAACTCATTTCACATTGACTGTAACTGCAAATAACTTTGATGTTGTCGATGAATCTGTCTGACAGAGTTTTGAAGCTGAATCTGCCATTCAAAGTACCTTTTTCTTTGTTCATTGTTTATCCATTTTGTTTTTTTCCATTTTGTTTTTCCAATTTTTTTTTCCATTGTTTTTAGCCATCCGATTCAACACGTGTTAATGCCATCAAAAAATTTGTCACGTTAGATGGATGGATAACAAATTCCCATTGACGCGCTATTATCGCCTTAATGCCCTAAAATTTATGCACGCAACTGCTGGGCTCCCTACATCTGCCAAGGTATCCATGCCCCTCCAACGCCCCCTACTGTCAGCTCACAGGTTCTTGAAGGACATAATGGCAAAAGTCTATCACATCTTGAAAGACACACAAACCCATTCTAAGGCTCTGTGGTTTTCCCCGTCAAAAGCAAAATGCTTGGGACAGTAGGAAACTGTCCCTGGAATCATTGTCCTCCAAATCTTTAGAAACATCCAAGAAACCAAGAGAAATGTGCTTATGTTGAGCATAGGGGTGTCATGATATATCAAAACTGACGATAACCATGATAACCAAATGTATAGCCATTTGAATGACTAAAATGCACTGTTAATTACTAAGACATGTAACAATGCAATACTCTCCATTCACATCTGTTAGTTAAATGAAACCGAAAGACAGGCTTCCCCGATTAGGTGAGTTTAATGGTGCAGAAGGAAACTTCATCTATTTTAGTGGCCAAAAGTGGATATTTCTATGCACATGCAGTGTAGTTTTTCCCTTTCAAATCAAAAGTCAGATAACGGAAAGATACTATATAAATATCCTGCCATTTTATGTTTACATTTACAGCAAACTACAGTAGTCATTTTATTATTTATTATGTGTTAATGGTGTTAACTGGTGTTAATGATGCTGCTGACAGAAAAATAAAAATCTTCTTTGCTTTACAGTTTTTGGATCAGCATTATTATCTAAATATGCCATTTGTTAAATATTAATTTATATTTTAAATTGCTGCAATTTACCAGCTGTCATGCCCCGCTCTGTCTGCCTGAACCTCCTGTCTTCCTCATGGCTCTAAACAAGCCATGCCTGTTGCCCAGTGGTCAGATCTCTTGTTCCTGCCCTCATTTTAACCATTGATAGTTGCCTCTTGTTTACCCCTTTGTTAGTTTGCATTTAAGCATATCATGATACCTGAAAGATAGTAATCTGTATAAACTTGGTGTGCTCTTATGTTTCCTAATTTGGTTAGAGGAGTATGCCTGATATTAATGTTTTGGTATATCGTGCAAGCGACCACAGTAACTTGGCGATGAAGAAAGGGACAGCACAACAACCATAAGATCTTTTGAAAGAGGACTTGTGAACACAAGTATTTACACTAACAATTACAAACAGGGGCTATACACAAGACATACATGGGGCTTTATACTGTACATGTATGGCTCGCAAAAATGTGTCTCTGGTACTAAAATGCCCCCCCCAAAGGTCAGCTGTCCCAGCCACCACTACCCCCAGTCCATTCCTCTACTATGGGACAAGGCTCCTCGGTCCAGAGGCAGCCACCAGGGCACCATCTCCAAAGTGGGGGGCTGCTCGTGAGCACTGGTGAGCCCAGTGGACGTTGGGCGCTGGCATCGCAGGTTCCCCCCAGCCACCGACCCTTACCTTTCCACGGTTTAGAGAGGATCTGCTTCACCTGCCGCTCCCCAGATCAGGTGGTCTCCTCCAGCTGCTTGTGGCACGCCTACCCGTTTCACCAACTTCTGACATTCCTGGGCCAGTAAGCCCTCCCAGTCGCGGTATGTCCCCAGGTGGTCCCACAGGTTGGACTCCACCTCTTGCATCTTCCACCAGCTGGACTGTGACAGCGCAGCAAGCTTCCTCCCGGTCAAGCAGCTTGGTCATGGTCTCCTGCTTTAGTTTAGGGACCTCTGCCAGGATCATCTCCTGCACGCCCTCCCACAGGCAGTCCTGCTTCTCCACACAGAACTTCTGGAAGGCAACATTCCCACAGGCAGTCTGCTGCTGTTGTTCTGCCAACTTTCTCCTGGGCCAGCTGGTCCTCCAAAGCACGGCGTGCCTCCACACGTTTGTCCAGTTCTACTCTTCACGCTCACTTTCTCAGCTGGCATTCTCCTTGCACAGCCACTCCCCGTCTTACTCGCACAGTCCCCACTGCTCATCCGACTTGCATCACTCCCAAACCGGTTGACCCTCTATAGCACAGCAGGCCTCCTCACAGGCGAGCAGCGTCACCTCTGCAGCCTCAACCTGCTGTCTCCTGCGGTCACACTCGCGGCCGAGATCGCTGCGCCCATCCTTCCGAGAAACTCTGGGCCCATACAGAGCGCCCCCAAAGTCGCCCGTGCCAGCCCACCTGATGCCCATTCAAGACGTTGGCGATAAGGGAGGGTAAGATCTCCTGGGGATCCCAACCAATCACTGACCAGCAAGGGCTCTCAGCCCACCAGTGACGATGAATCACAGCGTGTCCCCAGCTGTGAGCGCGGCTGCCAGGGACAGCAAGCAGAGGTTGTGGGGGCGCTGCTGCTCAACCATTATGAGACCCAACTTGTCCAGGAGTGTTGCGAACTGGCTGTGGTGGTCGCCAGGACGGTCGACCTCTGGGATAGGGGTCGTGTAGCCCTGGCGCATGCTAAATATTGTAAATAGCTCCTCTGTGTGACATTGTAAATGCCTGAGGTATTTCCTGTTGTTGCATGTGTCCTGGCTTGAGTCATATGTGAAACCTGTCTGATCTTTGCGCGTCTTTAGCCACTGTGTAAATTACCCAGTGTGTGTGTACCTTATAGCCCAGCATCAGACCGCCTTGTGTTTCAGTGTTATGTTTGGGTTCAGTGGTTGTTTAATATCTGTATTAGTCCTTTTAAGGGCTTAGTTAAAGGGCATTATTTTCCCCTGCAAGCAACCCTTTTTGTTTTTTGCCGCTGCCACGATGCCTTGGTTTGCCAGACACTACAGTATATAGTTTTTTCTGTTCATTTTCAATTCACCCATTCTTGTAGAGCAGGAGAAGAGAGTTCCAGTCCACAAAAGCAGCAAGGTCTTTTTAAGGTTAGCAACAGATTTAGCAGCTCCCCTGTATTTGTTTTGTGGAGCTGTCCCTATAGGATAATTGCATGTTGTTACTGAAGTGCAGCTGTTGCATTGCATTTTAAAATCAGTGAAGACTGGCAGGGCTATTACCTTGTTTGCCCACTGAATGCATGCGGAAATTTGATTTAAGTAATTAGGTTGGAAAATGCGCACCATATTTCTGCTTGCCATGTGTTCTTCATTGTAATAATGGCAGTTGCAGACTATCAATCACTGGTAAAACCAAGTGATCCATAAATCTGTAAAGCTAGGAAAATTAGGAATTCATATTTCAGCAAGGCAGTTGTGATGCTCTGCTGAAAGTTATGGATAAATAGGTCTGCATCTAATTGCAAACAAATTTAAATCTCATTTATTTTAAGGTATTTAAGGTAGATCTAGGACTGTCCTGGGTTTTTGGAATAACTAGCACTGCCTGCCTGTCTGCCCCTTTGTGGATATGTGTCATGGAAATGGAAAATGGCACTTTATAAAAATTGCCTCTGTTGGCATGTGCTGGATGTTTGCGCGTGTCGGTGGGTGCATGTGCATCCCTGCAGTTCCCTTGACCCCCTGGAAGTGCCAATTCTCAGCCCACACAGCAGACTTCCAAAGGCAGCCATTCAGCTGTCACTCGATCATCCACTTCTCTGATTTCTGAACATCGCCATTTCCCGGGGCGTGAATGGCAATTTCCCATCTTGACTTCTTCTGTAGCACTGCCCCCTCAATTCAGTCACTTACGTACTTGCTTTGAATATGTCATTACTCTTACAGCAGTATGTTCAGTACTGAAATTGTATTTTTAAATACATGGCCGTCATCAGCCACTGGGGTTAAAGCAGTAATATTATAACACTGGCAAACAAGCCAATGGGTTCCTGTGTAGCCACAGCGCTAGCATAGTAAGTTAGCCTTTGATCTATGGAGGGGCCTCCTGTTGGCTCATGGTGTTTGAACCTCACTTATCACTTATGAGTAACTTTACAGTATGTAACAGTAAGTACTGATTATGTGTATTTGTCACACAGCATGTTTTTCAGCTTCATGCTGCTACATGATACTGTGATCAACTTAGAAATATGGAGCTAAAATGTGTTGCATAAAGATTCACTGTCTCTTGAAAGTCGAATGCTTATCATGTAATACCTACTATAGGCTTATCACGTAATATAACTAAGTTAGTGTATCCAGGGACAAAACATGGATTTATTATAAAGTAAAATTTGAAGGTTAAAAAGCACATGTGAAAATATTGTGACACCCAACATACCCAGAGGTGGATAAGAAGCAAAGCAGTCCTTTTTTTAACAGCCCTTAAACAAACTGATACAATAGCACACAGTGACAACACAACCTGCTCACTCCATACCTACACTTCACCCACCACCTAGCTTTCTGAACCACCCCAACATGACACAGTAGCACACAATTCACTACATTAACATTATCAAACATCAGCACTACACATGGCATTAAATGCAGAGGACATGCAGCATAAGGACCAGGGCACAGTTATTACAAGGACATTACATGGGCTATTGCAACACTCCCCCCCCCATAATGCACAGGGAACATGCAAATTAACTCTTAGTGATACATTAGTGATAGGCAACTTGCCTAAGCTGCAATATTTTGAACTTCATAGTTCCTAGTTCCTGCTGCTAAGACCAGTTTTGCCTTGGTTTTAGTGCTATGAAATTTGTTTACATTATTATCATCCTGAAAGGAAACTTTTCAAGTTTGTTGTTCAGGAAGAAATAAGTGTTATGAGTGGCACAGTTTGTCTGCTATATGGATGGTTACTGCCTGAATGTTCTTTATTAATCTGTTCCATATTCTACCATTGGCCGAGTATATTTAAACACAAGGGGACAGCTTTCCCAAGTAGCAGTAGTCATTCTGTGTATTCTTATATGTTATATGTCCTGACACTGCAGGTAACCATCCAACCGAGCCCATGTCTGTGATCCACAGCAGATGCAATGTGCCCCTGTCATGAAGCAGTGCCTCCCTTTCAGCTCCAGTAACAAATGCTCTGGGTCTGTCTGCCTGCATCTGAACTCCCACACATGACCGGAATGGGTAGTATGAGTAGTGTTTGACTGGAGGACATTTTTATTTGTAGTACACTTTTTGTTGCTTAGGAGATGCTTTTGTACAAAGCTGTTAAAGTAAAGTACTTTTCTCTAAGGAATTTGGAATGGCAGCATTTACAACACTGTGTTGCCCGCGATTTCCTCATGTCATATCTGCTTGCGCTTCTCTAGGATCTACTGAATTTTGAAAACCTGCTGAATATTGACACTGCTGAGCATCATCTATGTGACGAGGTAACATCCGGTTCCAGGGACAGTGTCACTCTCAAGGCAGCTGAAAGGCTGGGATAGATCCCCTGTATTCCTAAATGCTCCAATCTATGCAAAAACACCAGCTGATGAACACCCTCAGAATACACAGATTTGTGCAGGGTAAATGTGCAAACATCTTTTAAAGGAATAAATTATTGCTGCAAGATTTCTTTATGTAACGATATTCTATATTTTATTATGAGAATTTGTAAAATATGCCACATGACAAGTGCTTCCTAAAAGAATTTACAAAATTCAGTTTTTTTTTGTTGTTGCTATAGCTCATAACAAACATGAATGTATGAGTTCAAACCTAGACAGTAGATGGGCTTTGTCTTGGCATCTCTGCACTGGTCAGGGTATTGGACCTCTGTGTTACAGGAGAAGGGAATAACTGGAAATGTTTTCTGATCAGGGACCTAGATGCACATTTGAGCAGAAGAATGTTGCTCATGTAGGTTACAGGAGCAGGTTGTGGTTCTGCCAGTTAGCAATCTGTGCCTGTCTCTAGAAGGTTGTAATCCTCTGGCTGGCAGTGTAATATCACCGTTGGACGCTTGAGCAAAGCCCTTAACATCAAAACCTGCTCCAGATTAATGGCAGACCCTACACACTCACCTGTATTTCTGTGTGTTTGTGTCCTATGGGAGAGCAAGATTTGTGAAAATCAAGAGTTCCTATGTATTCAAGCCACTATTAAGCCAAATAAAATGTCTTTTCTTTGTATTCTTTGTATTAGGAATGCCCGTCCATCTCTCTCTCTCTCTCTCTCTCTCTCTCTCTCTCTATATATATATATATATATATATATATATATATATATATATATATATATATATATATATATATATATATATATATATATATAAAAGAAATGGTGCTGTTTGTGTGTGTGTGTGTGTGTATACATTTATATCATATACTGTATACAAGCTATGTGATCGTAAAATATGAAAGTGATGTATTTGATCTTCATTTGAAGCCAAAAAATTATAATTGGACACACAAGATATTTGGCTGATGTCAGATGGACTAGATGTGGGAAGATCCAAACCTCGGTTATCTTGGCACTCATGTTATTTCATCTTTTCCTGTGAGCTTTCGGAAAATCCTGGCCTAAGACCATCTTACACTGAACCATTGAAGTAGTGATTGGTGGTTCATTGCATTAAATTGACACAAATGTTAGACTGTATATAACTGTTTAAACACTGCATAGGACAAACAGGTATGGAAAATGGATGGATGGATGGATGGATGGATGGATGATGTACTTTTTCTGGAATGCCTAATCCATGGTAGGTGTCTTTTTGATGCTAAGCAAACGTTAAATTAGGTCTTGGGCTGTTGTCATTCTGTTTCTTGTATTTCACCTGAATAGCAGCATCTATATTTTCAATAAGATTTCACTGTGACTCAGTGGGTAGCACTGTTACTCCACATCAATGCTGGGGGCCAAAATACCAGCACCTTGACAGGGGTGTAGGAACCAGGGGGGCAGGGGGACATGTGCTCCTCAATATTTCATTTGGATTCATTCACCTCCACAATAAATCATTATTAAGTTGTACTCCCCCCCACCCCCGCAATATCAAACTCTCCTATACCTTTGCACCTCGGTGGACTGGTGTCCCTAAATTTCTCCTATTTTTGATTGTAGGTGTGATTGACAGGCATCATGTCCAACGCATTTTCCTTGTACCCTGTGGTCCCTATAAAATAGGGCCCAGGTTCCCCTACAGTTCTATACTGGGTAGGCTGTTGGAAGATGCATGGATGGATGGATGGATGGATGGATGGATGGATGGATGAGTACTTCTTTTCAGAAGGGGAGACAAATGCAAAATGGGCTCTTGAGTTACAGCTTAGGCAAACACATCTGCTGAATGAGTAACAAGTAAAGACTTGATTGTAATAAGAGGGTAGCACTGCCCTTCTGAAGGTCTCAGCATCATTGGAGTTATATGAAGAAACCCCACATCATTTACCTTGTGTTTGTATTGTTGTCCAGCAGAATAAGCAGCATGGGGGCAGCATAGATCTCTATTAAGCAGTCAATTCTTCAACACTTGGCCATCGCTGTTTACATTTACATTTACATTTACAGCATTTGGCAGACACCCTTAGCCGGGGCGACTTACATAAGTGCTTTGAGACTCTGCGATGAATTTTTCTGATACTAGCACAATAAGGCTATGAATACCATCTATCTGAATACTCTGTTGAGAAAGTGCAAAAAAATTTTTATATACACACACACACAAGGAAAAGAGCTGAGTAAGAATACAGAAGTACTACTTCAGGTATTTCTGAAAAAGGAATGTTTTCAATTGTCGCTTGAAGACAGTCAAGGATTCAGCTGTTCGGACATCAAGGGGGAGTTCATTCCACCAACTAGGTGCCAGGATAGAGAAAAGCGGAGATGTGTGTCTTCCTTGTGCCTTGAGGTGTGGAGGGACCAGTCGAGCAGTGCTGGAGGATCGGAGAGATCATGGTGCAGTGCAGGGTGTGATGAGGTCTTTCTCTGTTGGGTCATTTATGGTTGCAGTGTGCAATAAGCACTTGTCAAATTTATGCAGTTGCCTTGCATTGCAGTTGTATCGTTTCAACTGGAGATGTGGTCGCCTGATTGCGAATGAGTATACAAGCAGCACAGTAGCCCATGAATAGAGTAAAAGTGAAGAGCAGTTTCCTCAAAGTAGTCTTTGCTTAATTATTATTTAGAGTTTTAGAGAAGCAGCCATGCTAATGAAGTTCTATTGAAAAATAATAATTTTGAGAAATCCCTTGGTTACCCAGAGGAACATGATATTTGGGCATGTCTAATGTTAACACTCAACTTTAAAACTGCATCTGACAGTATTGTTCTGGAAATTTAAAACACCAGACCAGGCACTGCAAGTCTTAGAGGTAATATCTACTGTTAGGTTACAACATTAAGATCATTATAAACAGAGGAAATTGCAGAACTGATATCCAAACAGAGTTTATTTATTTTTAGCAACTGCATTCCTAAATATGGTATTATTAATGATAAAGCCAGTAATTAAGATAAACAAAAAAGAACTGATTTAAGTAGTACGTTTACAATGAATTATTTATATGCAGCTGTATATATAAGTGGAAATTTTTATTCTACTATGAAAGCCTCAATACGTTCAACTTTGTTATCCGGTAATGCCTAAGGATATTTCTGTGTGATAAACCCCTGGATTATGGAAGTTTTTATTGGATCCACACACAGGCAGGACGTGATCCACAAATGTACAAAATAAATTTCACGTGTACAAGTAGCTCCATATTTTTCTGGATATGATTTTACAAAGCAAACATTTTAGAAATACATATTAGTAGATAGTGAAATCTTTGTGGATTATGATACATATTCTGGATTGGTAAACAGGACACGAAAATATTTTTGTTTGTAATTATTCTCATGTTAGGTGAGGCTCGCCTCAAAAGGACATTCCATGAGCGGAGTAAATGGAGTCTCTGATTGGGGCTCTTGAGAAACTGAGCTAGGATTCTGAATGTCTGGGATTGCGGGAGTCCTGAATAAAGACCAAGATCCAGGCATTTAATGACTTCTTAGGCATTTAATAATTACCTCGGGGGCGACATTCATGTCTCTGCGTGGTGACTCTTCCTATGAAGTCAGCAGACAGATTGGTAGAGCAAGGGGGGGTCATGAGGTCGCTGGAAAGGGATATGTGAGGCTCCTGATATCTTTGCAAGAGGACAAAGGTCCTTGTCTTTAGAGTCCTGGTGCTCCCTGTCTTGCTGTATGGCTGTGAGACATAGACACTATCCAGTAAACTGAGATGAAGTCTGGACTCCTTCGGTACTGTGTCTCTTCAGAGAATCCTTGGATACTGCTGGTTTGACTTTGTGACGAATGAGCAGTTCCTATAGGAGTCCCGAATGAGGCACATCACCCGCATTGTGAGGGAGCGTCAGTTACGGCACTACAGCCATGTGGTGCGTTTCCATGAAGGTGATCTAGCTCGCAGGATCCTCATTGCTGAGAACCCAAGTGGCTGGACCAGACCGAGGGGACATCCACGTAACACCTGGTTGCGGCAGATGGGTGGCCATTTCTGGAGTGTGGGACTGGACCGTGTGTCTGCCTGGGGGGTTGCCACCAGGAATCCCAAGGAGTTCCGCCATGTGGTGGGTGTGGCAACGAACTGCATCAGCGCATGCTCTCCAACCTGACCTGACCTAGGTGGGGCTCCCATCGCTGAACTGGTGTGGCTGTTGGAACTGTTATCAGTACTGGTGAAGTGAGTAGAAATCTTTTGCTTTAGAAGCAAATAATTCAAGAAAGGTTTATTGTCAATACAACAATATACATAGTATACAGTGTATTGAAATGTCATTCCACTTTAACTTAACAACTCCCCCATCAATAATTTGCTCCTTTCAGTTAATATTAGCATTCATTTAAGATCGCAATTGGTAAAACATCTCTATTTATACGATATTTTTATAGACTACTTATAGAAGAACCAAAATGTGATGGTAATACACTCAATACTCTCCATACACATCTTGTGTATTCATCCGAGATGAAGCATTAGGGGTTCTTATTAAATTGGTTTTCTGAGAACCCCGTTTTGTGTATGCAGTGTGATGACATTGCATTTTAATAAACATCTTCGATATGAGTATGCCCCTATTCTATCTTTGCTTTTTTTTCTTGAATTGAACAGCAAGAGTCCAAATTACTTGTGTAGAATACCAGTAAAACTTTGAAAATGAATTGCAGCTGGAGTACGTCTGTGGGCTGCTAAGTGGCCAGAATGAGGTATCGTTCTGCAGTGCTGGAATTAGTGTTATGGTACAGGCTGAATCAGTGGGTAGCGCCTGAGTCAATCGGTCAGCACTGGTCAAGATGGTCTCCCAGGAGACCCGGGTTTCCCTAACACTGCTCAATACCTTCGACACCTACCTTCTCTCTAGTTCCGCTTATTTTTCTGTTTGTTGTTGTGTGCGCACCACTGTGTTCTTTTTCAACTTTCATCCAAAATCTAATTAGGGTTTCTTCATATAGGAGCAAAACACAGGTCCAATAAGGTTTTTAATTAGGTTTCCTTACTCCCTGACAGCACTGGATACATTAGCATTATTACTTATAAATAGGGTGAAGGCATGTTAACAAGCTAAGTGTTTGCAAGGAGAGGCATGGCCTTCAGTAAGCCTGTAGATATACAAGAAGGTTTGGGTTTATTTATTTATCCATCAGTAACCCAAAGGATAGATTGTACTGGCATTTGTTGACAAGAGAATGAAAAGTCATGTTTAGTCCAAACTTGTATTTGCATAAGGCTACTGGGACCTAGAGTGTGTTCCACACACAAACATTGACGTTACCCATCTAAAGAAACTACAGCATGTTAAGGGTCTCGAAAGGACTTATTTCTCAGCCCAATCTGTCGCTGAACTATGCATGTGTGCCTGCTTGTGTGTTTATATCTCCCCTCCCAAAAAACGAAAGAGTTGGAAAAACCCGTCAGACTTTAAAAATTAGCTAACAGTTTTCTTTATACATGGTTTCCAAAATGAAGGAGCAGTAAATATAGTCTTTCGGGAAGGTCGCAGGTAGTGAGGCCTAAGGCTATTCGGGTGTCACCAGATACTGCTTACAACAGAGTCTAGGGAATGTGATTTTTGGATGCATTCATTAAATTTCAAGCATCTCATGTATTTCACAGCATTCATCTTGTTATTCTGCTTTCTGTTTGCCCTTGTAGATGGGATGTAACAGTGCAGCATCAGTTTGATAAACAGTCTGTAGCTTAAAACTGTAAGAGATCTTTTAATGTAAGGGTTTCGCTCCCTTTAACTTAACAACTCCCCCCTCAAGTTGTAGTTTTGAAGCTGGCAATGCAGAACATGGCGTTCAGCTGTGGGGAGCTTTGCTCGTTACCCTCTTACCCCACCCCTCATGGAACCCTATTAATTAGAGATGATCTGGCTGCCGGGTACCAGGAGCTCTGGATAACAATCATCACTGTGCTACATGCTTTAGCACACAGCAGATAACAGCTCCTTCACAGTCCATTCCCAGCACCAGTGGTAATGACACTCACTGTCTCGCTCTCCAATGGACCTCTGGAAGTATGACAGTGAATTAGGAAACCTTGCATTTCCCCATTCAGTATAGTAGTCAGAGGGCTCAAATAAAGAGCTTTGCCGTAGGCGTTGTTTTGTTGGTGGATGTGACAGAGGATTAAAGGTGTAAATATTGTTTTTTTTTGCCCTGCCTTATATCTGTCTGACATTTTCTTGTCTTATTTGCTATTGATTTCCTACAATCACTTATCCAGTGCCAGGTTGTGGAAAGAATGTAAATTGAAGGAGCACAGGATGCCAGTTCATCAAAGAGCACAGACACAACACTTGTACCCTTTTGACACACCAGTTCACCTAACCGGAATTTCAAGGGCTGGATTATCTAGAAAAATTCACAGACCCCAAGGAGAATGTGCTCCACATGCAGAAACCAAGAACAGGTATTGAACTGGGAGCCCTGGAAGAACGTGGCTGTAATGTTACCCTGTGAATCACCTGCACTTAACCCTCCCAGACACATCCAGGATGATAATTCAGGTATGTAGTGTAAGATAAAGGGATAATGAACAGGAAAGTGTTCAATGTGTAACTATGTTTATATGTTGTGTTCATCTGTTTGATTGTGGTCTCACTGCTTTGAGTATTTTCCCTGGTGTTACCTCCTCCAGACTCTTCTTAGGGTTTCATCAAGGTCTGATCCTGGCCTCTTTTTTGTTAACTGATCAGGGAGAAGTGGCCCATCCTTTACAGCGGGATTTCCAGAAAAGAATGCAAATGTCGTCCACGCCGACCGGGGAAGCAGGAGCAGGGAGGAGAGGAAGCGGGGAACGAGGGATTTATTATATCAATTTCTACACCAGATGATGATTACGCCAGCTGCATTTGTTGTGGAAAAATGTCAGATGGGTAGCAATAGTTTCCTGTTTTTGAGGTCTGTTCAAAGTTTGTCTCTTGCATGGTTCCTAGTTCGTTCATCTCTTATCTACCTTGTACCTTTTCAAGGTTCCTGGTACAGGGCCCTTCAAGTCTGCCTGTAAAACTTGTAACATATCTTGCAAGGGCTTTACCCACTTACATGTCTTTGGCCATATAGTGTTCTATGTTCAATAAATGTGGAAAAGAGAATAAACAATTCAAGGGATAAACGATAATTATGATACATTTGAAAAAAAAAACTGTTCTTTTACATAAGTATTGATTATTTTACCATAATTGCTGTTGCTGTTGCTTGCATTGTTTCACATAAAGTACTGTATACAGTAAGCATAGTGAAAGAAGATGTAATTGAGCATGATATGTATATTTACATAATGAAACAGGCGTCTAAATTAATATGATAAATCTGAGCATAATGAAACGAGAGTTAAATAATAATAGATACTTTATTGATCCCCACGAGGAAATTCTCTTTACACCTCCCTGGGGATTAAGGGCCTTGCTTAAGGACCCGCAGATGTGCTGAGGCTTGGGCTTCAAACAGCAACCTCATGATCACAGGCACAGAGGCTTAGCCCACTGGGCCACACGCAAATCCATCTTCAGTCTCCCCCCTCTGAGCCAGGAGAGCTAGAGAGCCAATGAAGGTCAGGTCAATGACCAACGCGCCAGCTACAGTTTCCCATACGTCATAACTTGAAATTGTTTAATGTGGTATTAACCTTATTTAAATTTCACTTCCACACTGTTCCCTGTCTGACTACACTCATTTGCCACTCCAGCCTGACCCTCCTACATTCCACCCCTACATCTTGTGCTGTACATACAGTGACCAAGCCATAGAAACAAATTAAATAATGCAAATGTCCTACATGAATCCTTCTTGCCAAGGGTCCATTGCAGTGTTATTGAATAAAGGCCCATGAGCAAATCTGAATCAAATGCAATAAGAAAATAGCAACAAAATGACTGTATCATTTTACTGATATTTTTCCAAAAACATGTAGCCAGTCTGAGGCTGTCCCACTGATAGGAACCACTTTTCCTATCTACCAGTAACTGATAATATATGACTTCCAGAGGCCACCAGTCTCCATACTGCTGCTGATGTTCAAGGTTTCATCTCAGGCCTTTATTCTTTTGGCTCCTCCAGTCAAATTATATAGTACAGTCACTTCAAAAAGGGATTGAGTTGAGAACTAGCATAATTAAGTGAAGATGTGTCATCCATTAAATGTGTTACTGGATGACTGAAAATGATAGGTGTCCTTTGGAGTTCTGAAAAAGATATGGTGGCATTAAATGCCTATTTTTATTATTGTGTTTCAAACCCCAGTTATCTCAAAATCAGTGAGGTATGGGAGAATTTATCTGTGGAAATGTGGGAGTTTTTTTGTGTAATAATTCTGCAGATGTCACTGGTTTGACAAAGTTGAATCTCAGCTGCTCTTGGCATATTTAACCATGAAAGCTCTACACTTTGTAAATTCTATCTAAATTTAAAATTTATCTAAAAGGTAGTTACTGTTAGAATGAGATACAGTACTATGTCTTCTTAATTTTTCATTTTTGCACTTAAAGTAAGACCCACTGATTATTGCCTAATTACTCTTTTATTTTGTATTCTTGATCCGTTTTGCAAACCTCTTTTTTATATCCTGAAAAATACATCCAACCATACATCCATTTCCCACCGCGTATCCTGGTCCAGGTTGTGGGGGCAGCAGTCTCAGCAGAGATGCCCGCACCTGCCTCTCGGTTATTCAAATTAATTTACAAATTAAACTGCATTTATTTATGCATGGTTGATTATTTTCAATATATAGGCCTAAATCCATGCAGTGTATTGTTCCAGATCTTAAATCGACAATACGGTAACATGAAAGGTGTGTCCCATAATGAAAGCTACTGTACATGACAATGATATTCCATTCATCCATTTCCCAAACCGCTTATCCTACTGGGTTGTGGGGGGTCCAAAGCCTATCCCGGAAGCAATGGGCACGAGGCAGGGGACAACCCAGGATGGGGGGCCAGCCCATGGCAGGGCACACTCACACACCATTCACACACACATGCACACCTACGGGCAATTTAGCAACTCCAATTAGCCTCAGCATGTTTTTGGACTGTGGGGGGAAACTGGAGTACCCGGAGGAAACCCCATGACAACATGGGGAGAACATGCAAACTCCACACACATGTAACCCAGGCGGAGACTCGAACCCGGGTCCCAGAGGTGTGAGGCAACAGTGCTAACCACTGCACCACTATGCCGCCCCGACAATGATATTGTACATGGCAAAAAATAATAATGTTGTAGGTAAATATCAATATACATATTAGTGATTCTTCATGACTGTATACTACAGAGCTAGAGATGGAAGGATAATGAGTGATGATTCCATAGAAAATGTCTTTGAAATGTGTAGGAGTTGTTTTCACGCCCACTTGAATCAGTCCTGTTTAAGGGAGAAAGCAGTCTGTGTCAGTACAGTAAGAAGGGTTTTTCCTGTAATCATATTTACTACTCATTCATGACACTTAACCATGACTTAACTATAACTGAGTCACAGTATACCCCATTATAATCACGCCTACCTAAGTATGATACTGATCCCATAGGACAAACTATTAAAGAATCTAACCTATTATTATAGTTTCAATTGAAGAAAATAATTTTATTTGATTTTAATTTGAAATTTATGTTTTAAACTGCATCAGATGGAAGTCATCATCCACCTAGTAATGTTTTGATTTACATGAGATAATTACAACAAATCAGATCAATACGACAAGAAGATATCTACTGCTATGCATTACTGTGAAGATGTGTTTATCAATAGCAAACCAGTTTTGAAGCGTCATGTGTTTTGCTCTTAAAGTCCTTGAGTTTGATCATTTTAGCTTAATTGAATGACTATTCAAATTTTTTTCCAGGACAGATCAATTGAATATTTGTTATGCATCACTTGTTAGGATTTTATTCAAAGAATACTTCACCATTACAATATCATCACAGAAATCACAGATAGAGAAATATTTAAGAAATATATAAATTCCCTGTTTGTACATATAACACTTTGTGTTGCCAATCTAAGCAAAGTGAAATGAGAAGCATGTCTTCATCTGAACATCTGTATTCAACATGACCAATATAGATTTGCATAAGGAGGAAAAGCTGACTGGCATATTCCAACTAAATAGAAGAGCAGAAATTCAGCTGCATGAAACAACCGGGTCCCACACTAGATAAAATTCACCCATGCGGGAGGTGTGGGGTGGGGGGTTGATGGCAGTCAGTACACTCTGCCCCTGATGGTAGATTCTAGGGTGTGCTGCCCCCCCCCCCCCCCCTAAAAAAGCCAGGGCATCCATGCCCCTCTGACGCCCACAAATGCACTTCAAGTCATGCTTTATGGCTGTTCTGATAGATTCTGCATCGTGGCACCAACGTGTTCAAAGATCACAGCACTGCGTCTTAAACGTGTGGCATTACTTCATTTGTGAGCAAACCTATCAGGCACTGTCCCCAAAGACAGTTTGTTGATGAAACATTCATTTGAAGATTTAACCCCACCTTTACTGCAGCAGCAGGTTTGCCCCAGTTTTACATATTTCATGGTTTTTGTCTTTCCCTTATATTATTATATTACATTCTTTTGTAAAAGGCTTCTCTTTTATGGTGTTACTTTTTTTGCTTTCCTATCTCTAAATATAGTTCTTCCCCACGATTTTCACTGCGCATCATCTGAGAAATGCCGTGCAGAGCAAGGCTGGCCTTGTAAATGCTTCCTGTGCCATATTAATGCATAGTGGGCCGTTTGATGGGGGGAAATGGGCTATTTTCTTCTTTTTAGTAGCTGTTGTGGTTTTGATTTATTGTCAGTTGGCTGGCAGAACACAGTCTCTCCGAGTGTGTGGGAGGTCTGCTTTAGAATATCAAACATTGTTGAATGATTACACAACATGGACCACTGGAGCTTATTCCAAAAGAGGCATAAAAATGTTTTTGTAGTAATTAACTCTGAGAATAAATGAAATGGTAGCTGTTATTTTAATATGCACTTTGTCATATGTATACCAGAAAGAAAAATGTATGAATTGTTGTTATTAAAAAATGCAACTAAAAAACAACACGTTTAAATTAATTACACCACATAATTTGTTGCAGTTGTAGTATAAATTAAAGCTGCACTTAGCTCGGCTACTGAAATAATGTTAAGACTAATATTAAGAATAAATAAGACTATTCATGCATGAATTTGCTGACATGTAGGTTATTAAATTCTATATAGAATATATAGTGCTGTAGTACACAGATAAGGGTGAATTTTGCATTCTGAGGAAAGGGAGAAGCAAATGTTTTTAAGAAAACAAAGGTATGAAAATACTGCATTTAAAAATCCAACCAATGTAACAACTAAGGAAAAGCAATTGCATAAATGTAATACAGGTTAAGCTTTTCAGTTACCTGCCAACATTACTGATTAATAACCCAGAAAAATCTCAGATTAACTTCATAGGCTTGATTGATTAAAATGTACTGTACTTCTTAACATTACAAGTGACTATTTAAATACAGGATTCATTCTTAAGAGTAAGTCAAATTATATATGAAATAATTTAAATATTCAGAAGTTCTATGTCTCATTTTAAGAGTGAATCTTCACATTGTTTAGGTCGATTTATCCTTATTTGTCCAAGATTCAAGATTCAGTATTCTTTACTTGTCACATATACAGCACTCTCCACAATTATTGGCACCCCTTGTAAAAATGGTTACAAAAAAAAATCTACCTTTCAGTGAAGTAGCTTCATCTTACACTGAAAATATAAAGAAAAATCCCACCTTTCTTTGAAATAAATTTATAAAAAAAAAAACAAATCCTTCGTCAAGTAATAATTATTTTAATTATTAATTAGTTTTAGTTTCCTTGGGCAGGTAGCAAAATTTTGATTTCAAATATCCTGGAATTTCATGGAGCCCATAATGCCATTTACCATAACAAGGTTTCCAGGGTTTTGGAGGAAGAACAGCCTCACAACATCACAGAACCGCCACCATATTTTAGTAGGGATAAGGTTCTTTTTACTGCAGCCATCCTTCTTTACACCAAACCCACCATGAATGTTTATTACCAAAAAACTCTATTTTTTGTTTCATCTGACCATTGAATTTTGGTTCCAGTCAAAGTTGTAATAGCCTTTCACAAACTCCAGGTGTTTACGTCTGTGGTTAACTGACATAAAAGCTTTTTTTCTGGCATGCCATCCAAATAATACGTTAGAGTGAATGTGGTGTCTGATGGTTTTTTCGGAGCTGTGGTAACCCCAAGATTTTACTTTGTCGTGTAATTCACCACCAGTGATCCTTGGGAATTTTTTGCCTCTCTTACAATCTTCCTTACTGTATGTGGAGGAAAAATAAACTTGGGTCCTCTTCCAGGCAGGTGTATAACAGTTCCAGTTGTTGTCCACGTTTTTATTCCCCTAACAGTAGAAATGGGCATTTTCAGGCGAGTAGCTATTTTTCATACCCGTTCCCTGACTTATGAAGGTCAACACACTTCTCCCTCATTAGTTTCATATGTTCTCTTTTCTTTGTCATGTTGAAAGATGACTAATGGGATTTGGTATCTATGTCAGCTTGAAGGTTCCTTTTCATTCCAATCAACTCAAAGATGTACAGTTTACAGGGGAAACATGCTTCCGTTACATTGTGTTCACTATAATTCCCAGGGGTGCCAATAATTGTGGCACATGAATTTTTGTTAAAAATAATTATTTCTTGATGAAGAATTTGTTTTTCTTTGAATAAATTTATTTCAAAGGTTGGATTTTTCTATTTTTTCTGTGTGAGATGAAGCTACTTCACTGAAAGGTAGATTTTTTCTAACCCTTTTTACAAATTTGTACAAGGGGTGCCAATAACTGTGGAGGGAGCTGTACAGTTATACAAGTACAATGTGCAGTGAAATGTACGCTGATTCCGTCCTGAGGCTGTTGCAATTTAGAGATAAATATCAAAAGAGTAAGACTAAAGTCATGAAAATATATACAAAAAACGTATTCGAATTACATTACAATTATAGGGAATATCTGTACAATGTGCAATATAATAGAATAGACTGTGTATTTGTGTTAAGTGCAGTGTGCTATTTGCTTTTGATGTAAATGGACTTTATTATGAACAGTTCAGAAGCTCTGGCGGCATGTCCTGATTTAGGAGTCTTATGGCCAGAGGATAGAAGCTATTCCTGAGCCTCTCTTCCTGCCCCTCTATTCAAACATGCTTTCCTTCCACTCAGAAGGGCAATTTTGTTTTTGCAAAACACGGTGTAAGTATTGCACTCATAGCACTGTGTGTGGTTAACAGTAATGCCATTAGAAGTCCACAAAGCATTCCACTCTAACTGGGACAATATGGTCTTATGTAAGTTATACATCATATATCAGTTATATAAGATGCAAAAGTTGTATCTCTACTTTTGCTATGTCAGTTGGTAAATGATGCCAGATTTTACAACTGATAGGGGTTTTTTCATCTGGAAATACTGTGGTTCGTCCATTTTCTTTTGTTTTGTTTTTTTGCATATGTCTCTGACAAGACAATACATTTATAAAT
Source organism: Brienomyrus brachyistius (assembly GCF_023856365.1). NCBI lineage: Eukaryota > Metazoa > Chordata > Actinopteri > Osteoglossiformes > Mormyridae > Brienomyrus > Brienomyrus brachyistius. The sequence goes on from NC_064533.1 coordinate 34,582,942, forward strand.
ACAGGCCTCCCGTGGTTCATTATGCATTGTGATAAGCGCATTGCATCATAAATTTAATTGTTTTACAAGAGAGCTCTCATACGCAACAGGGTTTGACACACTGTGTGTCGTGATGCATTACTCCTGTAACCTGCCATTTGGGGCGCAGTAGCCCTTCTGTTTCTTTGTACCACAAGTGAAAACCTTCATTTGCATCTTGACTCTTGGCTGCCCAACACCCTGATGGATCAGGGTTTCTCCATCCTCAGACCTCAGACCATCAGCTGACCATGAGCACCCCACAAGCCTTGCAATTTTGGAGATGCTCTCACCCAGTCTTCTGGTCATAATAATTTGGCCCTTGTCAAACTCACTCAGATCTTTATCTGTGCCCATTTCATCTGTATTCAAGATGTCAAATTCAAGGACCGAATTTTAGCTTACAATCGAATATATCCAGATCTATTATATGTCATGCATACATACAGTATACATACAAATGGATTAACCAAAACATAATAACCACCCCATGTGGTACTGAAAAAACTACATACCTTACAAGCAGCAATAATGTACAGTATTGAGTGATACTGTTTATGGTTTATATAAGATTAAGGTAAGGCCCATTAATCATGGACTAATTACTCCTTCATTTTGTATACTTGTAGACTGTGGAATTTGATCATTTACAGCAGTATTTCAGGTTCATTTCTCTTTGGTAATATAAAAATTTGCCATCAGCGCTTGGCCCTCCTGAGTATCAACTAAAAAGATAAAAGATGTGCAGTTGCTTTATGGTTATTCTTTTATTGGCATCATTGATGTTCATTATTCTAGGATCATCTGCTATTTTGTTGCAAAGACACATGCCACTCCTTGCAAACTTGTCTTTGATTCACATCTAATGTTGTTATTATTGCTCTTTGTCTTGACTGTCAATGCAGTCATCACTCATGGTCACTTGTGCTGCAATTTCTTTTGGGTTGTTTTGTTATTTATTGTCTGTGTCACTTACTGTTCTTCTCATTATTGTCTGATGCTGCTACTTATTGTTATTCTTTGTTAATGTACTATTAGCTGACGTTTTGCAGGAGGCGTGCAATTAAACATCCCATTGTACTAAGACAATAAACTTGAACGGATGAATACAGGATATATTCGGTCTACTCAGCTTTATTAGAACGTTCATGAAATCAAAGCCGCCCACACAGGGGATTTGCAGAAAAATTAGCTTTGTCATTAGCAAACGAAACTCAGCCTCTGTGGTGGGATAATAATATGGAAACATATTTTATTTAATAAAAGCAAGAGCATTTAGCTGGTTTACACTCCGCATACAGACATGCTTCTGTTTTGATATGTCCGTTCACATACATATACGTCACTGTATTTAAGACGAACTGCTTGCATTCTTTCCCATGACTGAATTCTCTTTAGGCTTCTGAATACCATTTGACTGTCATTGTGTTCAGCTGCCAAAGGTATATAAACAGGGTGTTCTATCACACACTACAACTGCCAGCAAAACCAGCAATGCCGTTAAAAGTACCATGATGCTGAAAACTGATTTCTTTCTTTCTTTATACTATTTCCCCCCACCTTATAACTCCATAAGATTTTTTATCTGATTGTAAGCTTGTTTATGTTTCAGAGTTGCACTAGAGAAATGGGGAGAAATTAGTTTGATCACATAACACATATAATGATAAATGATCCAACCAAAACTAGCAGTGATATGTTTGTGTGTCAGAGTAGCAGGGAATGTTTCTTCACATTGTAGGGAATCTTTCATAAATCCAGCTTTATCTGAGTATTATAGCGTTATCTGAAAACGTCATTCCAAAAATCCGTCTCGGAATTCAGCATAACAATTTGTTTGATTGCTTGTTTTAATGCTGCCCCGTGGTGCTAAGTCAAAACCATTTTTGAGCAACAGACTGTAACATTTTGATTACATTTGTTAGTTCTCTTTTGATTATACATGTTATGTCCTTGGGAGATTTCTTTCCTACTTTGCTTTACATGGTTATGCTTTATTGATAGCTAGTGCAGGAGCTCATAAGACGAGTCTGCTGCTGTCCGACTATTTAAAGTTTGTTTCTGCTCAGGGAACAGAGGCTCACCTGTGTCTGAAATGCACTTCATAATGTCATTACCTCTAATGACAAGAAACATAGCGATACTGCTGGAAAGGAACATCAGTTTTATTTGTTCACATTGGAATGTCCCAGATGTAGTACAGTTTAACTCTGTCTTAACAGCGGTGTCTGTACCTATACTGCCAGATATTACATGGCATAACCAAAACACAATTCTATAGACAAACTTGAACTAATAACTTCCAGATTACTGCATTATGTGAGTTCTTAACAACCTTAATACACCTGGATCATAGTAGCCCTGACTCAATAACTGAAAAATAATTGATAATTGAAAAGAGATTGATTATGGTATTCGATACAGCATTGTTTTCATAGTTTATATAAAGTCTACCTTGGTTTCAGCCAGTGCATGTATTTGTAATTAATTTGGAATGGTTGTTATATAATCTAGCCCTTTAGCCTACAATTTAGCCTACGATTGTGCACTTGATTCTCTTCCCTCTCTCTGTGCATGTGGAGTTTTCATGTTGACTGTCTGTCTGAATGGGTTTCCTCCGAATAGTGAATTAGTGACTCGAACATGCAAATTTGTTGCAACTTTTAATATCTATGATAGCACTGAAATGTTTTGTAATATGATTATTTGATGTCGGCTTTCTAGATTATTATTTCCTGACTGTAACAAATGGTCAATCAATCAAAGTGAGCCAATACACTACAATTATTATAGATATTTCTGCAAAACAGTTTCACTGCATTTTAATTTCAGGTTAGTATGTATATTGCTTTATACAGTTTTAAATATCAACAATAACTTTCAATGTAAATGACTCCATCCATTCATTCATCTTCCATGGCGTTATTCTCATCAGGATCAACACAGACAACACTTGGCAGAGGTACAGACTAGACAGGGCCCTGTTTACCACAGATGTGAATGATTAATTTACACTAATTCATTTACACTGACCCTATTGCTTGCTTCCATTTGTAGCCTTTCTGTGTTCCATATTTGGCATCATACTCAGGGCAAATGTTAAAGGTCAGTTCCAGGACCACACAATGCACAGCACACATGGTTTTGAGGAATGAAGGACATCTTGATTTTGCCAAGTCTGATGTGTCCCTGGATCAACAAGGGTGGGACTTGCATTTCATTTCTTTAGCCAGTCAAAGTCTTCATTGTATGACATTATCACATTGGTCTGTTTGTTTCTCATTTTTTAATTCAAGGTTTCCAGCCATTCAGCTGTCAGGCTGGGGGCAGTGAGTAGCTCAGAAAAAGAAGCCTCTGTGCTTGTTATCGCAATATTGCTGGTTCAAGCCTTGCTATATTATTGTTGTTGTTCTTGTTTTTTTGTTGTCTTGAAACAAAGACACACTCTTTCTTTGTCTGCAGGTAAGCATATTCCTATGTTATAACTATGTTTATCCATTACATGTCCTTAATAAAGGGCATACACAATAAAACAAGTACTTTAGAAAACTGTGCACTTTGCCATTTAACAGAAAACACTGGTTTTAATTAGTGTGGTGATGTCATATGATTTGCTTCACACCTCTGGCACTCGGGTTCGAGTCTCCGTCTGGGTCACATGTGTGTGGAGTTTGCATGTTCTCCCCATGTCGTTGTGGGGTTTCCTCTGGGTACACCGGTTTCCCCCCACAGTCCAAAAACATGCTGAGGCTAATTGGGAGTTGCTAAATTGCCCGTAGGTATGCATGTGTGAGTGACTGGTGTGTGAGTGTGCCCTGCGATGGGCTGGCCCCCCATCCTGGGTTAATCCCCTGCTTCTGGGATAGGCTCCAGACCCCCCGCGACCCAGTAGGATAAGCGGTTTGGAAAATGGATGGATGGATGTTATATGATGAAGACTGTGACTGTTTAAAGAAGTGAAACACAAGTCCCTCCCTTGTTGACCTAGGGACACATCAAACTTGGCAAAATCAGAACATCCGAGGAATGAGAGTAGTGAGCTTGGATGCAGCTAAATAGATACAGCAACAGTCATTGGATTATATGGAAGAAATAGCTAGGAACCTGCTTGTTGTCCTTGTTCCTTGTAAGACATTGTTCCCTTAAACCCCGTAACAGATAATCTGACAAAGGCCTCTTAGCGAGAGAGATGCATGCTATATTGTGTTCTTTCATTAGCAGCAGTGTGTCGGTGTAATGTCACTAAATGAGTGAGGGCATTGTCCACAATGGTCTTCTGGGACAGACTTAGCTGAATATTTATGAGAAACAGCAATAAAGCAATTAGACTGGCATGTGGGAACAGAACATGAAGCCTTTTGACTCTAATCTAGTACTTAACATCCTAAGAAATGCTTGAAGCTTTTTCATGCTTAGATCATATTTGAATGCAATATCTTCATCCAAGAAAATAATTAAACATACAAGACAAATGAAAGTACCAACCACCATATTCTGATGATGATAATTGTCTGTATGATTCCTCTCATTCAGAACCCTAAAAAACTGTTAGGACTATTGTGAATACACTGCTTGTGTTACCTTTTCACTGCCTTTGTTACCTATTTTTATTATGATTTTGCAGAGAGTGAATTAGGGTTCTGCTGTACTGCCCAGGTTTCACAGTAGTTAGTTAAAACGCATGTACTGTGCAACAGTGCAGGAAAAACAAGTCATGTTTAAATGATCTTCATGTTAGTGGAAAACGATGATATTATGTCTGTCTAAGTGTAAGTGTGTCAGCTTTGCCACGTCGAAACTTCTTCAAAAATCACTCCAGTATTTCCAGCAACTGTCCAGTACATCAATGTTTTCTTCACTTGACCACTACTCCACTTTGCTGGGCCAATCAATACCTCATTGAGTTACTTAATTAACTAATTAAGTTAATTAATTAAGAGAGCTGCCTAAAATTTTATAGGAATGGCTGAGGTTTGGGAACCAAAGAAATCCGGAGTCCCTTTTTGATATCCGATTATTGCACAAAATCTAACAATGGACATCACGCCCCATTTCAGCACCTGAAAAAGTCTCCTCAAAAGCCTGTCACAGCACTGTAAACGAGATCTCGGTAATGCTTTGGAGAACAGAAGAAATTCTGATATATTTTTTGGAATTTGCACACATTCCATTAGTGTGTTTTTAAGCAATTCTTTACTTACTATCCAAGTAAATATTTTCTTCTGCACAGGATTGTGGTTTTTCCACACAAATGTGAAAATATTATTATATTTTTACCGTTTTGAATAAATTTTTAACATTACTTAAAAAAATTACTTAAATGTACATAGTAAGCATGCAGTATTTCCTAGCAAATCCTCGTTGGTTGTTCCAAGACTGCACACTCTTGTAACACTAACATTAACATTAACACTGCATGCCCTCTCTTTTTGGATGGTTGGTAGAAAACAAAACACATTGTAAGTTGTATAAGTTGTTTAAACTGCATAGCCAGATTGACTCAGAATTGTAATGGATTAGGGATCAATTAGGGAAACACGTACCGCCCAAAGCTTAAGTCCTGGTCTCCTGTTATTAAAAATTGAAATACTAGTACTTTTATTTTGTACAGTATAGATATGTATCTGAAGACTATGACTTACACCTAAGATCTTATATATAAGCTTAAAAATTTATATATATAATATAAATGTCACTCTTTATAAACCGAGTACAACCCAGTGCTCATAAATATTAGAGATATTGCAGAATCCTGTGGAATATGACAGCAAGTCTAACGAATGTCAGCAGCAATGCAAACTAATAAAGACCAAAGATTAGCCAAGCAAGCGTGGCTATTCTTACAGGGTTGCTTATCATTTTGCAGATTGTCCCATCAGAAAGACATTTATATTTTTATACATTATTATAATATTATCCCCATCTATTGAAGTGTTTGAAAAGAAAATAAGCCAGTAATAGTCATTTTGATCACATGATCCCCTTTTGTAAATTGTGACTCCATTTGTGATTTGGACCGTTATTCCCAGTTCCACACTATAGGCTTTCTTGGTGTCCGTCACTGCTCGTGCACTGCTTGCAGAGCCCTGAGGGTGACCTAAACAATGCCCTCACTGTGCTTGCTCCTCCATACCACCAGCGCTGTCATAAGCAGTGTAACTAAGATGGGTACCACAATAAACGGGCCCAAGATGTGTTTAGGAGGGTCCTCAGGCAGGCGCCCTGTCAAAGGGCAGTTTTGGAAGTATTTCCGGTGAATTCCTACAAAGAATTCCTCCACCAGCCAATTGGGCCAGAAACAATTCATCTTCAGTGCAATCATGAAGGTGCAGTTTGTCAATTCTCTGTAGGTCCTGTAGGCAGATAAAACAAAGAGATGAGCTGAGATTTGAGGACGTTCCATCTAGAGTTAGTGCAGCTTGGACTAGTCTAGAAAGGATCACATAAATAGCTTGGTGATTTTAACCCCAAATCAAATAAAAGAAAATCAGGAAAATGTGACCCGTCGCCACGACATGAGTCTTAAGTCGCACTGGTAGAACTACACCCATGAGGCTCATTTCGTGGTGATGGGTCACATGTTTTCTTAGTTTCACTTCACAATAATATTTAGAAGACATTAAATAAAGCATCAAAATATATACACAGCTCATAAATCCAACTGCTTATCCAGGGTTGTGGTATATAAACACAATTCCTCGGATTTTTCCATATCAATGGAATAACACCTGGAATTGTTTGTGTAGGCGGTGCAGTGCTTTCCTACTTTCTGTCTTGCAGCATGGATCAATTACATACATTCCTATACTAACTCCATTGTGCATAGCATAAATTGGACAAAAACTACATGCCCCATTGGGGCTAAGTGCCAGGGTCTCTGCTCTTTTCTTTGTGAATTCCAGACGATCTTTTTTAATAATATCTGGCAATTTCACATGTTGTGCTTGCAATGCTCTCATCATTCTGGAAAAAAGACCACCATTCTAGATCCAATCTCAGAGGCATAATCTGCCCTCACCTCCTCCAATAGGTATGGAACTATCTTGTCTTGATAGTAAGAAATGTGACTCGGGCAGCCAATGTAGGTGTCACTCATGAGAGCACCAAGTGTACAAAGGGAGGATGGGAATATATTAGATAAAAAGGTTACAGCACACTGACAGAAATAAGATGAGTATGTATAGTAAGCAGGATATAAATATTAGCTAACAAGATGGATATGTATACTAGAAATTATAAACGAATGAGGTTGTAGGGTCCACCATACAAGATAAAGAACTGAAAGACTTTCAAATGAGCAACACTGAAATATGTGGATATATGGACCAAAAAAGTAATGTGTGCAAATGTGTGCACATCCATTATAAAATGGAAATTTAATTTCTTCTTACTGCACATGAGTGTATACAACTCTCAAGTGCTGTAGGTGAATCTAGGAAGGTTTAGAAAATGATTAGCAATCTATTATAACCTATGGGGGTCATAAGTCCAGAAGTACTATAATACTATGGCAAAGTTGTGTATTTCCTTGTTACATTGCAACATTACTATTTAGACCAATTATTCATGTAATGTATGTGTTTAAGGCCCATAATAAGACATAATAGCACACATATTGTCTCACTGTGCTTGCCCCTCCATACCACCAGGGCTGTCATAAGCAGCTTATCAGAGGCAGCTGATGAGTACCAGCGGGCCAAGCGGAAGGCGGCTTCGGTGGTCGCTGAGGCAAAAATAGTGGGAGGAGTTTGACGAGGCCATGGAGAACGACTTCCGGACGGCTTCGAGGAGATTCTGGTCCACCATCCGGCATCTCAGCGTGGGAAAGCGGTGCAACATCAACACTGATAATGGTGGGGATGGGGTGCTGCTGACCTCAACTCGGGACGTTTTGGGTTGGTGGAGGGAATACTTCGAAGACCTCCTCAATCCCACAAACTCTGAGGAAGCAGAATCTGGGGACTTGGGGGTGGACTCACCTATCTCTGGGGCGGAAGTTGCTGAGGTGGTTAAAAAGTTCCTCGGTGGCCGGGCCCCGGGGGTGGATGAGATCCGCCCGGAGTTCCTCAAGGCTCTGGATGCTGTGGGGCTGTCCTGGTTGACATGCATCTGCAGCATCGCGTGGACATTGGGGGCAGTGCCTCGGGACTGGCAGACCGGGCTGGTGGTCCCCCTTTTGATGAAAGGGGACCGGAGGGTATGTTCCAACTATAGGGGGATCACACTCCTCAGCCTCCCTGGTAAGGTCTATTCGAGAGTTCTGGAGAGGAGAGTCCATCAGATAGTCGAACCTCGCATTCAGGAGGAGCAGTGTGGTTTTCACGCTGGCCGTGGAACAGTGGACCAGCTCTATACTCTCAGCAGGGTCCTGGAGGATACGTGGGAGTTTGCACAACCAGTCTACATGTGCTTTGCGGACTTGGAGAAGACATTCGACCGTGTCCCTCGGGGAGTCCTGTGGGGAGTGCTCCGGGAGTATGGGGTGCCAGGCCTCCTTATAAGGGCTGTTCGGTTCCTGTATGACCGGTGTTAGAGCTTGGTCTGCATTGTCGACAGTAAGTCGGACTTGTTTCCAGTGAAGGTTAGACTCCGCCAGGGCAGCCCTTTGTCACCGATTCTGTTCATAACTTTTATGTACAGAATTTCTAGGCGTAGCCAGGGCGTTGAGGGTGTCCGGTTTGGTGGCCTTAGGATTAGGTCTCTGCTTTTTGCAGATGATGTCGTTGTCATGGCTTCATCAGACCGTGACCTTCAGCTCTCACTGGGACAGTTCACAGCCAAGTGTGAAGCGGCTGGGATGAGAATCAGCACCTCCAAATCTGAGACCACGGTCCTCAGCCGGAAAAGGGTAGAATGCTCTCTCCGGGTTGGGGAGAGGGTCCTTCCCCAAGTAGAGGAGTTTAAGAATCTCGGGGTCTTGTTCATGAGTGAGGGAAGGATGGAGCAGGAGATTGACAGGCGGATCGGTGCGGCGTCAGCAGTGATGCGGATGCTAAATCGGTCTGTCGTGGTGAAGAAGGAGTTGAGCCAAAAGGCAAAGCTCTCAATTTACCAGTCGATCTACGTTCCTACCCTCACCTTTGCTCATGAACTGTGGGTAGTGACTGAAAGAATGAGACTGCGAGTACAAGTGGCCGAAATGAGTTTCCTCCGCAGGATGGCTGGGCTCTCCCTTAGAGATAGGGTGAGGAGCTTGGTCATCCGGGAGAGACTCAGAGTAGAGCCGCTGCTCCTCCGCATTGAGAGGAGCCGGATGAGGTGGCTTGGGTATCTGCTTAGGATGCCTACTGGACGCCTCCCTGGTGAGGTGTTCCGGTCATGTCGCACTGGGAGGAGGCCCCGGGGAAGACCCAGGACATGCTGGAGGGACTATGTCTCTCGGCTGGCCTGGGAACGCCTCAGGATTCCCCCGGGGGAGCTGGACGAAGTGGCCAGGGAGAGGAAAGTCTGGGTTTCCCTGCTGAGACTGCTGCCCCCGCAACCCGACCTGGATAAGCAGTAGAGGATGGACGGATGGATGGATGGATGGATACCCATACAGTAGCACCCATAGTACCCATACAGTAGCACTTACCTGCATTGCTTTTTAAATGAACTTTCAGCTGCTGAAAACCCTAGAACAGATAATGACGTTTTCCTTTTGTCATTGTAATGGAAAATTAGTTTCCACAGGTCAGATTACAGCACGATTTAAAAGCACAACATATTAGTGCATTATCAGAACTACTTACCACTAGATCAGAACCTTCATATAGTGTAGGCCTAAAGCCTAAAAGTTGTTTTAGGGTATTAGAATTATAGGTTTGTCTAACCAAGCACTATGAGAACAATACCTTATGTGAGCTACAAATATCAAAAGCAGTACACTGGAATTTTGCACTTGGAATTTTCCTCCAGAATTTTATAGGATGTACTATTTGCAGATGCATATTCAAATATCTCCGTATGCTGACCCAAATAAGTATTTTAATACTATAATGTATATGTAATATATGTACCACTTAATATATGTACCACTTACCATGCAAAACAAACAACAAACAAAATACTTCTGTTAATATGAGTCAAGCTATAATTTTTCAGATAAATATTCTTTTAATCAATAGCCTCTGTTACATGTATTTATAGTAATCAGGTCAGACAATGAATATTTCTGTAGAAACACTATTAGACCTTGCCTGTTTGTGATATTGTGTAAAGAAAGTGTGTGGTATCGTCTGCCAGTACAGCTGCCAGCAGGCGATTTTTCACTGAAAATTTATACTTCAGGATTTGCTTAATATGACAGTGAGAACAAGCCTTTGCTTGAGAAAAGATGTGTATGTATTACGAGTTGTGATAAGCAAGACCTTCTATCATTCTTGGCCCCAGTGTTTAATTATGGCATTTTGAAACTATCATGCTTTTATTAAAAACTATTATTTCCTATCTGTTATTACAGAGTAGTGGGTTCCATTCACTGTGTATGCTTAGAAGGCAGAAGAGCTCAAAGTAGTTGCTGGATAACTCACTGGATGGGTAGGAACAGGAATATATACATAGTTTAGTGCATGTATTGTAACCGATTTTTATATGTAATGCTGGGAAATACATGGTCATTTTGGTGCAATATATTTTAAGTGTCCTTCAATATAAGCAGGAGTGCACATAACTCAAAACACTTGAATTCCATCGTTTACTGTGAAACTTAAGACTGTGTGAAAATGATCGCGTTCTGGGGATCCAAGAGCATCCTTTGGGGTGAAATGCCGAGCTTTTTGTGCCAAGAATTCATGGCAAGATAAGCAAGTCTTGTGCCAGGTGGTGCTCACTATCAGACTAGCAGCGCTAGTCTGCCAGACTGCTGAAAGTTTGGTTCTCTAATGTGGAAGAACAAGCTACTCTATTGCATCTTTGTTTATGGGGCAATGGCAGAATGGTACAGTCCATTTATTGAATGACACTGCTTGTGTGAGTCTAGCCCAGAGGCAATGGGTCTAAGGCAGGGAATAACCCAGGACAAGGTGCTGACGATTGCCGTACACACACACGCACACGTACACACACACACACACACACGTACACACACACACACGCACACGCACGCACACACACACACACGTACACACACACGCACACACACACACGCACACACACACGCACACACACACACACGCACGCACACGCACACATACACACACGCACACACACACATACACACATACCCACACACACACGCACACACACACATACACACACACACACATACACACACGCACACACACACGTACACACACATACCCACACACACACGCACATACATACACACACGCACACACACACACACACACACACATACACACTCGCACACACACACACACACACTCACACACCATTCGACAAATCAGCTTAGCACTGGGGAAAGCCCAATGGGAAACCCCAGGATGATACAGAGAGACCCTGCCAACGTAACACACATACAGCAGGAAAAGAGTCTTGAACCCTCGTCCCCAGAGGTGTGAGGTCACTGTGTGAACCACGGCACCATCGTGCCACCCCGATTATGAGATTATATAAATGTCTATATATAGGAAATATGAGCTGCTATTTGTTATCTTTAAACACAAGCTACCAGTATGCTTTTTCTGAAAACTAGGCTGTCCACTATCGGTGACCCTTCACTCACAAATTAGTTCTCATTTTGATGCATTTGGATCTTTACGGGAGAGATAAATGGTCTTCCTAAAATTGGCTGGATGGAGAGCCCCAATGTGAGATGTGCAACCTCGACCCAGCTTTTGCCTCAAAAGATTTTTATTTTAATATAACTCAGAATAACCTCCAAATGTCCTTTCATCTACAATATCCAAAGAGTATAATGCTAATCTCCATTTTGCATTCCCTAGGCTAAAGTGATATAAAGGGCATATAACGCATCTCTCCATATGCTTTGATGGCTGATATGCAAATTCCACTCAGTACACAAGAGATAATTAATGTGTAATAGGTTATGGCTATACAGAAATGTATATATAAAATATAAGTAATGTCAACCAGTGACTTAAAATGATATATAATATTACAGTTTTTACCAATTGCTTAAACACTATTGACAGATGCTAAAACCAAAGGAACCCAACTTGAAGTTGTTGTGGCTGTTCCTTAAACAAAGTGTAACCATACCTTAAACAAAAGTGCTGCTTTGCACTCTGGTTGCAATTCTGCAAAACACTAGCTCCTTTCTACAACACACTTGCTCCTGCTCACAACACACTATTTCATACACAAGACACTTTGTTCAAAAATGAAATCTCGCAGTACCATTGGGAAAACACATCTATTCAAAATACAAAACACAGTCTGTCATTGAAAACAATTAGAAACACACCTGAAAACATTTACTAACAAAACTGAACACCAATCAGTCAGCTACAAAAAGGCCTTAGCTAAGCCATTTTGGAGAACTTGCCAGCATGGAGGGAGGGAGAGCTAGAGGCAGAGGCAGAGGAAGAGGAGGACGTGGACGAAGAGGCCGTGCAAGGACCATCATTTCTGATGACATTAGGGCAACTTTGGTGGACCATGTCATAAACCACGGTCTGACTATGAGGGAAGCTGGACAGAGAGTCCACCCCAATCTTAGCCGTTTCACGGTCGCATCCATCATAAGGACATTCCGACAGGAAAACAGGTATGTCTTCAATTCCTCTACTACAGTAATGTAGCTTGAGTATTTACAGTACTGTCTCATCTTACATGTATATGTTACGTACATGTACTGTTACACCAGTACTGTACTGAAGGGTGGCTCCTTGTTTTGTGAAACATATAATCATGTCTTGAGATGTTTTACAGTACTGTAATACAAGTACAGTAAATACAGTGAAATACAGTTTGTACAGTACTGAAAAATAGAAGAAAACAATTACAAATTCTGGTTGCATTTTTTCTACAGAATGATTAGAAGACCTACTGGCGGTGGACGTCAACGCCTATTTACTGAACAACAAGAACTTGTATTAGTGGACATGGTCAGGGCAAATAATGCGATCCGTCTCCACCAGCTACAGAGTCACATAATTGCAGATAGACAGGTTTTTGGCAATATAAATACAGTAAGCATTACCACCATTAGACGCATCTTGACAAAGCACCATATTACAATGAAACAACTGTACAGGGTTCCATTTCAAAGGAACAATGCCAGAGTGAAGGAACTTCGACGTGAATACGTACAGGTAAGTGTTTCAGTCCTCTACATTTACAATACAAAAGAGGAGCAGTCAAATAGCTGAGTCTGTACCATTGGATCAGTACCACATTGACACTGTATATTCAGAAAGCTAAACAGGCCCCTGTGTGATGAGGTGGTTCAATTCTGTATGTGTATCAGTGTAGTTGTGTACTTTGAGTAATGCCATCCATACAGTACTGTACAGTACAGTAATATGTACTTTTTCTTGCAGAGAATGCTCGCCATGGATGGAGCTGCTCAGCCTCATGAGTGTATTTACATCGATGAGGCTGGATTCAATCTGACAAAAAACAGACGACGGGGGCGTAATCTTATTGGCCAAAGGGCAATTGTGCACGTCCCTGGGCAACGTGGAGGAAATATTACATTGTGTGCTGCCATTAGCCTTCAAGGGCTACTGCACCATCATGCCAAATTGGGGCCCTATAATACACAGGAAATACTCACATTTCTTGATGGTCTTCATGACATAGTCATACAGAATAGACCAGAGCAGCCCAGGTTTGTTGTTGTGTGGGATAATGTTAGTTTCCACCGGGCTGCTCTGGTCCAAGACTGGTTTACTAATCATGAAGGATTTGAAGTGGTGTACTTGCCCCCTTACTCCCCATTTTTGAATCCTATAGAGGAGTTTTTTTCAGCATGGAGATGGCGCGTATATGACCGCCAACCCCACGCCCGAATGCCACTTTTACAAGCAATGGAACAGGCCTGCGGGGATATTGAAATCAGGTCAATTCAGGGATGGATTAGACACACAAGGGGATTTTTTCCCCGATGTTTAGCCAGAGAAAATATTGCTTGCGATGTGGACGAGGTCCTGTGGCCCGACCCCGACAGACGGCAGGATCCATACATGTAACTTCTTTTGTGTGAAGTTCAGTTTGTTTTATTTTTGCTTTAACTGAATTTCCTGTCATATAAATTTCACTACTGTAATGTAATTGCAGTATTTTGATTTCAGTATTTTATTTTTGGAATTATGTGAAACATTTGGAATTGTAACTGAATAAAAACAGTAAAAGTGAAAGACTGCAGTGTTTTATATAAAGTAGACTAGTGTGTTGCCGCTGATATGAGAGTGTATTGACATGTGGAAGTGGGCATCATTTAGTCATCAAAGTGAGGTTTTGACAAAGGATTGTTCAGTTTTGATGGCAGAGTTTGTATTTGGCATAGATGTGAATGCTTTATTTCCCAGTGTTTTTCCTTACTTCCTTGTGTGTAGAGTTTTGGCACCATGAGCCAAGTTTTGCAAAATGTGTTCAAGCAATGGACAAAAACTGTAATCTAATCCGAGTCTGCAGTGCTGCATTTTCTATGATTCTTACCTGTGGCATTAGTAGATTTATAATCAAGGTCCATGATTTTTTGAGTATGAACATGATATACCTTCATACAATTTGATTTGCTACAACTTTTTCCTTAATTCTGGATCATCTGCTGTGATGATTTGCAATATAGTACCATGTAACTATGCATCAATCGTAAAAGACATCTATGACAGGGCTCCCCAGTAGGCTGCCCACTGGCTAAATCTGGCTCATGAGAGTTGAGATCGATCAATTGCCCCTCCTATCGAGGGCAGTGGCCCTTTGCTTTGTGTTGTTGACAGAATTTTACCCTCCAGGAAAAATTATTGTGGCGCTCTGATCCATGCTCTTATGTCCATCTGAGAGCTGAAAGGCTGATTTCACCGTCTTACTGTTTTACAGGGTACACTGTAAGAAACAATGCAGTCCTGCTGGCATTGTGACATGATGAATTCCGACAGCTGCACTTTTA
Organism: Brienomyrus brachyistius; assembly: GCF_023856365.1. Classification (NCBI taxonomy): domain Eukaryota; kingdom Metazoa; phylum Chordata; class Actinopteri; order Osteoglossiformes; family Mormyridae; genus Brienomyrus; species Brienomyrus brachyistius. Next base: position 34,597,979 of record NC_064533.1, read on the forward strand.
ATCAGAGAATAACACCAGTCTGATAATTACTGTAAGAACTCAACTTCAAAATAAACTGCTCCCTGTTATACTAACACAAGAAAAGCCTTTTGTAAGGTTTATAAAAACACAGAAAAGTACAATAAGCATCAAAGCATTTGTTTTGTATAGTTTTTCATCAGTGTACGGGTATAATTATTATATCAATTATATCATATTGGAATTAAACTCAAATAAGCAAAAAATTGTTCTGCTAATAGAATCTCCATGTCAATGTCATCCTTATTATTTACTGGCTAACAGTGCAACCAGGCACAAGTTGGGAAATATGATTTGCCTAAAAACCCAACCCTTTCTTAACCTTTGTTACAACATCTATTTCGAAAGAAACTCAGCTCAACACACACTCCACAAACATTAATGATCTACATGTAATTGGAATATGACAAAATAAATATGGAATTAAATCAGTCAGAATTGCATTTGGACCACTTCACACTTACTGTACAGTGTTCTCCCAGCTGCACCAGTAGTGAGAGTCCAGGGCCTCCATGTCCAGTTTAAACTTAGTCAGGCAGAATTCGTCGATGGCATCTTGGTATGCACTGTTGCAGGCTGTCACCAAGATGAAGTGAGACGCTGCACGCAATAAGAGGAAGGGAATGCATTCAGACGCTTTCAACCATATGCAATTTGTACACAGGCTTATTTTCAGGGAAACAGTGGATTAGATTGATCACAAGTAATATTATCTGTGTTCCACTGAAATAGATACTAACACTGAAGAAATACTCTGAATATCACTGCTCCGAATATCAACAGTATCACTGGCCCTCAGATCATGGTCACTGGGGTCTCTTCCCCACAGCCCAAAAATGTACCAAGTTGCCAAAGTGTGAATTTGCTGCAATGGCTCGGGACCCTGCCCTGGGTTCTTCCCTGTCTTGCACCCATTGCCCCTAGGATAGGCTAGAGATACCCACCACCCTGTACAGGACAGGCAGATGTGGAGGATGGATGGATTCCCAAAAGGCAAGTCATGGATTCTTTTAATAATATGTTCTCAGTTTTGTTTTACAATGAACTGTAAAATAGATTGTTATTACTACTATAAAATAGAAAGGTGGGCAAAGGTCTTTTCCAAAAACAAATACCTGAACCTTAACTCAAGCTCTGACAGGAATGTGTTACTGTGTTTTTAATGCTTTGCAAGGCCTTATATTTACATATAGGGAAATCTGTTTGGGCACTAACTCCACAAATGGGTGCTACAGTGGCTCAGTGTGTAGCTTTGTGGCCTCTCCTTCTCTGGGTTTGGGGTTTGAATCCTGTGAGGGTACATTACACTATAGGGACCAAATGTGATAAAGTCCTGTTATTTTCATGTTGTGGGGGTCATGCCCGGCTCGTCCGCTCCTCGTGTGTGCCACGCCCCCTGCTTACCCACGTGTGCTTCCCTGATCGTACCCAGCTGTGTCCGTTTACTTTCAATCAGTCCTGTCTATTTGAGTCCTTGTCTTACCAGAGTTCAATGTCTGTCATTGTGGTTAGTTGTGGATCTATGTTTCCTGCTCCCAGTACCCCAAATAAACCCCGAGTTTTGCCCCAATATTTGCCTGTTCGCCTGCTCCTTCATAGCCGACCCGCACGATCGCCGCTTTGTCCGCCAGAGATCATGACAGTGGGGACCATTTTAAACTCAATTTTATATAAAAACTGCATACAATCAAAAAACTAAAAATGCAAAAAGTCTTCTGTTTTGTTTGGTTAATTATGGTTAAGGTTAGGGCTGGGTTGGGGTTGTCATTGTGGGGATGAGGGTGTTGCCCCTAAAAATGAATGGGTGGTTTCCACAAAGATATGAACATGGGTCTGTGTGTGTGCATGTGTGTGTATGTATGGATTGTGTTTATATTACGTTGTGGGGACTAAGTGTTTTTCGGCTCCCCACAAAGATCTGAGAAGGTGATCAAGATCTAAAAGTGGCGAAAGTCTGGCGGAGCTGCTATTGAATCCCAGTGCCCTCTGATGAATGGCATGCTGTCTGATATTTCCTACGGGTTCCCAGGGATGGGCTTCCCCAAAATGTTCCTACACCACCTGCACTTGTAACTGGACATTCATTGGAAACTCAGCCTAGCTGACTACTTCACAGAGTCTGTCTGTAATGTGCTATTTGCTGTACAATTGTAAATACAATAGCATTCCCAAAGTAATAAACTTGTATTTATACACCTAAACAATGATGATATAAATAACTGACGATGAAAGACGTCAATCCAAGACTCATGTGTAGTTCTTCAGACCAGCTGGAACCATATGAAGAGGGTTGAGTAGGTGTGGGCAGACATAAGCTGTACTGATCCTGGGAGTCCTACTGATCTTCCTTCACCTTTCACTCCCGCTTGAAAAAGCTGTTGGCTCTGAGGAGATTACTTTTATTCACACAGAAACACGATGCCTGCAGCAAAGTCATATAACAGTGGAGGTTTTAAGCAGTAAAAAAAATATATTTTCAGTGCTACTGGAAATATCAGCGACCTCTTTCCTTTTAAACAGATCCAGAATAATTTCTTCAAAGCTGTGCACAGTTTATCAGCGTCGCAAGGGGTGAAATCGAAAGAGCTGATCTTAAACATTTTATCACGGGATTTATGGATGGATGGAAAAAACAACATGGTGTCAGATATTTTCAGACAATATTGGCACCTTCCCACGGCTATCAAGAACCAAGCCATACCTGAGCCATACCCTGAAAATATCCAACCTCCTACTTAAAAAAGTACTATAGAACAGCTGAACAGGATGGATTTCTAATGCAAAATTATGCAAGTGAATGCTAACTCCACTAGCATTTGATACTTGCATAACACAGCCATTCTCGCACATATGCTAGCAGAAATTAGCAAACAGTAAAAAAATAAAAGAATAATGCACATAGTGAATCAGGATGTACATCGTGTGAACAATAGAAAAGCTTCTCTTCAGGTTTATGTCGCTGTCACTCTCCAAACCCAGTAAGAAACAAAAAGGGCCTTTGTGGATGTGCATCATACATGCTAATTAATCTCATGAATCAAATGGTTGTGGGCAAACTCTTAAATAAAATGAAATATGTTAATTCATACGGGTTCAACACTTTTGGGCTCTTTGAATTACCACTGTGAACGACACCGGCTTGGTTAAACCTGAACTGCTTGTTGCGATTATCATATTCTGTCTGTCCCTCCAGCTACCTACTGACTTCACCTTTATCTCAGCACTTACTTATGCATCACTGATGACATGCAGAACATGCAACAATTCATAATTCCACACCGCAATTGAACTCTGCAAATAAAATTCAATGAAGTACCATTTCTTATCAGGCTGGCTTGATGCTAACAACGGGGATTTTACATAAACTGATCATTTTATATGGATTTCCTGTCTTCCGTGCTTTATTTTAAACATTGCATTGTGAACGGGATAACACTGTCATTGTAAAGTAATACATTAAGACTACGGGTAATCTCAAATCCAAAACTCATTCCAAAATAAAAATGTACGATATTCATCACATCTGGCATGTATTTCCACTCACTTTAAATTCTCACACTTTAATGACAATAAAGGCACAACATCAACAGCCCATTAAAGGCCCCAGTACTTTTCAGGGAATAAGCGTGACATAACCTGTGTTCACTCTTGGTTTTTATGCATGGCCTCAAACAAGGGTGGCCATCTGCTCAATCTACTGTGAAACTAATTTGAGCAAAAATACTTCAGAATCCAGTCATTCAATCTGCGATATTTCTTTTCTGAAAATCAGTACTTTAGCTGTGTGCCAAATTCCAATTAGGAGAAATAACTGTGAAGGTGCCACATTGGAATCGCGTACATTTTCAGTTCTTCTTTAAGTCCTTAAGTGAATAACAAAAGCGAAAATAAAAATAAATATTATTTTAAATTCTTTTTTTATATATGTATCCCATGTCACACATTTTATTAGTGTTTGTAGCATTACTGTAATACCAACACAAATATAGAATGTATATGTCAATAAGAATTTGTTCAGCCATAACAGTCAATTGGATGAGTGGAACAGAAAAAGATCATTTTCGAAAAGATGATTTCTCATGTTTTTGGATTACTTTAAACAAGCTACTGATTTTATCGTGTTGGGTAATTTGCTCCACTATTCTGACACAAGAAAATTTGATGCGACATACTGAAAATTTTGTTTGGAATATAAGTAGTTTAGAGAAATTACTGAGATTGTCTGAGAGGCCAGTTGGGTCTGGAACACAATTATGTTTTTCTGCATCTTGAGCAGGCCGGTGTTTGTGGGCACTGGATGTAAGAGAGAAGAAAGCCGGCTAGGATGAAAAGTAGAACATGTTAATCTTTCCTTTTCTTTTAGTAAAATGTGTTCTGCATGGGAAACGTGCTCAGCGAGCGCAAGATCTGCATGATGAGTAACTGACAAAGGCTGGACCCTGAGTTTTTTTCTAATTTAGTCTGCAGGGATGCGTCCAACATGCAACCCTACATGTGCTTGTGAGGCTCCATTGTAGGTCAGTATCAAATAAATTAAATAAGCAGAAATGACTTTGATGTTTACGCAGCTATTTACCTTCAGATCCCGTTATCCGTTATTTCTGAATGCCAGCAACTGCAGTTTTCATAGAGACAGGCTTTACGAGCTCTTTCTAAAGAATTTAAAAAACTATCAAGTCAGAATGGAGAACATCCATAAACTGAATATACCTTTAAACTTTAGTATGGGACGAAGTTGTACTACTAAAAATGTGTTTTACAGAAAAGTCGAATGAAAATTGCAAAACATAGGTAAAATATCTGTGAAACATATTCCATCACACATATCCTGTAAAGTACATTAAAAATTCAATCATTATTTAAAACTTTTTAAATTACTGTTAACATTGGATAGCTGGGCCCAAATCTGCCAGTGATTAATCCAGCTATAGTTTTGAAATGCTGCACCAAAGCCTGTTTGAAGCTTAAATTTCAAACCTTATGTATTATATCTAATTGCCTTTTTCTCCATCACTCAGGCAAAGCGTGTTTTTACCAGAGATGTGCAAATATTTCAATACCTTTTCCAGTGTTTCATGAAATTTCACAAAACCTATTTGTAAACGGCTGGTATTATTGCAAGGTAGCTGTGAAAATTTCATTATGCTGTGTTTAATTTAACTTTGTGAACCTCTTTTAAACCATCATTGTCAAGTGTTCGTGTGCGTTCAGATGATTTCACAATAAGTGACTGCAGATGATTCATGTGGCCTTTTCAATAGAATTATTAAAATGTTTCAGAGCTGCAATGTTACAACATTAATTCAATAACATTAAAGTGGAAATCAACCGGATATTTTTGGATGTTTTGTAGAGAATTTACATTTTTGTAGTGTCATGGTGAAATACAGTTATCTCTGACTTGCTGTTATTTATTTGAAATAAAATTAAATGTGCAAACATACAGTCTCCCCTCCAATCACAGTTATGGTTTCCAGAAGCATCTCTGACAATATTAGATAATCATGTTTTTCTAATCAATCTGCCAGTTTTATGCATTTGCATGTGCAGTATAACACAGGTAGGCTATATAACACTAGAATGCATTCCAACGCAAACCCTTTACCAACATGTTGTTTATTACCAGATGCTATCATGTCGCACAGCTACAGTACTGTCATACTGACAGACTATACTTATTTAATCAATTATATTTATTGATGATCAGTTCTACTGTTTATTCATGTTTATGTGACCTGCAGGAACTGGTGCAAAATTTAGTAGAAGATGGGTAGATGTATGATACAATGAAAAATTGTAGCTACAGTTCATATGAATTATTTTCAGGAATATTTAAATTCATTCTATATATATCAGGGCTGTATTCCATTATAAATTATGTCAAACAATACTATATTTTTATTAGTTGTATGCTAATAATGGTGAACATATGGTAACATTCTTTAGAGCCGACGTATTCCCCCATTGCCCCAAGTGAAATAGTCAGTGCCTTTCCCTAGTACTTTTTCTTCACATTTATTCTAAGCAAACAAGAGCAACAGTCATTACAATGGGTACTAGTTATCTGGGATGCTTTAAGCACATCTAATAAACTTCGGGCTTGAGATGCACGTTAGAGTGAATTAAATGCCGTTTAACCCGTAAACTGTATTTAACTAATCATGCATCTGTCAACTAGCAAGAAACCAGTATATAATTATGTTTTAATTCATTATGCGTTCGTTGTTCGTTCGTGTTATTCGTCTATAGACAGCATCCCAACTCATAATAGACAATTTCAACAAAACCAAAGTTGTAGCAGTCGATTTTGAAGAATACACTTACCTATTGCACACCAAAGGAATAGATGCCTTGATCTCACTGACATGCAATCAATCGCCATGGTCTAATAAGCTTCTCCTGGAAAATGTTTCACCACAGACGATCATTAAAGAAGAAAGTGTGCGAATTCAGCTGCCACCTCTATTCCGACGGGTTCGCACTTGGTGTAATTCAATGCTCATCGGCACCAGTAAGGCATACCAGTACATGAAAGCAATTCCCCCACTTCACCAAACAAGTTAAACGAAGACTCTGTCGCGTTTAATATTAGTTAGGCTACCAGACAACATAAAGATCAGAATTCCTGTTTAAAGTTCTTCCAGCGTTCTTAAATTGTACTAATATATTAAATAGCCTAAGATTCCAAATCATATAATAGGCTATTTTAAGTTGCAGTATAACCAATAGCCTGTAATGCTACATAGCCGGCAGTATACGATCTGCGAGAAATGCTGGTCCTAGAAAAACGGAAGGTTAACAGTTCCAGCCGATTTTGCAGCAGGATATTAAACAAATCCAGTGAGGGGCGGATGTGGCTGGAGGAGGGATCAAAATGTGCTTACATATATAACCTAAAATATTACATCGCATTATTTTCTTACCTATTAATTGTTCCGACTGTTAAAAACGAGTATTAAAGATAACAGTATAATGCAAAATAGTATAAAATACACATAAATAATCCGCGTTACTTAAAATTTGAAAACATCAATTCCATTGTTTGATGCAACTGAACTTCAGTTCGCTTTCTGTATATTTGTAAGACAAGAAGATTTTGTAGTGAGTCAGCGACTATGCTGTGATATTAGTTCAGGGTGAAACCCCTAAATAATCAGATGCCATGCAGTCCACACGTGAAACTTCGTACCATAGCGACACTGCATTGTCAACTTTCAAACCGCAAACCATCGTTTTCGAAGAATTTTCAACTAACTGCTAACGCATCAATCCGAGAATGGAGAGATGAGAATTCTGTTAAATATCTTCTCATTTAGCTAAATGGCTAATTTTATGAAATGCAATATTCTGCGTTTACAAATAAACATTTGTTTATAGGATAAGATAAGAGAGCTTTTTTGCTAATATACTGCAATACAATGAAATTTTATTAAGTAAGTAAAATTTATGTATAAGTGCGGACAAGGGGGCACAAAGCAGTGTACACATAAAAGAATGATCAAGACAAAACAAAAACCAGGAAAAGCAAAAAAATATATATAAAAAATGACAACAAAATAACAGAATAACAATGCAAAACTGATTTCAGACAGAACAGTAAAATTGGTAATTCCAAAATAAACTGCAGACAATGAACAGAGCAGTGACATACACTATATTCTCAAAATTATTGGGACACCTGCCTTTACACACACATGAACTTTAATGACATCCCATTCTTAATACACAGGCTTTAATATGTAGTTGGCCGAACCTTTGCAGCTATAACAGCTTCAACTCTTCTGAGAAGGTTGCCCACAAAGTTTAGGAGTGTGTTTATGGGAATTTTTTTACCATTCTTCCAGGAGAGCATTTGTGAGGTCAGTGACACTGATATTGGATGAGAAGGCCTGGCTCACAGTCTCCACTCTAATTCATCCCAAAGGTGTTCTGTCGGGTTGAGGTCAGGGTCTGTGCAGGCCAGTCAAGTTCCTCCACACCAGACTTGCTCATCCATGTCTTTATGGACCTTGCTTTGTGCACTGGTGCACAGTCATGTTGGATCAGGAAGGGGCCATCCCAAACTGTTCCCACAAAGTTAGGAGCATGAAATTGTTGAAAATGGCTTTGAATGCTGCAAACAAACAACCCACACCACAATCCCCCAGAGTCTTAGTCCCCATAAGGGAAAACTCAATTTAATAAAAATCTGTGATTTTGCTTGATTACTTATGGTTATGGTTAGGGCTGGGTAGGGGTTAAGGTTGTCGTAGTTAGCGTTAGCATTTTTCCCATAGAAATGGGAATCCATTCATTTGGGCTTCTTAAAAACATTGGGTATGCGCAGTAAGTGAGACGAGAGAGTGAAGTCTGTCTTGTACGAGCCTTGATCAATTAAAGCTAAACTGCGTTAGTGAAATAACATGAGGCTAAGTTTAGAGATGGTGCTAGTTTGAGTCTGACTTTTTTGGGAAAGTCTGGCTTTCTTTAGCTACTTTCATGGAATACTCCCCAGGTTCATAGGAAGTTGCAGAGGAAGGATGCCTTAGGTTTCTGCTAGGCTATGATGATTTGAATAAGTAGAGATAACTTTGACTTGCTGATATCACAATGCTGGTATACTTCTAATCAGGATACATCACTATGGTAACTCATGCTACTCACCTAACTTGCTAAGCTTGCCTGTGCCGATTAGCAGCATGATAATACTGTACATAGAGTTGCCAACTGTCATGCATCTGGCATGACACGCATGCTTTCAGACTCCCACGCTCACACAAGAAATCTTACGACAAATCTATCTTATTCCATGCATTACAAACCTGAAAGTAGCTACATCAAAAGCACTAGGGCAGTTTGCAAACCTTAAAACCTATTTACAACATAATAAAACTGTTACATACATGTAAATGTGTGTGCATATGTGTGCAACCTTCTCTCGAATTGAAAATCTCACTCCAGCCAGTTAACCAAAGTTAGCAACCTTACAGTTTAATTTTCTGGAAGATAAAAAAAATTTATCTGCATGCCAGATAGGATAATTCATATCACAGGCCGTATAAAACCCATGAAAATCCCTCATCCTCCACTACCGAAAATGTCTGTTTCCCTAGGCGCACTTAAAAATGCGTCATGTTCTATAACTATTGAATCACCTACCAAATAGAAGGCGATGAGAAGACTATTGGCTTAGTGAGGCAAAAAATGTTTCGTTTCACTGAAGAACTCTTGATCAAACATTTTGTTTTGATCAAACGTTTTGTTTGATAAAAAGTTTTGTTTTGCACAATATTTTGTCTGACATTTTTTGAACTGTTTTATTTATTTGGCTTCACAAGGAAATGCTCATTGTGATGATACATTGGCATTTAGAAGACATTTTGTGTAATATGAATGTTACATTCTTTTTCCTTTTTCTTATTTTCTGGTAATCATTGTTTTACCTGCTGTCCTAAAAAAATCTGCACTGCCATCTTATCACCCCCCAGAACATCACCCTTTATTTGCAAATTCACTTACAACACCTATACAAGGTCCTAGGGGGTGAATGGAGGTTACCGCTTGTTCTTAATTTGTGTTTGAGCTGCCTTTCCGCTTGTTGTGGGGAAGATGGAAGACCTCTCTGATAGAGAGGTTTTGGGAATAAAGGCCTTGTTCAAGGACCCACAGTAATATGATCACATGATCACACTGCATTCTAACACAGAGTCACACACCACTCTGTAAGTAATACAGTGTAGTCGAAAAATATGTGTACGCTGTGAATAAATGCTCAAAATGAAACTGAGGATATTGAAGAACAAACTTTAAAAACTGTGTAAAATGTTACAATTTATGTGTTATGTAAAAAACAAGAAAAACTTTTGTTTAAAACATATTCTGAAATTGTTATGTAATTTACTGCCTTCAAACAATTATTTGTACACCTGGTAAACAACTTGGTACAAGTATATGTAGGGTTAGTTGAGATTCCTTGAGATTTGTTGAGATAGTTGAGATTTAGTTGAGAAAACTGCTGAAATACCCAGTGCATTGAGGAAAAGAGTCATACAATTTCACAATTAATATCTTCAATTTAATTTCCATTTTTGACAATTTTTTTTTCAGTGTACAAATAATTTTATCTGCACTGTAAGTCTGCCAGTAATTTCTTACTTTGTATGATCTATCTCTCTGCCACATGTAATATTCTCGTCTTTCACTTACGTTTCTCACTTTTTCCTGGGCTCCAACCCTACTTGGACACCTTTTAAATAAGACATGAATGGTGCTGGGGGATTTTCTAAAACATTTTACCCCTTTTATTTTAAATATAATGCTGTTGTTGTGTTTTTGTGCATTAAAAGCAAACACTGAAAATGGATAATTCAGCTTCATCGACTTCATACACATGGAATTCATGCGCGATATGGAGAGCAGAGGAGAATTATAAACGTGTAAAATGAGAGTACACTGGGTACTGGGGCAAAAATGGACCATGCCCCCCACCCGCCCCCCCTTACAAATTCACACCTAGGGCCTGTCTATGCCAGTTGCGGATGATGAAATTTAAGCAGCCTCCAAATATTGTACCCATTATGCACTGAAATACTTAGCAAATCCCACTAACATTCTTTTTATCATTAAGTACACACCTCAACAACATAGTTTAACTGCAAAACATTACAAGCTATTACATTTCAAAATTGTTTTAAGTATTGTACCAAAAACATTTTGACTCCCACCATAATGAGACTGCATACATAAGAATGAGAGATATAAAGGTAGCATGTCACAAGTCTATACAAAAAGAATGATGTCAGTACCTTAATCCTCATGAAAGGTTATCACATTTGTGAGCTTAACAGTTGGCAGGCTGGCCCTCAACACCGGTGGGTGTGCTTGGGCCCTGGGGCAGTTCCCCCTGGTCATGGGTCTTTCTATTGGCCTGTCTGTTGGTGTTTTTCTATAGTTTATATATATGGGTCCGCTGTCAGAGTTGGTTTGATTATCAAAGTGGAATTGTGACCTACTTTCATTTAGCAATAAAATAAAAGCTGATGACAGCTTATATTAGAAAGCAGACAGTAATACAAATTAAAGAGAATGTATTGAATGAAGGCAATAATTTTAGCATACAGTGCTTGTAGTAAACAGTTCGTACTTCATAGCCATCTTTTTCTGACGGTTAATGGTAAATATGCGCCAAGTTTACAAAATAGTATTTTGTTTGTACACATATGACATGGTTATCCATTAAATGCTTCAACCTAGAAAGAAATCCCCTTTTATATGACCTTAGCTTAGTACATAATCCAGATTGCACAAAGAAACATTACCTTGAATACTGCACCCCAATCAAACAGTACAAAACAACAATTCTGCCTCATTTCAATGAGTCTCGCTTAATTTATTTGTTGAGAGGCAAAGCTATGAGTCATAGCTTGCTTTTAGCTTTGTCACGTGATCACTCAATTCTAGCCGATAAATCTATCTCCCCCCCACCACAATGGCCACATCTGCATTTTTCATACAACTTTTCTATGTTGAAGATATTTGCTGTACTGTGTGCTCTAAAAGGGAAATACTTGTTAGTAGTAGTCATTTTAGGTGAGTTTTAATGGGTGATAAGATTTGAATGGACGAGCACAGTTACAGTTAATTTTTTTATGAACTGAAAGCATGAGATCATGCATTACCAAAACATGTGTAAATATTTAACTGTTAAAGAAATGCATGAATTAAAAAGAAACAGGCCAGTATCTTAAAGATCCAGATGTTCCAGGAAAACCTATACTAGCTTACACCACTCCAAGTCAAGTCAAACTTAATTATCAACTTATTATGCAGGCATACAATAAAATTAAATGGTGTTTATTTGAGATTTTATAAACACCTTTACACATAAGACAAACAAGTCTCAAATTGTGAGGTCAGAGTCCACTTCCCTGTTGCAGCCACGCCCCCACGACTGATCTCCTTCCCTGGAGAATTAATAACTGTGTCTGATTTCAGTTTCGATTTCGCAAATTGACTAGCTATTTAACCAGTCTAACTAGTTTCCTTGCAAAGAATTAACTTCTGTCCAGTTATCGAGCATTAATTAGCCCTGCTTTTCCCTGAGTGCCTGAAACCCCCCCTGTGTGGCTTCATGTGTGTACTACCCCTGATCCCAGTCCCATTGTCAGTGCAGGCATGTCCACTGATCTTCCTGCATATGCAGATATGCCTGCCTTCCCCTTCCCCCTCAGGACAGAACTTCTGACCTCCTTGATCTTTCCCGTCTCCTGTTTTAGTTTTTGGTCTGGTCTCCATTTGGGTCCTCCGGCCTGAAGGTCTATGATTGCTGAATGTGTCACTAATCAAGCTGCTAATTACTGATGAAACAAAATTAATTTGTATACAAAAACAATGCTTTTTTAAAAAATTTGACTACTTATTTGCGAGGAGTCCATTCTATATATTATCAGCGATGCATACAGCACTGCAGCAACACCACCTCTCATCTCAGCCCATCCAAGGAGTCTCCTTAGAGCAACTCGCCATCCTGCAAAGTGCAGGCAGATAAACAGGCCTTGTCAGATTGATTGATGTTCTCTAATTTTGATCAGAGTTCTTCAAATTTCTAATTTAAGTGTTTTTATATTGTGCTTCAGAATATGTTTAAATTGTGGAATATACTTTAAAAAACTGGCTTCAAATAGGTATAAACAGTGATTTTGAAAACTAAGAGTGTTGGTTGCTCGCTAATATTGATCTTCACTGTATATTTTCAAGCCTTTTTTACAACCCTTGATATTTGCGCATTCTGAGCGGCTGAACATATAGAATTTGCATCTCCATTAGTTGCTGTGAAACTTTGGCACAACGTGAGCCCGTCCAGTCATCAGAAGGTTTGGAAACCACTCATTTAAAGTGTTCGGCCTCCATCTAGTGGTGGAATTGTGTGTGAATAAATACAGCACCAGCCAAAAGTTTGAGTTGGAATTCTATTGGAAACTTCTTTACATTTTTATTTTTTTTTAGCAGGTGCTTTTATCCTGAGCTATGTACAATTTTTTATGAAAGCAAGGGGGTTGGGGGGTTAAGGGCGTTGCTCAGGGGGCCAGCAGTGAAATCACTGTGTCAACCCTTTTTGGGCCCCATGAAAGTGTATTGTATTGGGCCCCCAGTATGCATATCTACAGAAATGGCACTCGCCATTTAACCTAGTGCGTCCATATAAAAAATCTACCTTCTATGTGCGTGTAGTTGCATGCAATCTAACCTATCTCCTTCCCCGAATTATTGTCATTTACAAATGATGAAGATCACGGTAAGACCAACACCAAAAAAACACAAATCCGAGTACTTTAACAATCATGCAATAACCACAGCAGTCAACTTTCTTGTCAAAATCTCCTGGGTCCGCAGGTTGGCTCCTTCTAAAGCTGCTGGTCTTCATGCTGATTGGCTGGCGCAGGAGACGGACCAGTTGACAGATGGGAGACACAGCCAATGAGACAGTGGACACTGTTCCGGGTCTTCTTCACAGTGGGAGACAGGGCAGACAGATAAGGATACTAAACAGTGTGATGGGACACTGACACCACTCAGGACATAACACCATCCATCGATCCATCCGTCCATTTTCCAAACTGCTTATCCTACCGGGTCACGGGAGGTCCGGAGCCTATCCCGGAAGCAATGGGCACGAAGCAGGGAACAACCCAGG